>NW_026947517.1:26322700-27047075 GCF_034190915.1 Cavia porcellus
TTACCCAATTTATCTTTCAATAGATTTAGTGTTTCTGTTTTAATATTTATATCTTTGATCCATTCACATTTTAGTTTAGTATATGGTGATAGGCATGGGTCTAGTTTTAGTTTTCGGCATATGGAGAGCCAGTTTTTCACCACCATTTATTAAAGAGACTGGCGTACTTCCAGTGAACATGTTTGGGCTCTTTATCAAAGATAAGGTGGTTGAGTGTGTTTGGAGTTGTGTTTGTATCTTCTCATCTATTCCACAGATTTTCAGCTCTGTTTTGATTCCAGTAGCATGTCGATTTTATTACAGTTGCTTTGTAGTATAACTTCAAGTCAGAAATTGTGATGCCTCCTGCCTTGCCTTTGCTGCTTAGAACTGTCCTTGCTATTCTAAGTCTCTTCTCACTCCGGATAAATTTTAGGAGTGATTTCTTGAGATCTATGTGGTATTTGATGGTATATTTTCGGGCTTGCATTGAATCTGTATAACAGTTTTGGGAGAATGGCCATTTTCACAATATTTATTTTTTCTATCCATGAGCAAGGGATGTCTTTCCAATTTCTGAAATCATCTTCAATTGCATTTTTCAGTGTATAATTTTCCCCGTATAGGTCTTTCACTTCTTTTGTGAGAGTAATTCCTAAGTATTTCATTTTTTTTTGATTGCTAGTGTGAAAGGTGTAGCTTTTCTTATTTTTTTCTGTGACTTTGTTGTTAGTGTATAGGAATGCTATTGATTTTTTTAATATTGATTTTTGTCTCCAGCCACATTGCTGAATTTATTTATTATATCTAGGATTCTTTCAATGGAGTTTTGGGGGTCTTCTATGTAGAGTATCATGTCATCTGCAAATAATGATAAATTAACTTCTTCTTTTCCAATCTTTACACCTTTTATTTCTCTCTCTTGTCTAATTGCTCTGGCTAGTATTTCCAGTACTATATTAAATAGGAGTGGTGAAAAAAGACATCCTTGTCTTGTGCCTGATTTTAAAGTAAAGGCTTTCAAAGGCTTTTTGGCCATTTTGTATGATACTGGCTGTTGGTTTGTCATAAATGGCCTTTATTATGTTGCAGTAAAGACAATCTATTCCAATTTTCTGCAAGGTTCTTATCATAGGTGAATGTTTGACTTTATCAAGAGCTTTTTCTGCATATATAGAAATTATCATGTAATTCTTACTTTGGCTCTATTGATATGGTGGATTACATTTATTGATTTACGTATATTGAACCATTCCTGCATGCCTGGGATGAATCCCACTTGGTCATGGTGTATGATCTTCTTGATGATTTGTTGCATCCTATTTGCCAATATTTTATTGAGGATTTTGCATCTGTGTTCATTAGGGAGATTGGTCTGTAGTTCTCTTTTTCAGTTGAGTATTTCTAAGATTTTGGTACTAGAGTAATATTTGCTTCCAGGAATGACTTAGGAAGGATTGCTTCTCTTTCAATTTCATTGAACAGTTTGAGAAGTGTCAGCATTAGGTCTTCTTTGTATTTCTTGTAGAATTCTGCAGTGAATC
Organism: Cavia porcellus; assembly: GCF_034190915.1. Lineage (NCBI taxonomy): Eukaryota > Metazoa > Chordata > Mammalia > Rodentia > Caviidae > Cavia > Cavia porcellus. The sequence continues at coordinate 26,324,224 of NW_026947517.1, forward strand.
CATCTGGGCCTGAGCTCTTCTTTGTGGGTAAGGATTAATTACATTTTCAATTTCATTAATAGAATTTGGGTTATTCAGCAGTTTTACATCTTCTTGACCTAGCTTTGGTACTTCATATGCTTCTATGCATCTATCTATTTCTTCTGTTTTATCAAACCTTTGAGAGTAGAGGTTTTCAGACTAGGGATTTAGCTTCGAGCATAAGCACCTGCCTTGCAAGCAGGCAGTGGTGAGTTCGATCCCTGGTACTGAAAAAAAAGGGGGGGGAGTAGAGGTTTTCAAAACAGGTGTTGATGATCTTCTGTATTTCTATTGGGTCTCTAGTGATTTTGCCTTTTTCATTCCTTATTGCATGAATTTGAGCTTTTTTTCCCTTTTTAAAATAAGGTGTCTAGGTGCTTATTGATTTTATTTATTCTTTCAAAGAACCAACTCTCTGATTCGTTGATTTTTTTGGATTGTTTTCATAGTCTCTATTGAATTGATTTCTGCCCTAAATTACAAGAATTTTTCATCTTTCACAGAATGAACTCATTCTCTATCTGGGGTTGTCTTTTCTATCAAAGAGCAACAGCAGCCACTATCATCCAATAAAATTTGAACAGAATCTGATAAAAGGTTATTAAAGACTCAGAGAACTAAATCACAGTGAGAAAAAGGTCAGAGTTGGGTGGGTTATGGCAGGAGAGGATAGGGATTTGGGTGGCTCCAAAACTAGCAGAAAGCTGTAACTCAACAAATGTGGAAATTGTACAAATTGATGTTGTGCTTATGTATTTCTGAATTTCACATGATGAAACTAATGGTATCTTAATTTTTAATTTAAATTTTACTAGAATTTAATGTTTAGAATTACAGACTTAGGAGTAGAAATATAAAATGAAAATAATACAAGGGGTACAAGGGGAGGGGAAGGGAAAGGCAGGTGCTTTGCAGGATTGGCCCTGAGTGGAGCTCAGAATGCTTGTTGTGGAGCCAGTAAAAACCTCAGCTCTAGGATTCCTCAAGACAGGGTGCATGGCCTTAGTTTTCACTTTGCTACCAAAGCTGGAGAGATCACTGGAGGTGGATGTAGCATAAATTCTGCATGTGGGACTTGAGCTCAGTTAGGTACTACCCTGTGTTAGCAGGAGAAAAATCACCAACTCTCCTTGTTCCTTGCAGGCTCTAGAACTTAGCAGTGTCTGTCACAGACAGTTTTATGCACAAATCCACCCCAGGAAAGCTTCCCATTCTTTGACCCGCTGACTTCTGCTTCCCTCAGTGTTGCTGGAGGTCACAAGTCTTGGAGGCTTTGTCTTCTGTAAAATGTCCCATGGACTTCCCAGAGGCCCACAGACTGAGGCCAAACCCTCCTGACTGCAGTTCTCATTTTCAGTGAGCTTGGGTTGGTTGAACTCAACTGGGCATCTTGTAGAGTGGGACATCAAACTCCTGTGCCTGTTGCAGAGATCCCAGCCCCAGCCTTTTCATTGCCTGGAATGCAGCAGTGCTGGCCCAGCTTGTCCTCATGTGCTGACAGAAGTCCCTAATAGTTCTATGACCACCTTTCCTCCATTTTTCAGGGAAGCCTGACATATACCTAACTTTACCACCCTTGTGGCCTGTTGTCTCTGTGAGGAGGAGTGGTTTCTGCAATGTTACTCTACTCATAGTCACTCTACAGGGGTGCTGTACTATAAAAGTCTTCAAAGTATTTGGACAAAGAATAGGGGTCCTGCCTGCCTTTCCTCCATCTTCAGTGTATATAATGATGCATCACCCCATTCTATGTGCCTTAGTGGGACTCTCCTTACCCTATTATGTGTTCCCATGTACAGAGGCCAGGAAGTTAGGTGTATTCACAGTAATGTGGGTAGTACCTCATCTACTCTGCAGGGTGACTGTGTGGCCTGCAAAACATTGAAGTACAAGACAACAGTGTTTATGTTGAATCTGGTCATTACATCTATCAGAGCCTAGTAAGTTGATGATTAATGGTACCCACCCACTCCCTCCATGATTTCTGTGTGGACCTGGTTCCATGATATCTCGCAGAGATTACTGGTCAGGATAACATAGAAGCCCACAGAAGGAATCACCACTGTCCTTCACAATAAACAACAAATTCTTCACCCAAGTGATGGATCCTTGGCAGGATGCTACGCTTGTCCAAGGCTAAGGAAATACAGAAGTGCAGGCAGGGTCTCACCTCTGAGGCAAAAGTCAGGGGTTTGAATTAAACATGTCCTCCTGACTAGCTATGTAAATCTAGACATGACACCATGCCTCTCAGGACCTTCCCAATGTGTTCCTATGCTCTGTGGAGGTCATGCTGGCATCTACTACCTGGGAACATCCTCAGTGGTGTGAGATAACATTTGTAAAATCTGTGGGCTGGTATCACATATACATAGAACATGGTACTAGAAGTGAAATCCAGGGAGGATTAGGATGGAGGTGGCATACAGTGCACACAATGCTGGATCCTGCTGTATGGCAGTAGAAATGAGACTTAACTCCTGGACATGTTTCCCTGGTGGCTTCATCAGGGGGTGGAAGTGCATCAATTCAGCCATCCTTATTTTCCCTAAGCATCTCAATTTCTTCTATGTATTTGTGCTGTGGCCTGAAATCAGGACCTCATACAGACTAAGCAAGCATTATGGCTGGAGCTACATCCCCATACCTATGTCCATAGCTCCTATTTTCACACCTGTGTGAGCCACCAGGCCTATTGCCTGTGTTCCTGCTCAGTTACTGAAACCTTATCTTGTGATGGCCATATCGTGAATAGCCTGTTCCCTATATTATGGGCCTAGCTTTGTGGCTTCTTCTTCTTTTTCTTCTTCTTCTTCTTCTTCTTCTTCTTCTTCTTCTTCTTATTATTATTATTATTATTATTATTAGTGTTATTATATTTCATTAGCAGTGCTGAAATTGAGCCCAGGGCCTCATGCATGGTAAATATGTGTTGTATCCTGAGCTCTCTCCCCAGTTCCTGACTCAGTCTTAAATAACTGGATATGGCAGAGGTTGTGTGTGGTACTAATAAGGTTCATACAAAATAACTGTGACCAACCTCCTCATCTTTGCATTTGTTCTCCCCAATATTGTGGGTTTTTTTGGGGGGTGGGTCTCTGGCTCCGAATCAGTCACTCCTATATCTGCAGCTTCTTTGAGGAAAAGCTGATGAACCTTGATTGAGAAAAGAGAAAACAGAGAGAGGAGACATCAGGCTTTTGTCCTGAGTCCTGCCTGTATGCAAGGGACAGAGCCTGAGAGCAAATTCTCCCCTACTGGCAAGTTCACTGAGTATGTAGCTCTGTGCACCGAGCTACTATGGTAGCAGTCCCAGCAAAGTCTCCTGGATTCATACACAGCAACTCTTGATACGACAGCATATTTTCTCTTGTATCAGATAGGTACAGACTGACCTGCCTTCTATCACACATGTGTCTTGTCATATTTTGCAAATGTATGTAATGACTGGACAAAATTTGACCTCTCTACCTTTTTTCACCAATCAGTCATTCTGAGGTTATTGCTATGTTTTTAGCAGACTTTCAATACATGGCTTGCTGTGGTTTGTTTATTCATTCAGGTTTTACTGGATATTCACATTGTAGTTTTCAGTTTAAGGAAAACAATGTTGATGTGAACATCTTGTTAAATTCTCTTCATGACATAGAGAGGATTGGATGCACAGAATATTAAGATAGTCAGATGTGTTACTCTTAAATTAACTACCAAAATGATTTCTGAAGTGAATGTACCACGAGCAAGGCAGAAGGAGCCTCCTTCCGAGCACCTCCCCACCCTAGTAAGCAGCAGCATTATGGCCCCCTCCAGCCCTTTCAGGTGGAGATCTAACAGTGTTTCCTGAGATCCACGCCATGTTGGAACTTAGGACTCTGAGAAGCCAAGCCACCACCTCCCCTCCCTGGCAAGCGGCGGCAGTGTAGCCCACTGCAGCTCTTCCAGGAGGAGAACTAGCAGTGTCTCCTGAGATCCACGTCATGTTGGAACTTAGGACTCTGGGAAACAAAGCCAGCAGCTCCCCTCCCTGGTAAGCAGAGGCAGGGTGACAGACTGCAGCCCTTCCAGGGGGAGAACTAGCAGTGTCTCCTGCCATGTTGGAATTCAGGATGCTGTGAAAACAAATGACCATTCTGCCTCCTTGCTTAGCAATAGTGAACCTACTGCTACATGGACTAGAGTCAAATATACCACTTCCCCTATCCTCATTCTCCCCCCTCCTTGCCCACTAGCTAATGGGAACCAGAAATCTGAGCATTTCCTGGGAGGTTGACCATAGCAAATAAGGGGGACTTCCTTCTATCATTTCTTTGAAGGCAAATATTTTTATTACTGTTTTGCTCTATTCTGATTAATGGTACTGCTATATTCAATATTCTGTTTTGATAAGTTCTATAGTGTTCTATATTTCATCTCATTTTGATATATGGGATTGAAAGAACAACTATTATAAAGATAACAAAATATACTGTGATACCTATTACTGTTGTTCCGGCAACCTGCTGTGAAGTTCTGTACCAATTTCACTGTACGATCTTAGTTGGCTTTATTTTGACTTGTTCTGTTGTATACTTTCAAAATAAAAATTTTAAAAAAGGAGTCTCCTTCCTATACTTCCTCACCAATATCAGTGTACTTTGACTGCTCTTTATTGCTCTTCAAAACATGAGCAGGGTTTCTCCATGTGTGATGAATATTCACTTACCTGATTACTGATAATAATAAGAGACATGTACATACTGGGAGTGGTCCATCTGACTCCCAAGGGAACGTTGAAGGCCTTCAGAAGTGATAGACACTTGGACCCCACCGAGGCCTTGGAATCACTGCTGGCTCCTGCATAAATCACACTGCATGACCCAGGGAACACTGCCTCCTTCTGAGGTTAAGGCCCAATGACCAGGATAGTCCCTGTGAGAGTTCTCTAGCATTTCATGATAGGCCTGCTCTTTGACAGAAGGTGGAGGTGGAAGAGCCCTTAGTCTAAGGAGGGGGACTTGTGGGAATGCTCATCTCTACCCCTGATGCCCTGGAATGTGAGACTTGGTGAAACAGTTGAAGCAAAATGTGAGTGAAATTGTCCCAATATGGTTTTTATAGCTACGGGAAAATGGTGCTGATAACAAAGTTGTGCCCACAGAATGTGTCCCAAATTTATTCCAGCCAGCACTCCCTATATTGACAAGTTCTACAGAATGTGCAAATGACAGCCTATGAGCAGATAAGTACACTCTGATAAACTTGTTGATAGCAGCAGCCTGGGATCAAAGTGCCAGGCAAGCAAGGTGCTGATTTGTAGAACATGACTACACCACAGGGACTGGGGCCTGTTATGTACAGTGTCTGGGGTTGGGTAACAGGGGACTAAGGAGCATAACTGGATGCAGCCCCACATTTTATGCAACAGGTAGATTCAGCATTGGGGCACCAAATTGTACAGTGGATACAACTTGACCTGTGTAACTGTGTATCACTGAAAAATGATACAAACATTTGGGGTGGCAACAAGCTCATCAGGGTGGTGTGCACTGATTGGCTTACTGTGGAAGCCTTTTAGATCTGTGTGAGCTAGGGATGACCATAACTAACCCCACAATGACTGGGACATCACCTGGGTTTTCCCATATATCCAGGGCACCATCAAACACATTATATTGGACACTCTGCAATATTGTGAAACAGTTGTATAAGTGCCACAATACTCAACAGGTGACACCATATTGTACAGTTGGCCTGGTGGATTTCTCTGGTAGCTGTATTGCTACTAAGGGCAGGAATCATGGACCTCACCATCCAGATTGAAAGCATTGTCAATGCAGGGCCCAATCCATGAACCTCACTTGCTAGGCTTGGTGTTGTTCATGGATGAAACATCTCAAATGTGAAAGTTGGTTTTGCAAAACCACATGAGCCTTGATTTGTGAACCACAGCACTGAAGGTACTTGTGCCATCTTGCATGTAGAATCTGGCATTTATATCCCTGACCAACAGAGATAGGAACAAGAAGCCTTGCAAGAAATGGATGGGCACCTGAGATGCCTGGACTGCCACCACAGGCCACCACTCTGACTGACAACCTAGGACACACAGGGACAATCAGTCAGGCCCACCCCATGGAGGAACTCTCCCACATCCCGGACCTAGTATTGTCATTGATCTTTGACTCTAACCTTTTCTCCTAAAACCTTGGAATATAGTCAATTACCATGCTGGCTCGATGAGAGACTCAGGAACCCCTCATGCAAACAGAAGCCATCATCAGGCTCCAGTCAATGTGGTGAGTTTACTCCTAAAATAGAGGTCTTCAGTGAGTAAACAGGAGAGGAAAGGAAGATCCCTCCAACTATAAGCCCTTGGCGAACCTGACAAGAGCATCAAGAATCATCTTCTCCACACAGAGAATATTGGACAGGTTGAGGAGTGCCCCAATAAGGTCTCCCCCAAATGGAACAAAGTAAAAGAGCTTATAAGAAACCCAGTGCCACATTAGGGCCTAGGCTGACACGAACATTATAGACAGAAGATCTGGTGACCTGCAACAACCTGAAGACATAGCAATAGCAGGAAGTAAGAGTTGACCTACATCAATACTTCTAGGCTAGTTAGCCTGGGAAGAATATAGGACTCAAAAAACAGCTCTGCAGGAGGAATTCAGGTGACTGGCTTTCCTCTTCATTTTGGTACCCAGCAATTGCACAAACATCCACCACACAGTAGGACCCTAAAGGTCAAACTATGTTGGGATTTAAAGACCAACTATGTACCCCAATTTTGAAAATGACAAGCAAATTGGCAAAGTGCAATCTCAAACATTAGTAAATCAGGAGCAATAACAGGCAACACTGAAACAGAGGATCTTAAAAGTCATACACCAGAAATCTCTCAAAAGAGAACAAGTGAAGTAAAGAAACAAGTCCATGAGGCTATAGCAGAAATCAAATTAGAAATACTGTCTCATGTAGAGACAGAAATACCAACCTTATTAAACTAGTTGCTCAACATAGCTAGAGAAGAGATAATTTTTTTAAGAAACACAGGAGCATGGGAAATTGAAACTTTGCATGAATAACATAGAAAACAAGCAGAATCCATGAAGCAAATGCAAAGAGATATCCAAGACAAAAACTATTGAAAGCTGGTAAAACCATTTGAATGAAGCTGAGGATAACTTGAGGACAGAGTTGCACATAGTGATCATGATAGGGTTGAACTTTTAAAAACAACAAAGCAACATGAAATGACAATTCAGTAGCTTCAAGACGATGCCAAGAGAAAAAATGTAAGAGTAACCAGCATCAGTGAAGACACAGGAGTTGATACTAATGACATAACTAAATTATTCGTAGAAAGTAATAGCAGAAAATTTCCCAAAGGTAAGAAAAGTCTGATATACAAATAAGTGAGGCATGCAGAATATCAGTCACAACCAATTTAAATCTACACCCAGATATATAATAATTAAGATCCAAGACATACAGCATCAAAACAGAATATTGAAAGCTGTTAGAGAAAAGACACAACTCACCTATCAAGGAAAGCCTATTAGAATCACAGCAGAATTTTCAGCACATGCCTTCACGTTAAGAAGAGCTTGGAGTGAACCATTTTAAGCCCTTTAAGAAAACAACTTTCAGCACAGACTAATGTATCCAGCAAAAATTTCATTCAGATTTAATGCAGAAACAAGATACTTCCATGAAAAAGTACAACTGAATCAATTCATGTTCATCAAACCAATCCTAGAAAGAATACTGAAAGACATGCAAGATAGAGGTAAAAATGAGCACAATCTCCAGAACAACAGAAAGAAACGAACAGGCTGGACAAGAAACTAAATAATGGAGAAAAGCAGGAAACCAACCACAGGAACACAATACAGCAAAGTCAAAGCAGTATATATTAGTGATATCCATAAATGTAAATGAGCTCAACTCACCTATCAAAAGAAACAGGTTGACAGAATGCATCAAGAAATAGGATCCCAGAGTATGTTGTATACAAGAAACACATCTGACTCAAAAAGAAACTCAGATTAAAAGTCACAGCATGGAAAAGAATTTCCATGCACCAGGAAACCAGGAAAGAGCAGGGGTAGCTATTCTGTTTGCAGACAAAGTGAAATTCAAACATAAAATATTAAAAGAGATAATGAAGTCCACTACAAACTTTTACATGGATAACTACAAGAGGAAAAACTAACAATTATAAATATATATGCTCCAAATACAGGAGGACCCAACTATGTTAGACAAATACTAATGGACATGAAAAGCTAAACACACCAGAATGCAATTGTAATAGGAGACCTTAACACCCCACTGTCACAAAGAGATAGATCAACTTAGACAAAAAGTCAGGAAAGAAATAACATAACCAAGTGATACCTGTGCACGAATAGACTTAGTGGATGTTTACATAGTATTCCACCTAACCACATCAGAACATGCATTCTTCTCAGCTGCACATGGGATATTCTACAAAATAGACCATATATTATCCCATAAAATATTTTTAAGTAAATGCAAATGGAATGAAATTATCTTATGCATATTATGGGACCATAGTGCACTAAAATTGGAAATCAATGGCAAAAATCCCTGAAAAACCTGCATAAATACATGGAAATTAAATAACAATCCTGAACAACCAGTGGGTTACAGATGAAATTAAAGAAGAAATAAAACAATGTCTATAATACAATGAAAATGCAGAAACAACATACCACAACCTATGGGACACAATGAAAGCAGTCCTAAGTGGGAAATACATAGTAATAAGTAGTCACATCAAGAAAATGGAATGAACACAAATAAATAACCTAATGCTTTATTTCAAGCTTCTAGAAAAGGAAGAGCAAGTCAAACCCAAATTTCATAGAAGAGTGGAAATTATAAAGATTAGAGCCAAAATTAATGAAATTGAAACCAAAAAAATAACAAATTAATGAATCAAAGAGCTATTTTTTGAGGACATAAAATCGATAAACCTTTAGCCAAGCTTATCAAGAAAAATATGGACTGAAAAGAGAAAAAGTACTGTAGATCCCATGGAAATTCAAAAAATCATGAACACCTACCTTGAAAATCTCTACCCACATAGAGTGCAAAACAAGAAATAGATTTGTAGAAATATGAACTATCAATGCTCAATCAAAAAGATATAACAATTTTGAGTAACCAAATATCGGCTACATTAATCAAAAATGTGATTAAAAACTTACCAACAATAAAAGCCCAGATCCTGCTTGATTCACGGCTGAATTCCATAAGAAATTCAGAGATCTTACTTCAACACTCCTTAAACTCTTCAATGAAATTGAAAGAGAATTAGTCCTCCCTAACTCATTCTTAGAAGCAAGTGTCTTTCTGATTCCAAAACCAGAGAGAGATCAAACCAAATAGCAGAACTATAGACTAATCTCACTACTGAACAATGATGCAAAGATTCTCGATGCAATATAGGCAAATAGAATGCAGCAAATCATCAAGATTATACAACATAACCAAGTAGGATTTATTCCATGAATGCAGGCATGGTTCAAAATGCACCAATCAATGAATGTGATACACCACATCAACAGAGCCAAAAATAAAAATCGACTAATCATTGCAATGCATGCAGAAAAAGCTATTGATAACGTACAACACCTGTTCACAATAAAAACCCTACAGTAACTCAGAATAGATGCTATGTGCCTCAAAGTCTAAAGATCATTTATTGCAAACCTACAGCCAATGTTATACTAAATAGACAAAAACTGCAAACCTTCACACTAAAATCAGGAACAAGACAGTGATGTCCACTGTCACCACTCCTAGTCAATATAGTTCTGGAAATTTTGGCCTGAGCAATCAGACAAGAGAGTGAAATAAAAGGAATAAAAATAGGGAAAGTAGTTTAACTATCATTATTTGCTGACAACATGATACTCTACATAGAAGACCACAAAATCTCAATTGAAAGACTACTAGAGGCAACAAACAGATTCAGCAGCATAGTTGGATAGAAAGTCAACACTCACAAATCAATAACATCCCTGTACACAAACAATGAGAGAAAAATTATAAAAAATATCAGCTTTCACAATAGCATCTAAAAAAATGAAATACTGAGGAATCAACCTAACTAAAAATGTAAAACACCTATATGCTGAAAATTATACTACTCTGAAAATGGAGATTCAAGAGGATATTGGAAAATGGAAGGATATTTCTTGCTCTTGTTTAGGAAGAGTCAATATTATGATAATGGCCATACTTCCAAAACTGTTCTACAGATTCTGTGCAATCCCAATCAAAATATCATTAACATACCTTCATATCTAGAGAAAATAATTCTGAAATTCATCTGGTAATAGAAGGAATCTAGAATAACAAAAGCATTTCTGGGCAACAACAGAAAGACAAGAGTCATCTCAATTCCTGACTGGAAACTATACTGCAAAGCCACAATAATAAAATCAGCATAGTACTGGCAGAGAAATAGACCTGAGGATCAATGGAAAAGATTAGGAGCTGCAAACACTACTACAAAGACACAGAGCCACCTTAAATTGGTCAAAGGGGCTAAAATTTTTCACTGGAAAAGGATAGCCTCTTTAATAAATGGTGTTAGAAAAATTGACATTACATGCTAAAGATTGAAACTAGACCCGTAACTATCACCATACACTAAACTAAAGTCAAAGTGGTTCAAGGATCTAAATATTAAAAAAGAAACAAAAATCTACTGGAGGGCATGGTAGATAGAAATCTTGGAGACATAGGAGTTGGCAGAGAATTCATTAATAGAACACAACCACATGGAAAATACTTCAAAGAATCAACAACTGGGATCTCATATTACTAAAAAGTTTTTGTACTTAATTTTTTTTTAAATTTTATTTTAGAGGAAAAAGAGAAAAACACAAAACAAAACAAAGCGGTGTAAGGGTACACGTAATACAGAACTACAAAAAAAAAACATAACAGTAAGAAATCACCTGTTAATAGATTACATATTATCATCTTGAAAATAGTTGCTCAAATCACAGTATCAAAGAATACAAGGTGGACATTCAAACAGGGAGACTGCAAACAGCTGTGTTCAATGATCCAAAAACATTGATATAGCCAGCTTTTTAACACACCTAAACACAGTTGCTGTTATATCCGTTATAGCTCTTTTTATTTTATATTTTTCCGTATTTTTTACAACAAAATTTACACATTTTGGATTTTATTACTCCTTAGTGCTTATTACTTTTTTTTTTTGTTGGGGGGAGAAAATACAGTCAAATATGGCAAAACAAAGCTGTCAGTCAAAACCAAGGATAGACATAGCACATGGTGTAGAACAGAGTACAAGGTTATCAACAATGGTTATCAACGTTGTCTCTTGTTTCCTTAAAAAGAATTGTCTATCTCATTAGATATTATAAAGTTGGACAAAACAGTAGAGAACAAGACCAATAAAACTTAGGCATTGTAAACATTACAGGACTTCCAAAGAAGACAATAATCAAACCAGAATGGGCATCTTAGTGAATCTTATTGCCTTCAAAGTAGTTGCCTATATCCTCAAACTTGATACTATCATACAGAATGGGACAGAGTCTAATCAGTCAAAACAAGATCGTGAGAGTAATACAGGACTTCAAAACAAGTTAATAGGAAATCCAAAAGAGTTACTATTTACATATCCTAATTTTTAAATTTTTTCCCCTTAAGTAAGACAAACATAAGAAATGACTAAATAATTTTTTTAAAAGGATAAGGTGGAGATTGAGATAAAACAGGACATAACAATATAACAAAGAGGTCAAAGCATGACTGTTTCAGCAACCTAGTACTTCACCACCATATAACCCGACTTAATAGTAGTTACCATAGTGTCTGTCTTTTTCCTTGAAATATTTGGATAAAACTTCATATACTATAGCTTCAAATATTTCCATATCAAGAAGCACAGAATAAAGCCTTTCTAATTAATGAGTGAAAACATTATAAGGCTTCAAGGTCACCTAATGGAGAATCATGATTACCACATATTTTTATATATTTGAATCATTACTTACATTAGGGAAACTATTCGGTATTCATACATGCGAGATTGATTTATTTCACTTATGAGTACGGTCTCAAGCTGCGCCCATTTATTGATAAATATCTCAATGTGATCCTTCTTTATAGCTGAATAATACTCCATTGTATAGAAACACCACAACTTTTTTATCCATTCCTCAGTTGATGGACACTTGGGTTGTTTCCAAGATCTGGCGATTACAAATTGTGCTGCTATAAACATAGGTGCACATATATCACTGTGGTATGATGCTTTCAGTTCTTCTGGTAATATGCCTAGAAGTGGAATAGCTGGAATAAATGGGATTTCCAATCCCAACTTTTTGATAAATCTCCAGACAGATCTCCACAAAGGCTGTACCAGTCTACACTCCCAGCAGCAGTGCAGGAGAGTTCCTTTTTCCCCACAGCCTCTCCAGCATTTGTTGTTGGTTTTCTTGATCCTGGCCATTCTTTCAGGAGTGAGATGGTATCTCAGTATGGTTTTAATTTGCATTTCTCTAATGACCAATGATAATGAGCATTTTTTCATGTATTTATTTGCCATTTGCATTTCTTCATCTGAGAATTGCGTATTTATCTCAGATGCCCATTTTTGGATTGGATCTTTGAATTTTGGAGGTCTGAGGTTTTTTTAATTCTTTATATGTTTTAGACAAGAGGCCCTTGTCTGAGAGAGAGTTCACTAAAATCTTTTCCCAGTTTGTGGGTTTTCTTCTCACTGTGCTGGAGATTTCTTTTGACATGCAGAAACATTTTAATAAGAAATGGTCCCAGTTAGTGATTCTGGGAACTATTTCCTGTGTGGTTTGAGTCCTGTTCATGAATTCTTTACCTACTCCTATGTCTCCAAGGATTCTCCCTAATTTGTCTTCCAATAGATTTAGTGTTTCTGTTTTAATATTCAGATCTTTGACCCATTTAGATTTTAATTTAGTACATGGTGATAGACATGGGTCTAGCTTTAGTTTTCGGCAAATGGAGAGCCAGTTTTTCCAGCACCGTTTATTAAAGAGACTGTCATTCTTCCAGTGAACCTGCTTGGCTCCTTTATCAAAGATAAGGTGGTTGAGTGTGTTTGTAGTTGTGGTTGTATCTTCTAATCTATTCTATTGATCTTCGGCTCTGTTTTGATACCAATACCATGTTGATTTTACTACTGTTGCTTTGTAGTATAATTTCAAGTCAGGGATTGTGGTGCCTCCTGCTTTGTCTTTGCTGCTTAGAATTGCCTTTGCGATTCTAGGTCTCTTCGGCTTCCAGATGAAATTTAGGAGTGATTTCTCTAGATCTATATGGTATGTGATGGTATTTCTATTGGGATTGCATTGAGTCTGTATAAGAGTTTTGGGAGAATGGCCATCTTCACAATGTTTGTTCTTCCTCTCCATGAGCAAGGGATGTCTTTCCATTTTCTGAGATCATCTTCAATTTCCTTTTTCAGTGTATTATAATTTTCACTGTATAAGTCTTTCACTTCTTTCATAAGAGTAATTCCTAAATATTTCATATTTTTGCTTGCTAATGTGAATAGTCCAGTTTCTCTTATTTCCCTCTCTGTGATTTTGTTGTTCGTGTATAGGAATGCTATTGATTTCTGAGTATTGATTTTGTATCCAGCCACATTCCTGAATTTATTTATTGTATCTAAGAGTCTTTCATTGGAGTTTACAGGGTCTTCTATGTAGAGTATCATGTTATCTGCAAACAATGATAATTTAACTTCTTCTTTTCCTATCTTTTCCCCTTTTATTTATCTTTCTTGCCTAATTGCTCTGGCTAGTACTTCCAGTACTATATTAAATAGGAGTGGTGATAAAGGACATCCTTGCCTTGTGCCCGATTTTAAAGTAAAGGTTTTCAATGTTTGGCCATTTAGTATGACGCTGGCTGTTGGTTTGTCATAAATGGCCTTTATTATATTGAGGTAAAGACCATTTATTCGAATTTTCTGTAAAGTTCTTATCATGAATAAGTGTTGGACCTTATCGAAGGCTTTTTCTGCATCTATAGAAATGATCATGTGATTCTTATTTTTGGCTTTATTGATATGGTGGATTACATTTATTGATTTGCGTATGTTGAACCATCCTTGTATTCCTGGGATGAATCCCACTTGGTCATGGTGTATAATCTTCTTGATGATTTGCTGGATCCTATTTGCCAATATTTTATTGAGGATTTTTGCATCTGTGTTCATTAGGGAGATCGGTCTATAGTTCTCTTTTTTAGTTGGGTCTTTCTCAGGTTTTGGTACTAGAGTAATATTTGCTTCCAGGAATGACTTAGGAAGGATTGCTTCCCTTTCAATTTCATTGAATAGTGTGAGGAGTGTCGGCATTAGGTCTTCTTTGTATTTCTTGTAGAATTCTGCAGTGAATCCATCTGGGCCTGGGCTCTTCTTGGTGGGTAAGGACTTAATTACATTTTCAATTTCCTTAGCAGAGATTGGGTTATTCAACAGGTTTACATCCTCTTGATCTAACTTTGGTACTTCATATGCTTCTAAGAATCTGTCTATTTCTTCTGCGTTATCAAACTTTTGAGAGTAGAGGTTTTCGAAATAGGTGTTGATGATCTTCTGTATTTCTATTGGGTCTGTAGTGATTTCTCCTTTTTCATTTCTTATTGTATGAATTTGAGCTTTTTCTTCCCTTTTTCTGATAAGGTTGGCGAGGGTCTTATCAATTTTATTTATTCTTTCAAAGATCCAACTCTTTGATTCGTTGATTCTTTGGATTGTTTTCTTAGTCTCTATTTCAGTGATTTCTGCTGTGATTTTTATAATTTCCTCTCTTCATTTGGCTTTGGGCTTGACTTGCTCTTCTTTTCCTAGCTGTTTGAGGTGTAGCATCAATTTATTTATTTGTATTTGTTCTGTTTTCATGATGTGGGAACTCAGTGCAATAAATTTTCCTCTCAGGACGACTTTCATTGCATCCCACAGACTCTGTTAAGTTGTATCTGCATTTTCATTTTCTTTTAGGTATTGTTTAATTTCTTCTTTAATTTCTTCTGTGACCCACTGATTGCTCAAGAGTGTGTTATTCAGTTTCCATGTATTTGCGGAATTTTTGCAGTATATTTTATCATTAATTCCTAATTTCAGTGCGCTATGATCCGATAACATGCAAGGGATGATTTCAACTCTTTTGCATTTGCTTAAATATGTTTTGTGAGCTAATATATGGTCTATTTTAGAAAATGATCCATGTACTTCTCAGAAGAATGTGTATTCTAATGTTGTTGGGTGGAACATTCTGTATATGTCTATCAAACCCATTTGTTCACAGGTGTGATTCAGTTCTGCTATTTCTTTGCTCATTTTCTGTCTGGTTGATCTGTCCCTTGGTGTCAATGGTGTATTAAGTTCTAGTGTTACATTTGTGTTACTGATAATTTGAGTTTTCATTTCTGTTAATAATTGTTTTATATAACTGGTTGCTCTGGAGTTTGGTGCATATATATTTAAGATAGTTATGCCTTCCTCTTGGAGTTTTCCCCTTATGAGTATGTAGTGACCTTCTTTGTCCTTTATGGTCATTGTTGGTTTAAAGTTCACGTTGTCTGCAAACAGAATGGCTACTCCTGCCTTTTTTTGGATTCCTGCTGCATGAAGAATTGTTTTCCATCCTTTGACTTTCAGTCTGTGAGTATCCTTCTGGGTTAGATGGGTTTCCTGTAAACAGCATATGGTTGGATTTTGTTTCTTGATCCATTCTGCTAGTCTGTTTTTTTTTTTTTTTTGATTGGTGCATTGAGACCATTTACATTAATGGTTATTACTGTTAAATGCTGGTTAATTTTAGGAATGTTATCTCTCTGCTGTTGCATCTTTATCTTTCTGTTCAGTTTAATTATTTGCTTTGCTTAGTGGTTTTTTCCTTTGTTTATCTAAACTGTCTTTCAATAATTTTGCAGGGTTGGTTTGGTGTCCATGAAGTTCTTCAGCTGTTCTTTGTCATGGAAGTATCGTATTTCGCCATCTATTTTGAATGATAGTTTTGCAGGATATATCAGTCTAGGTTGGAAATCATTTTGCTTTAGGATCTGGAATATTTCACTCCATGCGCTTCTTGACTGTATTGTTTGTGCTGTGAAGTCTGCTGTGATTCTGATAGGTTTTCCTTTATAAGTGATCTGTCTTTTCTCTCTGACAGCTTTTAATAATCTATTCTTGTGTTGGATTTCTTGGATTGTGATTATTATATGTCTGGGTGTAGTTTTATTTTGGTTATGACTATTTGGAGTTCTATATGCTTCACTGATCCTGATGTTAGTTTCTGATCTCTTGCTTGGGAAATTTTCAGCTATTACTTCTATAATATCCTCCTGACATCCTTCATGTTGTCTCCCTCTCTTTCATTAATCCCTATCATTCTTATGTTATTCTGCTTTGCATTTTATTGCAGTTGTTGAATTGTTGTTTCCTGATTCCTTGTTATTTTCAAAAGATCTTTCCTTTCCTGTTCACTAGCTGCAATCTTGTCTTCAAGGTCTGAAATTCTATCTTCACTTTCATTAAGGTGGTTTTTACAACTTTCAGTGGAGTATTTTATTTCCTGTATATCTCTGTGCATCTGCATTATGTATTCTGTTTGTTTCTTATATTGTTCATCTAGGGATTCTATCTTTTTGTTTAGTTCCTCCAATTTTTTATCTGTGTTTTCTTTAGATATATTTAGAGTCTCTTTCATTTCTTTTATCAGTTCTTCTTTTATCTGGGAGATTATTTCGAGTTTCAATTTCTTTAAAGCTTCCTGGATTTGCTTGTCAATTTCAGTAGCTATTTTGTCCGATATATGAGGTGGATGGGATATATTTTCTTCTATATACATTGCTCCTAGGGTTTCTTGAGATGGGCTGGAGGTTTGAGGTTGTAATTTGGTCTTTCGTTTTGTCATTTTCCTATATTTCTGTGTTTCAAGTGTTATTTGAAAGCTTCCTCAGGATCTGTTGAAAATCCCCTTCTATGTTTGCAGCTACTGAGACTCTAGCACCACCGTACCCCAAGCCATTGGGCCTTCAGAACCAATGGCCCTCCTCTGCCTGCTCAGAACTCCGCAGTTCCAGACAAGCTGGGCCTCAGGTCACTGTGTGCCCACCTGCCCCTTGGAAGCTCCACAGTTCTTCAATTGCAGCTGGGTTAGGGTACTCACCACAGGCCTCAGTGCCTCAGGAACCTCTGGTCCCTCCCTGGTTGCAGAGATATCCACAGTCCTCCAGCCACACGGAGAGGCCGGTACAGGCACCCCAGATCCGCCCCGCTCCTCCTCTGCACATGGATGGCTAGGCGTGACCGCAACACAGGCTGGGCTCGGCTGATAGTCTGGGCCCGCCCACCCATCGGGAGCTCAGCAATTCTCCAAGTGCGACAGGAATGGGGAGGCTGATGTGGAAGCCTCAAATCCACCTGTCCGCTTCACTGCACCTGGAAGCCTGGGGGGACTCCAACAGTGTGGGCGGAGATATCCAGAGTCCTCCAGACATGCAGAGGGGCCGATGAGGGCACCCCAGATCCGCCCAGCTCCTCCTCTGCACACGGATGGCCAGGCAATGCAGCACAGCAGGCTGGGCTCGGCTGATAGTGTGGGCCCGCCCACCCGTAGGGAGCTCAGCAGTTCTCCAAGTGCAATAGGAATGGGGAGGCTGATGTGGAAGCCTCAGACCCTCCTCTCCCCTTCACTGCACCCTGAAGCCTGGGGGGACTCCAACCAGTTTTTGTACTTAAACATAAATCAAATAATGTCAAGAAATCCCCACAGAGTCAGAAAGAATCTGGATAGACAATGAAGGACTTGTATGCAGAACATATAAAAACTGAAAAATGTCAAGCCCCCAAATTCAAATCCTGTTTCCAAAAATGGGCATCAGAGGTAAGTACACAGTTCTCAGATGAAGATATACAAATGGCAAATAAATGCACAAAGAAATGTTCACCATCATTGGTCATTTGATAAATGCAAATTAAGACAGCACTGAGATTTCATCTTACTCTGGAAAGAATGACTGACATTAAGAAATCAACTGAGACAAATTTTGGCAGCATGAGGGGAAAAAGGAACACTTGTCTACTGTTGGTGGAAATGCAGACTGATAAAAGCACTGTGCAAATTAGTGTGGAAATTCCTCAAAAAACATCAAATGAATGTTCCATTCAATCCAGCTATTCCCCTTCTGGGTATTTTCCCAGAAAATTTGAAAAAAATTATTTCACAGTGATATATGTGCAATGATAGGTGCAACACAGTTGTGATAGCTAAATCTTGGAAACACCCAAGATGCCATCAACCACAAGCGTATTAAAAAATTGTATTTTTCCACAATGGAATACTACTCAGCTATAGAAAATGATGATTTTAGTCCGTTATAAGTAAATGGAAGTAACTTGAGAATATCCTATCTCATTGTCTCTCTAGTGTAAAAAATAATAAAAACTGACAAAGAATTGGGATCCAAAAAATATAGTATATATTGTAAAAGTGAAAGCAAAGAAATGGGCTCTCAATGATATAATGATATGTATAGTGTGTAAGATAGATGACCATATTACTAAATTTCTGTTAGATCACTGAGCAGAAGGGTTTGCACTTCAATGTTTCAGTATTTAGGTACTATTTATCCTTTGTTTATGTAACTTTAACAATTTTGTTTTTAAGATGACAATATGTAATGTATCAAGTAGTAATTTTAGGAGTTAATTTTTTTAATTCTATATTCTACACTTTTTTGCTTTTTTGTATTTTGTTTCTTTTCATTTTATTTTCTATCTTTAAATTTAAAAAAATTTTAAAAGATAAAAAGAAATGGACATGGGGTTTTGTGTCCTTGATGCCTTTCAGCAGGACTTGCTCATGCAGTGGTGGGAATCCTTGGGATCCACCTGGCTCTGGGTGGCCATAAGCTGCACTGTGGCATGATTAGTGGTATTATTCTTTACATTTATTTTTGTCATGGTCTTTTTGTGCATGAGTCCACCCTATAGGTCACTTACAATAAGCCCATTTTCCCTGATCTTTGAGGTGGTGGAATGTGAGAAACCATTGCACACTGCTTCAACACCAAAAGGTATGACGACCTATGGGATCTGACCCAACCGATTAGCATGTGCACACCATGGACATAGTTATATAAGCATGAGTTAACATAGACAGCCATGGATGTGCTCAGGCTTGTGACACTATGCAAGAATGTAATGCTTGATGACAGCTGATATATACAGGCTGGATAATAAAGATGCTTGCTTACTGCTGTTGCTAATGTTGGCTCCATGTGGTTTCTTCTCTCTGGGGATCTTACCCACTAAAATACCAATTCACCTCCCTAACTCTGAGAAAATTTCATGCCGCAGACACAGGGCACTTTAATGCTCCACAAAACTAAAGACTCTGTGCCTTGTTCCAAGCCATGCATCATATCCTAAAGCCAAAATCTCTGTTGGGGTACAGCTTTAGAAAGGACAACAAGTTATATACCTGTGCTATGGTGATCACTTCCTAAGCCCTGTGATGGACATTTTCCCCACTTCCATTCCTCTTCTGTATCCCACAGGGCACGAAAGGTCTCAAATGTTCTGACCTGGACCTGGAACACAGCTCCCCAAGCAGCAGACATGTAGTTCTTGAACAGACTGCCTGGATCATGGTCTGAGGTGAGTCAGTTCCAGGCTGGAGGCTGAGGACAATAGTGTCTGTTGGCCCCACTCTCACACAGTGGAGCTACTTACCAGCATCTTAGTCTCCCTTGATCCCTGAACCCATGGGGACTCATGTTTCCTATTTGTCATGATGTGTTAACACCAGGCACAGTACTAATGCTTAGCAGGGAGATCCCTTCCCCAGCACAAACCCTGCTCAAGGTGACCCCCCCAAGTACTCTTCAAGCCATCTGTTCTTAACATGTGGCATTATGTTGTAGCTGAGTGCCATGAGGGAGAGCACAAAACAAGGGCAGGAACAGGTGCTATGGTACCCATAGAGTTGGGAAGCCCTTTTCTGATGTGTGTGGAATGCAGTGTCTTTCAAGATATTAGGGTGGCACTCTTGAATGAGCTATGGAGATCCATGCTTGGGGTTGTTGGGTCAGGGTGGCATTTGGACACTGGCTGTGTTGGGTAGCCATGTTGAGCAACACAGAGTGTGTACCACTACCTCATGCCCAGGACATCCTCTCACACTGCCTTTGTCATTCCCCTACAAACCTTTGTCTACACAGGGCCCACATTGTCCACTCCAATCTTCCCTGGACCTTTGAATGGAATCACAGGAGGAGGCAGTGTATGTGTAGCTGCCCAAAGTCAAGTACCACTGTTGTCTGCTGGCACCTAAAAGGTACAGTGGGTGGAGGCTGGGGATTTAGCTCAGCGGCATAAGCGCCTGCCTTGCAAGTGTGCGGTCATGAGTTTGATACCTGGTACTGATAAACAAATGAAAAAAAAAAGGTATGGTAGGTAACAAAATCAGGTGTCTTCATTGAGTAACTCAGGGCCTTTTTCTACTGTTATTCCATCTTCCATTCCCTCATTCCTCAGGCACCCCTCCCTCCTCCTGCTCTATTCCATTCTCCTCCTAATGGTATAATGCTGGGCTTGTGCTCTCCCTGGCTTACCTAGGGGCTTCTTTGTACCCCTCCCATCCCATTCTGTCTGAGAAAGAATCCTTTTCCCACAAGTATGGCTGATTGGTTATCACCTAGGACAAGCTGGGTCCAACCTGTGTTGCACTTGATCCAGGGCTTAGGACTGAAGAGCCCCTAATTTTAGCTCCCAGCTCTAGAAGTTCTCCTCAGAACATGGTGCTCAGAATTGAGGTCTCAAGGTCAGTCTGGAAATCCCTATCTGTGGAGCATCTAAGGAGCTGACTTAATCTGAGCGTTACCATGTGATGCATGAATATCTGGATATGTGGGGAGACAAATGCAGATGCTTCTGTCTGGCACAATCCAAGGAGAAACAGTAACTTTGAAATGGCTCCTGTGGGATGGGCAGAATTGGATCTGGCTAGGGAACAAAGGCTATGTGCACCACACATTGAAGCAGGGCCCTGAGATCTGGACCACACATTGGAAGGAAGGGAAATAAGGATGCCCAAGCCCAATTGTGTCTGGGGATAAAATGTTCCCAACTGATACCATCCATCTCTGTTCTGTCCCAAACCAAATGACTGTGTTATAAGGCCTGGCAGTGTCATCACCCTGCTATTTGTATGTCTCTGGGTCCTTCAAGAGTGGAGAGTACCTGGAAAGGAGTTGGCCCAAGGCTCACCTGTGCATAATATGCCTCTGTATCAGTGACTGACCCTCAGGTAAGATGGTCATGGCCACTGTCATCTCTTTTTTCTGTCTGGCCTGCTAGTTGCCAGGCACCACTGTGTTCTCACTTTCCGGCCTATTGCCTCCAGAGGCAGATACCTAGTTTTCTGATCCTTGTGTCGGTGAGGTTTTGGCTAGTGTATTGGGTGGGGCAGGAATCTGTGTGATCAGCAATGGGGCAGCTTTGAGTGGCCACGGAGTGGGGCAAGAACCTAATATATTTCCTCCCCCACCACATTGATGTGGGACCTTTATGCATAAAGCAGGGTTCATTCCAGTTAGCTGTCACTTTTTACTACATCTTTCTATCTCAAGACCATTTACTGGAAAGCTGTGTGTATGTGACACAGTATGTCACATATAAAACTATGTTGATAAAACTATGTTGAAGGCCCTGCTGAGCATCTCCACCCAGACTGCTGGGCAGCAGCTCAGCCTTTGAAATGTAGTGAGAGAGGCAAGGGAGGAAGGTGGAGGAAGACAAGAGTCTTTCTCCAAGACAGTGGTTACAGAGGGGCCAGAGCACCTCCAGCTGTCACTGTTATACCCACTTCTGAGCCTGTATCCTGAGGCCAGAGAGGAGACAGCAGCTTTGATCACTTTGATAGAAATCAGGGGTCTAAGCAGAGTTACAAATACAGGACTTGGGAACCAGACTGAGGGTTCCTGCTGAAGATCTGCCTGTGTTTGGTTTTCACCTTCTGCCCATGACTTAGACATCACCAGCTATTGGCAGTGTGAGTTTCATTGTCTCCCCAAGTGTGATCTGCATCTGGGGAGCTCTGGTACCCAGCACACAGTGAGTCCTCTATGTGTCTCTATTAGGTTGTGCATAGAGAAAAGTATAAAAGTGCATGTTCCTATGATAGGAGGATTAGCCACAAAAATTCCATTAGCAAGGGCATAGATTGAGGACAGCTGATGCTTTGCTTTACAGATTTGCATTTGCACAAAAGAACCATTGCTGGCCAAGGAGAGCATGTCTTTCCTGTGTGAGATTTTTCATCAGTAGCTCTTTTTTTCCCTATATGTCAGAAGTGGATTTTCTTGCTTTGTGTTTTGTTTAGAGATTACTGTATATTTTTTCTTACTACATATTTGCAGTGTATACTGATTATGTTGGTGTTAGGACCAGGGCACATATGGTGCACAAAATGCATATTGGGCCCTATCTTTTGCACAGTGGTACAATCCAAGCATCAGTGACTGCTCTCAAAGATTTGCGCACTGAGAACACAGGTCAGGGCCAAGACATTGCCAGCATAAGGCACTGCTTTGTCTCAATTGTCCTTTCTGTATGACAAATACAATGGGTAATGATGCAATAATTGAGAGCTTAGTCCAAACCTAACCCTAAGTCTAATCTACCCCTAAACCTAACTCTAACCCAAGATAGTCACTACCAACATTCCTGGCCAAAGAAAATTTATGGCACTGATGTGGGAAATGTAATATAGGTTAAGGATATACAATCAGTGGTGGCTGTGATGGGGCAAGAGGGGAAAGAAAAGAAAACACAATTGTGCAAAAATTTGAAGAATATATTTTGGAAGTGGACTTTGGGAAATTTGCTTAACATTGAGAATGCAATGAATGTCAGCAAGCTGATTATTTTAAACCCTAAAATCTTAAATTTTATCTATATTTGTTTTATCACTAATGTATCTCTGGTAAATAAGTGTAGCTGTGAGAAAAATAGTAAGTAAATCTGTAAGAGAGGGGAATGGCAGGTGTCGGTCAAGAGCTGCCCACAGTTAGAGCTCAAGAGATGACTCCTGAGGGGAGCCACCAGGAGGCTCAGAACTTCAGCTGTTGGACAAAGGAATCCAGGTGCTGGCTCTTGCTCTAGGATCACAGCTGGTTAGGGAGATGCAGATAGAGCTGGCACAAAGTCTGCAGGTGCAACATCTGCATGGGCTGAGCCTGGCCCTGTAGCTGCAGGAAATGAAAAGATTGCCAACTTTCCATGGACTTCCTTGGCAAAACCTTCCCACTGCCTGTCAGAGTTAGCCATATGTGCCAACACAGCCCCAGGAAAGCCTCCTGACTGCATCCCCACACTGACTGCTGAGTGTGTCATACTCCTGGGGCACCCAGCATCTGGGCACTTTGCTGAGTTCCAAGGCCATCACCTCCCCACAACCCTACATCCTACACTCCAGAGATAGTTACCCTGTGGCTCAGTCTCTGGGGCTCCAGCTGGTCAAGGAGAAGCTCAGCCTGGGGATCCACATGGGCATATATTTCCAATGTGGCCTCAAGCACAGAAGAACTGGGGTAGACAGGGAACCAGCAGAGTGAGAGACCTGGGCTTTTGTCCCACGATGCCTGCATATCTCACTTGTAGAGAGGGGTCATGGACCTCCTGCCAGTTGATACAATGTCCAGCCCCATCCTCACCCACCCACAATTGGGCAGTGAGGGCCCAAGGAGCCCTTAGTGGCTGAAAGAAGTCTCATTGGGAGGGAGACCTTGCTTAGTTTTATCAAACATCTACATTCTTCAGGGAATCCTGACACAGTATCTCCCTGCCCCACCCCAGGGAAAGTCAGCTTGGAGAAGGTAGAGACTACAATCTGCCCTGTCTTTACACTCAAAGTCTCAGGGCTGCCACTCCATGAATATCTGAGAAGTGAGGGATCAATCAGTGTCTGTCCTGTGTCACTACAGTCTCTAGCTCAGGCAGTGATGCATTGCACAGTTCTCTTTGCCTCTGTATAACTCCTTGTTTATGGTCTGTCCCCACATCTAGGGAGGCCTGGAGACTGGAACAATGGCCTTGAGGTGAGCAAAATCTATTCTGATGCCAAGGGTTACTCTGTGGCCACCCACAAACATCAAAACTCAAAAGGGCTTTGGTTACACTGGCTCTACTTATAGAATCATGTTTAATACCCAGAAAAGTGTTTGCACACAGTGTGTCTTCATATATGATTGTGGGTTGGTAACACCTATCTGCTCTTCCTATCTGTCTGACAGCCATGGACAATTTGCTGTTCTCAAGATTTCCTGTGTTGAACAAATCCTAAAGTCCACAGAGTGACTCTCTGATCTCCTTTCCGATGAACAGAACTGCATCGACCAAGTGTTGGTCACTGAGTGGGATGGAAGGTCATCCATCAGAATTATCACAGCCTCTACAGCAGGTCTTCATGGGACGAAGCCCACAGCTAACCGCTTGGCATGGAGCCCCCATTACATCCTCAGTGATCCTAAGCTCTCAATCTACTCAGTCCCCACCCGGTTGGCACGGTAAACTAGGGTTGATTGAGGCCCTTGCATAGGGTCAGGAACTGAATCCACAGGTGACCAATTCCCACTGGCTGCTAAGGTAAGAACTCAGCTTCTCAGCTTTGGTGCCTATAGGGTAGAGAGTTTAGCCCTGGAGAAGTCCAAGGAGGAGAGGCTGTGCCTGGGGTATCTATCCAGAAGACCAGCTCCTTAGGCTTCTTCAGGCTGTGAGGCCCATCTGCCTGCACCTTACTTCCTGTACAGACCTCTACCAGTTTTTCTGCTGCCTGACTTCTGAGACTGTGGGTAGACATGAATTGATGTCCGGCACATGGCTTCTCAGGAGGTTTTAGGGCTGAAGCAAAGCCCACACTCCAGTTAGTCTGCAGAGGCTAGTGGTAATGGGCTCACAGGAGGGCCCCTGCAGAAAAGGGATTCTCTTATTAAAACTTACATTTCACAAGGGAAACTTAGAAATACTAGCATGCTCAGATCACCTCAATAGAGAGGTTGAATAGGAGTCTATGTATGAACAAAACTTATGAGTCCTAAGACAGCTCACCCATTTTAGAGATGAGAAAAGGAGGCTCATTATGGATGTCCAGGTGCATTAATGAGGCACCTCAGAATGTTCCCAAGATTTTGATGAAAAGTCCCCAGGAAGGAATTAAGTTCCTCTTCTATAGCCATGGAAGGCTGAGCCACTGTGCTCACTGCTCTCTTCTTGTGCTCATTCAGCCCAGAGGCTCCTGCAAAAGGACCTGTAGTGAATGGAAAAATCCCATGAGACAAGTGCCAGAGAATTGGACAGAGTGGACTGACATTTGAGGTGAGCACACATCTGGTGAGGTGATGCTGTGTAAGAGCTGGGGACAGTGGAGGAAGACACCTTGCTAATGGTCCTTGGACACCAGGCCCAGTACAGAAAATGAGCTACAATGGCAGAATTCATTCATGACAAGAAATGAAACAATTTTGTGTCTGTTCCCTTTCTCCTCTTCCATCAACATGTGTACAGTGACCTTGCCTGTGACAAGGTATAGGCTTAGTAGAGAGGCTATGTTAGTTGAGCACTTGCAGTCCAGATTCCTTTGGAGCAAGACCATGGGCCCAGTGCTTCACAAGCCCTGGATAGAGGCATTGGAAGGGTTAATCAGACACAAAGTTCCTCTTAGTCGTGAGTGGGCCTCCATACATTCCCTTCTGCTCACTTTCTCTGCACTGGAGCTAATACCTCCTGTTATTGTGGGGCCCATCTCTGGAGCAGGGATGTGGCACACAGGTCCCAGGGTCCACCTCCATGCCAATGTCCTTTGTGCAGCATGGTTGGGGCAGTGCCCAGCAGCCAACAGGAAGCCTGAGACTCTGAGGCACCACAGGTTTCACTTTGTGAACCCAGATAACCTTATGTTCCGCAAAGACTCACAGCTCTTTCCCAGACTTCTACCGAGGAGGACAGGAGATGACTCTGGAAGCTCTGGATAAGTATGAGCACTGCCCTTCTCCTCCTGCCAACCCTGTCCTGGGTAGGAACATGACATGAGCTCAGGCTCACACTTCCCAACACCTGCCCCTGCCCCAGAGCATCTGCCCTCACTGCCTGTCCTAAGAGTCCTTACACTGATGATTTAGGATGGGGATTGTTTAGCAGAACTCAGAGAGGCGGCCAAGCCTTAATATACTGTCCTCTAGTTGGTGTCTCTGAGTGGCTGGTGGCTGAGCCTAGGGACACGTGTCCTGGGCTCCCTCTTTTTTTTGGTGTCTTGGGGGTTGAGGCTCTTGGGCCTTACCCTGTGTTGCCCTTGATTTTAGGCAGTTGCTGGTGAGCTTCCTGAAACATCTTGGCCCAGTGAACCATCCTTTCACTCATTCCCATGTGGTATTCACATACAGGGTTAAGAGGCTGGGGCTTCAAAGCCTCAGTAAGCCACACAGCATATTCACTGGTCACTCTCATGAGCCAAGTGCTGGTGAAGGTCAACTGCCACCAGACAAAGTTGCCTGGTGACCAGAAGCTTCAAAGTTCTGTTTAGACCTGTTGCCAAGAAGTTGTGTCATGTGCTGGGGTCCATAGCTGGGCTGCCCCCTCTGATGCCTCCTTTCTTTTTATTGTGGGACAAATTTGTGTTCCTTAGAAATGGCAAGTGAAAAACTAGAAAACAGAATGTGGTTTTACACTTTTCTTCACTTTGAAATATTTCATACAACAAACATGTAGATGCTTCAGAAGTGGCAGGCTGGTTGCTAAGTGCACATTTCCATCAAAAAAGTTTTTTTTCATTGAGAATTAGGCTTCACTTAGAGATCTGTCACATTTTAGGATGAGTTTCTTTCCTTGGCTTATGTTAGTTTCATTTCAACTCCATTAGGGAGTATGGAGATGTTCCCAGAATAATTTTCTTTGAAGTATGTGAATGTTTCATGTTATAACCTCCTCCTGACCAGGGGATGAGGATTCCTAGCAAGTTTTACTTTCATGGGCCTATGAGTGATTACTTATTCATCCTTAGATATTTAACTGAGCAACACACTGTACCTCCATTCCCTGACATCCTGTGGAGGGGAGAGCAGATGGTGATTGCAAGGGGAGGCTTTCCAACGCCATGGACATCATCATCCCATGCTGAGGAATGACACATACGCATCAGTCCTGGGGAACTTGTCTCATAGCCACTGATATCACTTCCAGTCCTCCATTCCCAAACAGACCATGGGCTTTGTGTCCCTCCTGGGTAGTTTGCCTTTCCTAGAGGTGATGACCCTGAGGCTGATCAGGCAAAATGCTCTCTGGTTGGTCTCCTTCAAGCAGTGTCTCCATCCTGGGCTCCCAGTGTGCTGCCACCACATGCCATTGTGGGGCTGAACAAAACCAGCTGTGACTTGTTCATGCACCCCTCACCCATCTGCCGATGTCCATTTCTTCTGTTTCTGGCTCAACCCTTGAGAGCAAGCAGCCACAGCCATTCTTATACATGTGCTTGAGTGGATGCAGTCTTTATTTTAAAGAAAAACTACTTAAATGTGAAATTAATGGATTATATTAATAGTTTATGGCTAACTTAGAAATTCTTAAAAGTATCTTTGGAAGCAGTTGTTTAAAGCAGAGTTAAGTGGTTGCTTTTCATTTTGCTTTATTATGGTATACTGTGCTGTGCTATACTATGTTACTTTATGTTATATGTTGGTGAGGATTTCGAAACTGTATTTTCTGTGGTTTCTGATTTGATTTTGTATATTCAATCTGAGAAAATATAAGAATATCACATAACTCTGAGAAAGTTTTTTGGAGAAAAATTTAAAAGGAAAAAACAGTCAGTGATGTTGGTACACACCTGTCATTTCAGTTCTCAGAGGTTGAGGCAGGGGGGTTGTTGTAAGCTTGAGGTGATCGGGGGCTACAAGGGAAGATCAAGGCCAGCTTCAACTGCATTGCAGAACCCAATCTCAAAAAAGAATGAAAGAAAAAGAGAGAGAGAGAGAGAGAAAAGAAGAGAAAAATTTAAAAGTTTAAAAATACAAAGTCAAATATCACCTGTGAATTCAGAATAAAAACATATGTGATTTTTTCTTGCAAGTGTACTTTAGTCAGCGCACCTAGCATAAGGTTTACCATCATGTAGACACTGATGTGCTGCCAAGTTTGCATTGTTTCAATTTTTTTTGAATATTTTACAGAGATGACTGCAGATATGCTACTGAATATACTTTCTTAGGATTTGGGTAGTTCAGTGTGAAGAGAATGTGATCATTGCTTTTTTTCCTCTCCTAAATTTATATTTAGAATCAGAAGTTGCTCAAGGGATTGCTATTTTTTTGAAATAATAATAAGGGCCATATAAAAGATACTCTTTTTAACTCTTTGTAAAGATAAATTAATTGTAGAATAACAGTGGTTAATGTATCTTGCACAGTGATTTCTAGGATTTTTTAATGACCAATAATTGCATACATTTGTAAAATTTTGTTTTTAAAGATTTTAAGACATATTGTCACCAGTTTTCTGAGTTGCCCATGCTAGGCTTAAACCCTTCATCATCCTTCTTCATGCTGTCAGAGGGCTGGAATTAAAGATGTATATTATTCTGAGTCAGCAATTGGCAAACAATTTTGCATATTCATGGAATGAAATATTTTACTCTGATCTTTAGACTTTGTAGAAAGAATCCATCTAGTTAAGCTATCTACCACCTTCCTAATCTGCAGTTTCTTTCACAATGAGTAGGACTGAAAATCCAATTAACAATATTGGTAGAAGGGGCTGGGGATTTAGCTCAGTGGCATAAGTGCCTGCCTTGCAAGCAGGCAGTCGTGAGTTCGATCCCTGGTACCAGTAAAAACAAAAAAGACAAAAAAAAAAAAAAAAAGAGAGAGAGATTGTCAAAATGTTCACAATAAATGTGCAATAAAGAACAAAATTGCAATTAAAAAAAAACAATATTGGTAGAGTCACTGCTTTTTAACTATAACTGTGGTCAGCATGCACTTCAGATCACTTTAAAAGCCTTCTGCTAGGGGACTAAGGCTTGATATCCCCAAAGCACTTTCTCTTTTTCTCTGATCACTCATGGAAATTGATGATTGGGGTCAAATCCCAAGAAAGATGTGAAGGTTAAAGCTACTTGGGGAGCACTGCCCTCCAGAAGGCCAGGCCAGGATAAAGCATTGTTGCCTTCCCTTCTACTTTCCAAGGTTTTGTTTTGGGTATGGTTTAGGGTTTCCATTCAGTTTCCAGAGACTGAATACAGAGCTTTTGCATTTAGCTCCATTACATTCCACTTTTAAAAGTCTTCCTTTTGGTCTTTATCGGTACCAGGGATCAAACTCATGATCGCCTGCTTTCAAGGCAAGCACTTAGGCCACTGAGCTAAATCCCCAGCCCCAAAAGTTTTCCTTTTTTGAGGAGTTTCTCAATGAGTTGCTAAGTTGGTGAGTCTATCCTTGAATTTAAGATGCTCCTGCCTCAGCCTTCCAGAGTGATAGGATTACAAGACACACTACCAGATGTGGTTTCATCCTGGTGTTATTAAAAGCTCACTGGCTGAGCAAGGAATTGTGAAAATACCTGCAATGTCAGCATTCAGGCCACTGAGGCAGCAGGATTACTGGGAGTTCCAGACAAGCTTGCAACACACTCTGATTTCAGCTCAAGGCAGATCGACAGAGTGAGAACCTGAAAAGAAAAGGAAAAGGAATATAGGGAAGGACAGGATTGGAATGAAGAAACAAATCCAAATTCCTGCTGACTCTATGAGTTGGTTTGTCTCTGGGCTAGTCAGTTTCATCTGTGATCCTATTCTTCCAGTATAAGACCATTTTGACTGCTGTCACTTTATAATATATTTGGAAACCAGGTATTTTTTGCTTCTACATTTAATGTTATATACATGGCTAGAGGATGATACTTCCTACTTCCTTGTGAATTTTCATATTGTTTTTTTGATTTCTAGGAAAATATCAGTGGTATTTTGACAGGAATGCTTTGAAAGAGTTGGTTGATCTGAGTAGCGTGTACATTATAACAACATGAATTCTTCCCATCCGCCATCATGGTACGTGTTTTCTTCTGTTAGTAGTATTGTATTGCTTGCATCAATTTCTACAAATTTTAAAGAACATGTGAGTTTGGTTAAATTTTTCCTAAGCATTAATTCTTTTTGATGAATTATGAAATGAATTGTATTCTTTGTACTTGAGGTTACAGTTTGTTTGAAGCATGTAGATATGAATTGTTTAGGACATGTGGATCTTGTACCCTGCACCTTATGTGATTTTTGAATTTGTTCTAAAAGATTTTCAGTGGAGATATAAGTTTCTTATATGAAAGGTTGTGTCCTCAGGAAACAGAAACAGTGCTTAATTCTTCCTTTCTGGTTTGAAAGACTTCCATTTCTTATTCTTGAGTAAATTCTAGGCTTAGAACTTGGAGTACTGTGTTGAAAGTTGCTGCAAGCCTTGTCTGGTTCCTGATCTGAGAAGAAAATCTTGCAGCTTGTCAGCCTCTGAACACGATGTCAGGGATGGGCCTCTCATGTATCATCTTTGCTGTGCTGAGGTCCATTCTTCCTATATATGGTGTGTGAGTAGTTCTTACCATGACAAAATGTTGAACTTCAGAATTTCTCAAAGCTATTTTTCAAAATGTATTGAAGGATTAGCTCTGTCTCATTCTGTGAAAGTGGCAAGCAATGCTCAATGGTTTTTATAGTGGAATGGTAGTTGCATCCCTGAGATTGAGCCAAGTATTGATCATGCTGCTTAAATTTTGCATGTGCTTGCAAATTCAGCTGACAAGCATTTAGCTGAATAATCTTGCTTATGTTCATTAGGAATATTGGTCAGTAGGTGTTTTCAATATTTTTTAATTTTATTTTTCAATACATTATTGTCTGGCTTCATTCTCAGTTTGACTTTGTCATCTAAAAGAAGTTGGTGTTGGTTCTTTCCCTTCAATTTCTAGGAATCCCGAATCCAAAAGTGATTGCTATTTATTCTTTATTATACACTTGAAAAAATTCACTGAGTCATTTATCTTATCATGGATTTTGTTGTTGTTATTAATGAGATTTGATTGTTGACACATTGCCTATATTCATTTTTGCTCTGTTCATCAGTGTGTTGGTTCTGGATGGATGTCAGTCAGTGACCCCAAAGGAGACCACATTCCCATTAAGGGTCACGTCTCATTTTTTTTAGGGATGCAGCCATTTACTTTTGTATCTTCCAACTAATCCTGGTTACTGCTGAAGGAAACTGGAGCTGATCAGGTGCCTGTCTCTTATTTCAGGCCTCATAAACTAAACTAACCTGCCTGCAGTGTCCCCACCTCCTAACCTGCTCCCTGTAAATACTTGTCCTGCTCCACAGCTGTGGTGCATCCACATGTGGAAGTTGAGATCTTCACCTGGATGGAAGACATTCAGTCAATGTGGGCTGAGTAACAGACTGACCTTTTCATGTAGTGCTTCCCTGAGTGAGACAGGGGCCTCAGGCCTACAGGGAGTCCTGGTAGCAGGGCCATTCCAGCCATCTTCTGTCCAGTGTGCAGTGTATGCTGCTTTGCTGAGAAGCTGCCTTGTGGATCAGGATGCCTGGACCTCACGATTTCTTGCCTCTGGTGTCAAGGTATCCTGTAACACAGCCTGGGCCATTTTCCCCTGACATAAGATCTCCACAGAGATTTGAGCACCCATGGACTTCCTCTTCCAGGCTCCAACTCAATGTGGAGACCTCAGGTTTAAAATCTGTGACTATGACAGTCAAAATCTATACATTTAACCTGGAAAATGTACTGCTAATTCTTCATTATAAAAAGTGAGATTGAAAGACACCTGTATTCTTTTTTACTCCATTAAGGTGTGAAAAATTAGAAACCATGAACGTAGCACACAGCAAAACTACTGAGTGAATTATAAACTTACAGGCACAGAATATGCTGAAAGAGGGCCATGTTCTAGGCCATGTCCCCAGTCTTACTTGAGATGACAGAAAGCTTATGGCTTGGCCCTCTCTCTACCCAGCAGTGAAGAGACACAGGCCTTCACAGCAGGCAAGGACAGGAGAGAGGAGCTGGTGGATGGCAGACCACTCATCCTAATGGCCCTGATAGGTACATTGTGATCCCCTCTCACACAGCTGAGCCCTGGCTCTCTTCCTACCCAGCCTTGTACTCTGTGCCCCCCCACACACACACCCAAAGAGGTGGCATCTCTCTTTGGTTTAAGTAAGTAGTCTCTGGTGACATTTTTTTCAACTAAGGGAAAATGCCATTTCCACCTTTATATGGACCTTGCTCTGCTTCTCCCACCCTTCTTCTGTCTTCTGAGCCTGCTAAAGACAAGCCCATGGAGGATTCTGCTACTGGAGAACTATTTGTATGCCATTAATGTATGCTCTCTTATTACAAATGACAGATTGAGAAAAAGAGAAAAAGAAAATCTTGGTATATTTATCTATGTCACCAGGTTTGTGTTAGTTCCCTGTGCCACTTTCTGACCCCAAAATGACATTGTATGATAAAGGAATTTGACAGTAAAACCAAGAAGAGCACTTACATTTCCAGTCCTTTGCAGCTCCATTCATTAAGTGATAGGCAAGTCTCCCAGGCTCTGCCTCACTCTGCCCCTGTCCCTCTGGTTGTCTCATGCACATCTCTGTGTGTGTGCACATTGATGGCAGAAATATTTCATTGTAAAAACTGAGATCTTCCACACACAAATCCATCTTGCATCAATGGTAATTTCATGATCAGATTCCTTGGCCTCTTTCTCTGTGGGCCCAGAGATACTGAGCTCAGCTTCCCTGAAGCTTTCCCTGCTTTCTGTGGCCTACACTGGTGCCCTGCACTCTCTATCTGCAGGGTAGGGAGGGTCCTAATTCCTTCCTGTTCTAAAAGTGCTGTGAACAACAATCTTGAAAAGGAAGTTAAAATGTTATGCAGATTTTTCTTTCTTTTTTTTTTGTGTTGTTGTTGTGCAGATCTCTGTGTGGAAGAAACCTCTATGCTTTGCTCAGAGATGTGCAGGGACCCTGTGTAGAGCTCTGATGGGAGCTAATGGAAATGGTTCTGCTTCCCCCACCCCATTTTTTCCCCACTGCTGTTCCCCTCTTAGCTTAAAACCTGAAGTCAAATGGGGACACAGCATCACTCAGTGACATGGCCCTGAATGTATCTTCAGTGGGATACTGTGCATTTTGTACACTTGTTGGCCATATGAACAGATTCCCTTTTGCATTGCAAGTGTTTTTCTCTTACTTCACAAAACAAATGAAAAGCAATTCCAACCTCAAAGATGAATATATTTAAGTTTTATTTATAAACTTGAATCTATCTGGGACTGTCCCGTTTATCAAAGAAAAATATCAGTTAGTCTCTACAGTTAATGCTTAACCAAACAGAGCTATGATGCACTGAAGTAAAAACCTAGAGTACTAAATCACAGAGGCAGAAAGATCAGTGGTGGCTGGGGCTGGTAGGGAAGAGAGGGAATTGTGTCCAAAAGGCAATGAGGTTGTGGGAAATGTTCTGCAACTGGGAAAACCTGAAGATTGTTCATATTGAGAATGTTTGCATGCCACTCACTGAGTATGCTAATTAAAGTGAATGACATCCTATTATCTGTTTAAAATTAATTTATGCCATAATATTTAAAAGGAGTATAGAGGTAAGGGCAAGAAAATGGAAAAAATAATGGAGGAGATGGGAAACTCAAGTTTTCAGCAGGATCTGGCCTCAGGGGAGTTGAGGAGCTGCCCCCTGCTGTGGAGCCCCTGTTAGTCATACCTCTGAGAGGACAGAGATGGGCTTCCTGGTGCTGGCTCTTCCCGTTGTCCCAGAGCTGGTGAAGGCACTGGAGATGGATCAGGTGCAGACTCTGCAGCTGGTCCTTGAGCTTGGTGTGCAGCTGACCCTTCAACAGCAAAAGGGGAAAAGATCATCAATTTCCCATGTTCCTTGCAGTACAAATTTCCCAATGCCTGTGAGAGACAGCTCTGTGCACAAATCCACTATCAGGATCTTTCTCACACTAAATCCACCCACTGATTCCTATGTGTCTCAGAGATGCAGGGTGGTCCCTTAGCCTTGGCCACCTCACATACCCACAGAACTTACCAGTCCTCCTCACCCTTGTTTCTGCCTCAGTGTGTTCAAAATGCTCAAGCTCAGCAAGGTGAAGTTGCATTGGAGGGTTCATATGGGTTTGCAGCTGCTGCTTAGAGCTAAGAAGCAGGGCTGTGTTTCTGGAGGACACAGGTGTGGGGAGCTGAGTGTGATGTCTAGTCCTCAATCACAAACTGCTTGCCCAAGGCAACCTGCTGAGTTAGAAACCTGCCTGATGCTCCAGCAGAGGAGAGCCCACTTCCACTATATCTCCACCACCAGTGAATCGGTCTTGGTCCAGAGTGCCCTAAGAGACTGACAGATGACTCCATGGGAGAGTCACAATGTGCAGCTGAGAGCAAACTCACTATCCCAGCATCGGGGCCTGTGGGGTGGAAATGTTGGCCCTTTAGGGACCTGGGAAGTAAGAGCTGTGGATAGGGCAGCTGTGCAGAAAGTCCTGTTTCAGGGGCTCCATCAAGCTGTGCAGCCCTTCTGCCTGTGCCACCCTCACTGTGCAGATCACAGCCAAGTTTTACACTGAGTGATTTGCAGTTTGTGATGAGACAGTAGGAAGCCTAGAGGTAGTGGCCCAGCCATGCCCTACTGTGAGTGCAACCTTGCATTTTCTAGGCAGGTGCTGAAGCTGCTGAGTTAAGTCCCCAGCTTAAAGCAATGACTTCTGTGGTTCTCATTACCTTGAGGATGTCATCTGAAATAAGCAAACAATTTAAAGGGGTGTTTGCAATTACTAGTAGTATTTTCCTTAACCCTCAATATCCCAAAGAATGACTGCTTAACCCTATCCGTCCTGCATAGCAGCTAACTGCTTTGGGAATGTCTCCTCCTGGGCCACCAGTAAACTGGGAGGGTTGGAGGTTGTTCTTGACTGAATTGTCCATTGAGGCAACTTCATCCTCTTTGGTCATTGTTACCAAGTGCCTGCAAGAACTGTCATACCTCAGACACAGTGAACAAACCCAACCACCCTTTGACCTGATTCATGGCACTGATGACTAAATAAAGTCCAAATCCCTGGTGAGTACACCTTTTGAGAGGAGACTAAGTTTCATTATTCTTCCCTGGCATCATTTCCTAAGCCCTGTGATGATATTTGCCTCACTTCCATACTGCCTCTGTGCTGCACAGGTCACTAAGCATCTCAGCTGTCCTGACCTGGACTGGAAAATAGTTCTCCAAGCAGCAGATGTGCAGTTCCCCAGCTTGCTGCTCTGACCACCATCTTATGGGCATCATTCCCGGGCTCAAAGTTAAGGGCAATAGCATCTCTTAGCTTCACTTTGACACATGGCAACCATGTAACTAGGATTGTGGCCTCCATTACTCCCTGAGCCTGAGGGGAGTCACTTGAACAGGTACTATGGCACAGCAAGCTGAAGCACAGGATCAGTGCCAGGTAGAATGGAAAAATCCAGGCCCTTCTGTGGTGCACCATGTGGGAGCTGAGCACCATGAGGGAGGGCACAAAACAAGGGCAGAAGCAGGTGCTATGGAAACCGCAGACGTGGGCATCCCTTCTCTGATATGTGGACCCCAGTGCCTGTGAGGCCATTGGGATAGCCCTCTTGCATTGAAGAAGGGAGTTCCTGGCCTGCTGTTGATGGGTCAGGGTGTCAGTGGACACTGGCTCTGTCTGGCAGTGAATTTGCACAACACAGATTGTGTGACTGCCCGACTTTGTCTACCCAGGTCCTTCCTGGTCTACCACAGTCTTCTCTGAACCTTTCAGTGGAGACACAAGAGGAGACACTGCATGTGTAGCTGCCCAAAATATAGCTGGTGCAGTTTGGTGCTATCAGCCAAAAGGTATGGTTGGTGTCAAAATGAAGTGCCAGCCATTGTGTAGCTCAGGGACTTTTCTTAGCATTCTTCTTCCAGCTTCCATTCCCTCTTTCCCCAGGCATCCCTCCATCCTCCTCTTATACTGCCTTCTCCTCTCAATAGCACACATCTGGGCTTGTGCTATCCCTAGCTGGACTGGGAGCTGCTCTGCACTCCCCAGACACTTTTGACAAAGAGAGAACCCAGTACCCACAGGTATGGATGATTTGTTGTCACCCACAACAAACTAGAACCAAAATGTGTTGTTTTTGATTCACAACATGGGACTGAGGCTACCAGGAATTCTATTCTTGGCTCTAAGCTCTAGAGTTCTACTCGCGACATGGTGGTCAGAACTGGGGGATCAAGATCAATCTGATTGTAGAGAAACCCAGGACCTCACCTAAGCTTTGCATCCCTGTGTGACGCATGTGTTCTTGGTTATGTTGGGAGACAAATGCAGATGCTCCTGTCTGGCAGAATCCAGATAGACACAATAAGTTTGAAATGGCTCATGGGATATGGGCAGAATTGTATTTGCTCAGGAAACAAAGGCTGGGTGCACCAGACCATGAATCGGGACCCTCAGATCTGTACTGAGTCATGGAATGGAAAGCAAAAACCAAAAGCAGGCAAATCTTCTGGAGACAGTACAAATGTACTGTCTTTGGAATAAAGACAAATAAGTGTGCCCCAGCCCAAATGGGTCTGTGTCAAAATTGCTGCCACCTGAGTTCATGCATTTTGGTCCTGTCCTAAGAGCAATGGATGGTATTATAAGGTGTGACAGTGTGGTCAGCCATCTAATGGCATGGCTCTGGGCCCCTCAGGGCCTGGATAGCAACTGAACAGGAGACAGGCACAAGGCTCCCTTGTGTACAATGTGATGCTGTCCCAGTGACCTGCCACAGGTTATGGCCACCATGAGCTCTTCTTTTGTTTTGGCCACCTAGTTGCCAGGCTTCCATTGTGTTCTATCTGTTCTTGCTCACTGTTTCCTGAATCACAGCAGAATTGACTGTCCAAGTCCAGTTACACAGTGAGGTTGTAGGCCAGTGTGCTGGTGTGAGGTAAGCACCTGTGCCATCAGCAATAGGGCTGCTGTGTCATGAAAAGCTGTGGAGTGTGGCGAGAACCCCACCACATGGATGATGACGTCATGATGTACAGAGCAAGATTCCTGCACTCAGATGTCACATTTTACTATATCTTTCCTTCCCATGATCAGTTACTTGGAAGCTGTGTGCCAGGTAAATACATGTTGAAGACATATATTTACTGCTAAGCATCTCCACCCAGACCACCTGGCAGCAGCTCAGCCTTCAAAGCTAGGTGGGAGAGGCAGGGAAAAAATGGAGGAGGACAGTGGGGCTTTGTCCTCCAAGACAGCAGCTACAGAGGGGCAGGGGGCACCTTCAGCTCTCACTGTTACACCCAGTTCTGAACCTGTATCCTGTGATCAGAGAGGAGACAGCAGTTTTGATAACTTTGCTACAAATCAGGGATCTAAACAGAGCTACAAAGGCAGGACATTGGAGCCAGACTGAGGGCTCCTCCAGAAGATTTGCCTGCTTTTCATTTTTGATTTCCATTCCATGACTCAGTCATAACCAGCCATTGGCAGTATGG
Source organism: Cavia porcellus (assembly GCF_034190915.1). Taxonomy (NCBI): domain Eukaryota; kingdom Metazoa; phylum Chordata; class Mammalia; order Rodentia; family Caviidae; genus Cavia; species Cavia porcellus. The sequence continues at coordinate 26,361,914 of NW_026947517.1, forward strand.
ATTCACTTGATTCCCAAGAGTGAGTTGCTTCTGAGGCAGTCAGCACACAGTGAGATCTCCATGTGTCTCTGTTAGGTTGGGCATAGAGCAAAGTATAAAAGTGCATGTTCCTATGATAGGAAGATTGATCCCAGAAACACCATTAGTAAGGTCTTAACTTGAAGACAGTTGATGCTTTGTCCTTGAGCCTGCATCTGCCTGAAAGACCCCTTGCTTGAAGCCTGGAGTGTGTCCTTCCTGTGTAAGATGTATCATTATTTGCTCTTTTTTTCTCCACAAGTAAGAAGTGGTTTTTTTCTGTTTATTTTGTTTGTTATTTATGACATATTTTTTACTAGAACTTCTTTGAAGTGTATATTGATTATACTGATGGTAGACACATGGTTTTTTTATTATGCAGAATGCATATTAGATCCTATGTGATGCATGATAGTGAAACCCATCAACTAGAGACTGTTCTCTAAAATTTTACATTGGTCACCCAGAATTGAAAAAAAAAAGTGGAAAAGTTTACTGAGAAAATCTTTCAGATACAAAAACATACTTTAAGTTAAATAAATTAGAGAACACACAAATAATAGATGAACATAGGAAAACAATGAAAAACAAAGCTTGCCCAACATAGCAAAGAAATGGAACACATGACAGAGATCCAAACAAGAGGTCAACAAGTTCAATGCTATAAAAGAGATATGTAAAACCTATAAGAGATTAAAATTATATGCACAGACTGAACAAAAGAGAGGTTTGGAATTTCAGATCTTGAAGACAAAATTGTAGCTAGTTGTAATGAAAACAGTGCTATCTTAAAAGTAGCAAGAGACTATGAGAAATCAATCCAGTAGTACAAAATGCATCAAAGAAGAATTGCTTGAGATTGATTGGGGTTAATGAGAAAGCAGGAGACAACATAAATACCATAAAAACTTCATAAAATAATGGAAGAAAACTTCCCAAGCATGAATAAATAATTTTCCATACAAATAACTGAAGCATATAGAACTCCAAACAAACATAACCAAAGTAAAACTACACCAAGATATATAATATTCAAAATTCTAGAAATACATTACAAGGACACATTATAAAATATAGTTAGGGAGAAGTCACAGATCACTTATAATTGAAAGCACATCAAATTCTTAGCACTCTTTGTTGTAGCTTGGCATAACTGATATCATCTTGACCCTGCTTTTAACTGGTGCCCTATATTTAAACCAAGAGAATGGAAAATTTCTCAGAGTACAAGTCCTGTGAGAAAAGCAGAATGAGCTTCACCATCTGGAGAAAAATTACCCTGCTCAATGAAAGAAACATGATACATGTGTCAACTAAAAATAAATGTAAGATTCTAGCTCGATTGTTTCCAATAGGATGTCATTTTGTGGTTCTCTGTTTAAAAGCTTTGTAAGTTTCCAGTTCAGCCACTTGTTTGGACTCTGAAATTGGCAGGTAATCTATATGAGTGGTCCTGTGTTCTATTAATCAAATTCCAAATTTAACAATTTGTATGCTTTGATTCCTTTATTTTTGTTCATGAACCTACCTCAGTCTTCTCAACACAAATATCCAAGTAAAGAAGAAAGCTGTAGTTGAAACAGAAGAACAAGTCCTGAAGTCAGACAGAAATACAAGTACTGAAAGGAAAGAACATCCAATCCAGATTGATGTATCCTACAAAACTTTCTAAATTAATGGAAACATAAGATACTTACATGACAAATAACAACTGAAGAAATATAGGACTGCAAAACTGACCCTAGAAAAAGTAATGAATGTTATACTAGAGAGAGGTAAAAATGGCCAAAATTTGAAGAAAAACACAGAAACAACCAGGCAGGACAAGTAATTAAACAGAGGAGAAAGCAGAGAATCAACAGCAGAACAATATTACAACAAAGACAAACCAATACATACCATTGTTAATGGTTGCATCAACCAAAAGAAAAAGATGGGTGAAATGGATTAAGAAACAATCTACAAAAATATGCTTTATACAGAAAACATGTTTAATTTAAAAAGAAATACAGAGACTTAAATTCAAAGGACAGAAAGCAATATTCCATGCAACAGAGGCCCAGAAAAAAGCATTAGTAGCTATTCTCTTTGAAGATAATATGAACTTCAAACCAAGAAGGACCAAAAAGATAAAGAGCCTCACTACATACATGTTAATGGAAAGTTTTTAAAAGGATAAGATAACAATCATAAACATGTGTGCATCTAATACACGAGCACCCAACATTATAAGGCAGTTTTTAAAAGACATGAAAATAATGCAACAAAGAATAACAAAATTGGCCCAAGAGACTTCAATATCCCACTCACAAATAGATGAACTAGATTAATAATCAGCAAAGAAATATGAAATTTGAACTGATTCTATGAACAAATGAACTGAATCAATGTTTACCAAGTATGTGACCCAACATATTCAGAATAAACATTCTTCTCAGCTCTGCAGGGGAGGTTCTCTAAAACATGCCATATAAACTAGTCCACAGAACATGCTGAAGTAAATGCAAACACACTGAATTTACCTGACTATAGTGCAAAACAATTGCGAAATAATTGTAAAAGAAGTTGTGAAAACTTCATAAATAATATGGAAATTAAATAACACTCTGCCAAACAATCAATGGGTCACATATGAAATAAAGGAAGAAACTTGAAAATATCTATAACACAACAAGAATACAGATGCAAACCTTGGTTCTCATGGGATTCTAATGAAAGCAGTTCAAAGAGGGAAATTTATAGCACTCAAATCTCACATCAGGAAATAGAAAGCATAAATAAACATCTACTGTTTTACCTCACACTTCCAGAAAACAATGGCATGACAAACCCAAAGCCAATAAGAGGGAGGAAACCATATTGATCAGAGAAGAAAGTAATGCAGTGCAAAACATAAAACAATAAAAAGATTTAATGAATCAAAGAGTTGATTCACTGAAAGAATAAACAAAATTGATAAGCCCTTAGCCAACCATATCAAAAGAAGAAAAGAACCACTCAATACCACTTACTGAGGAAGGAAAACAGTAAGACACCTAGAGATCATGTGAAAATTAAGAAGATCTTCAGTATCTATTTCAAAAACTTATGCTTCCCTAGGTTGGATAATATAGCAATCAATCGATTCCTAGATACATATGAATTGCCAAAGCTGAATCAAGAAGATATAAAAATTCTACATATTGCAGTATCTGTTAATGAGACTGAAGATCTAATCAAATTTTATTGGGTACTGGCCGGGTGGTGCATGCCTTTAACCCCAGAACTTGGGAGGCTGAGGTAGAAGCATTGTTGTGAGTTTGAAACTAAACAGGGCTACAATGTGAGCTCAAGGCCACTACAGTGCACAATAAAACCGTTGGCAAAACACATTAAAATGAAGCAAAACAATGAAAACAAAAAGGCAATTGACCAACGTTTAGAAGTCTAGGTCTTCATGGATTTACTGCTGAATTTTACAAGAAATGTATAGAAAATTGAAGGCCCCTACTCTTTAATGAAATTGAAATAGAAGTGGTTCTCCCTCTTTCCTGGAGGCCAGCATTACACTAATACTAATACCTGAGAAAGACACAACCAGAAAAAGAAAACTATAGGTAAGTTTTCCTAATGAACATAGATACAAAAATCCTTAATAAGATACTAGGAAAGTGAATGTAGCAAATCATCAAGAAGATTTTAAAACCTGATCAACTTGGATTCTTCCCAGGAAGGCAGGGATGTTTCAGTACATGCAAGCCAATAAATTTAAATGTCCTATCAGCACAGGCAAAAACAAAAGTCACATGGTGATCATCTCAATAAATGCACAATAAGCTTTTGATAAAATCGAGCCCTGATTTGTAATAAAATCCTGCAGTATGTAACAATAGAGAGCCTTTACCTCAATCTGATAAAACAAACAAAGGCAAAAATATATCCAGCATCATACTAAATGGTGAAAAACTGAAAACTTTCACACTACAATTAAGGCCAACAAAAGCATGATTACTATCACCACTCCTATTCAATAAAGATCTGGAAACATTAGGCAGATCAATTAGACATAAGAGAAAAATAAGAATAATTACATAACAGAAAGTAGGTAAGCTATCCATTATTCATAGATGACATGATATTCTATGTAGAAGATGTCAGTTACTCCACCAAAAGACTTCTAAACTTAACCAAATTCAATAATGTAGCTGAAGGCAAAGTTGACAATCAAAAATCAAGAGCATTCCTTACACAATCAACTCACTAAGAGATAAGTTTCAGAAACCACAAACTTTACAATAGCCTCCAAAAAAATGAAATACCTGTAATGAACCTAACAAAGAATGTCAAGGACTTACATATTGAAAATACAGTACTTAGTAAAAGGACGCTGAAGAGATTATCAAAAAATGGAAAGATATCCCTTGCCCAAACTGTGCATTGTTTTTTCACTGTTCGTGATTTCTTTTGATGTACAAATATTATTTAATAAGATGGGGTCCCAGTGGTTGATTCTTTGAAGTTGATTCTTCAAAATTTGTGTTTTGTTTATGAAGCCTCATTAGTGTTTCTGTTGTAATATTTATATCTCCAAGCTAGTTTGTCTTTTGTCTATTTTATGGTGATAGGCATGGACCCAGTTTAAGTCTTCAGTATGGGGAAAGTCATTTTCTTCAGCATTATTGAAGAGGCTATCTCTCTTCCAGTGAACATATTTGGCTCCTTTGTCAAAGACAAGGTAGCAGAGTGTGTTTGTAGTTGTGTTTACATTTTCTAGTCTCTTTGATAGATTATCAGGTCTGTTTTTCTGCCAGTACTCTGGTGATTTTGTGACAGTAGCTTTCTAGTATTATAGCAAGTGAAGAATTGTGATGCCTCCTGACTTGCCTTTGTTGCCCAGAAATGTCTTTAGTATTCAAGATCTTCTTTATTTCCAAAGGAATTTTAGAAAAATTTTCTTTATATTTGTGAGCTAAACTAATAGTATTTGAATGGGCATTGCATTAAATATGTATAAAAGTTTGCAACATGATTTTTTTGTTTTCCATATCTGTAAAGGTAGTCTTACTTGTTTTTATACTCAAGTAATGTATCCTAAAAGGTATGATCCTAAGAGTTTCAAACTATGGAGTTCTTCTTCTCAAGGATATGAGCAATAATAGATATTTTTTTTCCTATTTGTTTGAGACAGGGTTTTCCTATGCAGTTCAGGCTGACTGTGGACTCACACTTTAGTCCAGTAAATTCACAGTGATTATCTTACCTCACCATTTCCAGTCCTGAGATTACAGGTGTGCACCTAACCCCTGAAAGAATTCCTGGTGTTATTTGAAAGATGAGGAAACAGTCATGAGATACACATGTACTCATTAACTGTCATTTCCTTAAAGGAAACGTGTCCAAATTAACACATAATACCACCGGAGTGTAGGGAATCAGAAGATGTGTTTCTATCTTTTATGGGCTGTGGATAACAGACTACACTACTGCAAAAAAGGGGAGACATCACAGCTAGGAATATGTGTCAAATTTGAGTACCAATATTATTAACTCAGAGAGTATTTATGGAAGATGAGGAAAAAGAGGAGTGGAAAATAATGACAGACCTGGTGACATTGCCCTTTCATGACTCTAGATCAGGCTTTATTATAATGCTGAGCATTACAAATATTGGAATAGTCAAATATTATGTGTGTTTTTAACCTAGAAAATATTAAGACTTGGCACTGTATCCTAGCTATGTTTGTAGCTTGGCATAAATCATGGCATCTGCAGCCCTACATTTAACTAGTGCCATGTATTTGACCCAGGAAAATGGAAAATCACTCATTGTATAAGTCCAATGAGAAAACCAAAATGAGCTGTAGCCAAATAAAAAAAATTTAACCTGCTCAAAAACAAAAACAAAAACAAACAAACAAACAAAAAAAAACAGGATACAGGTGTCAGACAAAAATTAACATGAGATTCTAGCTACATTGTTTCCAATAGAATGTTCTTTGTGATTCTCTCTTTTAAAAACTCTTAACTTTTCAGTCCAGGAACACTTGTTTAGATTTTGAAATAGGGGAAGTGAGTCTGTATAGAAGTGTTTCTGAGCACAGCTATTTAAATTCCAAATTTATTCTTTGGCTGCTTTGATTCCTATATTGTTGTTTGCAAATGGGATTTCAAGCTCCAGAAAGGTTTACTGACACAAACAAGCACCTGGATTAAATACAGTGTCACCTTAATGAAAGAATAATAGTGAAAAGGAGGGGAGATAAGAGACAAACACCATGTGTTATGATACCCACCTCTTTACCCGGCATTTAAGAGGCTGAAACAGGAGAAAGGCCATGTATTCAAGGACAGACTACCTTACATAGTGAGTGCAAAGTCAGCCAGAACTAAAAGTGGGACTATGTTTTGAAAAAGAAAAATGAAAAATATAAAAAAAAACGAGAAACAGAGAAAGACTATTAAAAGAAAACAAAAACATTAGAGCTGAATGAAAGGTGACTTAACTAAAATGGGAATTATGGAATGATGTGGCAGAGGAAAGCTGGTCATGAAGTGGCACCCAGGAGGCAGTGAAAAATCCAGTTATGAATGGGACCTATTGTGCTACATCACAATAGTGACCTCCTTCCTCCAATACATCTGCAGTCTACTAGACAGGAGGTCCAAAAGCTCATGGAAATGTCAAACTCAGAGCAATCAAGCAGCTTGAAATCAAGGCTTTGGATCATGGCCTTTAGCAGCTGTTTCATATTCAAATTAAAATAGGAGAAATATAATCCTAACCTGTTTGATGGCAAATGCGGCAAGTTAGTTGGCTCACAACATTGAAGAATGAAGTCACAAATCAAAAGAAGTTCAAAAAGTTTTCTTTTCTTTTTTTTAATTTATTTAAGAGGAAAAAGAGAAAAACACAAAACAAAACAAAGTGGTGTAAGGGTACACGTAATACAGAACTAAAAAAAAAAAAAAAAAAAAAAAAAAAAAAAAAAAAAAAAACAACGTAACAGTAAGAAATAACCTGTTAATAGATTACATATTATCATCTTCGAAATAGTTGCTCAAATCACAGTATCAAAGAATACAAAGAGGACATTCAAACAGAGAGACTGCAAACAGCTGTGTTAAATGATCCAAAAACATTAATATAGTCAGCCATTTAACATCCCCAAACACACTTGCTGTTATATCCGTTAGAGCTCTTTTTTATTTCCCCTCACTTTTTTAAAACGAAATTTAGACATTTTGGATTTTATTACTCCTTAGTTCTTATTAATTTTTTTTGGGCGGGAGAGAATAAAGTCAAATATGGCAAAATAAACCTGTCAGTCAAAACCAAGGATAGACATAGCACATGATGTAGAACAGAGTACAAGGTTATCAACAATGGTTATCAACGATGTCTCTTGTTTCCTTAAAAACAATTGTCTATCTCATTAGATATTATAAAGTTGGATAAAACAGTAGAGAACAAGACCAATAAAACTTAGGCATTGTAAATATTACAGGATTTCCAAAGGAGACAATAGTCAAACCAGAATGGGCATCTTAGTGAATATTATTGCCTTCAAATTAGTTGCCTATACCCTCAAACTTGATACTATTATACAGAATGGAACAGAGTCTAATCAGTCAAAACAAGATCGTGGGAGTATTACAGGACTTCAAAACAAGTTAATAGGAAATCAAAAAGAGTTACTATTATATATCCTAATTTTTTAAATTTTTCCCCTTAAAACAAACATAAGAAATACCTAAATAATTTTTTTAAAGAATAAGGGAGAGATTGAGATAAAACAGGACATAACAATATAACAATAGAGGTCAAAGCATGACTGTTTCAGCAACCTAGTGCTTCACCACCAAATAACCCAACTGAATAGTTGTTACCATAGTGTCTGTCTTTTTCCTTGAAATATTTGGATAAAACTTCATATACTATAGCTTCAAATATTTCCATATCAAGAAGCCCATAATAAAGCCTTTCTAATTAATAAGTGAAAATTTTATTAGGCTTCAAGGCCATATAATGGGGAATCATTATTACCACATATTTTTATATATTTGAATCATTACTTACATTAGGGAAACTATTCGGTATTCATACATGCGAGATTGATTTATTTCACTTATGAGTATGGTCTCAAGCTGCACCCATTTATTGATAAATATCTCAATGTGATCCTTCTTTATAGCTGAATAATACTCCATTGTATAGAAATACCACAACTTTTTTATCCATTCCTCAGTTGATGGACACTTGGGTTGTTTCCAAGATCTGGCGATTACAAATTGTGCTGCTATAAACATAGGTGCACATATATCACTGGGGTATGATGCTTTCAGTTCTTCTGGGAATATGTCTAGAAGTGGAATAGCTAGAATAAATGGGATTTCCAATCCCAACTTTTTGAGAAATCTCCAGACAGACCTCCACAAAGGCTGTACCAGTCTACACTCCCACCAACAGTGCAGGAGAGTTCCCTTTTCCCCACAGCCTCTCCAGCATTTGTTGTTGTTGGTTTTCTTGATCCTGGCCATTCTTTCAAGAGTGAGATGGTATCTCAGTACGGTTTTAATTTGAATTTCTCTAATGACCGATGATGATGAGCATTTTTTCATGTATTTATTTGCCATTTGCATTTCTTCATCTGAGAATTGCGTATTCATCTCAGATGCCCATTTTTGGATTGGATCTTTGAATTTTGGAGGTCTGAGGTTTTTTTAATTCTTTATATGTTTTAGACAAGAGGCCCTTGTCTGAGAGAGAGTTCACTAAAATCTTTTCCCAGTTTGTGGGTTTTCTTTTCACTATGCTGGAAATTTCTTTTGACATGCAGAAACTTTTTAATAAGAAGTGGTGCCAGTTATTGATTCTGGGAAATATTTCCTGTGCGGTTTGAGTCCTGTTCATGAATTCTCTACCTACTCCTATGTCTCCAAGGTTTCTACCCAATTTGTCTTCCAATAGATTTAGTGTTTCTGATTTAATATTCAGATCTTTGACCCATTTAGATTTTAATTTAGTACATGGTGATAGACATGGGTCTAGCTTTAGTTTTCGGCAAATGGAGAGCCAGTTTTTCCAGCACCATTTATTAAAGAGACTGTCATTCTTCCAGTGAACCTGCTTGGCTCCTTTATCAAAGATAAGGTGGTTGAGTGTGTTTGTAGTTGTGGTTGTATCTTCTAATCTATTCTATTGATCTTCGGCTCTATTTTGATTCCAATACCATGTTGATTTTACTACTGTTGCTTTGTAGTATAACTTCAAGTCAGGGATTGTGGTGCCTCCTGCTTTGTCTTTGCTGCTTAGAATTGCCTTTGCGATTCTAGGTCTCTTCGGCTTCCAGATGAAATTTAGGAGTGATTTCTCTAGATCTATATGGTATGTGATGGTATTTCTATTGGGATTGCATTGAATCTGTATAAGAGTTTTGGGAGAATGGCCATCTTCACAATGTTTGTTCTTCCTCTCCATGAGCAAGGGATGTCTTTCCATTTTCTGAGATCACCTTCAATTTCCTTTTTCAGTGTATTATAACTTTTTCCTCAACACTTATATTTTCAGATCATGTAATAAAGGTTTATTTGGGTAACAGATTTAAAAGACAAGCTTTCACCTAAGTTGCCAGCTGGTCAAAATGATGCTAAAATTAGTTAAACAAAATCCCTTGGGGTGAGGCAACATTAAACAGCACTCCAATTGATAAACAAGAAAGTGTCCACCTGGGAACCTTTTTAAAATTTATTTTAATTTCAAAGAGATTAAAATAAAAGAGGACTTAACAAATGAGATTGTAGCACAACAATTTAAGCAACACAGCATTTCAACACAATACAACCTGACATATCAGTAACTACCATAATGTCTCTTGCCTTGGGTAGTAGTTGAGTATATTTTCATACAGAATAGCATCAAACATAACAAAATATTATAAAACCATCAAAGAGTATGAAAATATTACAGATTATTCAGAACCAAATAACACAAAATGAACAATGGTTACTGTATTATCTCATTTCCATAAAACATTTGTTTATACTATCACAGATAATACAATCCAATAAGATACAACAGAACAATGAGACCAGCAGTGGGGCTGAGACTGGGGCAGCAGCCAGGTCAGAGCCAGTCCAAGCCTGTCTGTCAGCACTGGCTCAGCCCTTAGGATAGGGATGCATTTCCTGGGTGTTTTGTCTTGAGGCCTGACCCAAAACAGGAGGTATCTGTCTCCCCCATGGTTGCAAGGTACCTGGGCTTTTGCATTGGCCATTTCTAGGACCTAGTCCTGTCTCACTATCTATATATTTCTAACTAACTCAGCTGCCTGTAACAGCAGGGCTAGGACTCAAAGGAGCGAGGGATAAATGCAGATTGCTTATAGCTTTGGAAGAGACAATCAACTCCTGCTCTGACAAAAATCTCAAGACAAAAGCCAACAGCAATACAACCAAGTGCTAAGGGCCAATAGTCCAAATAGTTCTCTATCACAGTGAAGAAGTCAAGATTCACCATCCCCACCCCCTACAGGAAAAATCTCTGCTGTTAAGCAAGCCCACTTATTATGTGACATGCTCCCCCATTTGTTCCTAATTGAATCAATTTTACCTGAGCAATTGAACATTGGTTGAACATAGCTCTGTCCTGCCTTATGCTCACCTTTCAAATTCCCATTCTTCCCACCTTTTGACCCATCTAACATCCTGTTTTTACTCTCTAAATACAGATTCTTTGCCAACCCACTCAGGACCCCTTCTGTCTCTCAGACAGAAGCTTCCTTTCTCTCAATAAATATATTTCATTCTTAAACTCCATCGTTCTAAACATTATTCTTCTATTTTAGAGAACACAAGGTCATACCAGACATATAGTAGGTCAGGAGTTTCATTCCCCTCTATCATTAACATGAGCTAAATTAACGTAAATATCTTTATGATTTGTCTGAATGCTTTTCCCTTTTCCTGCAGTTTTAAGTGATTAATACAACTCACAGTGGTTGTATTCCTGGCAATGTATAAAGTTGTATACATCAGTCATTATAAATGTAAAATAATTGGTTAGAGTGTATAATTTAGTAAGAACTAGATATTGCCATGGCAGTAGGTTATCTCTTATAAAAGTGAAGGTTCACCTAAAATTGTTTAGAACAATTTTATATTATTGATTGCTTCAACAATTTTAAGATACATAAACTGTATTTTTGCTTTTTTCTAGAAAGCTTCAATTATGTTACTGAAAGTAATCTGTGTGCCTGTAGGACCCTGTTTATATTTTGATGTTTTTTCTGCATTGAAGTTTGTATGAACATTTATTTTTATCTTAGCATGAAACTCACTGCATTGACAATGGTGGAGTTAAGTTACAGTCTACTACATTAATTTCAATTAGATATCCATGGCATTGATCATATGAATTACGGAGGAGGTACATAGACAAGAATCAGTACTGTTAGCATTTTCTGGTGCAATAGAGAAGCAGAATATAAGAAAAAAAGTGGCCTTTCTTTTTAAGCAATATGAGGAGGACTCTAAGAAAAACAAGGTTTTTTTTTTTTTTTTTTTTTTTTTTTTTTTTTTTTTTTTTTGACTGATTATGGGGTTAGGGGTATGTGTGACTTTGTCTGGATGTGGACTTTGAAGCAGACATTTCTGTCATGTGAGGAGCTGATTGGAATTTTCTTGAGGCCCCTGGGAAAGGAATGAGGAAGTTGTAATCATGGAAAAAGAGGAAGTGGCCATATGGTTAGCATCCCTGATTGGGCCTTCCACCATGTTGAACTACAACCAGGAGTTCCTGTAACTCATTCTAGGGCAAAACTCTTTCAAGTACATTCTTCAGTTTGAATGTTGAAATAAAAATAAATAATTTTTGCTATGTGTCTTCCTCCAAGGCTGGAGGTAAACCATTCAAAAGAAATATTTTGAGTTATAACCTTAATAAATTGTAGATACCATAACCAAAATTACAGATCAGTTCACTTTCAGAAAACAGAAGCAGCACTTAAATGCAGGCATAAGGGCCTTCAGTGAGAGTTTCCCTGAAGAGGTGAGATCAACATTACAGAACACAAACTGCTATTAATTTATCTGAGTTCACTAAAGAGAAAAATTTATAATGGTGTTGCTACAAGGGAAAGAAACTCGTGATCTACTATGTCCAGTATGAATCTGTGTTCTCTAAAATTAAAGAACACATTTTATGAACAACAGAATTTAAGAGTAGAATATATTTATTGGGAGAAAGAAAGCTGTCTGAGAGAGAGAAGGGGTCCTGAGTGGGTTGCCAAAGACTCTTTTCTAGGGGCTTTTATAGAGTAAAATAATTTGGTGAGATGGGTTTAAGGTGGGAATACCTGGAACTACAAGGCAGATGGGCATAAGATGGGACAGAAACATGGAAGCCAATAAGATTAATAGTTCAGGTAAAGTTAATTAAATTGGGAACACATGGGGAAGCCTGTCACACAGAAATCAGGCATTCTTATGCAGTAGTGACTCTTCAATTAGGGGGTTCAAAAGGTGACTCATGACTTCACTGGGATGATAGGAATTATTTAAAGTATCAGGCTTTAGGATAGGGATACATTTATTTGAATGGTGACTGCCGACTTCCTCAGAGTGTTAGGGAAGTATTTTGAATCAATCCTTACAATATCAATACATTTGCTTAATGTTTTGTCCTGAAGTTTGACTCTTAGCAGGAAGTATCTGGCTTCTCCATAGTTGCAAGGTATCTGGGCTTCTGCATGGACTCCTTGGAGGACCTAACCCTGTCTCACTGCCAACATTTTTTTACTAACTCAGCTTAGTACTGTTTGGAAAACTGAATACAAACATCTTGTACTCTGTGTGAATGTACTGGGATGACAGTGTGCCATGTATTTACCATTGTTGTCCCTGATTGACATGTTTTGAAATTTAGTTTTACTTTTTTCTTTTTATCCTTGAAATCAAATGGATTTGGAAATAAAAAGCCTGAGGTAAATTTCTTTCATACAAGCACTCCTCTGTGGATATCAGCACTGAAGGAGACAGCCAGCTACAGAAGTCTGCACTACAGTCTATCCTTTGGGATCCTCTCTTGCAGGGAGAGGCTCCTTTTCCTGTTTATTCTTGACTCAGAAGGAGTGCAGTAGAACAAGACTCAATCAGTGATGAAGAGGTGGGCTATATGAACTGTCCAACCAGGTGGGCCATGACAGGCAGTCTCTTAAGTCTTTCCTGTATCTGGGCATTATTGACCTGTTGTGAGTATAGTACTGGAGCAGAATGTTTGTTGTATCTCATTTAGTGGTTTCAATGTCATGTGGCCTGATTACAAAAGAACCTGGGAGATCTTAGAGCTGCAGAATGGTGAGGTTGTGGATGGGAGCTCAGAAATAGGGTGCAAAAGGCCTAAACCAGTTACAAGTGGTTAGAAGCAGTTTCTGTGTCTCGATCCTCAGGTATTTAGTTAGCTTCAGCTCCTGAGGTCCTCCAGCATTGGCTGTGGGTCATCAATTGTGCACGCTGCCTCTTTCTGGTGGCAAGAGTGACTCTCTTTTCATTGACAGCATCAGATTCCAGTACCACCTTTGAAATTCTCTGCTGCCTTGGCACCTCCACAAGCTCAGTGAGGAAAAGAGCTTGGGGACACCCTGACTCTGATGCATTTTGTAGCTGCTACAAAAGTACTGGGGAAAGTCTCTGCCCTCATTGCTGTGAGAAGCAGACCTGGAGGGTCTGATGTTTATAAATGTCTCTGATACAGGGCCTTATAGCCACAACTGCTCTCATTAAACTTGTGCTTTTTTGTATTTAGAGTTATCTCCTAAATTTATAGTATGTTCTTGTGTTTCCATCCTGATCACAGGTGTTGGCAAAGGTACTGAGTTTTCAAAGATGTGTAGTGATGTGCCTCAGTGGAGGAAGGCTTCCCAAACACCTGTTGAACTCTTGTATATCATACAGGACAATACAAAAGAATTTTGAACATAATTATTTAGGTTAAACCTCTGCTCAGAGACTGTTTTTGAGAACAGCCATGGATTTTTGAATTCTGAGAAAAATGAAGCAGATATGAAAGTTTTATCAAGGGCAGGGTAAAATGTGCTTGCTAAAGACAAATTCCAGAATCACCTGACTATTAAACCCTCATTGAAAAATGCCAAAATTTATACATTTGCATGGACACATGCACATGATATCTTTCTGAATGGAACGGTATAAGGGTGGCATCTCTGAATTAACAGCTGATTTAAAAACTTCACTGATAATACACATTGTTTATCTATAGAAATTCTTTGCAATAGACTTTACTAAGTGGTGTAAAATAGAAGCCCTAAATAGAAGTTGTGCTGCAGGGATATCCATTGTTAGGCATAAAGGGTTTTCTGTGTGATGTGGATCAGAGCAGCATGGAAAGGATGTGCAAGTGATTGGCATGATACAGGGTGCCAATAGCAGGATTTACAACTGAGAGGATCTTTACTGAAAGTCAAGTAGTTCTTAGGGTAAGCATGAAGTTAAAGTTGGCTTCTGATTTCTTACTTGAGATGAATAACACCATCTCTGCCAATAATCAGTATTCCATGTACCTTTCACCCATGAATTCTGTCTTCCATAATTGAGATCTAATTTTGATTGTCTCTAATTATGTGCCAGTGTCATGAAGTAGGAAATTGTATCTTTTTTTTTTTGTACCAGGGATCAAACTCATTAGCTCATACTTGCCAGGCAGGTGTTTATGCCACTGAGATAAATACCCAAAATGAATGTGTTTTCTTTATATTAAGGAAAGTATCAACATTCTTCCTCAGAACATGTTGAAAGTTCTTGGAGTGTTACTATATTGTATGGATATAATTTGTAAAACAAACAAATGGTGTTTTAAGCAGTCAAATTTCAAGTTTCATTTTTTGTGGAGTTTTGCAGTCAGGGTCTTTCTGTCTATTTCAGACAGCTCTGTAACTGAGGCTGGCGTCCAACTCAAGGCAGTTTTCTTGCATCAGCCTCCCAAGATATATTTGTTATTTCTGAGTGAAAGGTGATCACTTTTTGGCATTGAGCTATAATTTGCAATGTGTGCCTTGTTTCAAAGTTTATACATTGTTTACATACACAGTTTTCCATTATCATTTGAGTTATTATTTATGTAGCATATTTGCTGTTACTTATGTTTTCTTGTATGAAACTAAATTCAAATTTCAAAATGCTGCTTAAGTATATTAAGAACAAAGGACTCAGTGACCTAAATGAGATTTGAAGAGACATCATCTGTAGTCTATCAAAGTGATTCATGAGACATTTGTCTACCCTTTGCTTTGTGGATGCTGGTCCAGCAGGATCCCACTGTGAGCTCTGCTTTATAGACAGTGCACAGGGACTCTTGCAGTGACTCAGCACAAAAATCAGTGCTCCTATTTGGCTGTGAGTTGCAATCTAGCATCCAAATTGCTTTTTCAAAAAATGTGTCTATAGATAAAATTAACCACCAAGACATAGAATTAAGCTTTGAAAAATTCAGTCTCCATTCAGCTGTGATGTTTGGTTTTACTTTGTTTAGTTTAGTTTTGTTTTACTGAAACAGGCATTCACTATGTACATCACCTGGATTTGAAACCCATATGGTGCCTACAATTTCTTTGACTTCACAACCCTTCTCTGTCAGCCTAACTAACAAAAAGTATGCAATTTTTGATTATCTTTTATTTAAATAATTGCACTGGTAAGGACTTATGTATAAAGCCCTAGGCTAAGTGTGATTTCTTTAGTCTCAGCATCAGTAGAGGATGAGATCAGATGATCATGGCTTTGAAGCTGACTTTGGGAGGCAATTTTGCTATATGATCTTCCAGAATATGTGGCAGTTGTTTTTATACCTGCATTTGAAGTTTAAGGAAACAGGTAAGTTTAGGTCAGGAATATAAATGTAGGATGGGATAACTGAAGCAAACTGAAAATCATGATTTTTTGACTCAGGAAATGTGCTTTTCATGGTAATTTGGGTAGCAGTCTTAAATATGCCTATATTAGAGTAAAACATAGTGAAACATGAATGAGCCAAGTATTCTATGTACTGAATGCAGAGGCATTAACAAAACTTTTTTACTCAATGCTATTGTTGGTGCATTTTATAGAAAATAAGGTAGGGTAACAAAACAAGCAAAAAGGAATATATAAGATTTTCAAAGTCATGCACAAATAAAGAAGCCAAAAAACAAAACAAAAAAAAAACATCAAATAAAAAAGAATGCAGAAATAATCTACAGGATATGAGATTGCATGTTACTCCCTGACAGCTAACATGTAAATCCAATGGAAATACCTGAAGAACTATTGAGCATTTATGCACAATAGAAAAATGTGAATCAGTACACCATCTCATTGCAGAGACAAATCACCACAAGATCAAAAGAACACTCATGAGACAGCAGAAGAAAAGAAACTATTTAACATTGTTGGTGGAAATGTAACCAAGTATTTCAACCACTACTGAAGTCAGTGTTAAAAATATTCAAATGATAAAACATAGTAAGTCCACTAAGTGCAGTGCTTCCTTTAGTGGGTCTCATACTCAAAGATCTAAGGGCCCAGTGCAGTGATTCATGCATATCCCTGTTTACTGCAGCAATAGTCACTTTTCTGTGGAGAGCAGCAGCAAGCACTGCTCCATCACCACCAAATGCCAATGATGAACAACAGATATTCATCAGTGTACTCTGCTTAGTAAATGATATGATATTTTACTATGAAATGGGCTCTAAGTTAGGTTTTCATAGTGTGATAAGCATGATATAAGCATGATAATCATGCTAATACAACAAGGCTATCACTATTACACTACTGTGTTCATTAGATTTGACCTGTTTTTCTTTTGGAGACATCATCTTGCTATGAAGTTCAGGTTGGCTTGAGATCTCTCTATAACCCAGAGTGGTCTCAAACAATTCTTCTGCCTCAGCCTCTCAAGTACTTGGCTTACACACACATGCCATCAGGCCCAGTTTAGATTTGGTATGTTAAATGCATATTCAGTAGTTTTTTTTTTTATTTCAACAGTTTTCGTTGTTAAAGTATTTACACTTTTTACCTCCAGCATCTATAACCACTGTGACCTTATTGAGTTGGTGATGTGCATACCACCAGCCTCATGACATTCTCTCCTGGGTTCAGTGCTGTCAGTGTACTGCAGTGAGACTTATGTGTACAAATGTATATAACTGTTTGTCTTTCTACTTTCCTTCAAAAAGATTTTAAAATTGCCTGATATAATCAATAACCTTGTCTACAGTTGATGCAAATGCCCACAGTTAAGCACAGTGTAGCACACACACACAGGAAAGAGACCACATAGTTCTTGTGAGAGGTTTGTCAAGGCCCATGAGAAGACAACTCTGTGGAGGTATGTGTTCCTAATTAGTACAGTTGAATGAGCCTGAGGTTTTCTCACTGTTCTTTATGTGAGGTAGACCAGATGACTACTTTAAGATATGGAGTTATATAACGTCCTTTTTTGTTTCTAGAGGATCAAACTCATGACCTTGAGTTTGCTAAGCAGATGCTTATGCCACTGAGATCATTCCTCAGCACCCATAAAGTCTATTTTGGAATTTAAGTATCTGAAGAACTGCATTGGTGTTGTGGCCCACTTTGTAATGTCAACTTGGGTCACCCAATGCACTGAGGCACCATGGTTTTGGGCATAGAGCATATGTTGAAGGATTGTTGCAAGCACCATCAAAGGAGAAATGGAGGGGAAGGGGCTGGGCTGTTGATTCTCATGGAGAAGCTGGTATCACAGTTTTCCAGATATGAACACAGAAATCATCAGCATAATCAGAGAGGAACCCAGGACAGCCCATTAGTACTGTGCATGGCTACTGTTTTCTTTTGCAGATCTCTGGCCCTCATCTTGAGCTTTTTGTCTTGGTTCCAGTACTGATCACTCAGCCTGATGGCACACATGCTGTGCTCAACTGCACAGACTTTGTAGCTTACAACACTGAATTTTGACTCTTCCTAGTACACAACCTTGATAGAGACTTGCATGAGACATTGGCAGTGCCTCTATCTCCAGATAAACTTGTGGTGACACTTTCCATGGGCTCTAGGTGTTCAGCAGGACTTAAGAATTATGTTGTCATAGGATTCAGATTGTCAGCTGGATTCTTTAGGTATCTAGTATGGGGCAGATCTACACCTCTCTAAATTTGACTTTTTGGGAGTGAATATTTTAATATAATATTATCAATTATAAGTTCCATATTAAATCTCATTCCTTACAAACCCTGACTACAACAGATGGGAAAGGGTAAGAGGTGACATTTTTCACACAAGACAAAGTTCTTTAGTTGGCTCATGTTCCATGACATTTTTCTCATTTGGAGTAGCCCAACTGTATCAATAACTTGGTTTTGAAGACTGTTGTAGATTCTCTATGGATATTAAGCCATTACATTCTGTGTTGCATGCTCAAGAAGCACATGGGTTAGAAACCTGCATGGTGCTTCCTGTCACCTGAACCTAGCATTGTAGCCAATGCTGCAAGGCCTCTGTGTACCTGAATTGCCAATAAAGGGTTCACTTACAGGTGCAGTCATTTTATAATGACAAATAATTTGCAAGCCTATTAACATGTTATTTCCTGCTGTTGCATTTTTAACTTTCATGACAAAGAACATCTAAAGAAATTTATCACCATCAAGCCAACCCTGCAAAGAATACTGGAAAAACAGTTTAGGTACTCATAGAATAAAACTACTAAGCAAGGCAGATATTTAACCAGTATGGAAAGATAACGTGTCAACAGTAAACTAATATATAACAGTTATAAACATTATTGTGAATGAGATTAATTCACCAATTAAAAGAAACCGACTGGTAGAATGGATCAAGAAACAATGGCTAATCACATGCTGTCTACAAGAAACCCATCTAACCCAAAATGAAATTCACAGACTGAAAGTCTGAGGATGGAAAACAATACATCATTGAACATGAAGTAAAAAAAAAAAAAAAGGGTAGCTATTTTGTTTGCAGACAATGTGAACTTCAAACCAGGAATGATTCTAAGACATAAAGAAGGTCACTACATACTGGTTAGAAGAAAAATTCAAGAGGAAGAGATAACTATCTTAAATATATATGCACCAAATTCCAGAACACAAATTCATCCAAAGCAAGTATGTATAGAAATGAAAAACCAAAGAAACAACAACACAATTCTAACAGGAGAACTTCACACATGATGAACACCAAGAGACAGATCAAGCAAACATAAATCAGTAAAGAAATAACAGAACTAAATCACAGCTGTAAACTAATGGTCGTGATGGACGTATACAGAGTGTTCCTAACAAAAACATCACAATACATATTCTTCACATTATTATATAGGCTGTTCTCTAAAATGGACCACATACTACCCCACAGAACATTTTTAAATAAATGCAAACGAGTTGAAATTATCTCATGCATTATATAAGATCACAGTGCCATAAATCTAGTAACTAATGATAAAAGAAACTGCAAAACTCACACAAACACAGGGAAATTGAATAACACACTCTTGAGCAATCCGTGGGTCACAGAGGAAATTAAAGAACAAATTAAACAATACCTAAAAGCAAACAAAAATACAGATACAACTTACTGGAATGTGTGGGATGCAATAAAGCAGTCATCAGAGGAAAATATATTGTACTGACTTCCCACATCAGGAAAAGAGTAAGAATACAAATAAACCACCTGATGGTACACCTCAAATATCTAGAAAGACAAGAGCAAGTGAAGCCCAAAGTGCAAAGTAGGGAGGAAATTATAAAAATCAGAGCAGAAATTTATGCAATAAAGACTAAGAACACAATCCAAAGAATCAATAAATGAAACAATTGGTTCTGTGAAAGTATAATTAAAATTGATAAGCACATAACCTACCATGTTTAAAAAAGGGAAGAAAAAGCTCAAATTCATGAAATAAGGAATGCAAATGACAAAATCACAACAGACTCTTGGGAAATATAGAAGATCATCAACACCTATTTTAAAATTGTCTACTTTAATCGGTTTAATATAACAGAAGAAATGGACAGATTCCTAGAAACATATGAAGTACCAAAGCTTGATCAAGAAGATGTAAAACTATTGAATAATTCAATCTCTATTACTTAAATTGAAAATATAATAATTCTCCTTACATACAAAGAAGAGCCCAGGTGGATTCACTGGAATTCTACAGCAAATAATAAGAAATTTAATGCCAGTACTCTTCAAACACTTCAATAAAATCAAAAGGAAAGCAATCCTTCCTTAATCATTCCTGGAAGCAAATATTATTCTAGCTGCAAAATCTGAGAAAGACCCAAATATAAAAGAGAACTATAGGCCAATCTCCCTAATGAACACAGATGCAAAAATCCTCAATAAAGTATTGCCAAACAGGATGCAGCAAATCATCAAGATGATACACCACAACCAAGTGCGATTCATCCCAGGCATGCAGGGATGTTTCACCATATGTAAATCAATCAATGAAATCCACCATATCAGTAAAACCAAAGGTAAGAATCATATGAGCATTTCTACAGATGCAGTAAAAGCTTTTCATAAGGCGCAACTTCCATTCATGAAAAAACGTTAAAGAAAAATAGAATAGATAATCTTTACCTCAATATGATAAAGGTCATCTATGACAAACCAACATCCAGCATCATATTAAATGGCTAAAAGCTGAAGGCCTTTATCTTAAAATAAGGCACCAGACAAGGATGTCCCTCATCACTGTTCCTATTCAAAATAGTACTGAAAATTCTAGCCACGGCAGTGAGATAATAGACAGAAATTAAAGGGGTAAGGACAGGAAAAGAGGAAGTTAAATTATTATTATTTGCAGATGACATGATACTGTACATAGAAGACCCTGTACAAGTATCTAGGAGACTAGATACAAGAAATTTAGGCAAGCAGCTGGATACAAAATCAATACTCAAAAATCAATAGCATTCCTATACACTAACAACAAAATAATTGAGAGAGAAATAGAAGAAGCCACACCCTTCACACTACCCCCCAAGAATGAAATACTTTGGAATTTATCTCATGAAAGAAATTTTTTAAAAAACCTATATAAGGAAAATTATAATATCCTGAAAAAGTATTTGAAGAGAATATCAGAAAATGGAAAGACATCATTTGTTCATGAATAGGAAGACTAAATACTGTGAAAATGGCCTTTCTATCAAAACTGTTATACAGATTCACTGTGATCCCAATGAACATAGTATCAACATACCTCATAGATCTAGAGAAATCACTCCTAAAATTAATCTGGAACCAGAAGAGACCTAGAATAGCAAAGACAATTCTAAGCAGCAAAGGAAAGGCAGGAAGCATCACAATCCCAGAACTGAACGTATACTACTAAGCAATCATGATAAAATCAACATGACATTGCAATAAAAACAGATCTGAAGATCAGTGGAATAAATTAGAAGATATGACAACAACTACAAACAAACTCAACCATCTTATCTTTGATAAAGGGGCCAAACATGTTCACTGGAAGAACCACAAGCTCTTTAATCAATTGTGCTTGAAAAACTGGCTCACCATAGGCCAAAAACTAAAACTAGACCCATGCCTATCAAAATGTACTAAACTAAAATGTAAGTGGATCAAAGATATGAATATTATAACAGAAACACTAACTCTGTTGGAAGATAAATAGGGTACAATTCTTGAAGACATAGGAATAGGTAGAAAATTCATGAACAAGAATCAAATCACACGGGAAATACTTCCCAGAATCAATAACTGGGATTGCACCTTATTAAAAAGTGTGTGCATGTCAAAAGAAATCTCCAGCATAGTGAAAAAAAAAACCACAAACTGGGAAAAAATCTTAGAGAACCATCCCTCAGACAAAGGATTTCTTTCTAAAACATATAAAGAATTAAAAAAAAAATCAGACCCCAAATAATTCAAATATCTAATGCAAAAATAACATTTGAGATGAATACACAATTCTCAGATGAAGAAATACAAATGGCAAATAAATACACGAAAAAATTATTCATCATCATTATTCATTTAATGCAAATTAAAATGACACTGAGATTCCATCTAACTCCAGAAAGAATGGCCAGGATCAAGAAAACTACCAATAACAAATGTTGGAGAGGCTGAGGGGAAAATGGAACTCTCCTGCACTGTTTGTGGGACTAAAGACTTGTGCAACCATTATGGAGGTCTGTATGGAGATTTCTCAAAAAAGTGGAATAGGAAGACTCACTTGACCCAGCTATTCCATGTCTAGGCATATTCCCAGAAGAACTGAAAGCATCGTACTTCAGTGATATATGTACACCCATTTTTATAGCAGCACAATTTGTAATAGCCGGATTTTGGAAACAGCCTAAGTGTCTGCAAACTGAGTAATGGATAAAAATCTGTGGTATTTTAATTCAATGGAGTACTACTCAGCTATAAAAAATGATCACATGGAGATATTTATAAATAAGTGGATGCAACTTGAGACCTTACTCATACATGAAATCAATCAAACTCATGTATAAATACTGTATACTCTCACTAGTTTAAGAACCGGTAAGAGTACATAAGAGTTTATGGTAATCAGGATTCCCCATTACATTGCTTTGGAGATTTATAATGTTCCCATTCATTAGTTAGGATGGTTTTATCCTGGGTTGTTTGATTTTATTATCTGTGATGGTATGAACAGCTACTTTTAAGAAAACAAGAGATTATAATAGCCACTGCTAACTTAATATCATCTTGCTTTGAAGTGCTACCATGCTTTTGTTCTTCTGTTTCCATTGGTTACATCATGTTTTATCTTATTGGATTTTATTTTGTGTGATAATTTAAACAAAGCTTTTATGAATAATGAGATAATATGGTAACAGTTTTCCATTTTCTGTTATTTGGTTTTGAATGCCCTGTAATAATTTTATTCTTTTTAATGGTTTTATACTATTTTGTTGTGTTTGATACTATTGTATACAAAAGTATACGAAACTATTTCAAGGAAAGAAATTATGGTAGCTACTGATCTGTGGGGTTGTCTTGTGGTGAAATACTGTGTTGCTTACATTGTTCTGTTCTGAAAAAATATAATTTTCAAGTCTCCCAAATCTTTTACTGATTTTGCTGATTTAAAAAAAAAAATGTAGGGGCTGGGGATTTAGCTCAGCGGCATAAGCGCCTGCCTTGCAAGCAGGCAGTCATGAGTTCAATCCCTGGTAGGAAAAAGACAAAAAAAAAATGTAGGATGCACAATCTGAGTTCCCAATAATCAATTATTACAACTCTATAGACCTATCTGAACTCATGGAAATTCAACTATAGGCTCTCCCTATTCCTTCTAGAATTGGCCTTGAACCTAAGTGGTTCTGCAACATGTTACTAGACTTCTATAAGCACAAGAGGGGTAAGTTTCTCAGAGCCTCCATTCTCATTTTTGGTTTACATTTACACAGTGTGTAACAATTCCATGTCTCTATGGTCAGCAGAACCTCATGTCTTTGCTTCAAAGTACTGTTTCTGCCATCAATACTATATTAACATTGTCTCATTAACCTATTTGTGTTATTCAAACAACTCTAGGTAAAATGCAATTTTACTCTTCAATTGAGCTAATGAGTTTCACACTGCCTTTTCTCATTTTCTTACAGCATCTTGCACTTTACTTTTAGTAGTATTATCACCACTATGAGTTTCATACTCACTTGGTCTAAAAATATTATGCATGAGAAATAGTATTGACAAAAAATGTGTTACTCTGACCTCAGCATCTCATGCCTCAGACTGACAAATTCTCTTCTGTTGAGCATGGTGACTAGGCATAAATGTGATGAGATAGGGCAAATGTCTGTCAGTATTCAATAAAATTGAAAGGCCAAGTCTGGGAGTGAGAGAAAGTGGCAAGGTTTGAATGAGACCGCAGTGATGTGCACTTGTGACTGATGTAATTATATGGAAAATTGTTGGCACCATTGAAGCTGAATACACATGCAAGCCTGTGGCATGACTGAACTGAGAATGAGGAGACATCACAGGGGGAAAGTTAGGGCAAGATAGTTTTGCTAAATTGGCATCATTTGTTGCTCTAAGGGGTACTTGAACCCCTCCCAAGACCCTGCTCAGGTTTCCTCCATTGTCCGCTAAATTCCTTTCTGGTTCTGATTAAATACTTGCTACCCCGCATCATTCAGCCAGGTGGCTAGCAGACTTATGAGCTCTGCCAAGAATTTTAATTCTCCTGCAGCCCTAAAGATTGTGTCACTTGTTTCATTGTTTTGGGCCTTTGCCATGAACCTGTTTCAGGGGATGGGGATCCAGGAATGGAACCCAAAATCTTGGTGCCTGAACAGGGACTCTAGAGTGGAGATGTCTGATGTAGAGTGTAACTTACTTTTGCTGAATTCCTGGGGTGGAATACAGCCCACAGAGCATATCTATTTCACTTTCTTTGGAAAATTATTTCATTTCCTTTGAAAAAAATCTCTTCACCCATTAAATCATGGAGAATTTTGTGTCTGAAGTACAACAGAAACATAATGTAAAACTGAATTTCCTTAGGAAGGTGGGCCATGTTATTCCCTAGGATAGTTTGGTGCACCTCTTGTGGGAAATTCATGATCATTCTCCTTGTTATTCTGAGGTTGGTGTGGTCATTGTGTCAGATCGGGAAAAACATACATAAACTGCTGCACTGAGGAGCTTTGAGCTCTGATCTCTGTCTTGCACATTTCGTATCTTTGTTGGGATGCTGTGACATTTGGCATGCAGGCACATGTAACAACACATGGTTGGCTTCCCAGTTTTCCTGGATACCTCAGTTGTGCTACTTCCTCACCTCCTCTTGCTGCTGCCTCCAAAATATGCAAACCCTGTAAATCCTCTGGGCAACTCTTCACCTGTTCAACCTCCCATGCAAAAGGTGGCCCAAGAAGGTAAACAACATGATGAATTAATTGCTTGACCTGTTTTGTATCAACAGGAAAAGAGTCCCACTTTGAAAGTTTGCAGTACTCTATTTAAAGAGTTAAAAGGGGCAGGGGGTAATCTCAGTGGCCTAAGTGGCTGCCTGACACACACAAATTTGTGAGTTCAGTCCCATGTTCCAAACAACAAAAACAAGAAAGATAAAGAGTTTAAAATGGCTGTCAAGGAATATGGATTTAAAAGTACTTTTGTAATTAGCATTATTGAGGGTATCATTCATGGTTGTGAAATGACCCCTTTGCACTAGAAACTCTCAGTGCATACTATTATCACTCCAGCCCAACATCAGGTTTGGGTTAAGAACATACTTGTGCTGAGGACACGCAAGGTACAAATAATTTTGATTGCTATATTCCTATAAGAGCTGCTGAATTATGAGGGGAGAGAGATTTTTCAGATATTTGCCAACAAGTTCATTGCCACCCTCAGGCTATTATCCTCAAATTGCTTTTAAAGCTTGAAAAAGAATCCCTGAAGCAGTGGACACACAAGGATTTTTAGTACTATTAAACAGGAGGACATTGAACTTTGCCTTACCTTTATAGAAGATTAAATAAAGCTATTGAATGCCAGGTGGACAACAAGGAAGTAGCCTCTATCTTGTTAAAGCAGTTAACATACAAAAATGCAAACCAAGGCTACAAAAAATGTTTTAAAAGGTGTTTCTATGATAACCTGACACTACCTTAGAATTCTCTGATATGTTTTAGAAGGTTCCTACTACTTTTCATGATCCTTTACCTCCTGGGACAGCTCTCCAGTTCTTTCCTGTTCACATGCATGAATAAAGAGGCACTTTTGTTATCCTTGGCCTCACTGATTCTGGTTATGCTGGCACATTGTTGCTTCAACTGTGACCTCTCTTACGCATTCAACTAATATTTTTGATTCTGTAGCCCAGCTAATTGTCTTGCCTTGTCTCCTCTAAAACTTGTGATGTTACTGATGGAAATCAAGCATTTGGCTCTACTGTGGTGGCTATTGCTATTCCCCTGGGAGATCAATGCTGAAGCCTCTGTTTAACTATTGACAACCTTTTCTTTTCAGGATTGCTACACACTGGAGCTGATGGTTTTGTTTTACTCCACTCACCTGGCAATACTTTATTTCCCATTGTCAATGCTATTTCCTCTCATCTCTTGAGGATGTACTGGAATACCTATAGGCCTTGGAATTGATTTAATCAATACCATCTTACCACTTACCAAGGCTGGCTTTTCCTTTTTGCTGTCCTCTGCTGTTCATTCAGCAAGATGCAGGCCTGGGAATTTAGCTCAGTGGCATGAGTGCCTGCCTTACAAGTGCACAGTCATGAGTTTGATCCCTGGGAGCAAAATAAAAATCTGCAAGTGGCTTTGGCTGTCTATGTTGGTTCCATTTCTTTTGATATGCCCCAGGATCATTGTTTGTCTCTATTTACTTTACTTCCCTTTTCTCTTCAAACTTATTGCATTAGTAGCCCTTTAAATAGTGCCCTCACTGTCTTCACTGATGGAACCCCCCATCATGAAGCTGTAACATATGTTTTTGTAATAATTGAAAACACCTATATTCACTGCCACAAACCTCTTGTCAATGCAGTGAGCTCTCTGTGTTATCTTTGCTTTGCAAATTTTTAAAACCCATGTCCTTAACTTAGTTACTGCTTCTTTATATGTATATAATACTATCTCACACTTATCTTCTTCTCGTGTTGTCTCTCCTGTAGCAGTAGACTCACACTTATTGTCTCTTTTTTACATCTACAGGCTCCTCTTTGCCTTCACCATGCCACTCTTTTTTTTTTTACATATATGTAGTCATTAAGCCCTACCTGTTGTTTGATATGATAATGCTATTACTGATCAAGCACTGAATATTCTGTTCTCTCTTTTTTTGGGGAAAGTCTTTTTGACACAGTGTCTCTATAAGCATTTCAGCCTGATCTTGAGACAAATTTGTAGTCTATCCTCATTTGATAACACTAAAGAAAGCCCCACCTTTTTCACCAATCAGTTTGTTCTTTGCACAAATTGTTTCACATTCCAACTTCTGCAGCTAGAACTTTAATTTTCAATGGTTTCCATTATGCTGCCATGCCTCCCCCTTTTCCCGGTGATGCTATCAACTCTCATGGCCTCTGCTTCAATGACTCATGGTAACATGCTACACAGTGTTCCTCCTTAAAACTTTTTCACTTCTTCAAGCTTTTGTTGATATATTTTCTGTTTTTATTTGTGCTTCACAACTGCATGGTGAATCTGCCCAACATGTAATTCAACATCTCCTGGCTGCATTAGCAGTCAAGGGTGTATCTTCCTTTTTTAAACTGACAATGGTCCAGCCTATACCTCACAGGCTTTTGCTTCCTTTTGTTCCATATGGCAAATTTGTTATATACCTTGTATCCCCTCTAATCCCAGTGGCCACACTATCATTGAACAAGCTCATTATTCACTGAAATCTCTTCTCTTTAAACAATTAAAGGAGAAAAATGCACTTCCTGCACAAAATTTTACTATTCTTTCCATGGTGCTATTTACTGTAAGTGACTTCTCTTTCCCAACAAAGTTTTCTTCTTCCCTAATTCAAATATGTTTTTACCAGGCTATATCTCTGACAAAGCCTTTTGTATCATACAAAACACCTCCAGACTCAAGTGGGCCAGGTCTGGTTCCCCTGCTGAACTGGGTAAGATGGGATGCTTATTGCAAAGGACTTGTGTGGATTTCTGCTTATTGTGTTTGCCCTACATGGAATGAGTTGGCACCACAGGCTACACAACAAAAGTCTACAGTTTCACCTCTCCCTGAATTAAGCCTTGGATCCTTTTATGCCAGATCTCTGCTAGTTGGTGTATAACAAATCCAACTGGTTGATTAGTAGCTGTAAATTCTAAATTTGTAGAAGGTATTATAACTTGGCTTGATTAAGGACATGCTCAAGCGTGCTCTGATTTTATGTTTGTCAGTCTGTCCACATATCAGTTGCATGTTTGTCCAGTTGGCTTGTAGGCAGGTGCTGAAAGTTGCTGAGCTTCTGATTGTTCATACCAGTAAAGCAGAACGCAAAAGTTCCCATACAGGTGTGCTCAAGGTGCCCAGAACCCCTGGGAAATGTCCTGAGGACATGGAGTGCGGGAGGTGAACAGGTGTTCCAGCACTGGGAGCACGGAGTGTAAGAAGTGAGCTAGTTTTCTTTTGTTGTATTTCTTCTGTTTTTATCTAAGTTATCTTCTG
Source organism: Cavia porcellus (assembly GCF_034190915.1). Lineage (NCBI taxonomy): Eukaryota > Metazoa > Chordata > Mammalia > Rodentia > Caviidae > Cavia > Cavia porcellus. The sequence goes on from NW_026947517.1 coordinate 26,390,134, forward strand.
TTTTTATCTCTCCTGTGGCAATGGACTCACACTTAGTATCTTTTTTTTTTACATGTACAAATTCTTTGCCCTCACAATGCTGCACTTTTTCCTTTACATAAATGTAGTCATTAAGCCCTACCTGGCTTTTTAAAAGATAATGCGATTTCTGATCAAGGATTGCATATACTCTACAGCCCCCCACTCCTTTGGCCTTTTTGAGGCAGATTCTCTCTATGCAGTTCAGTCTGGCCTTGGGTTTACTCTGTAGTCTACCCTCTTTTTGTAACACTGAGCAAAGCCATGTCTTTTTTCACCAATACACTTGTTCCTTGCATAAGTGGTTTGACATTCCACCTTCTGAAGCTAAAGCTTTTATTTCCACTGGTTTCCATTGTGCTGCCATACTTCACCCTTTTCCCTGTGATGCTGTCAACTCTCATGGCCTCTGCTCCAATGAACCTTGGTAAACATGCCACACACTGTTTCTTGATTTCTTTTTCATTTCTTCATATTTCTGTTGACACATTTTCTGGTTTTATTTGGGCTTCATCACTGCATGGTGAATCTGCCCGACATGTAATTCAACATCTCCTGGCTACATTTGCAGCCATGGGTGTATCTTCCTTCCTTAAACCTGAAAATGGTCCAGCCTGTACCTCACAGGCTTTTGCTTCCTTTTGTTCCACATGGAACATTTCTCATGTAATTTTATCACCTATAATGCCACTGGCCAAGCAATCTTTGAACAAGCTCATTATACCCTCAAATCTCTTCATGTGAAACAATTAAAGGAGAATAGTACACTTCCTGTGCAGGTTCTTACTATTCTGTCCATGGTGCTATATACTGTAAGTCACTTACCTTTCCCGACAGGGCTGTCTTATTACCTAATTCAAATATGTTTTAACAGGCTAGATCTCTGACAAAGCCTTTTGTATTATACAAAACACCTCCAGACTCAAGTGGGCAGGGGCTGGTGCCCATGCTGATCTGGGGAAGAGGGGACATTTCTGTGTTATTGCCAAGGCCTTGTATGGATTCCTGCTCATTGTGTTTGCTCTACATGGAATGAGTTGTCACCACAGGCTACACAACATAGTTCCACCATTTCACCTCTCCCTGAATCAAGCCTCGGATCCTATTATACAGGATCTGAGAATGAAGAGCTCTGCCAAGGACTTCTCTCTTCCTGCAGCCCTGAAGACCATGCTGTGTTTCTCATTTCTAGAGCCTTTTATACACCTTATTGGCATCTTGATGTGTAAGAAAAGACCGCAACATGAAACATAAAATGTATCTGTTTTAAAGACTCAGCACTGAAATCTTGTATTGTGGATGATGACAAGACCAAGTATCAAACCTGTTTAAGACAATTCAAGTATACAAATGCTGTTCTTTTTCACTGTATTTTTTGGTTCACCAATGCCAAATCCTCTTATATGACACATCTTTCCTCAAGACATTTCCACTCCAATCAATGACCTACATATGAATTATTTTCTGTAGGACACAAACATAGATATGCAGGTTTTATGATATGTCTCCACCCAGTCTTCCTGATGACAAAATTAATAATCCAGAGCCATCCCAGGCCTGAGAGAAGAAATAGAAATCTAATTTGCCCTTCCTGTGAGCTGGTGGAAGTCATAAGGGGAATTGTAGGGAAAACTAGCCAATATGCCCATGTTGTGATTCTGTGGAAGCTATTACGGTTCTCAGAAGAAAAGCAAGAATGTAACTTACACTTCCTGTGAGCTAACCCCTGCATTGGCTGCTAGAGGAGCACCACAATCACCTCCTCCCACCACCAACCATCTGACTGGTTTAGAGGACATGCTGAGTTGATAGCAATGGAGGTATAAAAACAACTTAACCCTTGTATTACTTGATTGACTTTGCAGCCTAAGGCTAGTATTCTTAAGCATGTATTTAAATTGAGAAATAGTGGTAAAAGAAGTTGCAATAACTTCATAAGTATATGGAATTTAACACTCTCCTAAACAACCAATGGGTAGCAGATTAAATAAAGGAAGAAACTTAAAAGTACCTACAACCTAACAAAAATATAGATGCAAAATCCTGTACCTTACGGGATTCAATGAAAGCAGTCCAAATAGGGAAATTTATAGTAGTCAAATCTCACATCAGAAAATAGAAAGAACCCAAACAAATAATGAAATTTTGCATCACAATCTTCCAGAAGAAGAATGGCAAGACAAACACAAATCCCATACAAGGGAGGAAATCATAAGACCAGACAAGAAATTCATACAATGTAGAACAAGAAAACAATTCAAAGAATTAATGAATCAAAGAGGTGGTTCTCTGAAAGAATAAACAAAATTGATATACCCTTGGACAACCATATCAAAAAAGAAAAAAATAAAGACTGAAAACCATGCATTGAGGAATCAGAAAGATAAAATAACTACAGATCTTGTGAAAATTCAGAAGATCATCAATATCTACATGAAAAGTTTATACTTTCATAGGTTAGAAAATATAGAAATGCACTGATTCCTAGATACATATGAAATGCCAAAACTGATCCAAGAAGATATAAAAATTCTGGAAAATACAGTATCAGTTAATGAGAATGAAGATCTAATAAAAATTTATCAGCTGCTGGGCATGGTGGTGCATTCTTCTAATCCCAGAACTTGGGAGGCTGAGGTGCAAGGATTGTTTTGAGTTCAAGGCTAAACAAGGCTACAAACTGAACTCAAGGCCAACTTGAACTGAATAATGAGAGCCTGTCTCATGAGCACATTAAAAAAATAAGAAAAACAATAACAACAGAAAAGCAAATGACCAACATAAAAAAGTCTAGGTCCTGGTGGATTTACTGCTGGATTCTGCAATAAAAGTAGGAAAATATTTAAGGCCACTGCTGTTTAATGATATTGAAAGAGAACTTATTCTCTCTAACTCATTCTTGAGGCAAGTATTACCCTGATACTAACACCAGAGGAAGATCCAACCAAAAGAAGAAAACTATAGGACAGATTTCCTAATGAACATAGATGCAAAAATCCTTAACAAGATACTAGCAAAGTGAATGTAGCAAATAATAAAGAAGATTTTAAAACCTGACCATTTTGGATTCAGCCCAGGAAGGCAGGGATGTTTCAGTACATGCAAATCAACAAATTTAAATGTCATATCAACACAAGCAAAAAAAAAGTCACATGGTGATCATCTCAATAAATGCACAATAAGCTTTTGATATACTCAAGCACTGATTTGTGATAAAAACCTTACAGTAAATAACAACCGATGACCTTTACCTCAAGCTGATAAAATCAAATAATGATGGGGCTGGGGATTTAGCTCAGTGGCATAAGCACCTGCCTTGCAATTGTGGGGCTGTGAGTACAATTACCAGTACTGATAAAAAAGAAAAAGACAAAAAAATCAGAAAATGACAAAGAAAATCCAGCATCATACTAAGTGGAGAATAACTGAAAACTTTCATTCTACAGTTATGAAAAGGACACGGATTACTACTATGACCACTCCTATTCATTATAGCTCTCGAAACACTAGACAGAACAATTAGACAAAAGAGAGAACTAAGAATAAGTATAAAATAGAAAATAGTTAAACTATCATTATTCACAGATGCTATGATATTCTAAATAGAAGATGCCAAAAACTCCACACAAACAGTCCTAGAATTAATAACCAAATTCAATAATGTAGCTGGAGACAAGGTTGACAATCAAAAATCATTAGCATTCCTGTACAAAATCAAAAAACTCACCAAGAGAGAAGTTATAGAAACCACGTTTAAAATAGCCTCCAAGTAAATGAAATACTTGGAAAGAACCTAACAAAGAAAGCAAAGGACTTACATATTGAAAATTATATTACTTTGGAAATGATATTGAAGAGATTATCAGAAAATAGAAGAATATCCCCTGCCCATTCTGTGCATTGGCTTTTCATTCTGTTAGTGATTTCTTTTGATGTACAAATATTTTTTAATAAGATGGGGTCCCAGTGGTTGGTTGTTTCAAATGTGTATTCTGTTCATGAAGCCTCGTTAGTGTTTCTGTTTTAATATTTAGATTTTTGATCTAGTTTGACATATTTATTTCATAGTGATAGAGATTTCTCCAGTTTAAGTCTTCAGTATGAGTAAAGTCATTTTCTCCAGCACCATTTATTGAAGAGGCTGTCTCTCTTTCACTGAACATATTTCGCTCTTTTGTCAAAGACAAGATAGCAGAGTCTGTTTGTAGGTCTAGTTGCATCTTCTAGACTTTTGGGATGATTCTCAGGTCTGTTTTTCTGCTGATTTTCTGATAGTAGCTTTCTAGTATTATAGCAAGTCAGGAATTGTGATGCTTCTTGAATTGGCTTTTTTGCCGAACAATGTCTTTGGTGATCTAGAGCATTTCTGTTTCCAAATGAATTTTAGAAATGTTTTCTCTACATTTGTGAGCTATCCTAATGGTATTTTGTTGGGCAATACATTACATCTATATGACAGTTTGCAATAAGATTTTTTTGAGTTTTCTCCATATCCTTGAAGATAGTTTTACTGGTCTCTTATACTCACCAGATGAAACCTAATACGTATGATCCTCAGATTTTCAAACTGTTGAGTTCTTCTTCCCAAGGATATCCACAATAATATGATATTTTTTTCTGTTTGTTTGAGACAGGATTTCCCTATGCAGTTCAGGCTGACTGTGGACTCACTTCTTAGTCCTGTAAATTCAAACAGATTGTCCTACTTCAGCTTCTTAAGTCCTGGTATTACAGGTGTGCACCTAACTCTTAAAAGAATTAATGCTGTTATTTGAAACATGAAGAAACAGTCATGAGATACACATGTATTCATTAACTGCCATTCCCTTAAAGGAAAAATGTCCAATTGAACACATAACCTCATTGGAGTGTAGGGAATCACAAGACGAGTTTCTATCTCTTATGGGCTGGAAATGACAGTCTAGACTCCTGCAGAAACAGGAGATGTCACAGGTAGGAATATGAATCAAATGTGAGAATTAGTATTAAGAACTCAGAGAGTCTTGTATTTAAGGAGGATGAGGAAAAGACCAGTGGAAAGCAATGAGAGACCTGGTCAGCTTAGCTTGTTCTGACTATAGATCACAATTTATTATAAGGATGAACATCACAAATTATGAAATATTCAAACATTATGTGCTTTTTACTCTAGAAAATATTAAGGCTTGGCACTGTAGCTCAGCTGTATTGTACCTTGGCATAACAGATTCCATCTTGTGCCCTGCATTTATCTAGTGCCCTGTATTTGACCAAGAAAAATTAAAAAGCACTCAGGGTATAGGTACCATGAGAAAAGCAAAAGGAGCTGTACCCAAAGAAAAAAAGTAACCTGCTAAAAAAAGAAGCAGGATATACGTGTCAAATAAAAATTCATTTAAGATTTTAAGTAAATTGTTTCCAAACAGGATGTCTTTTGTGATTCTCTCTTTTAAAAATGCTTAACATTCCAGTTCAGGGTCACTTGTTTTGATTCTGAAATGGGTAAGTGGTCTGTATACAAGTGGTTCTGATCTAAGCTATTTAAATTCCAAATTTATACTTTGGATGCTTGAATTCCTATAGGGTTGTTCACAAACTCACCTCAAGATGCAGAAAGATTTACTGACACAAGCAAACATCTGGATTAAATGTCAGTGCCCCTGAAATGAAAGAATAATAGTGAAAATGAGGGAAGAAAATGACAAACACCGTGTGTTATGATGCCCACCTCTTTTCCACAGCATTAAAGAGGCTGAAACAGGAGAATGGCCAGTATTCAAGTACAATCTAACCTACACAGTGAGAGTGAAAGGCCATCCAGAACTACAAAGTAAGACTATGTCTTTAAAAACAAAAAATAATGATGAAAAATGTAGAAAACCAAGGGAGAGAGAGAGAGAGACTATTAAAGGAAAAGTAAAACAATAGAGCTGAATGAAAGCTGAACTAAATTGGCAATTATGGAATGATGTTGCAGAGGAAAGCTGGCCATGTAGTAACATCTGAGCAGCAGTGACAAATACAGAGTTAGAAATGGTGCCTCTCGTGCTACAGCACAACAGTGACCTCCTTCCACCAGTAAATGTGCAATTTGCTAGAATGAAGAGGTCCAAAACTCATGGAAATCTTAAACTCAGAGTGAGAAAGTAGCTTCACACAAACACTTTGGAACATGGCCTTTAGCAGATATTTCATATTCAAATTAAAATAGGACAAATATAATCCTGCCCTGTTTGGGGTGAAATGCACCAAGTTGGTTAACTCACAATATTGAGGAATAAAGGCACAAAACAAAAGATGTTCAAAAAGTTTTCTGGGAAAAAAAAAAAAAGAGAAGAATAGTCCTGGATTTTCAGGAATGTTCTTCAGTGTTTAAATCACAGGCCTATTGTCAGGGGTCATTTATACAGGAAAGTCACAATGTGGGTACAGTGTGGGTCTCAAATTACAATCAACCTATAAACTTGTAGTGGCTTAACTAATATTATTCAAACTTGGAAGAAGTCATCCAGAAAAAGTATATTAAAAGAGCCAAGGGATTTTGTGGAACAATAGTCCAGTTGTTCTGGTCATTGAGTATGGTAATTGATGCCTCTCTGGACTTCCTGGAGGAGGTGGTGGTAACTGTAGTAAATTTCAAGCTATTGTTTTTCTCTTCAGGAGGCATGTAGACATGGTCACTACATCTTCACTTTCTGGCTTTCTTTAGTTTTGCCTCTAGCAGGGATTGTTGTGCTTAGGTTTTTACACTGACTCTTTGAGGTTCCATTTCCTCTATGATTTTATATCAATTCCTCTCTACTTTGGCCTCCTCTAGTAAAATAGCAATACTATTTCAATGGATAAAGTAATGTTTATACATTTAATAAAATATTTAATGGGGCTCTGGGATTTAGCTCAGCAGGCAGAAGCACCTACCTGAGAAGTGCTAGGCTGTGAGTTTGAACCCCCAGTACCTAAAAAAGTGTTTTAAACTGCAATGAAAGAAAATAATTTATTTGTGAACATGTAGATTAACAAGATTTTTAATTAAATATGTCAATGGCAAATTAAACAATGTTAATAGTCATATTTTAGAATCTAAAGATGTTGGGCTGGGTATAGAGCTAAGTGGTAAAACACCTGCCTGGCAAGCACAAAGTCAGGAGTCCAATCCCTGGTACCAAAGAAAAATCTACAGTTGTCAATCATGTAGTGCTATAAGTACAAGTATTGAAATTGATAGTTGTTCATTAAAAAGCTCAATGTTTCTTTTGTCATCTATGAAGTACCTACTAATAACATGGTAACTACAGTGAGTATTAAACTGTGCACTATATCACTGCTATTTGCTGAGCACTGCTTTTATTTTTTCCCCACATAGTTGAAAGATGAAAATGATTGGTGATGATAGGTAAACTGTGATAATAATTTTTTCAATGTTATTGGATATTTCACTACATCCATTAAGTACATCTTATTTGCTACAATTATGCTAAGTGAAATAAATAAATAATTCTTTATGTTACTGGAATCTATGTTTGTTAGAAATATAGGCAATCAGATAGTTATATAATGGAATGAAACTCCTGACCTACTGTGTCTGGTAGGCATTTGTGTTCTATAAAATTGAAGAATGAACTTTAGGAACAATGTAGGTGAAGAGCACAATATAACTATTGAGAGAAAAAAGTGAAAGATTTTTGCTCTAGATAGGATATTACAGCAGTGGGAAGAAGGCCAGGGGACATTTACCCTGAGCTCACTTACCTCTCCCTTAGGCAACTTACCTGTGCCATGAAAAGAGTCCCAATCAGCTACTGGCACATCAGCAATGCCACCTTTAAGCACCACCCCAGTCAAAATGTAGATATAATCCCCCTCACCATGTATCCGGCAGAAAAAGTTGGATGTCTAGTGGTTATGCTGTACTCTCCACCTTCTTAGAATAAAAGCCATTTTTAATTTATGTTCTCTCCTTTACCATGTCAAAACCCTATCAGAAAGCTTCTGTCTGAGAGAATAGGTGGGGTCATAAGCTGGTTTTCAAGGACTCTGTATCTTCTAGGGACTTTATAGAATAAAATCATGGGGTGAGATGGGTTTAAGGTGGGGAAAATTGGGAACTCACAAGGCAGATGGGCATTATGTTGGACAGAGCTATGTTTATCAAATATAATTAATAGTTCAGGTAAAATCATTTACACTGCAGACAAATGGGGAAGTGATGTCATAGAAAGCAGGCATTTTACAGAGCTGTAACTCTCATCTATGGGATTGGGAAGGTGACTGCTGACTTTAGCAGGGTGACAGGGAACTATTTAGAAAATCAATTGTTAGGATATGGACGCATTTGCTTGCTATTTTCTCTTGAGGCCTGTCCTGTAATAGGAGGTATCTATCTCCCCATAGCTGCAAGGTATGTGGGTTTCTGAGCTGGCTACATCTAGGACCTGATCCTGTCTCCCTGGTATATATTTCTAACTAACTCAGCTGCCTATAACAACAGGGATTGCCCCTCAAAGGAGTGAGAAAATAAGTTCACATTGTTTGCAGGACTGGAAGAGACAAGCACCTCCTGCTCTGGGCCAAATCTCAAAACAAAAGGTAAATTAAATACAACCAAGTGCAAAGGACCAACAGTCCAAATAGTTCTCTGATCACCCTGAGGAACACAAGAGTCACCATCCCAACCCTCTACAAGAAGAATCTCTGCTCTTAAACATACCCACTTACTATGACTTGCTCTCCCATTTGCTCCCAATTTAATCAATTTTACCTGAGCAATTAACCTTATTGGTTGAGGACATTTCTACTCCACCTTATGCTTTACTTTCAGATTCCCATTTTTCCCCTCCCCTGGACTCATCTAACCTGATGATTTCACTCTATACAAGTTCCTCAAAAAGACAGAGTCTTTGGCAACCCACTGAGACCCTCCCTGTCTCTCAGACAGATTTCCTTCTCCCAATAAATATATTCCACCCTTAAACTCCATCATTCCTAAAATTCATTCTTCAATTTTAGGGAACAAAAACTCATACTGGATATGTAGTAGGTAAGGAGTTCCATTCCCCTATACCATTAACATGAGCCAAATTAACATGACTATACTTTTATAATGTTTGAAATTTGTTTCTTTTCCTGCAGTTTCAAGTGATTAATACAACTCACCATGATTATAGTCCTGGCAATATCTAAAATTGTATACAACAGTCATTATAAGTGTAAAATAATTGCTTTGATTGTATTATTTAGCAAGACCTAGACTTTGCCATGGCAGTAGATTATATCTTATAAAAGAGAAGGTTCACCTGTAATTGTTTACAAAAATTTCTACATTATTGGCCACCTAAACAACTTTTAATTAGATAAACTGTGTATTTTTTCAGTTTCTAGAAGGCTTCTATTATATTATTGAAAGCAGTCCATAGGCCTCTAGGACCTTGGCTATAATTTGATACACAATTCTGTTTTGAAACTTGTATGAAGATTTATTTTTATCTTAGGAGTAAACTCACTGCATTGACACTGATAGAGTGAAGCAAAACCCCACTGCATTAATTTCCATGGTATACTTGTGGCATAGAGCATGTGAATTACTGAGGAGGTAATACATAGACAAGAATCAGTACTGTTAGGATTTTATGGCCCAATAGAGAAGCAGAATGTTAGGATTATTTCCAAAAGATGAAAAATATTTCCAAAAGATGAGAAGTATAAAACAAAAAGAGGCCTTTATTCTGAGAACATGGAGAGAGATGACTGGCACCCCCCCCCCCACCGCTGGAGTCCAGTGATCTCTCTGGTGGACACGTGGGGTGGGAGTATGTAAGTAGCATCAATGTGGGGTGGAACCTAAGGAGGACTTTAGGAATGCACGGGTAGCCCATTGGTCTTAGGTTTAGCACCATAGGTAAATTTCTTGGGGCGGGAAGATGGTGTCACAGGTAAATTCCTAGGGGTGGGGGGAGATAGTTGAGGCTTTCCTGGCTACAGAGTGCTGTCTGGGCCAAAACCCTTTCACAGAATATGAGAAAAAATAGCAGTGTCTTTTCTATTTAAAGAATGTGGAGAGGAGCCTATAGCCACCAAGGGTTTGCCTTTTTTTCTGATGGATTATGGGATTATAGGGTATATATGAAATTTGGTGGTGCTGGCACTGACACTGATATCATGTAGGGAGCTGTATAGAATTTTCTTTTGGCCCCTGGGAAAGTGATAGAGTTATTTCCAAAAGATGAAAAATATTAACAAAAGATGAGAAATATAAAATAAAAAGCAGCCTTTATTCTGAGAACACGGAGAGAGATGACTGGCAACCCCACCGCTGGCGTCCGGCGATCTCTCCGTGGGACACGTGGCGTGGGGACCTGTAAATAGCCTCGGTTTGGGGTGGAACCTAAGGCGGACATTATGGATACACAGGTAGCCCATTGGTCCTAGGTTTGGCGCCATATGTAAATCCCCAGGGGCGGGAAGATGGCGTCACAGGTAACTTCCTAGGGGCAGGGCAAGATGGGGCTTCCTGCTTCTGGTTGTGGCTTTCCTGGCTACAGTGTCCTGTCTGGGCCAAAACCTTTCATATCCCGTCTTATGATTATTATTATGAAAAGGGGTAAAGATTTCTCTCTTTAACTACTTCCTCCTGGCAAAGGGCGCTGTACTGGAGCCTAGGGGAGTCGACGGGATGAAGGTTGATGCCCAGGTAGACGCTGGTGCCAGGTGTTTTGGCCAGGACAACTTCACTGGTGAATGCACATATGTCAGACTGGAAAAACAAAGAGACAAGATGTTATGAGGAGACATGGCACTGTCATATTTAAGGACCCAGGTGAGGTAGAAGGAAAGGTGCCTTTGATTTAGAGATATCATTCTATCAGGACCATGTTGAGGTAGAAACATTTCCACAGTAAGGCAGAATTCTGAAAATTAAACGTGGGGTTAGGAGGAGTAGAGTTATGAGAGGTGCTTACTCCCCCATCTGAAAGCATAAAAGTTAAGATGGTAGGTTGGTGAGGCTTGTCTCTGGTATGCATGATGTTGGAGTCTGTAGGCAATACTGTTAAAGAGTCCTGCTGTAAAAATGATCATTAATAGAATGTAAGAAATTAGAAACCAAAATGGATAACAAAACATGACTTAGCCTGTTAACTGTGGCTGCGAGGCCTTTGTGAGACAGAGATGGATAGGCGACAGAAGATGAGATGACCACTCAGAATGATCAGATTTAGGACTGGAAGGGCACCTCTTAGCCTGAGTGATGTGAAACCAGAATGGCAGTCTAGCAACTTTGATTTAGGCATGGGTCGCTGTAACCTGGTTGTAGTCCTTGGAATAATTTGCTGTAACAGAACTTTAGTAAGTATGAGGAAGGCTTTTATGTATAGCCTTTCTGAAAGGCTGAAAAAGTATAAACCAAGTGAGAAGATAAAAATGTATCTGTCAGTCTTGACCAGGGTACCTGAGAAATTGGTGAATAAGATAGGAAGGGGGTGGTCTATATCACTGAGGAAGGGTCCACCAGCAACAACAGGTGGAAGCTGTTGAGGCCTCAGTGTGTCTAAGTCAGCCTGGATAAAAGGCATTTTAAGATTTAGGACTGGGACCTGCACAAAATAGGCCCTGTTTGTAAATGGCATAGGTTGACCATCAATACCATGTCATAGAGATTGAGGACTTAATATAGCAGCCTGAATACTCAGGAAGAACTCTGTATATATGGCTTCTATGTCCACAAATATAGAGAATGTCTTACCTGAGACTGTAGTGCGGCTTGGAATCCGAGATGGACACCCACAAAGGGGGCTGCTGGCCCTGAGTCTTCTCAGTCTTTAGCAGCGATTTTCTGTCGGTGATGAATCTGGCAGTGTTGACATTTCCTGTCAGGGCTAGAACTTAGGATGACTTACCCACTCTCTGGTGGCTAGGACAGTCCAGTAGCCCTGGAGTAAGGTCTAAAAGAGTGCCAGGATGGGGCATTTTGTTGCCCAATGTCTTCTGCTGCATTTGAGCGTGGTCCATGGAGGGGGCAGGCAGCTCCACCTTGTGTAGGTTTACCTGTCTCAGAACTCCAAGTGTCACAAGTGTTAAAATTATGAAAAACCATATTAAGATCTCTAAGGTTTGAAGGTCAAGTTTTGCCTCTTTGTTTGGGATTTGGACTATAGTAGAATTAAGTAAGTATGCAGGAATTTAATATTGGCATTTTAGATTAGAGAGCAGGCTTTATCTGGATGGCATATCGCTTTTTTTTTATAGGGTGACATGTAGAATTAACAAAGCTTTAGTCTGCCAAACAAGGCTTTAATGGAAACGTTTTGCAGTAAAGGTTTAGCAATCTTATGAATAAATCTATCAAAACTGATCTAATACTGGCAAATTCTGAATACATTTACTTTTAAAGTTGTTATTTGCAGTAGTATGAACCAAGACAAACAAAATAAAACTTTGAAGAAAACCCTTGTCTTGAAATAGAGCTAGTGGTTCCCAGCAAAAAGGAATTTATAACCTTAGTTGTTAAACAGGAGATTGGTGAAGGCTTTGATTGATAAACAAGGCTGGTAAAATTATCAGGTGGCCAATAACCTTGATTAAATGGTTTGAGAATTGTAATAAAAAAGCATCTTTTGAGCAGAGCCAAATTGTAAAAAAAAGCATGCCTGAGCAGAAGCCACTGAGCTGCTGTTTCGCGGTGCTCTGGCAGAGCACACCCAGTGGGTTGGGCAAGCGCTGGGATGTAGCACGCAGGGGTGGGCTCAGACTGCCCCCAGAAACGTGTAAGGTGGCAGTGGCAGTGATGACGGCGCACAGGGGAGGGAGGGGCTGGGACGGCACATGGGGGAGGGGCTGGGAGGCGGCCCAACACAGCACGCAGAGCTGGAATTGCTTGCAGGGCTCGAGGATTAGAAAGCCAATTTAGGAACACAGCTTAGTTTTGATTAGCCTCCTGGACCTGTTTTAAAAGTTTGTTATAATTAGTATGATTGTCCTGCTCTGGCACAGCTATAGGCCTAGAGTCATTACCAGCGGTGTTTACCTCATATCTGTGATCAGCTTTTTCTCGAACTGCTTGCCACTGCTGATTCCATTCTTGTGAGATGAGAGAGGTATTTAGAATCCTGTAAACATCCTTAAAATGTAAATCATAACAATTAGTAATGAATTTAAATTGCTGGATATAATTCTGTGGGTCAACAGAGAGGCTACCTAATTTAAGGGTAATCTGGGATAGATCAGAAAGGGAAAAAGGCACATGGATGTTAACAAGCCCCTTGGGGCCAGCTTGCTCCCGAAGCGGTAGCAGAGCCTGAGGAGATTCCGGAGCAGAGGGCTTTTGAGCAGCCATCCTTCCGGTAGGCACATGTGAGCAATCATCTGTAGAGCGGCTACAGAGCTGCTGCCGGTGACCCTGGGAAACATGAGCAGATGGCGTCTCACTGTGAGCCTTGCAGTGAGAGGACTGCTGTCGGCAGCACAATAAAGCATCATATGCGTTGCAATAGGGTGGCTGTTGCAGTTTGCAAGAGGAGCCACAAGGACACTCCCATTGACAGTGAGGGTCCTGGAAACATGGCGGCACCCTGTCACGTGACCCAAAACATGGTGGCGCCTGGGAACATGGCAGCGCCCTGTCGCCATGTGACCCTCCTGAACATGGCTGCGCCATGCCACGTGGCAGAGGGTTGCAACATGGCCACTGTTCCCCGCGCAAGCTGGAAAAATCTCGAGGCCTGCTGGAAGGACATAGCGACCGAGACCTAGTATGGTGGGCGGGCAGCAAGACTGCTGTAGGGGATAGAGAATTCTCGGGAGAGGAAGTCAGAGACTGTGGGGAAGCGCTAACAGAGAGATCAGAGCCGCTGGGAGAGATATGGGTCCCTGGAGACTGAGGGGGAGAGGATTGAACATCGGGAGATAACTGCGACACAGAGGGATTAGAGCTGCTGAGAGAATCAGGCATAGAGGGAGGAGAGAGCAGTCTGGCAGGAGAGAATGGCAGGGAATGAGGTCCGTGGTAGGCAGGTGGTGGCTGGGAAAACAACGGAGGGTAGGACAGAAAAGTTTGCGGCGCAGTAGAGTTAGCTAAAAGTATCTCAGGAGGAGCACAAGACTTAATGAGAGATGGGCGTGTTCTCAGAATAAGAAAGGCTTGGACATAAGGGAGTTCTAATAACTTGTTGCCAGCTTGACAAAAATCGTAAAAGTTCCTGAGAATGCAGGGGTCAAATGTTCCTTTTTTGGGCCAAGGCTTGCCGATAAGTGGGTAGGTTGACCAGACCTCCTGGCAGTAAAAAATTAGTTGTTTAGTTTTTATGGTACCTTTAATTTTTAGAGTACGTAAATTGGAAATTAGGCATTGTAAAGGCATCTTTTGGGAGTTAGAAAATACGTTTCTCATGACTGATTCAGGCAAGAAAAAAACCGGAGGTCCAGAACAAGTCGTCACTCATTTGTGGTACCACGCGGCGGCTACGGTTCCAAAAACTCGTAAACTCCAGTCGTCACTGAGAGATTTACGAATGGAGTCTATGTGGGGTCAGTAACAGTTTTGCCCGTGAAAGCGCAAGGCTTTAAGGGAAGTGAGGGTCTTTCAGTGTGGGCGGTCCCAAAGATCCCTGCTTTGGGCTATCCGAACCCAAAGAACGTGAGAGATTTTGTGGACGCAGGTTTGCCCAGAAAGATCCCTGCCCTGGGCGGTCCTAAGGACGTGAAAATGCACAGACCCACACAGATGGGGAGAACATTCCACTGGGGCTGCCCAGTGCAAAAAGTTCCCCAGAGAGTGCTCACCTGAAATCATTCTGGCCCATGCGGAGTGCAGGCAGCTGGTGACAGGAACGTCTTGGGAGAGGAAAAAGCTCAGGATTAATCCAGGATGTTATCTGGTTATCGGCTAGAAGACTTTGGGTATGTGGCCCAAGAGTCAGTTGCCTGCCGATCGAGTCACGGCACCAAATGATAGAGTTATTTCCAAAAGATGAAAAATATTAACAAAAGATGAGAAATATAAAATAAAAAGTGGCCTTTATTCTGAGAACACGGAGAGAGATGACCGGCAACCCCACCGCTGGTGTCTGGCGATCTCTCCGTCGGACACGTGGTGTGGGGGCCTGTAAATAACCTCGGTTTGGGGTGGAACCTAAGGCAGGCATTACAGATACACAGGTAGCCCATTGGTCCTAGATTTGGTGCCATATGTAAATTCCCAGGGGCGGGAAGATGGCATCACAGGTAACTTCCTAGGGGCAGGGCAAGATGGGGCTTCCTGCTTCCGGTTGTGGCTTTCCTGGCTACAGTGTCCTGTCTGGGCCAAAACCTTTCAGAAAGGAACAAGGAAGTTGTATTCAGGGAAAAAAGAGGAAGTAGCCTTATGGGTAAGCATCCCTGATTTGACATTTCACCCTGATGAACTACCACCATGATGCCCTGTAATTTATTCTAGGGCAAAACTCTTTAAAGTACATCCTTCAGTTTAAATTAAGAAATGAAAATAAAGAATTTTTGCTATGTGTCTTCTTCCATGGTTAGTGGTAAACAATTCACAGGGAAAGTTTCCAGTCATTTCCTTAATGCATTGTGGATAGCATAAACAAAACTACAGATCAATTCACTTTCAGAAAACAGAAGCAGCACTAAAATGCAGGAATAAAGCCCTTCAATGCAAATGTCCCTTAAGAGGTGAGATCAACATTTAAGAATACAATCATCTACTGATTTCTCTGACTTAAAGAAAGAAAAATTTACACTGTTATTGCTATAGGGTAATGAAACTCCAGATCTACTATGTCTGGTATGAGTTTGTGTTCTCTGAAGTAAAAAAAAATGAATTTTAGAAAAAAACAGAGGTCAAGATAATATAATTATTGGGAGAAAGAAAGCTTGTGTGTGAGAGAGCAAATGTATCCTAACTGGGTTGGCAAAGACTGTCTTTTCCAAGGACTTTTATAGAGTAAAATCATGTGGTGAGATGGGTTGAAGGTGGGGAAAACTGGGAACTCACAATGCAGATGGGCATGAGATGGGACAGAGCTGTGGTAGCCAATAAGATAAATAGTTCAGGTAAAGTTGATTAATTTGGGAACAAAGGGGGAAGGGAGTCACATAGAAAGCAGGCATTCTTAGTCAGCAGTGAATCTTCCCTTAGGGCTTTGGGAGGGTGATTCCTTAGTTCATCAGGAAGACAGGAACTATTTAGAATGTCAGTCTTTAGGATAAGGATACATTTCTTTGAATGGTGACCCCTGACTTCCTCAGAGTGCTAGTGAACTATTTAGAGTATCAGTCCTTAGGATATGAATGAATTAGTTGATCTTCTGTCTTGAGGCTTAGCCCATAGCAGGAGTTGTCCATCTTCTCCATAGTTGCAAGGTATCTGGGTTTCTGGATGGGCTCCTTGGAGGACCTAGCCCTGTCTCATTGCTGATCATAATTAACTAACTCAGCTCCACATAACAGTATTTTTAGGAAAATTGAATACAAATGTCTTGTGCTCTGGGTGAATGATCTGGGTATGACAGTGTGCAATGTATATACCAGTGTTGCT
Source organism: Cavia porcellus (assembly GCF_034190915.1). Classification (NCBI taxonomy): domain Eukaryota; kingdom Metazoa; phylum Chordata; class Mammalia; order Rodentia; family Caviidae; genus Cavia; species Cavia porcellus. Next base: position 26,406,656 of record NW_026947517.1, read on the forward strand.
CCCTGATTCATGTTATAACTTGGGCCCCGGTATAAAATCCAAGGAGGCAAGAGACCGAAAATTTAGTGGCAAAGGCTTTATTTCCAGGCCTGGTGACCAGTCTCCGGGAGCCAATTTGGAGACTGTCCTCTAGGAGCTGAAGGGAGGACTTTAAAAAGGGGCTGGAGGAAAAGGCGGGGGGGGGGAGAGAAACAAAGAAACCTGCAGAGCCATCAAACTTGTTGACCCGAGTCTGGAAACTGTATTGCTGTCCACTTAGCTCTGACAATCTAGGGAGTTCCTGGTGTTTTTTTAAATTACTCCCATCTTGCAGACTGACATTATCTCAGAGTGGCACGTCTGCAGCAATATTTGGAGAAGAAAGTGGAGAGTTAATTATCTCAGGACAGCTTGTCTTCGCTAGTGAGTGCGAAGGGGTCACGAGTTATGAGACACTGGAACTTAAGTTTTACAAAGACCTGATATCTAACTCATTTGATACATACAGAACAAAAGGAAAGCACCGATTGGGGTTTGGGCCATAGTATTACCCGGTAATTTCTTTAAGCTAAGCAGTTCTTAAAATTGGGGCAGGCTCATTTTACGACAGATCATCACCGGGTTGGGGGGAGGTCACCAGAAACCCAAATTCTTTATGGCCTAGATAGATAGGTGAGGGGAGAGGGAGGCAATAAGGCGCCATACAGAACAGAAAACGGCGGTAATGTGTCAAGGTCAGGGTAAAGGGTTAAACTCACACGCAAATCTCTCTGCACACAAGCAGGTTACTTTAAACAAATGTAAATTAATTGCCATTCTAGTTTTCCTTAGCTCTTTAGTGGAGAATAGAGGCACCTAGCAGTGATTAACAACTCTTGTTAGCTTGTTTTAGCACAGCTTCTGTAGTTTGTAGAGGGCAACAATGGTTAACATATCAATTAGGTGAGATTCTTGCAATTCTTTACAGGGGAGAGTGTTGCTCAACATATCAATTAGGTCACTTAACATATCAGTTAGGGAAAAAGGATAAAACAAACACATTTAGTAAGCCTCTATACAGGTTTGCTATAATACACATATAACGAAGCTATTTTCTTAGAGTATAACATTCCCCACTGATTTTAGTCAGTGAGTCAAATCATTGACTCGTTAGCATCTGTTTATAACCTTGTATGTGTCTTTAAAATTATAAGCTTTTAAGAACTTTGACATAGTTTATCAACTTGTTTATAACACAAGGCCCAGTAGGAGGATTAACAAAGGTCTTGTAGGTGTCATTAAAGCTGTTAACCAAAAGGAGAAAGAAAACCAACATTTAAATTTACTCTGTTTTATCATACAAGTAACAATTTTTAAGTCAGACAGAGGCCTCTTTGGGGTCTCTACAAAGGAGGAGAACACAAAATTATCAGTTATATTAGACAATCTTAAGCTTTAAAGTGTCCTTGGAAGAAATGACAGTTTACTTATCCGCAGGCTAATGGTCTTTTGAAGCTGGGACCTGTCTGCAGTGGGAACGTTGAATCTAGGCAGGCTTTTAGCTACTTTGACAGTCCATTGCGGCTCAAGTGATTTACGGTGAGGTCGCTTGTCCAGGTGTCTAGGCTCTTTAGCTCGCAGTGGGCAGCAGCGAAATAACCAGTGGATGGAAGTCAGAGCTGGCTGAAAAGTCTGGGGGAGACTTAATAAGATCTTGATTAGTTAAATCAGCTAATTTTTAGAAACCTTTTTACATAAAACCTCAAAAGAGGAAATATCTGTAATATAGGGGATGCATCACGCACGCAAAGGGGCAGAAGGAAAAGAGACTCACCCAGTTTTTGCCAGTTTTTAAGGCCATTAGCAATTATAGTCTTTAAAATCTAACATCTTTTTACCTCTTCTGAACTCTGAGGCTGGTAAGCCCAATCAAGTTTTTTAATTGATCTGTAAAGCTTAGGTTAATTTGAGTTACTAGGCTATAAAAGCCAGGCCATTGTCGGACCCCACGGATAAAAAGGGAGACCAAATCAGAGAAACTGTTATCAGAGCTGACTCAGACTAAGTAGAAAACACTTATATCCTTGAAGTTTAGGCTTTTTATTTTTGTAAAATCTATTTTTCAGTGTTTTTAGGCATAGTCCCATGATAACCAGTGGTTTCTGTTTGTTGCAGTACTTTTAGATTTACCAATTGGCACTGAGGGCATCTGAAGCTCACAGACTGGGCTAGCTTGATATTAGCCCCCGGGAATCTCTCGGAAGTTGAGCTGCCAGATGCTGGTCTTTTTAAGTGTAAATGGGCTCTGACAAAGAAAATAGGTGGGATCAGCAGTAATGTTGAGCTGATCTCAATCCCCACTGATTTTGGGGCTTTCTGGCTGTCTTTTGGAAGGTGGCATTTGCCAAATTATTTTTCAGTATAACAAATCTTTTTTTGCCCAATGGCTTATACAGCAGATAATAGCCACTCTCCTTGGCATCTAGATGGCAGCCAACAAGTCCAAATTTGGGGAGCATTTTAATCTTTTGACTCCAGAAGACAATAAACACCATTTTTGATAATGACGACTTGAGGCCTCAGTGTGGGCAACGAGTTTAGCCCACTATGCTGATGTCTCTGGCTCTAAGATTTGTTCCCATAGAACCTAAGATTTTGTGTAATGGCAGCTCCCACGACCCGCTTACCTTGATAGACATAACTGTTTCCATCAGAAAAGTAGAATGGAACTCTAGATAGTAGCTTATCCACTAGATAAGGTCGACGTCCAGTGAGGTGATCAATGACCTCAGTATAATCATGGTGAGGCAACGAGGGGTCGTCCTCAGGCAGCAAAGTAGCGAGTTTGAAGTTGCTGTTTCCAGAAATAGTGCCTGATAATGTATGGCTCGGGAATTAGACACCCATCAGTCTGGTGGGGCCTTGATGAGAGTCTCCAGTGAATAGGAGGAAACAATTAAGAGTTTGTGTCCAAAAGTCAATTTTTAAGCCTCCTTTATGAGGGGGCCACTGAGGAAATCACCGCAGACAGGGTGGCCATCTGGCTGCCACAGAACCAAGTCTCTTGGAAAGGTAGGCAACAGGCCTCTGCCAGGGTCCCAAACTCTGGATCAGTCCTGTGGCTTTTAGAAATTTCGCACTTGTCTTTTAGTCACAGGGGCTGGAATCTGTTAGATGGCTCACAACAACCAGTGCAGTCTTTCTTTGTGTAGACTGGTTTTGACAAGGTCGGGGGGACTCGCATCAGAGCAGTTACTTTTTCGGCTGGCCTCTCTGATGTGATTGCTACTCTTTGAGCTGCCTGATCTGCCAAATTGTTTCCTCAGGTGAATAGCAGCAATCTGCCGACAGCCAGACTGTTGCCAGCAAATCTAGGATCTGTGGAGCCCCCCCCCCCTTTTTTTTTTTAAATCTTCACTCTGGCCGAGGTTAAGAGACCTCGCTCTTAATAGCTGGCTCCATGTACATGTATAGTAGCAAAAGCATATCTACTATCAGTATAGATGTTTACCCTCTTTTCTGTGGCTAGTTTTAGTACCTCAGTCAAAGCAATGAGCTCCACCTTTTGGGCAGAGATGCCAGGCTCTAACCGTTTAACCCAGAGTACCTCTTTTTGGTGGTCACTGCTGCCCCGGCCGCTCATCTGCCTCTGCCGTTCTGGATGAAGCTGCTTCGATCTGTGAAATTTCTCAGGTCGTTGTCAGGCATAAGGGTGGCTGGGTTTAAAACTGAAGAAGTCTTGAAAACTACCAATTCTGGGTCTAGGAGCAGGGCCTAATAGTGTGAAATTTTAGCATTCACATTTTTGGGAGGGGTTTTGATAAGAGTCTCTAAACTATGGGAGGTCACTACAGAAATCTTCTGTCCAAAAGTGAGTTTTTTTTAGCCTCTTTTAAGTAGCATTGCCACAGCGGCCAGAATTTTTAGGCATGGAGGCCACCCTCTTGTTACTGGATTGAGCCTTTTGGAAGGATAGGCTATAGGCCTCTTTCAAGAGCCAATGTCCTGGGTTAGGACTCCTTTGGCAATGCCCCTGAGTTTATCTACGAACAAGGTGAATGGCTTGGTAACATCAGGGAGTCCCAGGGCTGGGGCCTCTGTCAAGGCCCACTTGAGCTGCCGCAAGGTCCGTTTACAATTGTAAGTCCAGTTTAGTGAATTTTTCCCTTAAGGGAGCCATATAGGGGGTGAGCTGTTTCAGTAAAATTTAGAATCCACAGCCTGGAGTATCCAACAGCTTCCAGAAATTCGCACACCTGTTTCTTAGTTTCTGGGAATGGGATCTGCAATATAGCCTGGGCTCCTTTTTAGACAAAGTCCTCCTTTTTTTTTTTTTTTTGTAATTTGTAGCCCAGATAAGTCACAGCCTGACAGCACGATCGGGCCTTTTTAGCTGAGACTTTATAGCCTAATTGCCCCAAAGTCCTTAACAGTTTCTCAGTTGCCTCTCGATAAGCTTACAAGCTTTTGGGGGGGTCGAGGCTATTAACAAGTCATCCATGAGCTGGAGGAGCACTCAGGGTGTTTTTTTTTTTTTTCTAAATTTTAAAAGATCTCTTGTTAATGTCTCATCAAAAAGAGTGGGAGAGTTCTTGTAACCCTGAGGTAAATGTGTCCAGGTCAGCTGTTCTTTTACCCCTGTATCTGGGTCAGTCTATTCAAAGGCAAAAAATTGACTCACCAGAGTAAGAGGCAAAGTGAAGAAAGCAACTTTCAGGTCCAGAACAGAGTACCAGGTGTTCTCAGGATTTGGCAATGTTGGGTATAGACTCAGAACTCGTCTATTAACCTCTCTGAGATCCTGTACAGGGCGATAGTTATTTGTCCCTGGCTTCAGTGACTGGAAGCAAGGGCATGTTCCAGGGAGAGACACAAGGAATGAGAATATCATTGTCTCTTAGCCTCTGCATGTGGACTTTAAATCCCTTTCCGGGCCTGCAGGCTTATCGGGCATTGCCACAAGCAGAAGGGGCATGCTTGGGGTAAGAGCTCCATCAGAAGGGGGACTTGGTTGACTGCTAACCCTGGAGGAATGTCTTCTGCCCAGACTTCTGGAATCTCCTGATTTTATTTGCTCAACAGTTTTAACTCTAAGTCAGTTGTGACGACTCAGGTACGCTGGACAAATTTCCCAGTAGACGGTAATTTTTCCAGTTTTAAAAGACCTTTTGTGCTATCTCTATCAACTGGCTGAGGGGCATTTTTTTTTTAACTCTCAAACCTTTGTAATCTTTTTTCTAACATGTGGGGCCGACTGAGTTGCAAAGAGACCAACTGGCGATACTAGGGAAACCTCCTTACCTCTGGATGTCCAATCGGCTTGGGACAAAAGGACAACATGGTTTTGGCATTCCATATCAGAGAGCAGGCTTTATCTGGATGGCACACCACCTTTTGTCCCAGGGTGCCACATGGCAGGCCATCATTTTACTGAAATTACATACTTAACAAAAAGAAGCTTTTTCATAGGTAACAAAATTGTGCCATATAATCTCCCAGAAGTCCACAGCACATGTGAAAACTTATATCTTATCTCTATTATCATCTATAATCTCATATTAATGGAAACACTTTGCAGCAAAGGTTTAGAATCTTATAAATAAATCTACCAAAACTGGTCTAATACTGTCAAATTTTGAACACATTTACTTCTTGTCAAACCTGCTGTTTTCAGTACTATAACCAAGACAAATAAAATTTACATCATCTCGAGCTTTTTATAACTTATAATATACCTCCAAGTTTTATCTTTTTTACATTTTGGCACAGCAGACATTTAACATGAAGACAAACCACTTTCTTTGTCCCTCCTTTTTACTATCACCAGTCAATTATCTTTTTTCTCGCTTCTCAGACAACATTAAAACTCTCAACAAAACCCTTGAAGTCACCTTCTAGTAGTCTAAAACATATTTAATTATTTTATGTCTTTTTACCACATTAAAATGCTGGGTTTTATTTTTTTTGTTTGTTTTTAAAACTATAACCTTTTAACTGGCTCAATTACAGTATGACCTGGTTTTTACTTGGTAAAGTTGATATGATTCTTAAAAACCATAAATATACACATATATGTGCACATATGTTTACTTTTTAACCAGAAAGAAAAATAATCCTTTTAAAAAGGCATGCCAGGGTTGCAAGCAATCAGTTGAAGACTTACATATTAAACAAGGCGCCACAACATTAAAGACACAAACAAAGGGTGCTTTTTGCACAGTTTGGTGAGCTAAAGGAAATAATTTTTCTTATTATGAACCTTGAACCTAATAAGCCATATGGATCCTGCAACAGAAATGGGCAACAAGCCCCTAAGTTAGTAACAAATCCAAACAGGCAAACAATTTTAAAGAACAAAAACACTGCACATCAATATCTAAATCCCTTTGTCCATTCTGGGCTCGTAGAAGGGGTTCCTAGGAGAGAATGTTCTGTTAGATTTAGGGTAACCAAAAGGAGAACAATTAGAACAAATGGACAAACAGACATACAAGACGAGACAAGCTGCAGCAAAAATGGCCTTTGCCCAAAAATTAGTCAAATTTTGGGATCTGGAGGAATTAACAAATTAACCAACAGAGTGGTTCCCCACCCGGGGCAGAGTCAAAAATGGCAAAAACCAATTGACTCTGTCCTTGGGAGGTTTCACTCCCCAAATTAAGGGCGTCCCCTTCCAAACGGAGCGATTCCCCACCCGGGGCAGAGTCACAAATGGACAGAATTTGTCCGACAAACCAACTGGCTCTGTCCTCGGGTGGTTCCCGCTCCCAAATTGAGGGCGTCCCCTCAAAATTACAAATTGACCGCGGCCCAAACAAAACCTCCAGAGCACTTACTTTTAAATGTTCAGAAATGAGTCTGGGGTCTTGCTTCCATCCCGGACGAGCCCCCAAATGTTATAACTTGGGCCCCGGTATAAAATCCAAGGAGGCAAGAGACCGAAAATTTAGTGGCAAAGGCTTTATTTCCAGGCCTGGTGACCAGTCTCCGGGAGCCAATTTGGAGACTGTCCTCTAGGAGCTGAAGGGAGGACTTTAAAAAGGGGCTGGAGGAAAAGGCGGGGGGGGGGGGAGAGAAACAAAGAAACCTGCAGAGCCATCAAACTTGTTGACCCGAGTCTGGAAACTGTATTGCTGTCCACTTAGCTCTGACAATCTAGGGAGTTCCTGGTGTTTTTTTAAATTACTCCCATCTTGCAGACTGACATTATCTCAGAGTGGCACGTCTGCAGCAATATTTGGAGAAGAAAGTGGAGAGTTAATTATCTCAGGACAGCTTGTCTTCGCTAGTGAGTGCGAAGGGGTCACGAGTTATGAGACACTGGAACTTAAGTTTTACAAAGACCTGATATCTAACTCATTTGATACATACAGAACAAAAGGAAAGCACCGATTGGGGTTTGGGCCATAGTATTACCCGGTAATTTCTTTAAGCTAAGCAGTTCTTAAAATTGGGGCAGGCTCATTTTACGACAGATCATCACCGGGTTGGGGGGAGGTCACCAGAAACCCAAATTCTTTATGGCCTAGATAGATAGGTGAGGGGAGAGGGAGGCAATAAGGCGCCATACAGAACAGAAAACGGCGGTAATGTGTCAAGGTCAGGGTAAAGGGTTAAACTCACACGCAAATCTCTCTGCACACAAGCAGGTTACTTTAAACAAATGTAAATTAATTGCCATTCTAGTTTTCCTTAGCTCTTTAGTGGAGAATAGAGGCACCTAGCAGTGATTAACAACTCTTGTTAGCTTGTTTTAGCACAGCTTCTGTAGTTTGTAGAGGGCAACAATGGTTAACATATCAATTAGGTGAGATTCTTGCAATTCTTTACAGGGGAGAGTGTTGCTCAACATATCAATTAGGTCACTTAACATATCAGTTAGGGAAAAAGGATAAAACAAACACATTTAGTAAGCCTCTATACAGGTTTGCTATAATACACATATAACGAAGCTATTTTCTTAGAGTATAACAATTCACATGTTTTGAAATTTAGTTTTAGTTTATTTTTTCTTTTTATCCTTGAAATGAAATGGATTTGGAAATGAAAAGCCTGAGGTAACTCACTTTTGTACACATATTTCTCTGTGTAGCTGAGATCAACATTGTAGAATACAACCAGCTAGAGTAGTCTCTGACTATTGTCTATCATTTGGGATCCTCTTTGCAGGAAGGAGTTCCTTTCCCAATTTATTTTTGACTTAGAAGGAGGACAGTAGAGCAGCAGTCAATCTGTGATGAAGAGGCGGGCTATATGAAATGTCCAATCAGGCGAGCTGTGGCAGGAATTCTCTTCCGGTGTGTAGACATTGTTTACCTGTTTGGAACACAAAACTGGGAGCAGAATGCTTGCTGGATCTCATTTACTCATTCAATGTCCTCTGGCCTGATTAGCAAAGAACCTGGGAGTCCCTCTAGCCACGGAATGGTGAGGCTTTGGATGGGAGCCCTGAAATAGGGTGGAATTGGGAGAAACCAGTTACAAGTGGTTACAAGTGGTTCTGGTGTCTGTAGATTCAGGTATTTAGTTAGCTTCAGCTCCTGAGGCCTTCTAGCACTGACCTTGGGTCATCCACTTTTCCTTTTTTCTCCTGCTGGGAGCAAGGATGATTCTGAGTCCACAGAACCCTGAATTAACTATGATAGCACCAGACTGGATTATCATCTTTGAAATTCTCTACTGCCCTGGCACCTCCATCATAGGGAGCAGAGGAAGGAGCTTGGGAAGCCCCTAACTCTGATGCATTTTGTAGCTGGAGCAGCAGGAGATTGTTCTCTCCTCTCATTGCAGGGATCATCAATCTAGATGTTCTAAAGTTTCTAAATGTATGTAATGCAGGGCCTCATTTCCATAATGGTACTCTTTGAACTTGTACTTTTTTGTATTTATAGGGATTGCCTAAATTTAGCATATGTTCTCACATTTCCAACCCATGACAGGTGTTGACAAAGATTATGAGAATTCAGAGATGTGTAGTGATGTGCTTCAGTGGAGGAAGGCTTTCCAAACACCTGGTGAATTCCTGTGTATGATAAATAACAGTGGGAAGAATTTCTGAACATACTTTATGTGACACATATGCTCATAGACTATGTTTGTGAGAACAGCAATAGAGGTTTGAATTTTGAGAAAAATGAAGCAGATATAAAAGTGTCATCAAGGGCAGCGTAAACTGTGCTTGCTAAGGACAAATTCCAGAAAAGGCTGCCTGTTAAATTCTCACTGAAAAAATGCCTAAATGTAGTCACTTGCATGAACATATACACGTGATATCCTACTGAGTGGAAAGGAATATGGGTGTCATCTCTGAATTAAGAGCTGATTTAATAGCTTGGTTGACATTGTTTAAATATGGAAATGCTCTGTAATGGACTTCACTAATTCGTGTAAAAACATGCCCTAAATTGAAATTGTGCAGGGATATCAGTAGTTAAGGCATGGAGGGTTTTCTGCTTAGGGTGTATCAGACAAGCTTGGAAAGGAAGTTGAAGTGACTGGCAGGACACAGTGTGCAAATAGCAGGACATACAACAGAGAGAGTCTTCCCTGAAAGTCAGGTGGTTCTTAGGGTAAGCATGAAGTTAAAGTTGAATTATGATATCTTCCTTGAGGTGAATAACACCAGCTCTGGTAACAATCAGTATTCCACATCACTGTCAAACCATGCATTCTGTGTTATTCACTTGAGATCTTGTTTTGATTATCTTGAATTATGACCCAGTATCCTGAAGGTGAACTTTGAATTTTTTTTGCACCAAGATGGAACTCATGATCCCAAGCTTGCAAGTTAGGTTTTCATGCTGCTAGCTAAATACCCAGCTCTGAACGTGTTTTCTGTATATTATGGATGATATCAACCTTGTTCCTCAGAAAATGTTGAATATTGTGGAATTTTTTTCCTATTTGTATGGCTATAACTTTTTAAAGCAAACCAAAGCTGTCTTAGGCAGTCACTTTTCAAGTTTCACATTGTCTGTGGGGTGTCTCTGTGAGGGTTTCTGTATTTCAGACAGCTCTGTAACTTAGGCTAGCCCCAAACTCAAGGCAGTACTCCTGCATCAGCCTCCCAAGAAATATTTCTTATATCTGAATGAAAAGTGATCAGTTGTTGACACTGAGCTATAATTTGAAGCTTGCACCTGGTTTCATTGTTTATACATTTTTTACCTACAGCAGTTTTCCATGAACATTTGAGTTATTATTTATGTATCATATTTGATGTTATTTATGTTTTCTTCTGTGAAACCAAATTCAAATATCAAAATGCTGCTTAAGTATATTAAGAACAAAGGACTTAGTGGCCTAATTGAGATTTGAAGTGATATCATTGGTCTTACATCAAAGTGATTGATGAGATATTTGTCTGCCTCTGTGCTTTATGGATGCTGGTCCTGCAGGCTCTCACTCTGAGCTCTGCATTAGAGACAATGCACAGCGACTCTTTTTTTTTTTTTTTGTCTTTTTTGAGATGGGGTCTCACTATACAGTTCAGGCTGGCCTTGAACTCACTTTTCAGCCCAGGCTGGTCTCGAACTCGCAAGGGGCCTTTCCCCTCAGCCTCCCAAGTGCTGAGATTACAGGCTTGAGCCACCAAGCCCAGCACAAAGCCACTCTTGCAGTGACTCAGCATAAGAATCAGAGTTCCTATTTGGCTGTTACATTACATTTGGCTGTGAGTTGCAATATAGCATCAAATTTGCTGTCTCAAAAAATGTGTATATACAAACAATTAATCCCCAGGATTTGGAATTAAGATTTGAAGAAATCAGTCTCCATTCAGCTGTTTTGTTTGGTTTTATTTGTTTAGTTGAGTTTGTTTTATTGAGACAGGTGTTCTCTATATACATCAGCTAGATTTGAACTCCTTATGGAGTGCAGAATTGCCCTAACCTCAAAGCAGCAGTAGTACATCAGCCTCTTGAGTGCTGGGATTATAGATATGTGTGTTTTTACCCTAGAAAATATTGAGGCTTGTAACTTAGCTGTATTTTAGCTTGGCATAATATATGCCATCTTGAGCTTTGCATTTAACTAGTACCCTGTATTTCATCCAGAAAAATGGAAAAAATCACTCAGGATAGAAGACCCAGGAGAAAAGAAAAATGAGCTGTACCCAAAGAAAAAAATTAACCTGCTCAACAAAAGAAGCAGAATACAGTTGTCATCCAAAAATTATTATGAGATTCTAGCTAAATGATTTCCAACAGGATCTTTTTGTGATTCTATCTTTTAAAATATCTGTAACTTTCCAGTTCAAAGCCTCTTGTTTAGATCCTGAAATGGGGGTGGGTTTTTTTTTATACAAGTGGTCCTGAGACCAGCTAATGAAATTTCACATTTCTCAATTGGTTTGCTTGTCTTCCTATATTATTGTTCACAAACTCAACTCAAGCTGCAGAAACTTTTACTGACACAAGCAGACACCAGGATTGAATGCCAGTGCCACTGAAATGAAAGAGTAATAGTGAAAAGGAGAGGAGAAAAAAGACAAATGCCATGTGTTATAATGCTCAACCCTTTTCCCTAGTGATGAAGAGACTGAAACAGGAGAATGGCCATGTATTCAAAGACAGGCTAACCTACCTAGTGAGTAGGCTGGCCAAAACTCCAAAGTGAGACTATGTCTTTAAATCAAAAAACTAAAATGAAAAAATAAACAACCAATGAGACAGAAAAGATATTAAAAAAAAAAACAATAATAGAGCTGAGTGAAAGTTGACTCATGTAAAATGAGTATTATTGAATGATGCTGCAGAGGAAAGAAGGCCATGTACAGGTAGGTATCCAGGAGACAGTGACAAACACAGACTTAGGAATGGCACCTGTTGTGCTACAGCACAACAGTGACCTCCTTCCTCCAATACATTTGCAGTTTACTAGACTGAGAACTTCTAAAAGCTCATGGAAATGTGAAACTCAGGGCAAACAAGCAGCTTGAAATTCACGCTTTGGAACATGACCTTTAACAGACATTTCACATTTAAATAGAAAAATAAGACAAATATAACCCTGCCCTGTTTGATGTCAAATGCACAACATTGAGAAATGAAGTCACAAAAAGAAGTTCAAAAATTTTCTTAGAAAAGAAAGAGAGAAGAATAACCCTGAATTTTCAGGAGTGGTCTTCGGTGTTTTGGCCACAGACCTATTGTCAGGGGTCATTTATACAGGAAAGTCACAATGTGGGTACAGTGTGGGTCTCAAACTACAGTTAACCTATAAGCTTATAGCTGCTTAACTAATATTATTAATCAGGGACACAAGTCAGCCAGAAAAGGTATGTGGAAAGAGCCAAGGCATTTTGTGGGAACAATAGGCCAGTTGTTCTGGTCATTGAGTATGGTAATTGATACCTATTTGAACTTCCTGGAGGAGGTGGTCTTAACTGTTGTACATTTCAAAGCTGTTGTTTTGTCTTCAAGAGCATGTAGACATGGTCACTGAATCTTCACCTTCAGTTCTGGCTTTCTTCAGCTGTGTCTGTAGCCCTGATTGTTGTATTTAGTTTTTTGCATTGACTCTTTGAGGTTCTAGTTCCTCTCTGATTGTATATCAATTTCTGGCTACATTGACATCCTTTGCTAAAATTACAATACTATGTGAATGGGTAAGGTGATGCTTATACATTTAAAAATATTCATTAATACAGGCCAGGGCTTTAGCTCAGCAGACAGAAATGCCTTCCTGGGAAGTGCTAGGTTGTAACTTTGACCCATGGTACCTAAAAAAAAAGTAATATAAATTGCAAGGAAAGAAACTAATTTCATTTGTGAAAATGTAGGTTTACAAAGTTTATAACTAAATATGTCAATGGCAAATTAAACATTGTTAATAGTTATATTTAGTATCTAAATTTGTTGGGGCTGGGGATTGAACTCAGTGATACAAGGAGCTGCCTGGAGAGCACAAGGTCATAAGTGCAATCCCTCATACAAAAAAAATCACAGTTTTCAAGATGCAGGGTGATGAGCCCATTTATTGAAACTGACCCTTGTTAATTAATAAGCTCAATGTTTCTTTTGTGGTCTAAGAAATACCTGAAGATAACATGGCAATTACAGTGAATGATGTACTGTCCCCTATAGGATTGCTATTTTCTGAGTTGTTTTTATTTTTTGTTTTCCCACATACTTGAAAATTGAAAATGTTGGCTGATGCTAGCTAGAAAAACTGTGATAATCATTGTTTTCAATTTAATGATATATTTCCCTATATCCATTAAGAACATTTATTTGCTACAATTACTCCAAGTCAAATTGGTAAACAATTCTTAAAGTTACAGGCAGCTGAGTTAGTTAGAAATACAGGCAACCATACCATGATATAGTGGAATGAAACTCCTGACCTTCTATGTCTGGTATGAGTTTGTGTTCTCTAAAATGCAAGAATGAATTTTAGGAACAACAGAGTTGAAGAGCAGAATATATTTATTGACAGAAAGAAAGTGGAAGTATTTCGCTCTAAATAGGATATTTTGGAAGTGGTAGGTGGAACCAGGGGACTTTTACCTTGAAGTCACTTTCCTCTCCCCTATTCAACCTAAATGTGGCCAGAAAAGAATCTCAATCAGCTACTTGCATATCAGCAATGTCACCTTTAAGCACCACCCAAGTCAAAAACTATATGTATGACTCCCACACATTTCCAGAAGAAAAAGCCAGACCCCCAGTGGCCATAGGGTTCTCCCTATATTCTTAGAATAAAGGCCATTTTGAGTTTATATTCTCTTCTTTACTAAACCAAAAATCCTATCAGACAGTTTCTGTCTGAGAGAAACAGAAGGGGTTCTGATCCTGTTACGAAGGACTCTGTCTTTTCTAGGGACTTTATAGAATAAAATCATGTAGTGAGATAGGTTTAAAATGGGTTAGATTACTGAAGTTACTGAGGAGATAAATTAGCAAAATATAGAAGCCGAATATAAGAAATTTAAAAGTGGCCTTTTACTTAAAGAATGTGGAGAGGAGCCCACAGCCACCAAGGCTATGAGGCTATGCAGGGCCTCAATGGCTCAACTTAAACTTCAGCTTTTTTTTTCTGACTGACTAGGGAGATATGGGGTATATGTGACTTTTGACTGCATGTGGTGCTTGGACGGGACATTTATGTCATGCCAGGAGCTGATGGGAATTTTTTTTAGGCCCCTGGGAAAGAAAGAGGAAGTTGTAATCAAGGAGAAAAGAGGAAGTGACCATATGAGTAAGCATCCCTGATTTAACCTTCTTCCACATTGAAAACCACTATGAGGTTCTGTAATTGTTTCTAGGGCAAAACTCTTTCAAGTACATCCTTCGGTTTGAATGAAGAAACCAAAACAAAGCATTTTAGCTATCTGTCTTCCTCCATGGCTGGTGGTAAATCATTTATAAGAAATATTTTGAGTCAATTCCTTAATGCATTGTCAATACCATAACCAAAATTACATATCAGTTCACTTTCAGAAAAAGTAGCAGTACTTAAAGGCAGGGATAAAGGCCTTTCAATGTAAGTATCCCTGGCAAGGGATCAACAGTGTGTGATACAAACATCTACTGAGTTCTCTGACTTCAAGAAAGAGAAACATGTATACTGATATTGCTATAGTGGAATGAATCTCCTGGTCTACTATGTCTGATATGAGGTTTTTGTTCTATAAAGTCAAAGAAAGAATTTTAGGAACAACAGAGATTAAGAGAAGAATATTCTTATTGAGAGAAAAAAAGCTGCCTGAGAGAGAGAAGAGGTCTTGAGCAGGTTGCCAAACACTGTCCTTTCCAAGGACCTTTATAGAGTAAAATCATGTGATGAAATGAGTTTAAGGTGGGGAAAAACTAGGAACTCACAATGCAGATGGGCATAAGAGGGGCCAGAGCTATGGTAGCCAATAAGATTATAAGTTCAGGTAAAGTTGATTAAATTGGGAACAAAGGGGGAAGGGAGTCACATAGAAAGCAGGCATTCTTAGGCAGTTGTGACTCTTCCCTTAGGGGTTTGGGAGGTTGACTCCTGAGTTCCTCAGAATGATAGGAACTATTTATCATATCAGTCTTTAGGATATGGATATATTTCTTTGAATGGTGACTCCTGACTTCCCCAGAGTGCTAGGGAACTATTTAGAATATCAATCCTTAGGATATGGATGAATTTGCATATCATTTGTCTTGAGCCTTGGCACATAGCATGAGGTGTCAGTGTTTCCCATAGTTGCAAGGTATCTGGACTCCTGAGTGGGCTCCTTGGGGGATCTAGCCTTCTCTCCTGCCAATTATATTTAAATAACTCAGGTGCCTGTAACAGGACTGTTTGGAAAATTGATTACAGATGTCTTAGGCTCTGGGTGAATGATCTGGGGATGACAATGTGTAATGTATATACCAGTGTTGCCCCCTGATTGACATGTTTTGAAATTCAATTTTAGTTGATGTGTTCTTTTTTCCTTCAAATAAAATGGATTTGAAAATTAAAAGCCTGAGGTAAAGCTCTTCAGTACAAACACTCCA
The DNA here is from genome assembly GCF_034190915.1 of Cavia porcellus. Classification (NCBI taxonomy): domain Eukaryota; kingdom Metazoa; phylum Chordata; class Mammalia; order Rodentia; family Caviidae; genus Cavia; species Cavia porcellus. The sequence continues at coordinate 26,422,093 of NW_026947517.1, forward strand.
AGCTAAGATCACCATTGTAGAAGAATGGCAGCTCCAGAAGTCTCTGCTACAGTCTATCATTTGGGATCCTCTCTAGCAGGGAGGGGTTCCTTTCCTTGTTTATTGTTGACTCAGAAGGAAGGCAGTAGAGTAGGAGTCAATCAGTGATGAAAGGCAGGCTATATGAACTGTCTAATCAGGTGGGGCATTGCTGGCTATGACTTCTGTCTCTTCCAGTGTCTCAGCATGATTTATCTATTCTGAGTACAACAGTGGTATCAAAATACTTGCTGGATCTTATTTAGTACTTTGGATGTCCTGTGGCCTGATTAGCAAAGAACCAGAGAGATCCCAGAACCATGGAATAGTGAGGTTGTGGATAGAAGCTCAGAAATAGGGTGGATTGGTTGAAACCAGTTAAAAGTATTTAGGAGTAGTTCTGGTGTCTGGAGCCTCAAGTATTTAGTTAGCTTCAGCTCCTGAGGTCCTCCAGCATTGGCCATGTGTCATTCCCTTTTCCCTCTTGCTGTTTGCAAGGGTAATTTGGGGTCCCCAGAACCCTGGCTTCAATATGACAGCAGCAGACTCAAGCATCATCTTTGAAATTCACTGTTGCCTGGTAACTCCACCATCTTTGGCATTGGAAGGAGCTTGGGAAGACCCTGACTATGCTTTTTGTAGCTTGTAGAGCAGTAATGAGTTAGGTCTATGCTCTCTTGCCTCAGAGTAGCAGATCTGGAATGTCCAGAGTTTATTATTGTATGTAATGCAGGGCCTCATAGCCACAATGGCTCAACTTAAACTTGGGCTTTTTTGTATTTATAGTGATCTCCTAAATTGATACTATGTTCTCATATTTCCATCCTCATGACAGATAGTAGCAAAGGTCCTGAGAATTCAGAGATGTGTAGTAGTGTGCCTCAGTGCAGAAAGGCTTCCCAAACAACTGGTGAACTCCTGTGTATTATACAGATCAGTGCAAAATAATTTCTGAACATACTTAATTATTGAGGTGGCACCCCCGCTCACAGACTAGGTTTGTGAGAACAGCCATAGAGTTTTGAAGTCTGAGAAAAATGAAGCAAATATGAAAGTGTTCTCAAGGACAGGGTAAAAATTTGTGAAGGACAAATTCCAGAAAGGGCTACCTGTTAAATTCTCATCGAAAAATGCCAAAATTTAGGTATTTGAATGGACATATAAACGTGATATCCTTCTGAATGGAAAGGAATAGGGGTGTCATTTCTGAATTAAGAGCTGATTTAGTAGCTTGGTTGTTCATAGACAGTTTAAATATGGAAATGCTCTGCAATGGACTTTACTAAGTGGTGTAAAGGAAAAGCTCCAAATAGAAATTTTGCAGTGTTATCAATTGATAGGCATGAAGAGTTTTCGGCTTAGGATGTATCAGAGGAGTGTGGAAAGGATGTGGAAGTGACTGACAGGATGCAGGAATCAAATAGCAGGACATACAACAGAAAGGGTCTTCACTGAAAGTCAGGTAGTTCTTAGAGTAAGTATGAAGTAAAGTTGGGTTCTGATTGCTTCATTGAGGTGACCAACACTAGGTCTGGCAACAATCAATATTCTACATCCCTGTCAACCCATGATTTTTGTGTTCCATACTTGAGATCTCATTTTGATTATCTCTAATTATGCCCCCGTGTCATGAAGGTGAAATTTGAAATTTTTTTGTACCAAGGATCGAACTCATGACCTATGCTTTCCAGGCAGGCATTCATTCCACTGAAATGAAAACACTGAAAGTGTTTTCTGTGTAGTATGGAAGATATCCACATTGTTTCTCAGAAAGTGTTGAGTATTGTTGGAATTTTTCTGTATTGTATGCCTATAATTTTTTTAAAATAAACCAAAAGTGTCTTATGCAGTCTCTTTTTAAGTTTCACTTTGTCTTTTCGGTGTCTCAGTCAGGGTTTGTCTATTTTAGACAGCTCTGTAACTTAGAATAGCCCCAAATGCAAGGAAGTACTCCATCACCAGCCTCCCAAGATATATTTCTTATATTTGAATTGAAAGTGATCACTTGGTGACAGTGAGGTATAATTTACAGCTTTGGCCTGGTTTCATTTTATACACATATTTTTAAAATACAGCTGTTTTCCACTAATACTTGAGTTATTATTTATGTACCATATTTGATGTTATTTATGTTTTGTTCTATGAAACCAAATTAATGTTTCAAAATTCTGCTTAAGTATATTAAGAACAAAGTACTCATTGCCCTAAATGAGATTTGAAGAGACATCATCTGTAGTCTATCAAAGTGATTGATGAGATTTTTTTTTAAATTTTGAAATTGGTAAAATACAACAGAACACAGCAGCATAAGGCCAACTAAGATCATACAGTGTAATTGGTACACAACTTCACAACATGTTACCGGGATAACAGTAATAGGTATCACAGTCTATTTTGTTATCTTGTAATAGTTGTTCTTTTAATTACATATATCAAAATGAGGTGAAATACAGAACATTATAGAACTTACCAAAACAGAATATTGAATTGAGCAGTACCATTAATCAGAATAGAGTGAAACAATAATAAAAATATTTTCCTTCAAAAAGATAGTAGAAGGAAGTCCCCCTTTTTTGCTATGGTCAACTTCCCAGGAGACGTTCAGATTTCTTGTTCCCATTTGCTAATGTGGGGTAACAGGAAAAGAAGGGTAGGGAAGTGGGATGTTTGATTCTAGGTGGTACATCAGTAGGTTCACTATTGCTTAGTAGGGAGACAGGCTGGTTGTTTGGTTTCACAGCATCCTAAGTTCCAACATGACATGGATCTCAGGAGCTGCTGCTGGTTCTCCCCCTGGAAGGGCTGCATTTTGCCAGACTGCCACTGCTCACCAGGGAGGGGAGGTGCTTGCTTGGCTTCCCAGTGTCCTAAGTTCCCACAAGCCATGGATCTCAGGAGCTGCTGTTGGTTCTCCCCCTGGAAGGGTCACAGTCTGCCAGACTGCCACTGCTTTGCAGGCAGAAGTGGTGCTTGCTTGGCTTCCCAGTGTCCTATATTCCAGCAAGGCACCGATCTCAGCAGGTCCTGCTGGTGTTCCTGCTGGAAGGGCTGCAGTCTGCCAAACTACAACCACTGACCAGCGAGGGGAGGTGCTTGCTTGGCTTCCCAGTCAATTGATGAGATATTTATCTGCCTCTGTGGTTTGTGGTTGCTGGTCCTGCAGGCATCTCACTGTGAGCTCTGCTTAAGAGACAGTGCACAGGGAGTCTTGCCATGACTCAGCACAAGAATCAGTGCTCTGATTTGGCTGTTACATTAGTAGTGAGTTGCAATCCAGCATCAAATTTGCTGTCGTCAAAAATGTGTATATACACAAAATTAATGACCAAGACATGGATATAAATTTGAAGAAATCAGTCTTCATTCAGCTGTTTTGTTTGGTTTTATTAGTTTAGTTTAGTTTTGTTTAATTGAGACAAGCTTTCTGTATGTATGTCAGCTGGATTTGAACACTCTATGGAGCCTAGAATTGCCCTGACCTCACTGATGCTGTCCTATCTCAGCCTTTTGAGTGTCGGGATTATAGATATGCACCACCACACTTTGCTTTTGATTCAGATTTGTAGGAGAGAATTTAAGATATCCCAAACCTGGGATCTCAACCTTCCTTTGAGGAATATATGTATGATTCTTTAGGAGGCAGTGACCTTTGAGGATGTGTTCCTGAACCTCAGCAATGAGGAGTGGAGTTTGCTGAGTCCATCCCAAAAGAACCTCTACAGAGATGTGATGGGTGAAACTTTTAGCAACATGATTGCGATAGGTAAGGATGAAATCTTTTTGTCACTCATGCTGTCAGAATATTGTTTGCTGCTCATCAGTGCTGTTTCATTAAAAAGAATGTGAAAATATTTTAAGAACTATCTCAGATCTGGACATGTTATATCATATATCTAAATAAACCTATTAATTTGTATGCATTACTCAACTGAGTCCTGGTATTTCTATGTCTACAATTCAGGAGGACTTGGGGATATCCAGGAAGCTGAAAAAGAATGCAAAATTTACTGGAGATACTTAAGGTAATCCGCACTCACAAGGAGAAGGAATGTTCCTGAGTAATTAGTGAGTCAGCAGAAAAATGACCGCCATTCAATTTAATGTCAATAATATTCTCCAAAGATATATAAGCTAGGGTATGTATAATGAGTGAATTAAATCATGGAAATGTATGACATTGCATATAGATGTATATGAAAGGCATACACTTTGAGTTATGACATTCTGCCTTCAGTTTTTATAGCGATATATACATGTGAATGCAACACATTCATTATCAAAGAATTGCTAAGATTGCAATAGAATTTGAAATAAAACTGAGTGCTCATGTTTCCAAGCCATGCCCTCGAGAATCAACCATTCTGATTAATATTCTTAATAGGCTGATAGAATATTAGTGTACTCATTTTGAATATCAGTATGCAGTTTTCCCCAGAAATTGATCCCCTAATATTTGTCCTGGATTCTATTAAAATCTCAAAATCCACATAAAATACTCATACATGCTGACTCATATACAAAGACAATCAAGTTATAACAGATTAGGTCTTGAAGCTTAGCTATCTATCACTGGATTTGTGGAGAAGGAAAATGTCAATAGACTGTGATTGTGCATTCTTGTAAACCCAGCACACTAGGAATCAGGTTTTGCAGAATGGCAAAGTCAAGTTCAAACTTCACAGCTTAATGATCAGTGAAAAATCTCATAAAATGGATTTTTAAAAAGCTATAGATTTTAGGCTAATACCTGTTGTTCATTCCCATCCCAGAAAAGAAAAAAAATGTGTTATATAATGGAAAAAAATAAATAATATAATGTCATTTTCCATAAGAAATAGAAGGGTCTTTCACCCATCAGTTCAGTGAAATAGCTCTGCTATAAAACTTAAAAGGTCACAGGGTTTCTTTTAGATGAGAAAGCAAAATATAAATTGTGGAATGAAATGAAAGAGAGATGATAGAGAAAGGTAAGACTGATCAAATGGAAAAGGCAACTACAGGTTAAGGACAGAAGGGAGATTGTGATGTGGAAACATATCAGAATAATCTGTATTTGATACACATATTTACCCATGCCCAAAGTGAAGCTAAATATTCTGCATTTCAAAGTACCAACTTTTCCAAATGTGTACCAGTCTTTTGGGAATGGTTGTTTTCAACATATTTTACAAGGCCATTCTGTTGCTTCATGGTCAGAATTTCTTAGCAGGCATTAAAAACAGAACTTGACATTAATGCAGACATTAAAGTGAGATGCATTTCACTGTGAATTTTTCTTTTTTTAAATTTAATATAAAGAAAGGTTAAACAAACAAAATAAGTACAAATAATACTACTTTCAAAGTGAAAATAAACAGTAAGAAATCACAAGATGATGATTACATATGGTGCTCATAAAAATAGTTAATGAAATACAAAAGTGAAACATACAAAGTGGGGATTCAAAAAGCAAGACGGCAAACAGTTTTGTTCAACTCTCCAACAAAAACTTAGTAATATGGTTAAAAATCCTATATGTGATTTTTTTCTTTACAGAAATGACAAGCTAGGAAAATCCTATGGACATACATCTTGGAGTTAGTGTAAAGAAGTATTCCTTGGTACTGCAGAAGGTAATGTGAATGTGTAAAAAACAGAAACACACCACAATGTTCAGATCCATGGAAAAAATTGCAGTGGATAGAAACCCTATGTATGCAAGCAATGTGGGAAAGGTTTTACCAAACATGGAATTTGTAAGAAACATGAAAGAATTTACAGAGGAGAGAAGCCATATGTATGTAAGCAATGTGGGAAAGCTTTTAAGATACGTGCATATTTTAAGGTTCATGAAAGATTTCACACTGGAGAGAAACCATATGTGTGTAAGCAATGTGGGAAAGCTTTTAACAGATGTGAAAATTGTGAGGTTCATGAAAGAATTCACACTGGAAAGAAACCTTATGTATGTCAGCAATGTGGAAAGGGCTTCACCATATCTGGACATTGGAAGCAACATGAAAGAATTCACACTGGAGAGAAACCACATGTATGTAAGCAATGTGGGAAAGCTTTTAACACACAGGGAAATTGTAAGAAGCATGAAAGAACTCACACTGGAGAGAAACCATATGTCTGTAAGCAATGTGGGAAAGTTTTTAAAACACAGGGAGATGGTAAGAAACATGAAAGAATTCACACTGGAGAGAAACCATATGTCTGTAAGCAATGTGGAAAATGATTCACTAGTTCTGGACATTGTAAGCAACATGAACGCATTCACACTGGAGAGAAAACATGTATAAGCAATGTGGGAAAGATTTTACCCTACATGGACATTGTAAGCAACATGAAAGTTCACACTCATGATAAAACCAGTGTATATAAGCATCATGAGAATGATTTGAGCACACATACATATTGCATAATGCATGAGAATCTTCACACTTGGCAGAAAACTTATATATGTAAGTAAAGTGGGAAAGGTTTCAGCAGAAATGCTCATTGTCCAATACATGAAAAAATTTACACTGTTGAGGATGCCTGTGTATGTGAAGAATGTGGGAAAGCTTTCATCACACATGGATACTGTACAATACATCAATGACTTCACACTGGTGAGAAACTCTATGTATATAACAATGTGGCAAAGTTTTTACTGCATACAGTTATTGCAAAACAGATGAAAACATTCACACAGGGAAGAACCACTGGCTATGTAAGCAAGTGGAGACACTTTCAGTAGCCAGATTTTAAGTGAAATACGTAATAAAACTCACACTAGAGATAAATCCTATGTGTTATGGGAATACTCTCAGCACACATGATCATTGTTTCATATCTGAAAGAGCTCACTGGGCAGAGATCCTATGTGGATTAACAATGTGAGAAATATGGCAATCCATTTTGTTGTTAAATACATAGAAAAAGCATTGCTCCTCAGACAGTTTAGATCTAAGTTTACTTCAAAAATCCCAAGGAGACCTGAAGAAATAACCAATACAGAAGTTTGATGTGAATATTTCTTCACAAATTTTCCAGAAATGACAAATCTGTGGTGGAGCTCTACTCGAGTGCACATGTTGTATGGTTTTCAGTTAACCACTTGTACCTCTTTAGATTTTTTTAAATGTCTTTGTGCTTCAACATGGCATCTTGTAATTAAACATGGTAAACTGAAATGGCCTTTTCATTTTCAAGTATGAATAGTGTCTATGTACTTAATATTTTGTCTTTAATATTGAATTTTTATTTTTTTGGTAAATTGTAATATTTATTTAAAGAGGAAAAACAAAAAAGTGTAGAAATAATACATAATTTCAGAAAAATAAACAATAAGAAATCACTAGTTGATTAGTTACATATTGTCATCTTAGAAGTAGTTGTGCAAGTTACAAAAAAAGCATACAAAGTGATATTCAAATAATGGCACTGTGAACAGTTCACCTCAATGATCCAACAAAAACTTACTAATATGCTTATCTGTCCTTCACACTTTTTTTTCCTTAAAGAGGTTAAGATTAAACATGACAAAACACAACAGAACAGTTCATAAGGAAACAAGTTAAGGAAACACAGATTTCAAAGCAAGTCCACTGGAGACGTTCACTGTCTATCTTACTGTCTCTAGTTTCCTTCCAAATAGTTGTTCCCATCTAGAATGCATTGAATATATACTGATGGTTATAGAACTAATCAAATAATTACAGGATGATGCAGGCTTTTTCAGTCTTCAAACTGATTTTGGGGAAGTCAATAATGACTACCACAATGTCTCTCATTCTCTTCATAGTAGCTGTCTTTATCTTTATGTATGCTGAATTTGAACATAAGAGATTAGACTAACATCACTCTCAGCAGTGAAAAATAGCATCCTGAGAAGGAGAAAGGTGAGGAATTGCCTAAAAATTGAAGGCAGAGGGCATTGTTAAAAGTGTATCAGGATTTAAAAGCTACAGTAGACTTATTGCTCTGGTTAGTTTGATTATATTTTGTTCCAGCCTGCCTGCTCATATTACATTTGAGGGCATAGAGAGAAAACCCAAAAATAGCAGGTTATACCATGGTAACTATCCTTAATTACCTATTAACTTAAACTGAAACCCTGTATTACTTACATTGTCTTCTATGACTGATCTTCTTTGAAGCTGGTTTGTTTGAATGCTATTTGGCCTTGACTGATTTTATTCACACTTGGTATGCTTGCTTGTATCAAGTCCAAGAGTAGAGGCATTGGTTGCTATACAACTGCCAAGAAGTTGAACTGTTTCAATTTTTTTGACCTTTTAACTGAGATGAATGTAGTATATACTACTGAATATACACTCAGGATTTTAAGAGCATAGTATAAAGAGAATTTGATGTTTTTTTTTTTTTGAACTAACTTTATATATGGAAGTAAGATTTGAGCAAAGGATTACTGTTTTTTGGAAAGACTTTATTGTCTTATTTTAAAGTAACTCAAGTACATATTAATAAGGACCACATAAAAGATGCTAATACAGAAGAATAATGAGAGAATAACAACAGCTACTGTATTGTACACAATGATTTCTTAATGATCTACATTTTCATACATTTGACAAATTTGTTAATTTTTTTACAAATTTTAAAGCATGATCTCACTAATATTGTGAGTTCCCCAGGCCAGGCTTAAACCTTTCCTTAATCAATCTCTTTCCCTCTCCCTGAGTGCTAGGATTGCAGGTATTATCTTGAGTTGGTAATCAGCAGTAATTTTGTGCATTCTTAGAATACAATATTTGGCTTTCATCTTTTTTTTTTTTTTTTTTTTTTTTTTGTCTTTTTCATTTTTATCGGTACCGGGGATCGAACTCACAACTGCCTGTTTGCAATGCAGGTGCTTATGCTGCTGAGCTAAATCCCCAGCCCCTGATCTTTAAACACTTTGCAGAGAGAGTGGATCTAGTTAAGCTATCTACCAACTTCCTAACTGACAGTTTTTTCAAAGTAAGTAGGATTGAAAATACCATTAACACTCTTTGTAGATTCTCTGTTTTGTAACTGTGGTCATCCTGTGCTTCAGAATATCACGGCAAATGCCTTCTGCACTGGAACTGAGGCTTGGTGTCCTTGAAGCACATTCTGTTCTTTTGTTTTTTTAATCCCTCATGACTTTTGATGATTGTTTGAAGTCAAACCACAAGAAAAGTGTGAAAGCTAATGCCACTTGGGGCACACTGCCCTCCAGAAGGCCAGGACAGTGTAAAATATTATTTTTTCTACCATTGGACTTTCCAAGTTTTTTTGTTTTACTTTCAGTATCTATGGATTGAATAATGAGGTTTTCACTTAGTTCCATGGCCTACCACATTTAAAATTCTTTTTATTTTCATCCAGGTTCTGGATAAGTGGCTATATTGCTGAGGCTGTCCTTCAATATGTGATGTTGCTGCCTTAGCCTTCCAGACTGCTGGCATTACAAGCCACACCACGAGACCTCATTTCATCATAGTGTTGTTAAAAACTCATTGGCTGAGCAAGGAATGGTGAAAAATGCCTGCAATGCCTGCACTCAGGAGGCTGAGGCAGCAGGATTCCTGGGAGTTCCAGACAAGCCTGCACCACACTCTGAGTTCAGCTTAGGCCAGAGCTACACAGGAAGAACTTGACCAAAACTTGAAAAAGAAAAAGAAAGAAAACTAAAGGAAAGGGAAATGGAGGAAAGCAGAAGGGGAGGGGGAGGGGAGAGAAGGGAAAAAAAAGGAGAAACAAAACAAAATTCCTGGTGACTGTATGAGTTTTTCTCTACTGGGCTGGCCTTTTTAATCTGTGTTTCAGTTCTTGCAGTATAGGACCCTTTTGACTCTTGTCACTTTATTATATACTAGGAAACTATGTATTTTGTTGCCTTGAACTTTAATGTTTTTTCCATGGCTATAGGATGACTCCTTGTCTTTCCTTGTGCATTTTCATTTTGTTTTTTCTATTTCTAAGAAAATGGCACTGATATTTTGACAGGAATGCCATTTAAACACCTGGTTTTTCTGGGTAGCATGTACATTATAACATGAATTCTTCCGATCCACCATCACAGTCTGTCTTTTCTTCTCTTAGTGCCACTTCACCCATTGCTTCAATTTCTACAATTTTCCAAGAACAGGTAAGTTTGGTTAAAATTTTACATAAGTATTAATTCTTTTGGATGAATTTAGAAATGAATTTTGTTCCTTGTATTTGGGTCTGCTGTTCGTTTGAAGCACAGAGATATGAATTGATTATGACATATGGATTTTGAACCTTGAAACTGAAGTTATTTGTCAATTTGCTCTAAAAGTTGTTCAGTGGAGTTTTAAGTCTCTTATATGAAATATTGTGTCCTCAGGAAACAGAGGCACCTCTTAATTCTTCCTTTGTGATTTGGTAAACTTTTGGGTTGTTATTGTTGACTCAATTCTAGGACTAGGACTTCAAGTTGTGTGTTCAAAAGAGTCCAAACCCTGGTCTTGTTCCTGACCCGGGAAGCAAATCTTGCAGCTGGTCAGCAACTGAGCATGATGTCAGTGATGGGCATGTCATGTGTGCTCTTTGCTGTGCTGAGATTCATTCCTCTTACACATGGTGTGTGAATGGTTCTTATCATGAAAGGATGGTGAACTTTTGAATTTCTCAAATGATTTTTCCAAATCTCTTGAGGGTTTAGCTGTACCTCATGCTGTGAATGTGGGAAGTGACACTGAATGATTTGTGCAAGTGTAACCATTCTAGCACCACTGAGGGTGAACACAGTATTTATTGTGGTGTTTAAATTTTGCATGTGCTGGTGAATTTAGCTGATGAGCATTTATTTGAATATTTTTCTGTATGTTCATTAAGAATATTGGCCATTAGAGCATTACCTTTTTTTAATGCATTATGGTCTGGCGCTGTTATCAGGGTGACTTTGTCATCTAAAAGGAATTGGTGGTGGTTCCCTTCCTTTGAAAGATGTGAAAAATGATTAGTATATATTCTTTTTCAAAATTTTGTTTTGAATATAGTAAAATACAACAGAGCAAACAGAACAAAACAAATCGAGACCATGCAGTGAAATTGGTACAGAACTTTACAGCAGGGTCTATGATCACAGTAATAGGTACCATAGTATATCTCATTATCTTCACAATTGTTTTCCATTCAATTAGTTATAGTGAAATCCAAACAAACACAGAACATTTTAAAACCACTCAAAAGATGATATTGAATAGAGCAAAACAATTAATCAGAACACAGCAAAAGATTAAAGCCAACATTTGTTTTCAAACAAAAGATAGAAAGAAATCTCCTGTATTTACTATATTGCACACAGTTGTCTTCCCAAGAGATGCTCAGAATTCTGCCTCTCCTTGCTAACCAAGGGTGGACAAGTGGGATGTACGGCTCTCAATCCATGCACCAGTAGGCTCGCAGGAGATGCTGACTGGTTCTCCTCCTGGCTTTCATCAGGGTTGCTTGCCAGGAAGGAAGGAAAATTGATTTTTTGTTCAGCTGCCTAAGTCCAAACATGGCCAGATTCAGTATTTGTTCTTTACTATACACTTCATACAAGTCAGCAGGGCATTTATCATATCCTGGCATTTGTTGTTGTTATTAAGCAGTTATGATTGTTGACTCATTGCCTGTGTTTGTTAATGCTATGTCAAATGGTGTGTTTTCTTCTGAGGGTGTGGGTCAGAGACACATTGGGAGATCATGTATTGATTAAGGATCACGTCACATTTTACTTAGTGATGTAGCAATTTACTTTTGTATCTTCAAACTATCCCTACTGTATTTATTTTTGTGAGTAATCTGTTAAGTTATTTAGTCTTTTAAAGCACATTGTTGCAGGGTGCAGTTACTCATGGAGGACACCAAGGCAGGCTAGGGCCAGGTGTTTTATTTCAGGCTTTGTACCCATACCTGCCTGCAGTGTCCCCACCTCCTGACCTGCTGCCTGTAAACACCTGTCTTGCTCTACAGCTGTGGTGAGTTCACATGTGACAGTTGAGATCTCACCTGGGTAGAAGACATTCAGTCAAGGTAGGCTCTGAAACATGCTGATCTTCTTATACATAGTTCCCCTGAGTGAGACATGGGGCTTTAGGACTGCAGGGAGGAGCTCTGGCAACAGGGCCACAGCAGCCCTCTCTTATCCAGCATGCTGTGTATGCTGTTTCTCCACATCTGCATGGTCCATCTTCCCCCTACTTAGATTTGCACAAAGATCTGAGAAGCCCTGGCCTTCTGATTCCAGGCTCCAACTCTATGGTGAGTTTTAGTGTGAATTTTATTCTTAGGAAATTCAATTTATATACATTTAACCTGGAAATTCCACTTCTATGGCCTCATTATAAAAAATGAGATTCAGAGATACACATGATGTCTTCTTATTCAGTTATGAGTGTGGATAGTTAAAAACCGCGAATGTACCACAGCAGAGCTGCTCAGTCAATTATACAATTATAGTCACAGAAAATGCTGAAAGAAGGCCATGTCCTAGGCCATGTCCTGGATCCTACCTGAGATGATAGAAGAGCTCATAGCCTGGCCCTCTCTCCACCCAGCAATGAAGAGACCCAGGCCTGAAGAGCAGGTGAGGACAGAAGAGAGGCGTTCCTGGAGGGCAGAGCACTGAACCTGGGTGAAAGCCTTTTTGTGTTTCTTCCATTTTTCCATTCCATTGCATTATTTATAGTGTTCTATTCCATATTCCTTTTTTTTCAAATCTGTTAATATTTAATTGTGGCTAATTTCTTGAATAGGTATGTGAAAATGGATGATTTAATTTTGTTATATATACTGAAAGTTATGCACAATACAGACACTTCAAATATCACTGTAAATATAAAATAACGAGGTTTGGTATTCAGCCAGCCAACACATCATTCATGACTAACTTTTAAAAATTCCAACACATAAAGCCATGAGGATCCTGCTGTGGAGGGTGTCCCTGCCCTTCCTACCCATAAAAGCCACTGTGCTGACCTGTGTCTGCTACTGCCATAGGACAGCAAGAGTTTTTCTTCAGTGTCTGTTTTTCCAGCAAGGAAGTCCTGAATCCTCCTGCTTTCAGGCATTGCAGGGAATGTGAAGCTTGCACAGGAGCCTAGCACTGCCTGCCTTACACCCTTTTCCCCACCTCATTCATGCTGCAGCCCTGCAGGCAAGGGAAGGCAGAGCAGCCAGGATGCAGCAAAAACTGATTCCTCAGCCCCAGCGGCCTCAGTTCCTGGGTCCTGGTCTCAGCCTCCACCAGGATTCAGGTGCTATCCTGAATTCATCTGGCTTAGTGTGCAGGGCACCCAATCTGCACCTCTGGGGATGAAGACCATGAAGACCACTGTCTTCAGTGACCCTTCTACTCTGCCAAATCAGTGGCGTTGGAACAAAACACAATATTGTCATTACATTTTTTTGTTGTTATTTTTTTCTGGCTTCTTTGTTTATTTAAGCAGATATTTAGAACTGCATTTTGCAAAAAAAAAACATTTCCTTGTCTTTTCATTCCCCAGTTAACAGAAGTTTTTTACAGATTTCTACTGTAGTTCAAACTCTATGTGTTTGGATACTGAGAATCTACTCTCCAGCTTGGTAGAATGAGGGAAGCAAAGCAGAAACTGAACTTGGAACACTACTGTGCCTTCCAGCATTTTGTACACCAAACCCTGACTCGTGCCTATTTACCCATAACATATGGGCTTCAATACCAACTGAATTTGCCACTGACAAATGAGTTTCATACATGTACTTCAAACAATCTCTTTTCCCCTCAACTTGCTAAGCACATGGTCTAAGGATTCTTACACCCAAACTTCAAAAATAATTTCCAGTATACAAGAGACTGCTATCCATCCTGAAATCATGATGGGATTTTATGTAAAGACATAGTCTCATCCACACCCAAGCAAGCATGAGCTGAGAGGGGCGGAGATGGCTTGTGCAGATAGAAACACCTTGAAATTGTCAACCAGTAGCAGCATCAAGCAGGGAGCAGAGCTGCCGAACCCTCACATTTGTGTGATGGAATCATATGGTGGGTTTTTCCTTGGGTTTACTGAGGTGGCTCAGTAAATCTAGGTTGCTGTAGTGCAGTGCCCAATGGAAGTCATGTCCATGTAGCATTTATTTGGAGTTATTCTTTTGCAATTGTGAAACCTGTATGCATGAGGTTTCACACCTCTGCCATTGCAGACTCACCCACAGGCATTATTTTCAAGACTTGTAAAGGGTCAGTTTATTTACACAACTGCAGAATGCTGTTCTCAGCCTTGTTTTTCTCACACTTGTGCACTTGCCATCATTTCTTCAAAGGAAGTTAAATGATTTAGTTTGACCAAACTTCAATTGTGTGGCCATGCTTCCATGTGATGTCCTTGCTGACAGACCTGAAAAGGAAGTGAGGTGGACCTGCTGGGGGTTGAGCTCCAGAGCAATACTCTACTCAGCTGTGTCAGTCAGGGCTGCCTCTCATCTGATTGGCCACTCTGGCATCCAAATGCCCTTGCTTGGTGTTGTCCCTGGTGTTAGTAAGCACTGGATTGCAGTGTAGACACCTAGGGCACTGGTTAGCACATGAAAAACCTTGTTGTGCTATGAATTTTCACCCCTAGAACTCCATCTCTATGGCCCTTGCCAGAGTTCCCTCCAACAGTCCTGCATGGCATCCTCCAAACAGCTCTCCTGTGCATGCTCTATGTGAAGGCTAGGGAGGATCCCAGTTCCTTCCTGCTTCAAACAATACTGTGAATCAATCTCTTAAAAAGAAATCTTGAAAATTTGTGTAGCATTCTGTGTTGGAGAAACCTCTCTTCTTAGTCCTGTGAGGTCTAAGGACAGCTCCATATATAGCTGTGATGGGAGCTGTGGGACAGCACTTTGCTCTGCCCCCCATGTTCTCTCCAGTGCTATTCAGATCCTGCCTTAAAATGTGCCATTGGATGGGGACACAGCACATCTCAGTGATTTGTGCCTGCGTGAATCAACTTTGGGAGGCTGAAAGTTTTCTGCACCTGTTGGCCACAGGTGGTGATTTCCTTTTGAATTACAAGGCTTTCTCACTTCTCTCACATGGACTGGTGAGACCTCTTTTACTAGGGTAATTCAAACCCTGGGAAGATGAAGCACTTTCATCACCAATCACAGCACTAAACAATGAACCAATCACAGATGCTAGGTTTAGCTGCCTCTGTGACTTCATGAGGCTTTGGTGGGGACACCCAGATACAAACCATAACACCTTCTAAAGTAAATCCTCTGAAGGTACCCATGCTCTGGTCTAGAAGATAATTCCTTGACCTAGTCCAGGGTTTATCTTATTTTATTTTATTAATTTATTTTTTGAGCGTCTCACTGTGTAGTTCAGGCTGGCCTTCAATTCACTGTGTAAATTTGGCTGACCTAGAACTTGCAACAATCCTCCTGCCTCAGCTTCCTAATTGCCAGGATTACATGCATGTACCATCACATCCAGCTATTGCTTGTTAAGCTGTATTTATTGATTTACTTGAGACTACTCAATTTAGTTATCTCTGTTATACTTCAGTATACAAAAATGCTAATAAATATAATAAAATTCCAGCCCATTGTAAACAACTTAGCAACTTAGCAAGGCCCTTTCTGGGAATAAATTATGATAAAAGGACCAAGGCACTGGATTCAATCTTCAGCACTGCAAAAAATTAAATCTATAAATAAACAAAATTGATTATTAGTAAATCTATAAGTAAATACATCTTCTGTGGGTAGCTCAGATGAGAAGTGTTTTAAAAGCAATTTTATTTCATTATAATTGACATACAATGAACTTATAGGTTTAAACTACAAAATTGGATGAATCTTGACATGGGCCAGGGATATGGCTCAGTGGCAAAGTGTTTCCTGGCAAGCACAGGGTCCTGAATTTGGTTCCTTGTACCAGAAATAAACAAAACTAAAAGTAAAAACAAACAAAAAAATCCTCTAGGAATCTTGTCATACATGAGCCCCTTGAAAATCGTCACCAAAGTGGTAATGTATACATCACCTTCACATTTTCCTTATGGCTCCTTATAATTTCTTCCTTCCATCCTAAGCAATGTGTCTGCTTTTTGTCTCTGGGAGACACTTTGTATTTTCTAGAGGTGACAAGTCTGTAACCACACAGGATGCAGGATGTTTTTGTTTTTGTTTTGGGAGGAGCTGGTAGGGTTTATTCAATGCTCATAACCATGTTAGATTTCCCAAGTGCTGCTCCTTGTCAGTGGCTGAGCCATCACATCCTACTGTATGGATGAACCACAGATCCTCATGTGTCCATCAGCTGAGGCCCTGTGTGATGTTTCCAGTTTTGATCTCATAAATAAAGTTGCTGTAGTCCTTCTTGTGTTTGTATAGCAGCAGCACTGATTTCCAAGGGGAAGATACTTAGTGTAAAGTTCAATATTTCAGGTCTTGCATGTTTAACTCAGAAATTGCTTAACTGTCTTTCAAGTAGTTGTTCAAAGCAAAGTAAAGATTTCTGGCTCTTCCTGTGAGTATTTTTAAACTCTGTTCTTTTTTAACTCTTGTTCATTTATTTTCAGTCTTTTTTAGTTCATTTTATAAAATTTACTTAAGGTAAGTTTATTTATATTACATAAAATTCAGCATTTTTTTGACATTGTATTGAATTTTAAAGTTGGAAAAAACCCAAAATACTGTATATATGCACATATGTAAACCACCTATAATTTTAACATCACAAAACTTCTGCTGTGTGATGTTTAACTTCATTGTCAACTTGATGGGCTTGAGAGCTGTCCAAGGGATTAGTAAAGTGCACTTTTGGGGTCATCTGTATGGGTCATGGAGGAATGACGCTAGCTACTCCATCTGGTCTCTGGCTCCTTCCTCCCTGCCACTGTCCCTCTACTCTGCTTCCTGGCCACCATGCACTGCTTAGAGTACTATACAAGAATGTAAATATGAGATAACAAACTGTAAGAATTATACAACAAAAACAGTGGTTCTCTGCTCTGCTCCACACTGACTACCACTGTTGCTGATGTCTTGAGTATGTACATTCTCTAACCTTGGGACCTCACCCAAGAAAATCTTCCTTGAGTTCCCAAAGCAGGTCAACAAGTGTTCACACAGGGCCCATGAACAGCCAATGCAACCTTCAGCCAATTCTTCTGCCTCTTCAAGGAGAACATGGCCCTTTTGTGTTCTCCCCTTGAATCTGCAGATGGCCATTCTAATCCTATTTTGTAAATCCTTTATGTGTGACACATACGCACACATACACAAATTAAATCTGACCCTCCAGTGAACCCTGACACAAACTGCCTCTAGCTACCTGTGCAACATCTCATGCACAATTTCATGCCTCACTCATGTAAAAAATCCAAAGCAGAACTGTAGCAGTGCTGTGTCAAGTATGGGTTAGTTAACAGAGGTGTTGGTAGGAGGCCCACTGGGTTAAAATTCTATCCACTCGTTTGTCATTGGAAAAGGTTTTAATTGTTGGTGTCTCAGCTCACACAGCTATGAAAATGAAGATAATTCCTAACTCCTAGTCTTGTAAGAATTAACATATGTAAAGCACCTCAGAGAGGCCCCAGCCTTACATCTGTAAGTTTTGTATATGCTTATTAGTATGTTATATTAACATGTAAACATATTTTTAAGTTATGAAGACATCAGACGACGGATACCAAAAGCACTCATTTCTCTGTAATAAAAGAAGGGCAACAACTCAAATAACAATGGCATCTGAGCACTTGCTATATGGTAGGAACCATGGGAAGAGCTCTGCAGGGTTTTCATTGGATCTTCACAACAGTGCCAAGAGATGAGTATTGCCATTCATCACAGTTTGTTTCTTTAATGGAAAAATCACACAATATTTCAAAGCAAAATAATAGGAGAATAACAATAGTGGAAATTGAAGCTCCCAGAAGAGAAGCAGTGTGCCTAAAGTTTCAGGCCCGGGAAGATTTGAGTCCAGACATCTATAAATTTCCAAGCCTCAGACTCAGTCCAATCCTCTGCTTCCTCTCACAGCAGGCCTGGGGCTCAGTCTGCCAGAAGTTCAACCTGCAGCCACACCCAGCGTCAGAGAAACCCTAACCCCCACTGTTATGCCCACTGCCTCATACTTGCCTCCTGGAGGGCTCTGCATCTCCTGGGTCCCAGCTTCTGGCCCCGCCCCTCGCATCGCTTGGCCCCACCCCCTGGCCAGGAGCGAAGATTACACTCCACCCGGCCCAACCTTTGAGGCCCGAGGCCATGGACGGTCCCTAGCCACTGGACTCCACATCCCACTGAGTCCCACTCTGCCCCTGGCCTCGCTTCACAGGGGATGCACGGAGTGGCCATTTTGCCACTAGCGACCCCTTCTGGAGACCTGAGCACTCTATTTTCCTTTCGGCCTAGGCTGTGGCTGGGCTGGGACTGGGGTCTGGGCCAGGTAGGCAGGTGGCAGCCAGTGTTGAGTGGTGGTGCGGCCTTGTGGCCCCAAGTTTAGCAGCTTAGGTACCCTTGGTCGGGGGTCCAGGGAGGTGGCGGGCGCGGCACTGAGGCGACCTAGCCTCAGGTCTTCAGGGCCCTCCTTTCCTCCCTCCTCTCTGTCCGGGTCCACATGGCCTGGCCTGGCACGTGGCCTGAGATCATTGCTCCCCTCCCCAGCCAGGTGCTAGTGAGAGCCCAGCCCTGGTGTGGGACCTGCAGTATACCCATCTTGCCCGTATTGGGCTGTCTCTAACTGTTACTACCCAGTTCTGCTCATATTTATATATTTTCATAGTGTTGAATATTTATACTATATGCATAGGTAGAGTTTTACTTAGTTATCCTGTTACTGACCATGTACACAAGTCTAGTTCCTCTTAGAATAACCGCATTGAGCATATATTTTTTCCCCTGGGATAAATTCCAGACATTGGAAATAGTAAATCAAAATTCTGTGTTCTTTCCCTGGTACTTGATATGAATTGCTTCGTAGACAGGACATGTTAGCAATAGAAACCTTGCAAAATTTAGGTGTGTGCCCAATTATCTGGAGAAATTTGGAGTTCAGCAAGGTGTTGAGTCCTTTTCTGTACCAGCTGAGAGGCCACACAATCTACTGTTGGATTTTATTTTTAACTGATGTACCATGTTCATCCTTTTGTTTGACTGACTCTATTCTGTTTTATTTCATTTGGTTATATCCTCTTTACAATTAAAAATAGAACACTTTCTTGCAAGGCATGGAGATGCATGCCTGTAATCCCAGAAAACAGGAAGGTTAGACATGAGGATCACAGGGAGTTCAAGGTTCGCCTGAAATACTTGTTGAGTCAAGGTCAGCCTGTAGTACATAGCAATACTTTGTCTCAAAGGAAAATAAAACAAACAAACAACCGCTTTTTTTCCTCTTTTTTATTTTAATGTAGCACAGGTAGGTATTAGTAAAGTATGAAAACACTTTTATAAATAGATTAAATTTTTTTTCATAACAGAATAGTGGTTAATACACTGTGTTCAATGATCCCAGGAAATATCTGTATGACCTATATGCCCATGCACTTTAAAAATTTGTTGTTGTTGTTTTTAATTATTGAGACAGTCTCTAAATAATTTACTCAGCTCTCCAAGTTGGGTTTAAACTTGTGGTCCTCCGTCCTTAACCTCCCATAGTGCAGGTATAAGATATCCTCCTTTTTTAATTCACAATAATTATGTATGTTTGTGGGATAACATGTGCTTTTGATCTATGGCTCCTTTGTAGAAAGAATCAATCTAGTTAATGTGTCTACCATCTTACTAACTACAAATACTTTCACAGTGACTACAACTGCAAATACCATTGTTTAGCAGTTTTGAAAGCTATCCTTCTTATTAACTGTGGCCACCATGCAGTTTAGTAATCATTGAAAATTTCTTCTCCATTGTTAATGAGACTTTGTATTCTTGGATGAAAATCCTCCTTTCTCCATCCCTCATGGAACTGATCATTCTTTAAAATCAAAGTGCCCACGAAAGATGTGGAGGCTCAAGCTGCTTGGAGCACACTGCTCTCCAGAAAGACCAGGTGATGGTGTTTCTCAGCCCTTCAGCTTGCTCCCAATTTTTTTCCTTAACTCAATTCTGGGAATTGAATGCTGGCCCTTGCACTGAACTACAGTAAATTCTGTTTTTAAATTTCTTTTTTATCTTGAGCCAGGGTTTGCATAAGTAAATACACTGCTGAGACACCAATCTTGGGCATAGATTCTTACATGTCTGTATGTGGACACACATTGATGTCAGAGACATTTCATTTTCAAAAACAAGATCCTCCATGCACACATCCTTCTCTCATCAGTGTATTACTTTGTGATCAGATTCCTTTTCCTCTTTCCCTGTGGGCCCAGAAAGACTGAGCTCAGCATCCCACAGCTTTCCCTGGTTCTCGTGACCCACTCTGATGCCTTGAACTCTTTATGTGGAGTGTAGCAAGGCTCCCAGTTTCCTCCTGCTTCAAACAATGCGGTGAACCAGAGTCTTAAACAGAAAGCTTGAACAGTTATGCGGATCTCTGTGTGGGATAAATCTCTATTCTGAGCACTGCAAGGTCCGGGGACACCTGTGCAGAGCTGTGATGGGAGCTACTGGACACGGCTCTTCTCTGCACACCATGTTCTCCCTAGGGAAATTCAGCACTTGCCTTAAAACCTGTCATCAGATGGGGACACAGCACATAGCAGGGATGTGTGCTTGCGTGAATCAGCTATGGGGAGCTCAGGGTTTTCTACATTTGTTTACATGTGGTGATTCTCTTTTGAATTACAAGAAGTTTTCATCTCTCACAGAATGGACTCATGACACCTATTTGTCAACTGTAATACAAACTATTTATCTGACTGTTGCTTGTAAGGAAAGATTTCTTATTGTGGATTCTACATTATTCTTGTTTCAGTTTTTCAAATGTAAAGAATCAGATCTTCCTCTCTCCCTTGTACCACTGAAATCATGGGAAAGTTTTTCCAACATGAAAAGATGAGTAGATACACAACAGTCTTTACATTTTACCTGTACACTTTGGTCTACCTGGGATTTTCTCTTCTATCGAAGAGCAATAGCAGCCAGTCTCCTCTAAGAATATTTGGACAAATATAATATGATGAATGAATATTAAAACCCAGAGTACTAAACCACAGGGTGAAAAAGTCAGAGTGTGTGGGGAGTAGCAAGACAGTACAAGGATATGGAAGGATCCAAAACTGTGCAGAGTGCTGAAACTCAATGGATGTGGAAATTGTACAAATTGGTGATGTGATGACGTGCTACTGAATTGAATATGTTGAAATGCATGATATCTTAACTTTTAATTAAAATTACCTTAGAATTTGATGTTGAGAATAATTATAGACATAGGAGTGAAAATAAAAACTGAAAGAAATACAAGGGGAGGGGTTACAAGGGGATGGGAAAGTAAAAGTAGGTGCTTTGCAGGACTTGTTCCTAAGTGGAGTTCAAGACACGTGTCATGGTGTGAGTAAAAGTGGCAGTTATGGAATTCCTTAAGACAGGGTGCCTGACCTTAGTTTTCACTTTGATCCCAGAGCTGGTGAGGTCACTGGAGGTGGAGATGACCAAAGCTCTGTCATTGGAACTTGAGGTTTGTCAGGTACCAGCCCTGCATCAGCAGAAGGCCAACAATCACCAAATGTCTTTGCTCCCTGCAGACCGCAGAACTTCCCAGTGCCTGTCACAGACAACTCTGTGCACAAATCCACCCCAGCAAAGTTTCTCATTCACCCTTGACCAGCTCATTTCTGCATGCCTCAGGGTTGCAGGACGTCCCAAGACTGGCAGTTTTTGTCCTTGTCAAGTGTTCCATGCACTCCCCAGAGGCTCACAGGCCAAAGCCAAAATCTTCTGAAGGCAGTGCTCAGTTTCAGTGAGCTTAGGTTGTTCCAATTCAGCTGGGACATCTTGTAGAATTGGGCACCAGCCTACTGTTCCTGTTGCAGAGAGCCCAGCCTAGCCTTCTCTCTGCCTTTAATGGGACAGTGCTGGCCCAGGAAGCCTTTCCCTGCTGATAGTAGTCCATAAAAGTGCTGTGACCACCTTTCCTCCATTCTTTAGGAAAGCATGAAATCCATCTTCCTTTCACACCCTCCTGGTGTTGTCTCTGTGAGAAAGAGAATGGTGTCTGCAGTGTTACTCTACTTGTGCTTACTCTACAGGGTTGGTGCACTGTAAATATCTGTGAAGTGAGTGGTCAGAGGGAGTGTGTTCTGCCTGCCATTCCTTCCTCTTCAGTTCATATAGTTATGCATCATTCCATTATGTGTGCCTTCTGGGGACACCTCTTCCCCTATTATGTGTTCACATATACAGAGGCCAGGAAGTTAGGCACATTCACAGTAATGTGGGTAGTACCTGATCTGTTCTTTAGAGGGACTTGTTTCCTGGATAACATGGAATCACAAGAGAACAGTGGCTATATTTGCTCTGGTCATTGCATCATGGTCGCAGCCTGGGAAATTGGTGGTTAAAGGCACTCACCAGCTCCTTTTATGATGTCTGTGTGAACTTGTGTCCTATTGTATCCCCCAGAGCTTCCTGCTGTAGGTACCTTGGAAGCCCATGGAATGACTCTTTGGTGTCCTTCACAATGAAGAGAACAGCTTCACCTAAGTGACAGATCCATGGTAGGAGGCAAGGCTGCCCTGCTGATAAGGTCACATCTCTGAGGAGGAAGATCTGGGTTTAGACCCAAATCCTCCTCCTGATTTCCTATGTAAACCTAGACAAGACTTCATGCCTCAGGTCTTTCACAAAGTGTCCCCATGCACTATAGAGGCCATCCTGGCATCTACTTCCTAGGGACATTATCACCAGTCTGAGATGACAATTGTAATGCCTGTTGGCTTGTGTCTTGTGTACATTGTGTACAAATTAAAGGTTGAATCCAGGAATGGGTGCGATGAACTTGGAATACAGTGCTGCCTGGTGGTAGAAATGACACTGACCTCCTGATCATATTCCCTGGTGCCATCGGGAGGGGCAGAAGTTCTTCAATTCAATCATCTTTATGTTCTGTAAGCATCACAATTTCTTCTATGTACTGGTGCTATGGCCTCGAGTCAGGACCTCACTCAGGCTTTGCAAGCACTATGGAAGGAGTTGCACCATCCATATCCCAAATCTTCTGGCCTTGCTTCTACATTCACACTTGTGAGAATTAGTAATCCCATGACTTAACTCCTACTCAGTAGCTGACAGCTGACCTGCTGATGCCAATAGCTGAGTAGCCCATTCCATACATTATGGGCCACACTTAGTGAATTATTATTATTATTGTTGTTGTTGTTGTTGTTGTTGTTGTTATTTTGCATTAGCAGTGCTGAAATTGCGCCCAAGACCTCATGCATGGTAAACAAGTACTCTACACTGAGCTCTTTCCCCAGCTCCTGACTCACTCTTAAATAACTGAATATGGTAGACATCACATGATGCGAATACAAAGGTTCAAGCATTAAAATAACTGTGACCCATCTTCTGTTCTTTCTTTACATTCTCTCAAATGTTTTAGTATTTATTTTTCTCCCTCTCTGGATCTCTGGCTGTGGGGAAGCCACTGCTATCTCTGAAGCTTGCAAGAGGTGAGGCTGATGAGCTTTGAATGAGAAAAGGGAAAACAGTGCAAAAGGCATCAAGCTTTTGCCTCGGATCCTGCCTGTAAGCAAGGGACAGAACCTGAGAGCAAATTCTGCCCTGGTGCCATCTTCCATGAGCCTGATTTCACAGAGATATAATGGTAGCAGACCCAGAAAAGCCTCCTGGATTCCTGATACACAGAAACTCTTAGAGAACAGAGTTTATCTCTTATATGAACTGGCCTGTCTTCTGTCACACGTGTCTTGTCATATTTTGAAAATGTATATAATGACTGGACAGAATTTGACCTCTCTGCCTTCTTTCACCAATCATAATCATTCAAGATTATGTAAAGTGTGATTACTGTACAGTGTTTTCCTATGAATTTTCTTTAGTAGTTTCTCACTTCATGGTTTGCTGTGGTTTGTTTATTCATTCAAATGTTTTTGGATATTCACATTGCAGTTTTCAGTTGTTGGAAACAAAGTTGATGTGAATATCTTATAAAATTCTCTTCATGATATAGAGAGGATTGTATGCACAGAATCCTAAAATGGTCAGATGAGTTAATCTGAAATTAACTGCCAAAATGATATCTGAAGTGAATGTACAACAAGCAAGACAGAAGAAATTTCTTTCATGCACTTCCTCACCAATACCAGTATGTTTTGATGAAAAAAAGAAAGTCTGTTTTTGTGCTCTTCAAAACATAAACAGGGTTTCTCTTGTGGGATGAATGTTCACTTACCTGATAATTAACAATGATAGAAGGCATGTAGACACTGGGAAGGGTTCATGTGACTGCCAAGGACATGTTGAAGGCCTTAGAAG
The DNA here is from genome assembly GCF_034190915.1 of Cavia porcellus. Classification (NCBI taxonomy): domain Eukaryota; kingdom Metazoa; phylum Chordata; class Mammalia; order Rodentia; family Caviidae; genus Cavia; species Cavia porcellus. The sequence goes on from NW_026947517.1 coordinate 26,446,492, forward strand.
AGATAGACTTGTGAATCCCACAGGACTTGGAATCAAAGCTGGCTCCTGTGGAAGTCACACAGCATGACCCAGGGAGTACTGACTTCTCCTGAAGTTAAGGCCCCATGACTAGGACAGTCCCTGTGAGAGTTCCCTGGTACTGCATGACAGGCCTACTACTTGAGAGAAGATGGAGGTGGAGGAGCCCCTAGCCCAAGGAGAGGGACTAATGGGACTGCTCCTCTCTACCCATAATACATGTGTACAAACTAGACAGCTTTGGAATATGGGAGCGGCCGAAACAGAGAAAGCAAAATGTGAGTAAAACAGTCCCACCATGGGTGTTATACCTATGGAAAATGAGAAAAAGAAAAGGCAAAATGCAATCTCAAACATCTAGTCCATCAGGAGCAAGACCAAACAACATTAAAATAGAGGACTTTAAAAGTCACAAATCAGAAACCTCAAAAGATAGCAAATTCAGTAAAGAAACAAATCCAAGATGCTATAGAGGAAATCAATTTAGAAATAATGTCTCATGTAAAGATATAATAGAAATAACAACTGTAGTAAACAAGTTGCTGAACATAGCTAGAGAAGAAATAGATAAAAAAAAAAAAACCACAGGAGCATGGTAAATTGAAACTGTGAATGAACAATGTAGAAAACAAGCAGAATCTATGAAACATATGCAAAGAGAAATCCAAGAAACAAAAAAATATACTGAAAGGTGACAAAACCATTTAAATGAAGATGAGGATAGAATTTCATAATTTGAGGACAGTATTGCAGGGAGTGAACATGAAAGGGTAGAACATATAAAAATAACAAAGCACCATGAAATGACAATCCAGCAGCTTCAACACGATGCCAAGAGAAGAAATGTAAGATGAATAGACATCAGTGAAAATGCAGGAGTCAATGCAAATGACATAACTAAGCTATTCACATAAATAATAACAGAAAAATTTCCAAACATGAGGAAAATTCTGATATACAAATAAGTGAGACACACAAAGTGCAAAACAGTCACAACAAACATAAGCCTATGCTCAAACATATAATAATTAAGATCCTAGACTACAGCATAAAAACAATACTAAAACTGTTAGAGAAAAGACACAATTCAGCTGTCCAGGAAATACTATGATTACTATTAAGGCAAACTTTCAGCACAAACATTCAGGTTAAGATGAGCTTGCAATGAATAATTTCAAGCCAAAAAAAAAAAAAAAAAAAAAAAAACTTTCAACCTAGACAGATGTACCCAGAATAAGTGTCTTTCAAATTTAATGGAGAAACAAGATACTTCAATGACAAAGAACAACTGGAGAAATTCATGCCCACCAAACCAACCCTAGAAAGATTACTGAAAGACATGCTACATAGAGATAAAAATGACCAAAATCTCCAGAACAACAGAAAGAAATGACCAGGCTGGGCAAGAAATTGAACAAGGGAGAAAAGCAGGAAATCAACAACAGGGATACAACATGGCAAAGTCAAGCCAGTACATATCAGTGATATCCATAAGGGTAAATGGACACAACTCACCTATGAAAAGAAACAGGTTGACAGAATGGATCAAGAAACAGCACCCCACAATATGCTGTATACAAGAAGCACATCTTAATAAAAAAAAACTTCATAGATTAAAAGACAAAGGATGGAAAACAGTTTTCCATGAAAAAGGAACCCAGAAAAAAGCAGGGTAGATATTCTCTTTGCAGGAAATGTGAACTTTAAACCTAAAATCTTTAAAGGAGATAAAGAAGGCCACTACATACATATAAGTGAGTAACTGCAAGAGGCAGAATTCCAACTATATATGCACCAAATACAGGAGCACCCAACTATATAAGACAAATACTAATGGACATGAAAAACCAAACACAAGTATATAATTGTAATAGGAGACCTTAACACCCCACTGTTAGAGATAGATCAACGAGACAAAAAGTCAGCAAAGAAATAATAACACTGAATAATACCTGTGAGCAAATGGACTTGATGGATGTTTACAGAGTGTTCCACCCATCCACATCATAATTTATATTAGAATATAAACTCTTCTTAGCTACACATGGGATCTTCTCCAAAATATATCATATGTTTACCCATACAGCATGTGTAACTAAATGCAAAAGGAACAAAATTATCCCATGCATAATATCAGACCATATCTCAATAAAATTGGAAATCAATGACAAAAAAGTGCAAATCCTTCATATACATGGAAATTAAATAACAGCTTTCTGAATAACCAGTGGGTTACAGATGAAATTAAAGGGCAAACAAAACAATACTTACAATACAATGAATACAGAGATACAACATACCATAACCTATGGAACACAATGAAAGCAGTCCTCAGAGGGAAATATATAGCAATAAATAGTCACATGAAATAAATGGAATGAACACAAATAACCTAATGCTACTTCTCAAGTTTCTAGAAAATGCGCAATTCAAACCCAACACTGATAGAAGAGAAGAAAGTGTAAAGATTAGAGCAGAAATTAATGCAATTGAAACTGAAAAACTTTGCAAAGAATTAAGGAATCAGCTGCATTTTTGGAGAGAATAATCAAAATTGACAATCCCCTGGCCAGCCTTATCAAGAAAAAGAAAGAAAAAACTGAAATCCAGCCAATAATGACTGAAAAGAGGGAAATTACTACAGATTCCATGGAAATTCAAAAGATCATGAATACCTACTCTGAAAATCTCTATTCACATAGAGTGGAAAACACAGAGGAAATGGACAGATTTCTAACAACGTGAAATACCAAACCTCAATGAAGAATATAAAAAAATTTTGAATAACCAGCATCAGCTACTGAAATTGAAAACAATTTAAAAACTTACCAACAAACAAAAGCTCAGATTCTGATGGATTCAAGTTTAGAGAAGAGCTAACTCCAATACTCCTTAAACTCTTCAATGAAATTGAAACAGAAGCAGTCCTCCCTAACTTCTTTCTTGGAGACAAGTATCACTCTGACACCAAAATCAGAAAAAGACCCAACCAATAAGGAGGACTATAGGCCAATCTCACTAATGAACATTCATGCAGAGATTCTCAATAAAATATTGGCAAATAGAATGCAGCAAATCATCAAGAAGATTATACATCATGACCAAGTGGGAATAGAGGAATTGTTCAAAATATGCAAATCAATAAATGAAATACTCCACATCAACACAGCCAAAAATAAAAATCAGATGATCATCTCAATAGAGGCAGAAAAAGCTGTTGATAAACTCCAAAACCTGTGCATGATGAAAAGCCTATGGAAAGTTGGAATAGATGGTATTTACCTCAATCTCATAGAGACCACTGATGACAAACCTATGACCAATGTTATACTAAATGGATAAAAATTGAAAGCCTTCATACTAAAATCAGGAAGAAGACAAAGATGTCCACTATCCCAACTCCTATTCAATATAGTTCTGCAAATATTATTCAGAGCAATGAGACAAGAGGGTGAAATAAAAGGAATAAAAATAAGAAAAGAAGTTAAATTGTCATTACTTGCAGACGATGTGATACTCTATATAGAAGACCCAAAAAAATCCATTAAAAGACTACTAAAGGTAATAAACAAATTCAGCAGCATAGCTGGACACAAAATGAACACTCAAAGAATCAATAACATTCCTGTACACAAATGCCATGAGAGAGAAATTATGGAAATATCACCTTTGATAATAGCACATAAAAATGAAATACTTGTTAATCAAGCTAGCCAAGAATATAAAAGGATAATGTGCTGAAAATTATACTACTCTAAAAAAAGGGATTGAGGAGGATATTAGAAAATTGAGGGGTATTCCTTGATTGTGGTTAGGAACAACCAACACTGTGAAAATAGCCATAATCCCAAAACTGTTACACAGATTCAATGCAATCCCAATCAAAATACCATTAACATACCTTGCAGATCTAGAGAAAATATTTCTAAATTCATCTGGAAACAGAAGAAACCTAGAATAGCAAAGGCCATTTTGGGTAACAAAGACAAGACAGGAGGCATCACAATTCCTGACTTAAAACTATACTACAGAGCCACAGTAATAAAAATCAGCATAATTCTGGCAAAGAGACCTGAGGATCAATGGAATAAATTACAAGATGCAAACACTACCACAGAGACACTCAGCCACCTTACATTTGAGAAACTAGCTAAATATGTTCCCTAAAAGAAAGATAGCCTCTATAATAAATGGTGTTGGAAAAATTGGCTTTCCACATGCTGAACACTGAAACTACACTCATGTTTATCATCATACACTAAACTAAAGTCCAAATGGTTCAAGGATCTAAATATTAAAAAAGAAACACTAAATCAACTGGAGAACAAGGTGGGTAGAAATATTGGGGACATTGGGGTTGGCAGAGAATTTGTGAATAAAATGCAAACCACATAGGAAATACTTCAAAGAGTCAACAACTGGGGTCTCATATTATTGAAACATTTTTTCATTTCAAAAGAAATCAACAACAAAGTGAAAAGAAAACTCACAAAATGGGAAAGAATTTTAGCAAACAGCCACTCAGAAAAAGGACTTATATTCAGAACATATAAAGAACTGAAAAACATCAAGACCCCCCCCCAGATTCAAAGACCATCTCCACAAATGGGCATCAAAAATAAACACACAGTTCTCAGACAAAGATATATAAATGGCAAATAAATATATGAAAAATATTCACCATTAATCATCATTTGAGAAGTGCACATTAAGACAGCATTGAGATATCCTCTCACTCCAGAAAGAATGGCTGCCATCAAGAAATCAACTGATAACAAATGTTGGTGAGGCTGTGGGAAAAAAGAACATCAAAAATTTCCCCTGTGTTCCTGGGGTAAATCCCACTTGGTCATGGTGTATAATCTTCTTGATGATTTGGTGGGAGTACAGACTGGTACAACCACTGTGGAAATCAGTATTGAGATTCCTCAAAAAACTTGGATTGGAAGTTCCATTCAATCCAGTTATTCCTTTCCTGGATAATTTCACAGAAAAACTGAAAATGTCATGTCACAGTGATATATGTGCACCCATGTTCATAGCAGCATAATAGGTGATAGCTAAGTCTTGAAAACAACCAAAATGGTCATCAGCTGGAGAGTGGATGAAAAATGTATTTTTATACAATGGAATACTACTCTGATATAGAAAAGGATGGTCTTGAGTTCTTTATAGGTAAATGGAGGCAACTTAAGAATATCTTCGTAAGTGAAGTAAACAACACTCACACTGATAAATGCCACATTGTGTCTATGCTGTAAAACATACTAAAAATGACAAAATAATATGATAAAAAAGTATAATAGATGTAAAGAGAAAGGAAAGTGCTCTAAAGGATATAACAGTATGTACAGTGTATAAGATAGTTGACCATATTACTAAATTTCTGTTAATCATTGATAAGAAGAGTTTGCCCTGTAAATGTTTGAGTATTTAGCCACTTTTTTATGCTTTGGTTTTCTCACTTTAACAATTATTTTTAAGATGACAATATGTAACGTATCAACTAGCGATTTTACGATGTTAATGTTTTTGAGATCTGTATGCTACCTATTTAATTTCTTTTAATTTTATTTTCTTTTTTAAATAAATTTTTTTAAAAGAAATGGATGTGGAGTTCTCTGCCCTCCAGGCCTTGCAGCAAGACCTACACATGCAGTGGAGAGAATCCTTGGGATCCACTTCACTCTGGGTGGCCATAAGGTGCACTGCAGTGGGATTAGTAGTATTATGTTTTACATTTATTGTTGTTGTGGTCTTTGTGTGCATGAGTCCATCCTATTGGCCACTTACAATAAGCATATTTTCCCTGATCTTTGAGGTGGTCGAATGAGGGAAACAACTTCACATTGTTTCAACCCCAAAGGCTTTGAGGACCTATATGGATGTGACCCAACGGAATAGCATATGCCCAGCAAGGACACAAGTTTATAAGCATGACTTAGCATAGACAGCCGTGGATGTGCTAAGGCTTATAACAGTATGCAAGAATGTAATGCCTAATGATGGATGATATATCAGGATGGAAAATAAAGATGCTTGCTTACTGCTGTTGCTAATGTTGGCTCTGTGTGGTTTCTTTCCCTTTTACCCACTAAAATATCTATTCACCACCCTATCTCTGAGAAAATCTCATACCACAGACACAGGGAACTTTAATTTCCCACAAAACTAAAGCCCATGTCCCCTGTTCCAAGGCACACATAACATCCTAAAGCCCAAATCTCTGTTGGGGTACAGCTTTAGAAAAGAGACCAAGTTTCATGCCTGCACTTTGAAGATCACTTCCTAAGCACTGTGATGAAATCTGCCTCACTTCCATCCCTCCTCTATATGCACAGAGCATTAAAGTTCTAAAATGTTCTGAACTTTACCTGGAACGCAGCTCCCCAAGCAACAGATGCGCAGCCTTCAAGCAGACTGGTCAGACAATGTGCTCAAATGAGTCAGTCCCCAGGCTGAAGGCCAAGGACATTGTTATCTGTTGACCCCACTGTCACACAGTGGAGCTACTTACCAGAATATCTTAGCCTCCCTTGATTTCTGAACTCATGGGGACTCACTTTTCCTGTGGTTCATAGTGTGTTAAAACCAAGCACAGCATTAATGTGTAGTAGGGAGAACCCATGCCCATCACAACACCTACTGAAATCAGCACCTTATGTACTGTGCAAGACACGTGTTCTTATCACATCACATATAAAAGTATGTTGATAAAATGTATGTTGAATGCCCTGCTAGCCATCTCCACCCAGCCCACTTGGCAGCAACTCAGCCTTTAAATCTCTGTTAGGCCGGCAGGGGAGGAAAGTAGAGGAAGACAAGGGGCTTTGTCTGCCATGACAGAAAATATAGAAGGACAAGAGGCAGCTCCAGCTGTCAGTGTTACACCCACTTCTGAGGCTATATCCTGAGGGCAGTGAAGAGACAGCCATTTTGATCACTTTGCTAGAAATCAGGAGTCTGAGCAGAACTACAAAGGCTGGACTTGGGAGCCCAACTGAGGGCTCCTCCAGATTTGTCTGCATTTTGTTTTCACTTTCTGTTCCATGACTTAGTCGTCATCAGCTGTTGGCAGTGTGGGTTCACATGTCTTCCCAAGTGAGCTGCTTCTGGGGATCTTGGGTAGTCAGCATACAGTGAGATCTCTATGTGTCTCTGTTAGGTTTTGCATAGAGCAAAGTATAAAAGTGCAGTTCCCATGATAGTAAGGTTGGCCTCAAAATTCCATTAGTGAGGTCTTAGTTTGAGGACAGCTGATGCTTTGACCTTCAGGTTTGCATGCGCATGAAGGACTCAGTGCTGGCCAGGTAGAGTGTGTCCTTCCTGCATGAGGTTTTTCATCAGTTGTGCTTTTATTCCCACATATCAGAAGTAGATTTTCTTGCTGTGTGTTTTGCTTATAAATTATCATATTTTTATTAGTACCTCCTTACAGTGTGTACTGATTATTTTTTTGATAGGTCCATGGCACATTTGATCCATAGAATGGAAATTAGGCCCTATCTTGTGCACAGTGGTGCAGTCTATCAACTCGGGACTGTTCTCAATGTTGTGGGCTTTGAGAACCTAGCTCAGGGCCAAGACATTGCAGGCACAAAGCACTATTTTGTCTCGATTGTCCTTTCTTTATGATCAATGCAGTGGGTATGATGCAATATTTGGAAGCTTAGTCCAGCCCTAACTCTAACTGAACCCTAAATCTAACTAATCCTAAAAAGTCACTACCAGCATTCTCTGGGCATTGAAAACTTGATGGCATTGATGTGGGAAATGTAACATAAGTTAATTATAAGGACATAAGATCACTGGTGGCTTGGGTGGAGCAGGAGGGAAAGTAAAAAAAATCATTGTGTAAGAATTTGAAGAACATTCTGGAATTGGACAGTGGGGAAATCCGCACAACATTGAGAATACACTGAATGCCAGCAAGCTGATTACTTTAAACTTCATTAAAATGTTAAATTTTATTTATTTTGTTCTGTCACTAACAAATCTCTGAGAAATAAGAGTAGCGATGAATACAATGATAAGTAAAACTGGAAGAGAGAGGAATGGCAGGTGTGGGTCAAGAGCTGCCCACAGGTAGAACTCATCTGACTCCTGCTGTGGAGCACCCAGGAGGTCCAGCTTTACAGCTGATGGACAATGGAATCCAGGTGCTGGCTCTTGCTGTGGGGCCAGAGCTGGTGAGGGAGCTGCAGGTGGAGCTGGCACAAGGTCAGGAGGTACAACTTATGCATGGACTGAAACTGGCCCTGTAATTTCAGGAAGAGAAAATATCACCAACTGTCCATGGATTTCTTGGGTCAAAACCTTCCCACTGCCTGTCAGAGGCAGTTGTGTGCACCAGCTAAGCCCCTGCAAAGCCTCCCAGACTACATCCCCACACTGACTGCTGAGGATCTTACGCTCCTGGGTCACACAGCATCTGGGCACTTTGCTTAGTTCCAAGGCATACCCCCTCCCCACAAGCCCATAAAACTCTGGAGCTCAGGCCTGGGAGGTTCAGAATGCTCTAGCTATTCCTGAAGAAGCTTAGCCTGGGGATCTACATGGAAGGACAGTTCCAATGAAGAGTTAAGAACAGAAGATGTGGACTTGGGGCAGAAGGGAGCCAATTCAATGAGAGGCCTGATACACCTGGGCAACTCATCTGTAGGGAAGGGTGTGTAGGCCTTCTGCCCTGTCTGTACAGATCCAGCCCAGCCTCTCCCATGCACAGTGGGGCACTTTGAGCCCAAGGAGCCATTAGTGGCTGAAAGAAGTCTCTGTGAGAGGGAGACCTTGCATAGTTGTATCACACTTGTACTTTCTGACACATTGTCTCCCTGCCCCTCCACAGTGCAGTCAGCTTGGTGAAGGCAGTGACTGGTATATGCCACATCTTTGCACTCAATGAATCAGGGATGCTGCTCCAAAAATATCCGAGAAGTGAGAGGTCAGTCAGTATCTGTCTTGTCTCTCTGCAGTCTCTAGCTTAGGCAGTGATCCATTGCTTTACCCACTTATGCATGGTCTGTACCCATACTGAGGGAAGCGTGGGGTCCAGAAAAATGGCTTTTAGGTGAACAATATCTGTTCTGCTGCAAATGGTGACTCTGTGGCCTCCAAAGAACATTATAACTCAAAAGGGCAGGAGTTGCATCTGCTCTGTTTACAAGGTCATGGCCAATACCCAGAAATTTGTCTGCACACAGTGTGTTTTCATGTGTGTTTGTAGTATGATTACACCTATCTGCTCTTCCATGATATCAGACAGTCATAGATTCTTTGCTGTATTCAGTGTTTCCTGCATTGAACAAACACTGTGGCCCATATAGTGACTCTCCAATCTCCTTTCCAAAGCATAAAACAACTTCCCCCAAGTGTTGGTCAGTAAAAGGGATGGAAGATCATTCATGGGGATGAGCACAGCCTCTACTGTAGGTCTTCATGGAGCCAATGCCATAGCTAACCACTTTCCATGGAGCCCCTATTTCATCCTCAGTGACCCTGAGTTCTCCATGCACTCAGCACCTCACCATTCAGCATTGTAAACTGGCATTGAATGATCAACTTGCACATGGCCAGGACCTGAATCTGCAGGTGGCCAAGTCCCACTAGGCTACTAAGGTAAGAACTCACCTTCTCAGCTTTGGTGCCTGTGGGGCTGAGATGTCAGCACTGGAGGAAGCTAGAGAAGAGTGGCTGGAGCTGGGAAAGCCATCCAGGAAGACTAAGCCCAGAGTCTTCTTCAGGCTGTGAGGTCCATCTGCCTGCACCACCAGGCTTGCTGTAACAGACCTCTGCCAGGTGCTCTGCTGGCTGACTTCCAATCTGTGATGAGACAGTGGGGACACATGGAATTGGTGTTGTGCACATGACTTCTCAGGAGGGTGTGGAGCTGAAACAAAGCCCACACTCCAAATGGTCCACAGAGGCCTGTGGTACAGGGCTCACTAAGGAATATTACCATACTCACATCACCTCGATAGAGGAGAGGCTAAATAAAAGTCTATACATTAACAAAACCTATGAGTCTTAAGACAGGCTCTAATTTTAGAGATGGGAAAACGGAGGCTCATTCTCGATGTTCAGATAAATTAATGAGGCCCCACAGAATGTTCCCCAGTTTCCTGATAGAATGTCCCCAGGGAGGAATTAAGCTACTCTTCCATATCCATGGAAGGTGAGCAGCTGAGTTCACTGCTCTCTTCTTGTGCTCATTTACCCCTGAGGCTCCTATGATAGGAACTGCAATGCCTGAAAAAAATCCCATAAGACAAGTGCCAGAGAAATGGACAGAGTGGACTGACATTTGAGGTGAGCACATCTGTGGTGAGTTGATGATGTGTAAGAGCTTGGGAATAGGGTGGAGAGGCAGCCAGCTAATGGTCCATGGACACCAGACCCAGGGCTGAAAATAAGATGCAATGGCAGAATTCAGTCATGCCAAGAAATGAAGTGTCTTTGTGTTTGTGTCCCTTTTTCTTTTTCCCACCAATGTGTGTGCAATGACCTTGCCTGTGACAAGGTAGAAGCTGAGCAAAGAGGATATGGTAGTTGAGCACTTGGAGTCTAGATTCTTTGAGAGCAGGACCACAGGCCCAGTGTTTGACCACTGCTGGATGGATGTGCTTAAAGGATTAATCTGACCCTAAATTTGTCTCAGGCCTGTATGGGCCTCTATACAGTCCCTTCTGCTGACACACCCTGCACCAGGGCTGACACCTGTTGATATTGTGGGTACCATGTCTGGAGCAGGCATGTGGCACAAAGGGCCCAGGGTCCAGCTCCATGCCAATGTCCTGTGTACAGCTCCATTGGGCCAGAGCCCCGAACCCAGAGAAAAGCCAGAGGCTTTGAAAAACCACAGGTTTCACTTTGTTAAACAACATAACATTATGTTCCTCAAAGACAAAAAGTGCTGTCCCAGACTTCTACCCAGGAGGAGAGGGGATGATTCTGGAGACTGTGGATAAATGTGGCCATTGCCCATTTCCTCCTGCCAGCCCTGTCCTAGATGGGAACATGAAAGTGACAGTGGTACAGACTCAGTCTCTGTGCCCCTGCCCAGTAGCATCTGCCCTCAGGGCCTGTCCTCAGACCCCCTCACACTGATGGCCTAGGGAGGGAATTGTTTATGCAGACTCACAGTGGTGGCCAGACCTAAATAGCCATGTCCTGGAGTCTGTGTCTGAGTGGCTGGTGGCAGAACCTAGAGACACCTGGCCTAGGCTCCCTCTTCTGTCTGGGTGCCTGGGGACTGGGCCCAGTGAATCCTGCCCTGTGCTGCCTTTGATGACTGGGCAGTTCCTGGTGAGCATCCTGAAGTATCTGGGCTGAGTGAACCATCCTCTCACTTGTTCCCAGGTAGTTTTCCCATGGCAGGTTCTGAGGCTGGGGTTTTGAGGCTTGGGAAATCAGTATAACATATTCACTGATCACTCTCTCTAGCCAAGTGCCTGTGAAGACCAACTGTTGCCAAAGCAAGGTGCTTGGTGACCAGAGCCTTCAGAGTTCTGTTTAGATCTGTTGCCAAGCAAATGAGGTCACAAACTAGGGTCAATAGCTAGGCTTCCCCCTCAAATGCCCAATTTCTTTTTATTGTGGAATAAATCTGTTCTCCTTAGAAACAGTAGGTGAAAAACTGGAAAACTGAGTGTGGTTTTACACTTTGCTACACTTTGAAAATTTAAATTCAGCAAACATGTAGATGCTTCAGATGTGGCAGGCATGGTGCCAAGCACACAGTTCCATCCAAAGGGCCCATTGTCTCTGATGATGAGGTGTTCAGTGTCTTTACTTAGAGATCTGTGTCATTTTTGGGTGACTTGCTTTCCTGGGCATATGTTAGTTTCATTTCAATTCCATTAGGGAGCATGGAGATGTTCCCAGAATGCCCATAATGTTTTTCCTTGAAGAATGTGAATGTTTCATGTTAAAACACCACATGTCCAGGGGAGGAGGATTCCTAGCAAGTCTTCCTCTCAAAAGCCTATGAATGATTACTTATGAGTCCTTGGATGTTTACTTCAGCCACACACTGTAGTGCTCCATACTCTGACAGCCTGTGAGGGGGACAGCAGGTGGTGAGAGAAAGGGAAGGCTTTGCAAGGCCATGAACAACATTGCCCCATGTGGATGAAAGACACTTGCGTGTCACTCCTGGGGAACTTGTCTCCCAGTAGCTGCTATCACTTCCTGTCCTCCCATCCCAAACAGAACATGAGCTTTGTGTCCCTGCTGGGTAGTTTGCCTTTCCTATAGGTGATGGTGCTGAGCCTGTTCAGTGGCAATGCTCCTTCAAACAGTGTCTCCATGCTGGGGTCCCCCTGTGCTGTCACCACCTGCTATTATGGGGCTGAACCAAACAAGTGTGAATTGTTCATGCGTGTGTTACCTATGTGCTGATGGTGATTTGTTCTGTTTATTGTTGGATTCTTGAAAGCTGGGTGCCACTGTCATTTTTATACATGTTCTTTTGTGTATATAGACATTTATTTCAAAGAAAAGTGCTTCAGTGTGAAATTACTGGATCATATTTCTGACGTATGACTAACTTAGAAATTCTTAATGTATCTTTGCAAGCTGTTGATTAAAGCCGAGCTAGGTTGTTGTTTTTTGTTTTGTTTTGTTTTAATATGCTATACTATGCCATTCTATGTAATGTTCCACTATGTTATGTGTTGGTTAGGATTTTGAAACTCCTTCAGCATGTTTTCAGTGCTTTCTGATTTGAATTTGAATAATAAACCTGAGAAAATATAAGAATATAACATAATCTGACTAATTTTGTTTTGGAGAAAATTTAAAAAGGAAAACCCAGTCAGGGATGTTGGTGCACACCTGTCATTGCAGTACTCAGAAGGTTGAGGCAGGGGGATTGTAGTGCTTTTTAGGTCATCCTGAACTACAAGGTAAGATGAAGACCAGCCTGAACTGCATAGCAAAACCCTGTCTAAAGACAGCATGAACAAAAGAAAGAAAGAATGAAAAACCAAAGAAATAATATAAAAATGAAAAGTCAAGTCACCTGTCAATTGAGAAATCAAATCTTTGTGAGGTTTTCTTGAGTATGTACTTTAGTCAACACAACTAGCATAAGATTTACCATCATGTAGGCATTGATGTTCTGTCTGGTGTTTGCATTGTTTTAATTTTTTAAAGTTTCACTGAAATTACTACAAATATGCTACTAAATATGCCCTCTTAGGATATGAGTTGCTCAGTATGAAGAGAATTTGTCATTCCCATTTTCTTTGTCCTAAATTCATGTTTCAAACCAGAATTTGATCAAGGGATTGCTATCTTTTTTGAAATGACAATAAGAATCATATAAAGATACTATTTTTGAGTGTATAAAATGGTAAAAAAAATAATTATAGATTAATAGTGGTTATTGTACCTTTAACCGGGATTTCTGGGATTTCTGAATGATTGATATTTTCATACATTTGTAAAATTATTTACAAATGTTAACTCATGATCTCACTAATTTTCTAAGTTTCCCAGGCTATGCTTAAAACTTTACTCATCCTTCCTCACCCTCCCAGAGTGCTGGGATTACAGGTGTACATTATCCTGCATTGGCAATTGATAGCAATATTGTATATTCATGGAATAAACTGTTCAGCTTTTGTCTTTAGACACTTTGCAGAAAAAGTCAATCTAGCTAAGCTATCTGCTACCTCCCTAGCCTGCAGTTTCTTTCACAGAGTGTATGACTGAAAATCCAATTAACACTGTTGTAGATTCTGTGCTTTTTAACTGTGGTCAGCACGTGCTTCAGAGCATCACTCCAAATGCCTTCTGCACTGGGACTGATTCTTGGTGTCCTTGAAGCACATTCTATTTGTATTTGATCCCTCATGGAATTTGATGATTGTTTGAGTTCAGACCCCCAGAAAGGTGTGAAAGTTAAAGCTACTTGGAGCACACTGACCTCCAGAAGTCCAGGCCAGTGTAAAACATTATTTTCCCTCCAGTCCTATTTTCCAAGGATTTATTTTGGTTTTTGGTTTTTGTATATTGATTTTTGTTTCTATTTTTTTGTTCAATTTCTAGTGATTTGAATACAGAGTTTTGCCCTTGGTTCCTTTGCCTTCCCCTTTAAAACTCTTCTTATTTTAAGCCAGGTTCTTAATAAGTGGCTAAATTGATGAGGCTCTCCTTAAATTTGTGATGTTTCCACCTCAGGCTTTCAGACTGTTAGGCTGACAATCAACTCCAGCAGACCTGGTTTCATAATAGCAATGTTAAAAACTTATTTGCTGAGCAAGGAATGGTGAAAATGCCTGCAATGCCTTCATTCAGCCTGCTGAGGCAGCAGGAGTCCTGGGAGTTTCAGACAAGCCTGCAAGACACTCTCAATTCAACTCAGGCCAGAGACACACAGGGAGACCCTGACCAGAAAAAGAAATGAAAAAATATAGGAAAGGAAAAGGAAACAAAACAAAATTCCTGGGAGTGAAGGAGTTGGTTTATCTCTGGATCAGTTGTTTCAATCTGCAGCCCTGTTCTGGCATTATAAGACCCTTGTAAGTGTTGTCACTTTATAATAGACCAGAAAACCAGGTACTTGATTCCTCTACCTATAATGTTCTTTCTATGATGGTAAGATGACTCCTTGTACTTCCTTGTGAATTTTCATATTGTTTTTTCCATTTCTAGGAAAATAGCATTGATATTTTGACAGCAATGGCATTGAAACACCTGGTTGCTCTGGGAAGCATGTACATTATAACAACATTAATCCTTCCCATCCCTCATCATTGTCTGTCATTTCTTCTGTTAGTGCTGCTTCACTCATTTCATCAATTTCTACAATCTTCAAAGAAGAAGTGAGTTTGATTAAATTGTATCTAAGAATTACCCATTTTTGATGAATTATGAAATGAAATATATTGCTTATAATTGGGGCTGCAGATTGTTTGAAGTGCATAGAAATGAATTGCTTAGGACATGTGGATCTTGTACCCTGAAACATAAAATATTTATGAGTTTGTTCTAAAAGGTTTTCACTGGAGTTTTAAGTTTCTTATATGAAAAGATGCAGCCTCAGGAAACAGAGCAAACCTCAACACTTCCTTTCTGTTTTGTATTTGATTTCTTATTCTTGTCTAAATTCTAGGGCTAGGACTTCGAGTACTGTGTTGAAAAGTGTTTCAAGCCTTGTCTCCTTCCTGACATGAGAAGAAAAGCGTACAGCCTGTCAGCCTCTGAGCACCATGTCAGGGATGGGTTTGTCATTTGTGGTCTTTGCTGTACTGAGGTCAATTCCTCCTACACACAGTGTGTGAATGGTTCTTATTATGAAAGAATGGTGATCCCTGGGGTTTTTCAAAGAAAATTTTTCCAGATCTATTGAGGGGTTAGCTATTCCTCACTCTGTGAAACTGACTGAATGGTTTTTCAATGGGACTGTTCTTGCCCCACTGAGCTAGAGCCCAGTGTTGATTGCGGTGCTTAACTTTCATGTGATGGTGAATTTACCTGACAAGCATTTAGCTGGATATTTTTGCTGATGTTCATGAGGAATCTTGGTCAGTAGGGTGTTTTCATTTCTTCTTTTTTTAATACTTTATTGTCTGGTTTCATTCTCAGGGTGACTTTGTCATCCAAAAGAAGTTGGTGTTGGTTGTTTCCCTTCAATTTCCTGGAAGAATGCAAAAATGATTAATACTTATTCTTTACACTTGAAAGAATTTACTGGGTGATTTATCTTATGCTGGCTTTTCTTGTTGTTATTAAGCAGTTTTGATTGTTGAGCCATCACCTGTATTCATTTTTGCTCAGTTCATCAGTGTGTCTGTCCCTGATGTCTGTGGGTCAGTGACACCAAAGGAGACCACATATCCATTAAGGGTCACATAACATTTTACTTAGGGATGCAGCCATTTTCTTTGGTATCTTCAAAATAACCCTACAGTCTATATTCTTGTGAGTAACAACTTTCAGTTATTTAGTCTTTTAAGCAAAATATTCTCATCATGCTGCTTCTGCTGGAGGAAACTGTAGCAGTCATGGGCCCATCTCTTATTTCAGGCTCCATACCTTGACCAGCCTGCAGTATTCCCATCTTCTGCACTGCTCCCTGTGAATAACAGTCCTGCTCCACAGCTATGGTGAGTCCACATGCAGCAGTTGAGATCTGCACCTGGGTGGAAGACATTCAGTCAAGGTGGGCTCTGTAACAAGATGACCATCTCATTCAGAGGTCCCCTGAGTAAGATAGGGGGCCTCAGGCCTCCAGGGAGGAGCTCTGGCAGCAGAGCCATTCCAACCATCTCCTGTCCAGCCTGCAAGCTGTACTGCTTTGCTGAGAAGCTTACTTGTGGATCAAGATGCCTGGACCTGGACTTTTCTTGTCATGATTCCTGCTATGTGTCATGGTATTCAGCACATCTGCCTGGTCCATCTTTCCCACCTTCAGATCTCAACAGAGATCTGCACAGCTTTGGGCTTCCCCTTCCAGGCTGCAACTCTATGTTGAGTTCTAGTGTGAATTCTAAGACAAGGAAATTCAATTTATATACATTTAACCTGGAAATTCAACATCTAAAGTTTCATTATAAAAATGAGTTTGATTGTAGGTCTCTTCTGGTTCCAGATGAAACACTGAGATACCATCTCACTCCTGAAAGAATGGCCAGGATCAAGAAAACCAACAACAAATGCTGGAGAGGCTGTGGGGAAAAAGGAACTCTCCTGCACTGCTGGTGGGAGTGTAGACTGGTACAGCCTTTGTGGAGATCTGTCTGGAGATTTGTCAAAAAGTTCGGACTGGAAATCCCATTTATTCCAGCTATTCCACTTCTAGGCATATTCCCAGAAGAACTGAAAGCATCATACCACAGCGATATATGTGCACCTATGTTTATAGCAGCACAATTTGTAATCACCAGATCTTGGAAACAACCCAAGTGTCCATCAACTGAGGAATGGATAAAAAAGTTGTGGTATTGCTATACAATGGAGTATTATTCAGCTATAAAGAAGGATCACATTGAGATATTTATCAATAAATGGGCGCAGCTTGAGACCATACTCATAAGTGAAATAAATAATCTCGCATGTGTGAATACCGAATAGTTTCCCTAATGTAAGTAATGATTCAAATATGTAAAAATATGTGGTAATCATGATTCCCCATTAGGTGGCCTGGAAGCCTTATAAAGTTTTCACTCATTAATTAGAAAGGCTTTATTCTGGGCTTCTTGATATGAAAATATTTGAAGCTAGAGTATATGAAGTTTTATCCAAATATTTCAAGGAAAAAGACACTATGGTAACTACTATTAAGTCGGGTTATATGGTGGTGAAGTACTAGGTTGTTGAAACAGTCATGCTGTGACCTCTATTGTTATATTGTTATGTCCTGTTTTATCTCAATCTCCCCCTTATTGTTTTAAAAAAATTATTTAGTCATTTCTTATGTTTGTCTTAATTAAAGAAAAAATTCAAAAAATTAGGATATATAAATAGTAACTCTTTTTGATTTCCTATTAACTTGTTTTGAAGTCCTGTAGTACTCCCACGATCTTGTTTTGACTGATTAGAAACTGTTCCATTCTATATGATAGTATCAAGTTTGAAGACATAGGCAACTACTTTGAAGACAATAAGATTCACTAAGATACCCATTCTGGTTTGATTATTGTCTTCTTTGGAAGTCCTGTAATGTTTACAATGCCTAAGTTTTATTGGTCTTGTTCTCTACTGTTTTGTCCAACTTTATAATATCTAATGAGATAGACAATTCTTTTTAAGGAAACAAGGGACAACGTTGATAACCATTGTTGATAAACTTGTACTCTGTTCTACACCATGTGCTATGTCTATCCTTGGCATTGACTGACAGCTTTGTTTTGCCATATTTGACTGTATTCTTCCCCCCCAAAAAAAAGTAATAAGCACTAAGGAGTAATAAAATCCAAAATGTAAATTTTGTTGTAAAAAAGAGAGGAAAAAAAAAAGTAAAAGAGCTCTAACAGATATAACAGCAAGTGTGTTTAGGGGTGTTAAATAGCTGACTATATCAATGTTTTTGGATCATTGAACACAGCTGTTTGCAGTCTCCCTGTTTGAATGTCCACCTTGTATTCTTTGATACTGTGATTTGAGGAACTATTTTCAAGATGATAATATGTAATCTACTAACAGGTGATTTCTTACTGTTATGTTTTTTGTTTTGTTTTGTTTTTTGTAGTTCTGTATTACGTATACCCTTACACTGCTTTGTTTTGTGTTTTTCTCTTTTTCCTCTTAAATAAAAAAATGAGTTTGACTACAACCATATTCTCTTCTTACTCAGCTTAGCTGTGAATAGTTAGAAACCACTGAATGTACCACAGCAGAGTTGCTATGTCAATTATAAATTACAGCCACTGAAAATGTGGCAAGAAGGCCATGTCCCTGCCATGTCCTTGGTGTTCCCTGAGACGACAGAGAGTTTATGGCCTGGTCCTCTCCCTACCCAGGAGTGAAGACACAGAGGCCCCCGCAGCAGGTGAAAACAGGAGACAGGGGCTCATTAATGGCAGACCATGATCCTGGGGGGATGCCTATTTCTTTTTTGTCCATTTTCTTATTCCATTGAATTAATTATAGTGCTCTATTCAATATTACTTCTATGAAGTTTAGTAAACAATAAATAGTGACTAATTTCTTGAATAGGTAAGTGAAAATGTATGATTTAATTACATTATATATTATGAAATGTAAAGTACATACATATTTCAAATATATATATATATATATATATATATGTGTGTGTGTGTGTGTGTGTGTGTGTGTGTGTGTGTGTGTATGTCTTGGCATTCAGAAAGGCAACACTCTGTTTATCACATCTCTAACACATGAGGTCATGCACAGCCCTTCCATGGTGGGGTGGTGGTAGAAGCCATCCTAGAAGCCACCATACTCATCTGTGCCTGCTACTGCCAGAGGACAGAAAGAGATTTGGTTCAGTGTTAGTTTTCCAGCAAGGAAGTCCTGAATCATCCTGCTGCCAGGCAGCCCAGGGAGTGAGCAGCATGCAGAGGAGCCCAGCACTGCCTGCCTTACAACCCTTTCCCCCACTGTATCCATGCTGCAGCCCTGCCAGGTTGCAGCCAAGTCTCTGCCTCCTCAGCCCCAGGGTCCTCAGTTCCTGAGTCCTGGCCTCAGCCTCCACCAGGCTTCAGGTGCTGCCATGTGTTCAGCTGGCATAGTGGGTGGGGCACACTCTCAGTCCCACATGCACCAAGATCACTGACCACATGGACCCTTCCAGTCTGCAAATTTTTCTCCTCTTCTTTGTGACTGAAGCTGTGGCATTGGAACAAAGCACAGAATTGTCATTATTTTTTTTCCTTTTTGTTCTTTTTTTTTCTGGTTTCTTTATTTATTCAAATATATATTTAGAATTGGATTTTGTAAAAACCTTTCTTTGACTTTTCACGCCCCAATTAACTGAAGTTCTTACAACTTTCTATTGTAGTTCAAACCCCATGAGCTTGAACGCTCAGAATCCACTGTGCAGCTTGGTAGAATGAGGGAACCAAAGCAGAAACTGAATTTGGGGACTTTTCTTTGCCTTCTAGCATCTTGACAAGCAAACTCTGCCTCATGTATTTTTACCCAAAAATATGGGCTTCAGTATGAACTGAAGTTGCCAGTGACAAAATGAGCTTCCTGCATTTATTTCAAACAATCTGATTTCCCCTCAACTGGCTAAGCACGTTGTCCAGGATTTCTTATGCCAAATCTTGAAAAATAATTTCTAGTAGACAAGAGGCTGTCACCCATCCTGAAATCATGATGGGGTTTTATGTAAACACACAGTCCAACCCACCCCCTGGCAGCCATGAGCTGAGAGAGGCAGAAATAGCTTGTGCAGATGGAAACACCTCGATATAGTCAACCAGCAGCAGCAACAAGGAGGGAGCAGAGCTGCTGAGCCTTCACAGTTGGGTGAGGGAATCATGTGGTGAATTTTGCCCTGGATTTACTGAGGTGGCTCAGTAAATCTAGGTTGCTGGTTGGATTTCCCTTCCTGCAGTTCAATGCCAAAGGAAAATCATGGACATGAGTACTTATTTGGCATTTTTCTTTTGCATTTATGGAATCTGCATGCATGAGATTTTATGCCTCTGCCATTGCAGACCCATTCATGGGCATTATTTCTATGTCTTGTCAAGGGTCAGTTTATTTACACAACATGCATAACACTGTTCTCAGCCTTGTTTCTCCAGACTTGTGCATTTTCAATCATTTCTTCAAACGAAGCTAAACAATTTAGTTTGAGCAAACTTCAATTCTGCTGCCATGCTTCTGTGTGTCTTCCTTGCTGCCATATCTGAAAAAGGCAATGAGATGGACCTCCTGGAATGTAATCTCCAGAGGTACACACTTTGCACAGCTGTGTCAGGACTCCTCATGACTGGCCACTCTGAAATCCAAATGTCCTTGCCCCTTGCTGGTCCTGGTGTTAGGAAGCATTGGATTGAAGTAGAGACTCCCAGTGCACTGGCTGGTCCTTGGAAAGCCTTGTGCTGCAATGAGATTGTCATCCCCTGCTAAACATTCACCTCTGTGGCCCTGGGGCAAGGTCAGAGTTCCTTCCAGCAGCCATGCACAGCATCCTCCAGGCAGCTCTCTGTGCACCCTCTAAGTGGAGGCTAGGTAGGGTCCCAGTTCCTTCCTGATTCAAACAGTACTGTGAATTAAACTCTTAAACAGAAATCTTGAAAAGTGGTTCAAGTTTCTTCTTGGGAGAAATCTCTGTTCCTAGCCCTGCATGGTCCAGGGACACCTGTGTACATCTCTGATGGGAGATGTGGGTCAAGGCGCTGCTCTGCATCCTCATAATTTTCCCCATGCTCTTCAGCACCTGTCAGAAATCCTGCCATCAGAGGGGAACACAGCAGGTCAGATTGATGAAGGAAGACATTGGTATTTGCTGTGTCCTTACATTCAAAGGCTCAGGGCTGGTGCTCCATGAATATCTGAGAAATGAGGGGTCAGTCAGTGTCTGTCTGCCTCTCTGCCTCTCTGCAGTCTCTAGTTCAGGCAGCGATATGTTGCTGAGTTCTCTTTGTCTTGGCAGACCTCCTCTTGCATGATCTGTACCCACATCTAGGGAGGTCTGGGGCCTGGAACAACTGCCTTGAAATGAGCAACATCTGTTCTGCTGCCAAGGGTGACTTTGTGGCCTCCAAGAACATTGAAACTCAAAAGGGCAATGGTTGCACCTGCTCTGCCTACAGGATCATGGACAATACCCAGAGAAGTGTCTGCACACAGTGTGTCTTCATATACATTTGTGAGTTGATGACACCCATCTGTTTTCCTATGACATCTGAGGGCCATGGATGCATTGCCATCCCCAACCTTCTTGTCCTGGGCATATCCGGGGGCCTGTGGAGTGACTCTCCAATCTTCTTTCCAACAAACATTACAGTTTACCCAGGTGTGGGTCAGTGAGAGGGGATGGAAGCATCACCCATAGGAATCAGCACAGCCTCTGCAGCTGGTTTTCATGTGGACAAGGGCACATCTACCCCATTGCCATGAAGCCCACATTTCATGTTCTGTGACCCTGCAAACTTGATCCACTCAGCACCCCACCATTCAGGGTTATAAACTGAGGCTGAGAGAGGCACTTGCACACAGTCAGGTCTGAATCCACAAGTGGCCAAGTCCCACTGGCCTTCCAAGGTAAAAACTCACCTTCTTAGCATCTGGGCTGGAGTGGTGGAATTGAGGGTCCTGGAAGAATACAAGGAAGAGGGGCCATGGCTATGAGCTGTGCCCTGTGGTGCCCATGATAGTTGTGCAGTTCCTAGTGAGCTTTCTGAAGTGACTGGGCCCATTGAAACATCCTCTCAGTCATTTCCAAGGGTTTCCCCATGCGAGGTTCAAACCTGAGGCATTGAGGCCTTAAGCATAGTGTTCACTGCTCACGCTCTCCAGCCAAGTGCCCCGTAAGACCAGCTGTCACAAGACCAAGGTGCCTGGAGACCAGAGGTTTCTGTGTTCTGATTGGATCATTTGAAAAAGAAGTTAGGTGACAACTGTCATCCGTAGCTGAGCCTCCCCCTCTGATGCCCCCAGATGTGGGTGCCCCTTAGACACATCAAGTGAAACACTAGAAAACTGTGTGGTTTTAGAGCTTGCTGCACTTTGGACTTTTTGATTTACCAAACAAGTACATGCTTCAGATGCATCAAGCACAGTGATTTCCATCTATGTCCATCTTATCTGAGGATGAGGGACACAGTGTCTGCACTTAGGGTATCTCTCCAATTTTATGATGACTTTCTCTCCTGGGCTTATGTTAGTTTCATTTCAATTCTATTAGGGACCAGAGATATATTACCAGAGTACATATAATAATTTTCCAGAAGGATGTGAATGTTTCATGTTGTAACGCCCATCTGTCCAGGGGAGGAGGATTCCAAGCAAGTTTTGCTCTCACGTGCCTATGAATGATTACTTATTCATCCTTAGATGTTTACTCAGTCACACACAGTAGTGCTCCACACTCTGCCCTCCTGTGAGGGGTGACAGCAGGTGGTGAGAGCAAGAGGGGGCTTTGCAAGGCCATGGACATCATCATTCCATGCTGATGAAGGACACATGCACATCACTCCTGGGGAACTTATCTCCCAGTGGCTGCTATCACTTCCTGTCCTCCCATCACAGATGGACCATGGGCTTTGTGTCCTTTTGGGTAGTTTGCCTTTCCTAGAGGTGATGGCACTGAGTCTGTTCAGTGGTGATGCTCTTTGGTTGGTCTCCTTCAAGCAGTATTTCTGTGCTGGCTTCTTCTGTGCTGCTTATTATTGGTGGCGGAGCCACCACACACTACCCTGGGTTTGAACAAACAAACCGTGACTTGTTCTTGCACACATCATCCCTCTGCTGGTGGCCCTGGCCCTTGGAAGCAAGCTGCCACAGCCATTCTGATACACATGCTGGAGTGGATACAGACTTTTATTTCAAAGGAAAGGTACTTAAAGGTAAAATTACTGGATCATGTTGCTGTTGTATGGATAATGTAGAAATTGTTAAAGTATCTCTTGCAGCAGTTCTTCAAAGCAGAGTTGGTTGTTTTTTGTTTTGCTATTCTATGCTACACTATGCTGAGCTGTGCTGTGCTGAGCTGTGCTGAGCTGTTCTGTGCTGTGCTGAGCTGGGCTGTGCTGAACTGAGCTGTGCTCTGCTTAGCTGTGCTGTGCCATGTTCCATTTTATTATGTGGTGGTGAGGATTTTGAAACATCTTCAGTGTGTTTTCAGTGCTTTCTGATTGGGTTTTGTATAATCAACCTGAGAAAATATAAGAATATCAAATAAACCTAAGTAGTTTGTTTTGTTTTGGAGAAAATTTCAAAAGGAAAAGATAGCCAGACATGTTGTTGCACATCAACATTCAGCATTCAGAAGACTGATGAAGGATGATTGCTCTGAGTTGAGATCAGCTGGGTTATAAAATGAGTACAAGGCCAGACAATTCTGTATAGCAACACCACACCCCACCCTGAAAAAGGAAAAACAGATAAAAATGAAAATGTAAAGGTCAAATATAATTTGAGGAATCAAATCTTTGTGACTTTTTTGCATGTGTACTTTAGTCAGCACACCTAGCGTAAGGTTTACCATTAGGTAGACTTTGCTGTGCTGCCGGGTGCTTGCATCACTTCAATCTTTTTAAGCTTTTAGTTGAGATGACTGCAGATAGGCTACTGGATATACCCTCTAGGATTTGGAGAGCTCAATTTGAAGTGAATTTGATCATTAATTTTGCTCATAATTATATTTACAACCAGGATTTGAACAAGAGATTACTATTGTTTTCAAACACTTTCTTGTTTAATTTTAATGTAACTCAAATACATATCAGAAGGACAATACAAATGATACTCTTTTTAAGTGTATAAAAACATAAAATTTCACGGAAGAGCAGTAACAATAACTGTGGTTAATGCACCATGCACAATGATTTCTGCCATTTCTTAATGATCTGTGTTTTCATAGATTTGTAGCATTGGTTGTGTTTTTTTTTTTTTTTTTTTTTTTTTTTTTTTTTTTTTTTACAAATATTAACACATGGTCTTACTAATTTTCTAAGTTTCCCAGGCTAGGCTTAAATATTACCTCATCCTTCCTCACCCTCCCAGAGAGCTGGGATTACAGGTGTACATTATCCTGAGTTGACAATTGGTAGTGATGTTGTGTACTCACTGAATAAAATACTCAGCTTTGCTCTTTAGACACTTTGTAGGAGGAGTGGATCTAGTTAAGCTATCTACCACCTTCCTAGCCTCCAGTTTCTTTCACACTGAGTAGGAATGAAAATCCAATTAACACAGTTGACAGATTATCTAATTTTTAACTGTGGTAAGCATGCACTATAGAAGATCATTCTAAATGCCTTTTGCACTGGGACTGAGGCTTGGTGTCCTTGAAGCATATTCTCTTTTTCTCTGATTCCTCATGGAATTTGATGATTGTTTGAAATCAGACCCCAAGAAAAGTATGAACGTTAAAGCTACTTGGGACACACTGCCCTCCAGAAGGCCAGGTCAGTGTAAAATATTATTTGTTCTTCATTTCTACTTTTCAAGCTTTTGCTTTTCATTCAATTTTGAGGGATTAAATACAGAGCTTTGCAGTTAGCTCCATTACCTTCCATTTTTAAAACTCTTCTTATTTTGAGCCCAGTTCTGGATTGGTGGATAAATTGATGAGTCTGTCCTTGAATTTGTGATGTTCCTGCCACAGCCTTCCAGACTGCTGGCCTTACAAAAGACACCACCAGACCACTTTCATCATAGAGGTGTTAAAAACTTATTGGCTGAGCAAGGAATGGTGAACATCCTGCAATGTCTACGTTCAGGCCACTCAGGCAGCAGGATTTCTGGGAGTTCCAGATAAGCTTGTAACAGCTCTGAGTTCAACTCAGGCCACAGTGATAGAGGGAGAACATTACTGGTAAAAGAAAAAGGGAAAGAAAGAAAGGAAAGGAGAAAGAAAAGAATATTCCTGGTTACTGTGTGACTTGGTTTGTAACTGGGATATGTGTTTTTATCTACAGTCCTGTTGTTGCAGTACAAGAGACTTTTGAGGGCTGTCGCTTTACAATATATATTGAAACCAGGTATTGTGATGCCTCTACCTTTAATGTCCTTTCCGTGGCTATAAGATAATCATTTATACTTCCATTTGAATTTTCTTATTGTTTTTTCTATTTCTAAATGATGTCATTGATATTTTGATAGGAGTTGTATGAAATGACTGGATACATTGGGTAGTGTGTACATTATGAACATTAATTCTTCTGATTTGGCATCACAGTGGGTCTTTTGTTCAATTTGTGCCATTTTATGCATTTCATCAATTTTTTTTTTTTTTTTTTTTTTTTTATCGGTACCGAGGATTGAACCCACGACTGCCTGCTTGCAAGGCAGGCGCTTATGCCGCTGAGCTAAATCCCCAGCCCCTATTTCATCAATTTTTATAAGTTTTAAACAGTAGGTTTGTTTAGTTAAATTTTACCTAAATATTAACTCTTTTTGATGAGTTATGAACTGAATGGCATTCTTTCTATTTAGGGCTGCAGTTTATTTGAAGTACATGGAAATTAATTGATTAGGACATATGGATCTTGTACCCCACAACTTAAGTGATTTGTTAATTAGTGCTAAAAAGTTTTCAGTGGACTTTTCTGTTTTTTATATGCAAGAGTGTGTCCACAGGATTATGTCTTCCTTTCTGATTTGAAAGGCTTTGGTTTCTTATTCTTAACTAAATTCTAGAGGTAGAATCTGAGCACTGTGTTGAAAAGCATTCAAGCCTTGTCTCATTCTTGACCCGAGAAGCAAAGCTTGCAGCTTGTCAGCCTCTGAGCATGATGTTAGGGATGGGCTTCCATGTGTGGTCTTTGCTGTGCTGAGGTCCATTCCTCCTACACATGGTGTGTGAATGGTTCTTATCATGAAAGAATGGTGACCTTTGGAGTTTCTCAAAGCTGCTTTTCCAAATCTATTGAAAGGTTGGCTGTGCCCCATTCTGTGAATGTGGCAAGTTACACTGAATGTTTTTTTTAAGATGGGGACCACTGATACACTGCTTCAGTTTTGTATGACCTGGTGAATTTAGCTGGTGAATATATACCTGAACATTTCTGCATATGTTCATTAGGAACACTGACCAGTGAGGTGTTTTCATTTGTATTATTTTTATTTTATTTTTTAATACATTATTGTCTTGATCATTCTCAGGGTGACTTTGTCATCTAAAATAAATTTGTGTTGATTTTTGCCTTTAATTTGTTTGAAAAATTGAAAAATGATTAGTACTTTTTATTATTCACTTGACAAAATTCACTGGGACCTTTATTGTATCCTGGTTTTCCTTGTTGTTGTTAAGCAGTTTTGATTGCCAGCCTATTTCCTGTGTTTCTTATTGCTCTATTGATTGATATATTTGCTCCTACTAGGTGTGGGTCAGTGACAAAAGGAGACCACACACCCATTAAGGGTCACATCTCATTTTACTTTAACGTTTGTATCTTCAAACTAACCCTACAGTATATATTTCTGTCAGTAACTCCTGTCAGTTATTTAATTTTTTTTTATCTTTTTCCTTTTTATTGGTACCAGGGATTGAAATCACGACTGCCTGCTTGCAAGGCAGGCATTTATGCTGTGGAGCTAAATTCCCAGCCCCAAGTTATTTAATCTTTTAATGCACACGGTTACCGTGTGGTAGTTACTGCTGGGGTTGAGGATGCAGCCTCTTATTTCAGGCTTCATGCCCTGACCTGGCTGCAGTGCCCCCATTTCCTGACCTGCTCCCTGTAAACATCTTTCCTGCTCCACAGCTGTGGTGAGTCCACATGCGAAAGTTGAGATCTGCACCTGAGTGGAAGACATTCAGTCATGGTGGGCTCTGTAACAGGCTGACCTTCTTGTACAGAGCTTGACTCAGTGAAACAGGGGGCCTCAGGCCTACAAGGAGTAGCTCTGTCAGCAGGGCCATTCCATCCCTCTCCTGTCCAGTGTGTAGCATGTGCTGCTTTGCTGAGAAGCTGCCTGATGGATCAGGAGGCCTGGATCCGGGCCTTTCTTGCCCATGGTTCCCTGTTAGGTGCCACGGTGTCCTGCACCTCTGCCTGTTCCTTCTTCCCACGATGTCAGTTCTCCATGCAGATCTGAGCAGCCCCAGGCTTCCCTTATCAGGCTCCAATTCTATGTGGAGACTTCAGGTGTGAAATCTGTGACTATGAAATTTAACCTGCATACATTTAACCTGGAAATTCAATGTCTAAGGCGTCATTATAAAAAAAATGAGATTGACAAACACCCATATTCTCCTGTTATTCAATTAAGGTGTGAAATTTAGAAAGCAGGAATGTACCACAGCAGAGCTGCTAATTCAATTATAAAATTACAGCCACTGAAAATTCGGAAAGAAGGCCATGGCCTAGGCCATGTCCACAGTCTTACTTGAAATGACAGAGAGCTTGTGGCCTGGCCATCTCTTTACCCAGCAGTGAAGAGACACAGGCCCACACAGCAGGCAAGGACAGGAGAGAGGATCTCCTAAGGGCAGACTGTGATCCTGGGGGGGAAGCCTTTGTGTTTTATTCCATTTGTCACTTCTTTTCTTTCTTTCTTTGTTTCTCTCTCTCTCTCTCTCTCTCTGTGTCTGTCTGTCTGTCTCTCTCTCTCTCTGTCTCTCTCTCTGTCTCTCTCTCTCTCTCTCTCTCTCTCTCTCTCTCTCTCTCTCTCTCTTTTCTTTCTTGCTTTCTTTCTTTTTTAGTACCAGGACTTGAATTTATGACCTCGCTCTTGCCAGGCAGGCACTCATGCCACTGAGCTAAATCCCCAGCCCCTCAATTTTTCATGTTCATTGCATTGTTCCAGTCAATATTACTTCTCTTCTATTCAACTCAGTTGAATAAATAGTGGCTGATTTCTTAAGCAGGTGAGTGAAAATGGATAATTCAATACTAATTTATATATAATGAAATATATGCCAAGTAGAGAAACTTCAAACACCACTTTATGGATATATAAAACAAAGAGTATTGTTAGTCACAAAACCAACACATCATTTATGACTTTGAAAACCTCAATATATCAGGCCATGTGAAGGCCCTCCATGCTGGGGTGGCCCTGCTCTCACTGCTCTCAGAGCAACCATGCTCCTCTGTGCCAGTGACTGCCACAAAATAGCAAGCCTTTTTGTTCAGAGTCTATTTTTTTTTGTCTTTTTTATTTTTATCGGTACTGGGGATCGAACTCACGACTGCCTGCTTGCAAGGCAGGTGCTTATGCCACTGAGCTAAATTCTCAGCCCCCTCAGAGTCTATTTTTCCAGTGAGTATGACCTGAATCTTCCTGCTACCAGGCCCAGCATGGAGTGCGCAGCATACACAGGAGCCCAGCACTGCCTGCCTTACACCCCCCCCCCCGCATCCATGCTGAAGCCCTGCAGGCTTGGGAAGGCACAGCTGTCAGCATGCAGCAAAGACTCTGCCTCCTCAACCTCTGTGCCTGGGTCCTGGCCTCAGTCTCCACCAGGCACCAGATGCCTCCCAGAGTGGGCTCACATAGTGCACTAAGCACACCCTCAGCCCCTTGAGGACCAAGTCTGCTGACTACAGTGACCCTTTCTCTCTGCAAACTTTGTTCATCTCCTTTCTGACTAAGGCTGTGGTATTGGAATAAAACACAGCATTGTCATTGCTTTTTCTTTTTACTTCTTTCTTTTTTGTTTCTTTGTTTCATTAAGCATGTATTTAGATCTGCATTTTGCCAATAAAACCCTTTTCTTCTCTTTTTACTCCCACTTAACTGAAGTTGTTACAGATTTGTACTGTAGTTCAAATCCTATGAGTGTGAACACTCAGAATCCACTCTGCAGCTTGATAGAATGAGAGAAGCAAAGCAGAAACTGAACTTGGGGACATTTCTGTGCCTTACAGCATCTCTTAAAGCAAACCCTGACTCATGTCTGTTTACCCCCAAAATATGGGCTTCAATAGAAATAGAATCTGCCACTGACAAAATCAGTTTCCTGCATTTATTTCAAACAATCTCATTTACCCTCAACTGGAGAAGCACACTGTCTAAGGTTTCTTATGACCAAACTTGAAAAAGAATTTCCAATAGACAAGAGGCTGCTACCCATCCTGAAATCATGATGGAATTTTATGTAAACACATAGTCCAACCCACATCCTGGCAGCCATGAGCTGAGAGAGGTGGAGATGGCTTGTGCTGATAGAAACACCTCGAAATTGACAGGTAACAGCAGCAATAGATAGGAAACAGAGTTTCTGAATCCTCACATTTGGGTGATGGGTGTTGCCCTGGGTTTAGTGAGGCAACTTGATAAATCTAGGTTGCTGCAGTTCAATACAAACAGGAAGTCATGTGCATACAGACTTTATTTGGAGTTTTCCTTTTGCAGTTAAGAAACCTGTATACATGTGATTTCATACCACTGCCATAGCAGACCCACTGACGGGAATTATTTCCATGCCTTGTCAAGGGTCAGTTTATTAATACAACATGCAGAACTCTGTTCTCAGCCTTGTGTGTTTTCATCATTGCTTCAAGGGAAGCTAAAGATTTAGTTTGAGCCAAGCTTCAAATATGTTGCTGTGCTTCTGTGTGATGTCCTTGCTGACAGACCTGAAGAACCCAGTGAGTGAGAGCTGTTACAGGTTCAGCCCCAGAGCGACATGCTTTGCAGAGATGTGTCAGACAGGGCTGACCTTCAGCCTTACTGGCCAACCTGGCATCTTGGGGTCCCTGATTGACGCTATCTTTGGTTTTTGGAAGCACATGATTGCAATGGAGACTCTGAGTGCAGTGGCTGGCCCTGGCAAAGACTTTCTATGCTACAAGTTTGTCTTCCCTGGCCCCGCACCTCCAGGGCCATGATGCCAGGGCAGTGTTCCCTCCAGCACCCATGTTCAAGATCCCCCAGACAGCTCTCCTACTTCCCGCTAACTTCCAGGCCTTTGCCTTGCAGATGGCTGCCACAGTGCTCGGTCATCCTTGACACTTCATTGTAGGGATGCTAAGGACTGCAGACATGACCAGAGACACTGGTGTCTGGCTCCACCAATGACTCAAGCTTAGAGTCCTCTTCCTTTGCAAGAGAAGAGAAATTGTCTCTGCTCTTGTGTCAATTCCTTTATCTCAGTAACTGTGTATTCAGCTTCAGTACTCACTATTTCTATACTGAAGGATTTTTTTTTCATGGGGGAAATCAACAGCATGAACATTCATATCTGTGGAGCAGCTGAGTGGTACATGATTTCCTACCTTTCCTGCAGAACTAGCCAATGTACAAACAGCTAACATGTAAATACTTCTAAAAAGTTGTACATGGCTGTATTATACCGTGTCTATGGTGTCTTCTTTTTTGAGCAACACTTCTCACCTGATAGTTTTGTGGTTTTCTAAGTTGTTTTTATCTGCAGATGAAAAGCAGAGACCTGTGACTTCCTCTACCACAGATGAGCCCAGCCCTCTTCCAACCCAGCCTTGTACTCTGTGCCACCTCCCCAAACACCCACCACACCCTGGGAAGAGGAGCAGAAAAGGGAAACAGAGAGGGCACACATCAGGCTTTAGTCCTGAGTCCTGCCTAAAACCAAGGGATAGAGCCTGAGAGCAGATTCTGCACATTGGTTTCTCCACTGAGTCTGTAGCTCGGTTCACAGAGTTGTTAAGGTAGCAGCCCCAGCAAAGACTCCTAGATCCTGATAGAGATCAAAATTAATAAGAGAACCAAATAAGAGAATCAAATTTATCTTGTGTCAGATGGGCAAGGACTGACCTACCTTCTACCACACGTGTGTTGTCGTATTTGCAAATGTATGTGATGACTGTAGACCATTTGGCTTCTCTGGCTTCTTCACCAAGCATAATCATTCTGAGATTAGTCTACAGTGTTTTCCAAAGTGTTTTTAGTAGACTCTCATTGCAAGGCATGCTGTAGTATGTTTGTTCATTCTGGTCTTACTTGATATTTCCATTCTAGTTTTGAGTTATTGGAAACAAAGTTGATGTGCATATCTTTGAAACTCTCTTTTTGAAATAGCAAGAACTGGGTGCACAAGCTGTTAAGATACTCAGATGTGTTACTCTGAAATTAACTACAAAAATGATTTTTGTAATGAATGTACCACTAGCAAGGCAGAGGGAATCTCCTTCCTGCACTTCCTCACCAATACCAATGTGTTTGACCTAAAAGATAATGTCTGCTCCCGAGTGCTCTTCAAAACATGAACAGAGTTGCTGCTTGTGTGATGAATATTCACTGACCTAACTCTGGTTGTTTTCTCTGGAGGCCAAATCATAGACAGAGCCCTCCAGGTTGAAACCATTGTCAATGTAGGGCCTAAGTCCTAAACTTCACTTTCCCTGTTTTGATGTTACTCATGGAAGAAACTTCTCAAATGAGAAAGGTGGTTTTGCAAAACCACATGTGCTAACCACAGCACAAGGAAGTTCTTGCACCCCCATACATGTAGAATGTGGCATTTATATCCCTGATCCCAAGAGGCCGGAACAAGAATCCTTGCAAGAAATGAATGTGAATTTCTCCGCCCTCAAGGCCTTGCATCAGGACATGCTCATGCAGTGCTGGGAATCCTTGGGACCCACCTAGCTCTGGGTGGATATAAGGTGGACTGTGGTGGCATTAGTAGTTTTAAGTTGTTCCCTTTATTGATGTCATAGTCTTTGTGTGCATGAGTCCACCCAATGGATCAATTACACAATTGCTTAACTTTGAGGGTGGAAGGGATTGGGAAACTACTTCACATTGCTTCAACCCCCAGAGGGTTGGAGGACCTGTAAGGACATGTCCCCACCATTTAGCATGTGCATGCAATGACACACTTCTATAAGCAAGACTTAGCATAGAATACAATGCATGTGATCAGGTTTGTGACAGTACACAAGAATGCAATCCTTGACAATGGCTCACATATACAGGCTGGATAATCAAGACGCTTGCTTATTGTTGTTGCTAATGTTGGCTGCATGTAATTTCTTCTCCTTGGCGATCTCACCTGCTAAAATACCCCCTTACTTCCCCAATTCTGATAAAATCTCATATTCCAGACACAGGGAACTTCAATACCTAAACAACCCAAAGGCCCTGTGCTCAGTCCCAAGGTGCTCATCACATCCTAAAGCGTAAATCTCTGTGGGGTACAGCTTTAGAAAGGAGACTGAGTTTCATGCCTGTGCCTTGGATATCAGTTTCTAAGCCTTTGTGGCAGACATTTGCCCCACTTCCAACCCAACTCTGTGTCCTATAGGTCATTAAGGGTGTCACTTGTCCTTACCTGGACCTGGACCTTGACCACAAGTCCCCAAGCAGCAGACCTGAGGCTCCAATCAGCCTGATCTAACCATGATCTGAGTGGAGTCATTCCCAGGCTGGAGGCCGAGGACAATAGTGTCTTGGTCCCACTGTCACACAGTGTAGCAGCTAGCAGAGTATCTGGACCTCCCTTGCTCCCTGAACGCATGGGGACTCACTTTCCCTGTGTGTCATAGTATGTTAAAATCAGCCACAGCATCAGTGAGTGGAAGGGAGAACAAGTGCCCAGCACAACCCCTCCTGAAGACAGCTCCCTATGGACTCTGCCAGCCATCTGTTCTTACCATGTGGCACCATGTTTGGAGCTGAGCACGTGAGGGAGTGTGCAGAGCAAGGACAGGAGCAGATGCTGTGGAACCCAAAGAGGTGGGCAGCCTGTCTCTGATGTGTGTGGGCCACAGTGCCTGTGAAGGCATCACAATGGCCCTCTTGCATTGAGCAAGGGAGATCCTGGCCTGGTGTTGCAGGGTCAGGCTGGCAGTGGACACTGGCTGTGTCTTCAGTCAAGTTGGGCAACACAACTGTGTCCCACTGCCACCTGCCTAGGACATCCTCAAATACTGTCATTCTTATTTATTTCCTGCCTTGACTTTGTGTACCCAGGGTCTTCCTTGTCCACCCCAATTTTCCCTAGACCTTTGTGTGGAATCACAGGACAGGACAATGCATATGTAGCCGCACAAAGTCCAGGTGTCACTGCTCTCTTCTGCCACCCAAAAGATATGGTGTGTGACAAAATCAGGTGTCAGCCATTGCGTAACACAGGGTGTTTTTCTACACCTCTTTTTTCATCTTCCATTCTATCTTTCCCTTGGCATCCCTCCCTCCTCCTCTGATACTCCCTTACCCTCCCAAGAGCACACAGCAGGGCTTGTGCTATCCTTGGCTGGCCTGGGTATTGCTCTGTACTACTCTTTCTGATTCAGAGAGAACCCAGTACCCACAGGTATGGCTGATTGTTTCTCACACAGAGCAAGCTAAAAACAACATTTGTTGCCCTTGGTTCAGAACCTTGGGTTGAGGCTAACAAGAGCCCCAATTGTTGGTGCCCAGAACAAGAAGTTCTCAGGACATGGTGATCAGAAATGAGGTCTCAAGGTGAATCTGGAGCCTTCTGACAGTAGAGCAACCTAGGTACTGACCAAAGCAGTGTGTCCCTGTGTGATGCATGCATGCCTGGATACCTGGAGAGACAAATGCAGATGCTCCTGTCTTGCAGAATGCAGTTAGATACTGTAATTTTGAAGTGTCTTATATGGGATGAACAGAATGGAATTGGGCCATGGAAAGGCTGGGTGCATCAAACAGTGAAGAGGGACACTCATATCTGGACCACACATTTGAAGGAAGGCAAGTAAGGTCCCAGCCCAACTGTGCCTGGGGACAAATTCCTCTCCACTGGGGCCATGCATCTCTGCCTGTCCCAAGATCAGCTGACTGTTCTAAAAGGCATGAAAGTGTGCTCAGCCTGCTAAGCATAACTCTCTGGGTCCCGAAGGAGCTGGACAGTCCCTGCACCAGAGATGGGCCCAAGGCCCACCTGTGTATAGTGCACACATAGGATGCCCATGTGCCTCTGTCCCAGTTGCCTTCCTCAGTAGTGGTGGTCATGGCCAATGTGATCAGTTTTTTCTGACTGGCCAGTTAGTTGCCAGGCTGTCACTGTGTCCTCACCTTTCCTGCCTCTGGATCCACAGTTACAGCACCTAGTATTGTGTCCAGGTGTCTAGTGAGGCTTTAGACGAGTGTGCTGGTGTGAAGCAAGCACCTGTGTGATCAGCCACGAGATGGCTGTATTCTGAGAGACTGCAGAGCGGGTGAGAAACACATGTGTTTTGATGCTGGGGTCATGATGTACAGAACAGGGTTCCTTCCACTCAGCTGTGGCTTTTTAATACACCTTTCCTTCCCACAATCACTAACTGGGAAGCTGTGTGTATGTGACAGTTCTGGATAATGTATGTTGAAGGCCCTGCTAAGCATCTCCACTTAGAACTCCAGGCAGCAGTTCAGTTTTTGAAGCACCTTGGGAGAGGCAAGGGAGGGAGGTGGAGGAAGACAAAGGGCTTTTTTCCTCCAAGACAGCAGTTACAGAGTGGCAGCGGGCAAATTCAGTTCTTACTGTTAGACCCATTTCTGAGCTCTGAGCCTGCATCCTGAGCTCAGAGAAGAGACAGCAGTTTTGATCACTCTGCTCGAAATCAGGGATCTGAGCAGAGCTACAGAGGCAGGGCTTGGGAGCCAGACTGAGGGCTCCTCCAGAAAATTTGCCTGTGTCTGGTTTTCATTTTCTGTTCCAATGACTCAGTCATCACCAGCTATTGGCAGTGTGGGTTCATTTGTCTCGCCAAAAATGAGCTGCTTCTGAGGCTCTCAGGCAGTCAGCACACAGTGAGATCTCCTCTATATGTCTCTGTTAGGTTGTGCATAGAGCAAAGCACAAACGTGCATGTTCCTATGATAGGAAGATTGGCCCCAGAAATTCCATTAGCGAGATTGTAGCTTGAGGACAGCTGATGTTTTTTTCTAGGGCTTGCTTCTGCCTGAAGGTCTCCTTGCCATCCAGGTAGAGGGTCTCTTTCCTGTGTGAAATTTTTCATAAACGCCCCCTTTCTCCCCACATGTCATCAGTGGATTTCCTTTCTGTATAGTTTGTCCATGGTTTATTATATATTTTTATTAGTGTCTATTATAGTATATACTGTTTATATTGATGATGGAAACATGTACATTTAATGTGCTGAATGTAAATTAGGTCCTGCCTAGTGCATTATGGTGCAATCCATCAGCCGGTGACTGTTCTCAAATTTGCTTGCATTGAGCACCAAGTTCCCATCCCAGCCATGAACAGCACCAAGCTCTGATCCATCTGGGTTGTTCTTATTTTATGGCAAATGTAGTGGGTAGTGATGCACAATTTGAGAGCCTGGCAGCATTGTGAAATGGGAGGGTGTTTTGTGTGGCGTGGAGGGAGGCGAGACAGCCTGGTGGAGGTCATGAGCTCAGGCTGTGTATAGAGATTGATTAGAGGATTGATGTGCACTGTTGATGGGCACAGACTCAGCACAGGGAGCACTCTGCAACTCACACACCTTGTGCATGCAATTTGGGAATGGAGTAGGGCAGGGCTCACTATGATAGGTTTATTGTGCCTCACCTTCCCAGATCAGATTAAGAAAGTTGGTAAAGCCTGAGGAGTGTCTGACTCTCAGGGTCTAGTATGGTAGGGAGCTCAGTGCAGAGCCTGTGTCATACAACCAGGCTGGGTGGTCTTGAAAGAAGTTCTTTCACTTGATACAAGCGCAAAAAGTTTTTGACATCTCATAGAATGAACCCTGGGTACACACTGGAGAGAGACAGACCAATCAGCCTTGTTCTACAGGTGGTCAGCCAGACCATGGCTTTAGATTCCAAGTTGGTTTTTAAAAACGCCTAGAGAAATCTGTTGAGGTTTGGAGTCTCTGTAATACCCACACTCTACCAAATTAAGGCAGAGAATCACACATTGGAGCCCAGAGTGAGAAATTTAGCTGCACAGTGAGATCCAGTGTCAAATTTAAATATCAAAAAGTAAAAAAATGGTTGGTGATATATCTCTGTGAGTAGGCCCTGGGTGCATCTTCCTTTACAAATACAAAATTTCAAATTTGTAAAGAACCAGAATAAAGAGGATTCTACAATTTCCATGAGGCAATATTGAAAGAAATTTTCCCCAGCATCCATAATGTTCTGAGATTTAGTATTTTTATACAGAAACTCAATCGAGACAGAGATAATATTCATCTATTTGTAAGAAGCAGAGACGGGCTGTGACATGCTGTTCTCCTATTTGCTGAAATGTCATGGGCATGCACTGTTCCCATGGGAACACTGGAATTTGTATAGATGCATTTGTCCGAGGCCACCATGGAGCTCTGTGCCTGGACACTGTGTATCTTCAGATCCCAAGGACAGGAACGGGTACTACCACAATACCTATGACTATGACCTAGAAACTCCACTGCTGAGACTCTAACTCAAAAAATGAGATTTATAAAGGTGGCTGTTTCTTATGGGATAGAGGATGACAGGACTGTGTCCCTGCATCTGACGTGCAACACCTGAGGAGCTGTTGCCTGACACACACTCCCCACCCACCAGCTTAAACACCCAGGCTGACCAAAAGATGAGACAGGAGGAAGGGCACATAGGAGGGAGGTCACTGTTCTTGGGTGGACCAACAGTCACTGGGTCATTTCTTTTATTATTCACTCATGTTATATTGCATATTTAACTGTAAGATGTATTTCTGGTCCATAAAACAAGTGGATTTTTATCTAACATTATGCTTTCCAAGAAAAAAGCAAGATTAAACAGCCACTTCCAACATCCACTGGTTAAGGAGAAACTTGAATGCATTGATGTGGAAAATGTAGCAGAGGTAAATTATGAAGACATAAGATGAGTAGTGGCTGGGATGGAGCAGGAGGGGAAACAAAACAAAACTGCTTTTTTTTAAAAAATTGAAAATTGAAAATATGGTGGAACTGAATGGTGGTGAAATTTACACAACATTCAGTATGCATGAAAGTCATCAAGCTGATTACTTTAAATAGCACAAAAATCTTAAAATTTATTTATATTGGTTCCATCACTGGCATATCTCTGGTAAATAACGGTAGCAGTGATTACAATAATAAGTAAATATGGAAGAAAGGAGAATGGCAGGTGTTAGTCAAAAGCTTCCCACAGGTAGAACTCAAGAGATGACTCCTGTAGGAGAGTGATCTGGAGGTCTAGCTCTGCTTCTGGTGGACAACGGAATCCAGGTGCTGGCTCTTGCAGTGGGGCCAGAGCAGGTTGGGGAGCTGCAGGTGGAGTCGGCATGAGTTCTGAAGGTACAATTTAGCATGGGCTGGCACAGGCCCTGCAGTTGCAGAGGGAGAAATGATCACTAATTGTCCATGGACTTCTCAGGCCAAACCCTTCCCACTGTCTGTCAAATGCAGCCATGTGCACCAACACATGCTAGCAGAGCTTCCTAGACTGCATCCCCACACTGACTGTTGAGGGTCTTGTTCCTGGGTCTCAGAACATCTGGTTGCTTTACTCAGTTTCAAGGGCCATCCCATCCCCACATGCCTATATCCTACACTTCAGGGGGTCTTACCCTTGGACTGAGGCTCAGTGGCCACAGGAGGCTCCAGCTGGTGCAGGAGAAGCTCAGTCTGGGGATCCACCTGGCAGTAGAGTTCCAATGAGGAATCAAGCACAGAAAAAGTGGACATGGGACCAACAGGGAGGCAGCAGTGTGAGAGGCCTGTCCTGTGCTCTCATTCTACCTGTGAAGCTCACTTGTGGGAAAGGTGCATGGGCCTCCTGCCCCATCTATAAGCATCCAGCCCCATCATCTCCCACCCACAGTGGGGCAGTGTGTGCCCAAGGAGCTCTGATGGGCTGAGAGGAAGCTGCAGGGGAGGGAATTCTTCCTTAGTTGTATCGCACCTCTGCCTTCTTCAGGAAAACTTGACACAGTGTCTCCCAGCCCCTTTTCAGTGCAAGTCAGCTTGGTGAAGGCAGATACTGGTATCTGCTGTGTCGTTTCATTCAAGGTCTCGGGGCTTCCACTCCATGAGTATCTGAGAAGTGAGCTGTCTGTCCTGCCTCTCGGGAGTCTCTAACTAAGGCAGCGATGTGTTGCCCAGTTCTCTTTGCCTCTGAAGACCTCCTCCAGCATGCTCTGTACCCACAACTAGGAAGGCATGGGGTCTAGAACAACCACCTTGAAGTGTTCGAAGTCTGTTCTGCTGACAAGGGTGACTCTGTGGGCTCCAAAGAACTTTGAAGCACAAAAAGGCAGTGATTGCACCTGCTCTGCTTACAGGATAATGGTCAATACCCAGAAAAGTGTCTGCACACAGTGTGTCTTCATGTACACTTGGAAGTTGGTGATACCTATCTGCTCTTCGATGACATCTGACAGCCATGGACACTCTGCCATACCCAAGGTTTTCTGCCTTGAACAAATCCTGAAGCCGATAAAATGACTCTGCAATCTCCTTTCCAAAGAAGAGAATATAATTCCCCCAAGTGCAGGTCAGTGAGGCAGTGGCACATCATCTGTGTGAATCAGCACAGCCTCTATATCAGGTCTTCATGAGGCCACAGCCACAGCTAACCCCTTGCCATGGAGCCCCATTTCATCCACAGTGACCCTGAGATCTCCATCCACTCAGCACCACACCGTTCAGCATTGTAGACTGAGGCTGAGAGAGGTGCTTGCACATAGCCAGGACCTGAATTCATAGGTGCCTCTGTTCCATGTTGCTGCTAAGGTAAGAACTCTCCTTCCAAGCATTTGGGCATGTGATGTGGAGATGTCAGCCTTGCAGGAGTCCAGGGAGGATGTTCCATCCCTGAGACAGCTGTCCAGGAAAGCCGGAGCCAGAGGCTGCTTCAGGCTGTGAGGCCCATCTGCCTGCACTGTGCTTTCTGTACAGACCTCTGCCAGGTTCTCTGATGACTGACTTCTGATCTGTGATGAGACAGTGGAGACACATGAAATTGCTGTCCTGCACATGGGTTCTCAGGAGGGTTTGGGGCTGAAGCAAAGTGCACACTCCTAATGGCCCACAGAACCTCATGATACAGGGGTCACTGGAGTCCCTGCATGAAAAGAATTCTCATATTAATAGTTACATTTCACAGGGGACACTAAAGAATGCTAGCATGCTCAGAAGAGCTCAGTAGTGGAGAGACTGAGTAGAACTCTATGCAGGAACAAAAACTGTGAGTCCTAAGATGGCCTCCCATTTTAGAGATGAGAAAATGAAGGCCCATTCTGGATATTCAGGTCCGTTAATGAGGCCCCACAGAATATTCTCCAGGTTTCTGATGAAAAGTCCCCAGGAAGGAATTAAGCTCTTCTTCCATAGCCATGGAAGGTGAGCAGCTGTGTTCAGTGACCTCTTCTGGAATTCATTTAGCACAGAGGGGTCCTGAAATAGGAACTGAAGTGCATGGAAACATTCTGTGAGACACATGCCAGAGAATGGACAGAGTAGCAGAGTAGCGTGCTCCTGACATTTGAGGCGAGCACATCTATTGTGATGTGATGATGTGCAAGAGCTGGGGACAGGGTGGAAAGACCCTAGCTAATGGTCCATGGATACTACGCCCAGAATTCACAGTGCGGTACAGTGGCAGAGTTAAATGATGACAGGAAATGAACTGACTTTGTGCCTGTGTCCTCATTTTCCTGCTCACTGATGTGTGGACAATGACCTTGCCTGTGACAAGGCAGAGGCTGTGTAGAGAGGATATGGTGCTTGAGGACTGGAGTCCAGATTCCTTGGGAACAGGAATAGGGGTGCAGTGTTTGCCAAGTCTGGGAGGGAGGTGCTGAAAGGATAATCTGAAAAGAAAGGTCCTCTCTGTGATCTGTGGGTCTCTCAGTCCTTTCCGCCCACACATGTTGCACCTGAGCTGGCATCTCTTGTGGGTGCCAGATTCTGGAGCAGAGCCATGGCTCAGAAGGCTCAGTGTGCAGCTCCAGACTGGT
The DNA here is from genome assembly GCF_034190915.1 of Cavia porcellus. Classification (NCBI taxonomy): domain Eukaryota; kingdom Metazoa; phylum Chordata; class Mammalia; order Rodentia; family Caviidae; genus Cavia; species Cavia porcellus. Next base: position 26,486,435 of record NW_026947517.1, read on the forward strand.
GTCCAATGTGCAGCTCTGTTGGGGCAGAGCCCAGCTTCAGGCAGGAAGACAGAGGCTTTGGGACATGACAGGTTACACTTTGTGAACCCGGATAACTTCATGTTCCTCTAACACAGACAGCTCTGTGCCAGACTTCTACCCAGGAGGACAGGAGATGACTCTGGAGACTGTGGATAAACAGGAGTGTCCTTCTCCTCCTGCCAGCCCTGTCCTGTGTGGGAAAGTGACAAAAGCCCAGGTTCACAGTTTCCCAGAACCTGCTCCTGCCAAGGAGGATCTGCCCTCAGTGCCTGTCCTTAGACCCACTCACACTGATGACTTAGGGTGGGAGTTGTGTAGGGAGACTCACAATAGTGACCAGGCCTTAACACACCTGTCTTGGACTCTGTGTGTCTGAGTTGCTGGTGGCTGAGCCTGGCAAAACCTGTCCTGGACTCCCTCTTCTTGCTGGGCACCTGAGGGCTGGGGACAGTGTCCTTTTGTGCCCTTGCCCATTGAGCATTTGCCGGCCATAATCCTGAAGCATCTCAGCCTAGTGAGCCATCCTTTCAGTAGTTTCCAACTGGTCTCCCAATGCGGGGTCCTGATGCTGGAGCCTGCAGTCCTGGGAAAGCAGGACAACATGCTCCATTTTTTCTCTCTACAGCCAACTGCCTGTGAAGGCCAACTGTTGCCAGACAAGTTTCCTGGTGACCAAGGCCTGCAGAGTTCTATTTGGACCTGTTGCCAAGGAAGTGAGGTCATGTGCTGGGTTCCACAGTTGGGCCTCCCCCTCTGATGCCCCCTTTCTTTTTATTGTGGAACAAAGCTATGTCCTCCTTAGAAACAGCAAGTTAAAAATCTAGAAATATGTGTGTGGTTTTAGGTTTTGCTGCACTTTGAAGATTTTGATGCAACAAACCCGTAGATGCTTCAGATGTGGCAGGCTGTGTGCCAAGCACACACTTCCATCCAAAGGGTCCATTATCTCTGAGGATGAGGGACTCAGTGTCTTCACTTAGAGATCTGTCACATTTTATGGTGATTTTATTTCCAGGGATTATGTTAGTTTCATTTCAATTCCAAAAGTGAGCATGAAGGTGTTCTCAGAATACCTATAATGATTTTCCTAAAGGATGTGAATGTTTCATTTTATAACCCCCATATGTCCATGGGAGGAGGATTCATAGCAAGTTTTACTCTCACGTGCCTATGAATGATTACTTATTCATCCTTAAATGTTTACCTCAGGCACACGCTGTAGTACTCCATACTCTGGCACCCTGTGTAGGGGGATAGCAGGTGATGAGTGCAAGGGAAGGCTTTGCAAGGCCTTGTACATAGTCTCCCCGTGCTGAAGAAGGACACATGCACATCACTCCTGGGGAATTTGTCTCCTAGCTTCTGTCATTATTTCCTGTCCTCCCATCCCAAACATACCATGGGCTTTGTGCCCCTTCTGGGTAGTTTGCCTTTCCTAAAGCTGATGGTAATAAGCCTGTTTAGTTGTGATGCTCTTTGGATGGTCTCCTTCAAGTAGTGTCTCCATGCTGGGCTCCCCCTGTCCTGCCACCACACACTCTAATGAGGGTGAACCAACCAAGTGTGACTTGTTCATGCACCTGTCACCCATTTTTGTTGGCCATTTGTTATGTTTCAGGGTTTGGACTTGAAAGCAAGCTGCCACAGCCATTGTGATATAGAAGCTTGAGGAGATACAGACTTTTATTTCAAGAAAATGTACTTAAATGTGAAATCACTGGATCAAATTGCTGGTGTAAAGCTAAGTTGGAAATTCTTAAAGTGTCTTTCAAAGAAGATGTTTAAAGCAGAGTTATGTGTTTGCTTTTTTTTTATTATGCTATACTATACTATGCTACATTATGTGACATTGTTATGTGTCAGTGAAGATTTTGAAACTCCTTAGTGTGTTTTCAGTGCATTTGGATTTTATTTTGTATAATCAACTTGAGAAAATATGAGTATATTACATAATTCTGATTACTTTTATTTTGGAGAAAATTTAAAAAAGAAAACCCAGCCAGAGATGTTAGTGCACACCTGTCATGCCAGTACTGAGAAGTTTGACGCAAGACTATTGATGTAGTTTGAGGTCATCCTGGGCTACAAGGTAAGATCAAGCCCAGCTTGAACTGCATAGCAAATCTCTGTCTAAAAAAAGAGAGAAATTGAATTGAAAGCAAGCAAGCAAGCAAGCAAGCAAGAAAGAAAGAAAGAAAGAAAGAAAGAAAGAAAGAAAAAGCAAGAGTAAAGAAAAGAAAACATAAAAATGAAATTTCAAAATTCCCCTGTCAATTGAGGGATGAAATTTTTTGAAGTTTTGTTGCATGTGTACTTTAGTCAGTACACCTAGCATAAGGTTTACCATCATGTAGACATTGATTTACTACCTGGTGTTTGCACTGTTTCGTTTTTTAAAACTTTTTACTGAGATGACTGCAGAGATGCTACTGAATATACCCTCTTACAATTTGAGTAGCTCAGCATGAAGAGAATCTGATCATTCTGTGGTTTTTAAAAAATAATTTATATTTAGAACCATAATTTGACAAAGGGATTACTATTTTTTGAAATAATAATAAGAACCATTTAAAGATACTCTTTTTTAAGTCTATAAAAAGGTAAATAGATTATAGATTAATAGTGGTTAATGTGCATTGCATAATAATTTCTGGGATTTCTTAATGACCAATATTTTTATACATTTGTAATTTTTTTTTGTTTTTTTACAAAGTTTATGACATGGTCTCACCAATTTTCTAAGTTTCCCAGACTAGGCTTAAACATTTCCTCATCTATCCCCACCCTCCCAGAGCACTGGGATTGTGGGTGTACATTACCCTTAGTTGATAATTGGAAATAATTTTGTGTATTCATGAAATAAAACATTTGGCTTTGCTCTATAGACAGTTTGTAGAAAGAGTCACTCTAGTTAAGCTATATAGCACCTTCCTAGCATTCAATTTCTTTCACAGTGAGTAGGACTGAAAATCCCATTAATACTGTTGATAGGTTCTAGGTTTTTTAACTGTGGTCAGCATGAGCTTCAGAAGATCACTCCAAGTTCCTTCTGCACTGGGACTGAGGCTTGGTATCCCTGAAGTATATTGTCTTTTTCTCTGATCCCTCATGGAATTTCATGATTGTTCAAAGACAAATCACAAGAAAGTGTGAAGGTTTAAGCTACTTGGGGCACACTGCCCTCCAGAATGCCAGGCTAGTGTAAAGCATTATTTTCTCTCCCATCCTACTTACCAAGTTTTTGTTTTACATCCAATTTCTAGGGGTTGAATACAGAGCTTTGCACTTAGCTCCATTACCCTCTACTTTTAAAACTCTTCAAATTTTGAGCCAGTCTCTCAAAATGCAGTTAAATTACTGAATCTATCCTTGAATTTGTGATGTTCCTGCCTCAGCCTCCCAGACTTCTGGCATTACAAGCCACACCACCAGATCCGGTCTCATAATAGTGTTGTTTAAAACTCATTGGCTGAGCAAGGAATGGTGCAAATGCCTGCAATGCCTGCATTCAGGCCACTGAGAGAGCAGGATTCCTGGGAGTTCCAGACAAGCCGGCAACACACTGTGAGTTCACTCAGGCCAGAGCTACACAGGAAAACCTTGACCAAAAAAAGAAAAAGAAAGAAAAGGAATTGAAAGGGAAGGGAAGGGAAGGGAAGGGAAGGGAAGGGAAGGGAAGGGAAGGGAAGGGAAGGGAAGGGAGGGGAGGGGAGGGCAGGGGAGGGGAGGGGAGGGGAGGGGAGGGAAGGGAAGGGAAGGGAAGGGAAGGGAAGGGAAGGGAAGGGAAGGGAAGGGAAGGGAAAGAAAAGTGAAAGGAAATAACATCCTGAGAACTGCATAAGTTGGTTTGTCTCTGGGCTAGCCGTTTTAATACACTGTGCTGTTCAACTGCTGTCACTTTATAACGTACCTGGAAACCAGTTATTTTGTTGGCTCTGTGTTTAATGCCCTTTCCATGGCTATAGGATGACTCTTTGTACTTCCTTTTCAATTTTCATATTGTTTTTCCTATTTTGAGGAAAATATCATTGATATTTTGACAGGAATGGCATTGAAACAGCTGGTTGTTCTGGGTAGCACATACATCATAAAACATGAATTCTTCTGATCGACCATCATTGTCTGTCTTTTCTTCTGTTAGTGCTCTTCCATTCATGGCATTAATTTTTACATTTTTCAAATTTTGGTTAAATTTTACCTAAGCATTAATTCTTTTTGTTGAATTATGAGATGAATTGTGTTCTCTGTATTTGGTGGTGCATTTTGTTTAAAGTATATAGTAATGAATTTATTAGGACATGTGGATCTTGTAGCATTTGTGAATTTGTTCTAAAATGTTTTCAGTGGAGTTTAAAGTTTCTTATATGGAAAGTTGCATCCTCAGGAAAAAAATACAAACCTTAAGTCTTACTTTCTGGTTTGGAAGCATTTGATTTCTTATTCTTGATTAAATATTAGGGCTAGTACTTTGAGTATTGTGTTGAAAAGCATTGAAAGTTGGAGCTGATTCCTGACCAGAGAAGCAAAGCTTGCAGCTTCTCAGCCTCTGAGCACGATGTCAGGGATGGGCTTGTCATGCATGTTCTGTGCTGGGCCGAGGTCCTGCTACACATCATGTGTGAATGGTCCTTATGCTGAAAGAATAGTGAACTTTGGAATTTCTCAAAGTGATTGTTCCAAATCTATTGAGGGGTTAGCTTTGCCTCATTCTGTGAATGTGGCAAGTGACACTGAATGGTTAGTGTGAGGGACACCATTTTTGCACCACTGGGATTGTGCCCCGTGTTGATTGTGGTGCTTAACTTTTATATGTTCTGGTGAATTTAGCTGGTGAGTATTTAGCTGAACATTTTTACATACGTTCATTAGGAATATGGGCCAATAGGGTATTACCATTGTTTTTGACACATTATTGTCTGGCTTTGTTGTCAGGGTGACTTTGTCATCTGAAAGGAGTTGGGGGTGCTTGTTTCACTTCAATTTCCTGAAAGACTTGAAAAATGATTAGTATTTATTCTTTATTAAATACTTGATGCAATTCAGCAGGGCATTTTTCCTCTCCTGACCTTTGCTCTTGTTCTTAAGAAGTTATGATTGTTCACCCATGGCATGTGTTCATTATTGCTCTGTTCATCATTGCATTTGCTCTTGATGAGTGTGGGTCACTTACACCAATGAGGTTACAAACCCCTTAAGGGTTACATCTCATTTTGCTTAGGGGCATAATTGCTTACTTTTGTATCTTCAAACTAACCCAACTTTATATATTTATGGAGTAACTCTTTTCAGTTAGTCTTTTAATGCACACTGTGGTCGGGTGTGGGTACTGTTGGAGGGCACTGAGGCCATCAGAACTGGTCACTTATTTCAGGATTCATGCCCAGACCTGCCTGCAGTGTCCCCACCTCCTGATCAGCTCCCTGTAAACACCTGTCCTGCTCCACAGCTGTTGCTGAGTCCATATGTGGCAGTTGACATTTGTACCTGGCTTGTGTGGCTGACTTGTAGATCAAGATGCCTGGACCTGGGCCTTTCTTGCCCATGGTGTTCTGCACTTCTGCTGGGTCTTTCTTCCCATGATCTCTGCACAGAGATCAAAGCAGATCCAGGCTTCCATTATCAGGCTCCAATTTTATATGGAGATTTCATGTGTGAAATCTATGACTATGAAATTCAACCTGTATACATTTAACTTGCAAATTCCACTTCTAAGGCTAAATTATAAAAAATGAGGTTGGCAAACACCCATATTCTCTTCTTACTTATGGTGTGTCCCTTTCTCCACCTAGCAATGAAGAGACACAGGCCCACACAGCAGGTGAGGATGGGAGAACGGAGCGGGTCAAGGGCAGATCACAGATCCTGGGAGGGATGCCTTTGTGTATTTTTCCATTTACCATTTTCACTACATTATTTATAATGCTCTATTCAATAATACTTCTATTCAATTCAATTAAGAATAAGGAGTGGCTAATTTGTTGAATAAGTGAGAGAAAATGGATGGTTTAATTTTCATTTATGTATAATGAATGATACGCACAGTACAGAAACTTCAAATATCAGTTTATAGATATATAAAATAAAGACTCTTGGCATTCAGAGAGCTAACACACTGTTTACAACTAATTTTAAAAACTCCAACACATGAGGCCAGGCAGAGCCCATCTGTGATGTGGTGGCACTGCCTTCCCCATCATAGAAATCACCATGCTTTTCTGTGCTGGTCACTCAGAGAACAGCAAGAATTTTCTTCAGAGTCTATTTTTCCTGGGAGGAGAACTTGAAATGTCTTCCTTCCAGGCTAAGCAGGGAGTGTGCAGCTTGCAGAGGAGCCCAACACTGCCTGCCTTACACCGCTTTCTTCCACCTCATCTGTGCTGAAGCCATGCAAGCACGGAAAGACAGAGCCGCCAAGATGCTGCAAAGACTCTGCCATCTCAGCCTCTGCCTGTGCCCTGGCCTCTACCACCACAAGTCCCCAGAAACTGCCATGGTGGGGTTTGCCTGGCAGATGGAACCCTCTCCATGCTGATTGGAGCCAAATCCATTGACTACAGTGACCATTCCAGTCTGCAAATTTTACTCTTCTCCTTCCTAAGGGTGTGGCATCGGAAAACTCCACAACACTCATTACTTTTTATTTCTATTTCTTTTTGGTTTCCCTATTTAAGCATATATTTGGAACTGTATTTTACCAAAAATCTTTATTTCTATTTTTTATTCCCTAGTTAACTGAGGTTTTTACAGATTTCTAGTGCAGTTCAAACTCTGTGTTCTTGAATGCTCAGAATCCACCCTGCAGCTTCGTAGAACGAGAGAAGCAAAGGAGAAACCAAACTTCAGGAGATTTCTGTGCCTTCCAGCATCTTGTACAGCAACCCCTGACTCATGTCTTTTCATCCCCCAAATATGGGCTTTAGTAGCAACTGAACCTGCCACAGACAAAATGAGTTTCCTGCATTTATTTCTAACAATCTCATTTCCTCCCAACTTGCTAAGTACATTGTCTAAGGGTTCCTATGCACAAACTTGAAAACTAATTTGTAGTAGACAAGAGGCTGCCATCCATCCCCAAATCATGATGGGATTTTATGTAAACAGATAGTCACACCCACAACCTAACAGCCATGAGCTGAGAGAGGGGAAGGTGGCTTGTGCAGATAAAAACACCTCAAAATTGTCAGCCAGCAGCAGAAACAAGCAGGACCCAGAGCTGCTGAACCCTCATATTTTGGTGATGGAATCCTGTGGTGGGTTTTGCCCAGGATTTACTGAGGCTGCTCAGTAAAACTAGTTCGCGGCTGTGATCCACATTGCTGTATTGTTTTGCAAATGGTATGTCCTATACATACAGCATTCATTTGGAATTTTTCTTTTGCAGTTGTAAAACCTGCATGCTTGAGATTTCACATCACTGTTATAGCAGACCCACACATGAGCATTATTTCCAGGTCCTGTAAAGGGTCAGTATATTTACACAACATGGAGAGTACTGTTTTCAGCCTTGTTTTCCCAGAGTTGTACATTTTCAATCATTTCTTCAAGGGAAGATAAATGATTTAGTTTAAGCCAAGCTTCAATTGTGTTGCCATGCTTCTGTGTGACATCCTTGCTGCCAGACCTAAAGAAGGCAGTGAGTCAGACCTGCTGGAGGTTTAGTTCCAGAGAGACATGCTTTGCTCAGCTGTGTCAGGTAGGGTTGCCCCTCACCTGACTGACCACCCTGGCATTCAGGTGTCCTTGCCTGGTGCTGTCCCTGGTGTTGGGATGCACTGGGTTTCAATGGAGATACCCAGTGCACTGGCTGGTCCTGGGAAAGCCGTGCTGCAGGGTTTCCTCCAGCAGCCAGGCACAGCACGCTCCACACAGCTCTCCTACTTCCACCTCACCCGTGGTCTCTGCCTTGTAGGAGGTGTCATGGTTCTGGATCACCCTGGACACTTCATTGTAGGGTTACTGAGACTGCAGACATGCCCAGAGCTGCCAAAGCCTGACTCTACCAGTGACACAGTCTTCAAGTTCTCTTTCTTTGCAGGAGGAGAGGAGAGATTGTCTCTGCCCTTGTGTCAACCCCATTATCTCAGTGACTGCATATTCAACCTAAGTCCTCACTATTTCTACACTGAGGGATTTTTCATGAAGGGAAACAACAGTAAGAACATTCGTATCTGTGGAGCAGCTGCCTGGTACACAGCTAATGTGTAAATACTTCTTAAATGTAAATAGCCATAAATACATTTACAGCTACCACGCAAATACTTTTTAAATTTTTTATACACTTATATTACATGTGTCTATTGTGAGTCCATTTGTCAGATACATTTCTCACTTGGTAGTTGTGTGGTTTTCTGCTTTTTTTTTAACTGCAGAAGAAAAGCAGAGACCTCATGGCCTTGCTTGGGATCCTGTGACCTCCTCTCCCATATCTGAGCCCTGGCCCTCTTTCAACCCAGCCTTTACTCTGTGCTGCCTCCCTGCCCCATGCTCATACCCTGGCAAGAGAGTGCGCCTTTATTTGGTTTAAGTAAGGAGTCTCAGGTGCCGTTTTTGCAACTAAGGCAAAACCCCATTTCTACATCTATATGGACAACCTGTTCCTTCTCTCTACCCTTCTTCCATTTTCTGAGCCTGCTAATGACAAGCCCATGAATGACTCTGTTACTGGAGGCTATTTTTATGACATTAAATGTATGCTGTCTCTTTTATAAATGTCAGATACAGCAAAGGAAAACTGGGTATACTGATCTATTTCACCAGGTCCCTGTTGGTTCCCTGTGGCACTTCCCCCCACCCAAAGATGTCATTGTACAATAAAGGACATTGAGAGTAAAACCAAGAAATGCCTTCACATATGCAGTCCTCTGTAGCTCTGCTTCATTACATGATGAGCAAGTTTCCCAAGCTCTGCCTTGCTTTGCCTCTCTCACTCGGTCTGTCTAATGAACATCTCCTTGTGGATGCACTTTGACCTCAGATTTGCTTCATTGTAAAAACCGAGACCCTCCACACACACACATCCATCTGACACCCATGGTTATTTCATGATCACATTCCTTGGAACCTTTCCCTGGGCTCAGAGAGGCCAAGCTGAGCATCCTTGCAGCTTTCCCTGGTTCCCATGGCCCACATTGATGCCTTGCACTGTCTACGTGCAGGGTACGGAGGTTCCCATTTCCATCCTGCCTCTAATAGTGCTATGAGTGACAGCCCTGAAAAGAAGTCTTGAAAAGTGGTGCATCCCTCTGTGTGGGACTACCCTATATTCTTAGCTCTGCAAAGTCCAGGGAGACCTGTGTAGAGCTCATGGGATCTGTGGGACAGGGCTCTGCTCTGCCCCCCATGTTCTTCCCAGTGCTGTTCAGCACATGCCTTTAAAACTGTCTTCAGATGGGGACACAGCACATCTCAGGGACCTGTTCCTATGTGAATCAGTTTTGGGAGGCTGAGAGTTTTTTGCATTTGCTGGCCAAGTGTGGTGATTCCTTTTTAAATTAGAAGAAATTGTTACTTCTCTCACAAAATGGACACATGAGACATCTTTTACACCTGTAATACACAATCTACCTGACTGTTGATTGTAAGGAAAAGTTTCCTGTTGTGGTTTATACATTATTCTTGTTTACATTTTTCAAATGCAATGAATCAGAACTTCCTGTCTCTATCACTGAAATCATGGGAAAGCTTTTCCAACATGAAAGGATGTGTAGATACATAATGGTCTCTATGTTTTTCCTGTAGACTTTGTCTATCTTGGAATTTCTCTTATAACAAAGGAGAAATAGCAGGCAGTCTCCTCCAGTAATGTTTGGCCAAATAAAATCTGATGCACTGATATGAAAGACCCATAGTAGAAATCACAGAGAGAGAAAGGTCAGAGTTGGGTGGAGACTAGCAGGAGAATACAGGCCTATGAATTGGTCCAACACTGAGCAGAGAGCTGGAACTCCACAGATGTGAAAATTGTACAAACTGACAATGTGCTTACATGCTACTGAACCGAATGCGTTGAAACTAATGAAATCTTAACTGTTAATTAAATTAATCTTACAATTTAGTGTTTAGAAAAATTATGCACTGAAGAGTACAAATCAAAACTGAAAGAAATACAAGGGATAAAAGCAGAGGGCAAAGGAAAGCAAGGGCTTGCAGGACTCAGCCCTAGGTAGAGCTCAGGATGCCTGCCATGGAGCCAGCAGCAGCCCCAGCTTTGAAATTCATGACGAAGTGTACTGAGCTGAGCATAGTTTTTACATTGATCCCAGAGATGGTGAGGTTACTGGAGGCGGAGCCAGCACAAGTTCTGCAAGTAGGTCTTGAGCTCAGTCAGGTACCAGCCCTGTCTCAGCAGAAGGAGAAAAGATCACCACATGTCCTTGTTCCTTGAAGGCCCCAGAACTTTCTAGTACCTGTCACAGAGGGTCTGTGCACAAGTCCCCCCTCCTCCAGTGAAGCTTTCAATTCTGCCTCAACCAACTCACTTCTGCATGACTCAGGATTGCAGGAGGCCACAAATATGGGAGGCTTTCTCTGTGTAAAGGGCCCTGTGCCCTCCCCAGAGTCTCACAGAAGCAGGGAAAACTGTCCTGACTGAAGGTCTCAGCTTCAGTGAGCTCAGGTTTTCCATCCCAGCCAGGTTAGTTTGGGCTGGGCTTCCCATCTTGTTCAGCAGCACCTGCCAGGAGCCAAGAATGGAGGCCCTAGACTTGGGAGCACAGGTGTAAGCAGCAGCACAGGTCTGATTTCCCTTCCCAACTGCCCTCCCGGGGTATCCTCTGCCCTAACTATAATCAGCCCTCATCGGCTGGCAGAGGTCCCTGAACATTGCTGTGACCACCTGTCCTCCACTCTTCAAGAAGCTTGAAATGCATCTCGCTTTCCCACCCATGTGGCATGTGGCCTCTGTGAGAAAGAGGGTGTTTCCATTACTTTACCCATGGGTGCTCTACAGGGTGCTGCTCTATAACGGACTGAGAAGGGAGTGGACAGAGAAAGTGTGTCCTGCCTGCTTTTCTTCCACCTTCAGCTCATATAACAGTGCAGAACCCCATTCTGTGTGCCTTCCCAGGACGTCCCTTCCCCAACTATGTGTTCACATGTACAGAGGCCAGAAATATAGTCTATAATATTGGTAGTACTTGGTCCAGGTTGATTGTGCTGGCCTGGACAACATGGAAGCACAAGAGAGCAGTGGTTGCATCTGCTCTGGTCATTGTATCATGGTCAGTGTCTGATATGCTGATGATTTAGGCATTTCCAGCTCCCTCCATGTGGACCTGGTTCTGCTGGTATCCCCCAGAGATTCCTGCTCTGCATACCATGAAAGCCCATGAAATGACTCTCCAGTGCCCTTCACAGTGAAGAGAAATCCTTCACCAAAATGATGGATCCTTGCCAGGAGGCAGAGCTTCCACATGGGGAAGGAAATACTGCAATGAAGCCAGGGTCCCAGGTCTGAGAAGACCTAGGTTTACACCTAACTCCCCATTCCAACTACCTATGTAATCCTAGACAAGACACCATGGCTCTCAGGACCTTCCCAGTGTGTCTTCCTACACCATGAAGGTCATCCTAGCATTTTCTTCCCATGCAAATCATCTGAGGTGTGAGATGACATTTTTAATGCCTGTGGGCTGATGTCACCTGTACATAGTGTACAGAATTAGAGGTGAAATCCAGGAAAGGGTGGGATCAAAGTGTATACAGTGCACACAGGCCTGGCTACTGCTGTGTGGTGGTGGAAATGACACTTGCCTCCTGGACCTATTTCACTGGTGGCATCATGAGGGGGCAGAAGTTCATCAGTTCAGCCATCCTTATGTTCCCTAAGCATTGCAATTTCATCTATATATTGCTGCTGTGGCTTCAAGTCAGGATGTCACACAGGATAAGAAAGCACTATGGATGGAGACAAACCTCAAATCTGCTGGCACTGTGCCTACATTCACACCTGTGTTAGTCACCACACAAATGGCCTGGGCCCCTGCACAACCTCTGACATCCTAAACACCTTATGTTGGTCACATCCTGAGTAGCTTTTTGCCTGATTATGGGTCACACATAGTGACTTTTTTGTTCTGGTTTGTATTAGCCAGGCTGAAATTGAGCACAAGACTTCATGCATGGCAGGCAAGTGCTGACTATCCTGAGTTCTCTCCCCTGTTCCTGACTTGTTCTTAAATAGAGAACACCTCAGATGTAGTGGGATGTGCTTATCAATGTTCACACATAAAATGAATGTGACCAACCTCCTGATCTCTCTCCTCTGTTCTTCCTTCCTTCCTTTAACTGTTTTGTTCTGTCTTCCTCTATGAATATGTCACTATCTCTGCATCTTCCCGGAGGAGAGGCTGACACTTTGGATGGAAAAAGGGTAACAGACAGAGGAGACATCCGATCTCCAACCTAACTGAGTTCCCGCCTGTTAGCAAGGGACAGAGCCTGAAAGTAGATTCTGCAACAGCAATGCTCCTGCTGAGCCTGCAGCCTGATCAGGAGAAACTCTGGTGGATCCCCCAGCAGGACCTCCTGAATTCCTGATCCACAGAACCTGAGAGAACTGAAGTTTACCTGTGGTGCCTAAGTTTGCAGCCATGCATCCTTCAGTGGTCACTGATGTGCTATAGCAGATGTGAGGTTCTGCCCCGGGCCTAACCCTCCCCACTTCTTCCCTCCCTTATTCTCCCCAGGTCCTGTGTCCTCACTTCTCATCTCTTTCTTGACTAAAAACAATTTTGACTTTGAATCTCCAGATTGTTGGTCCCCTGTCTTCTGCCACATGGACTCAGCTCTGTGCGAGAGTAGGTCCGACTTGTCTCAGCTTCAGGCACCAGTGCCAGCTCAGCGAGGCTATTCAGATGCCCCCATGCAGTGACCTCAGCCTCTGTGTCCCCTTGTTTTATTGGGATATAGTGTTGGGTCTTCTCTTCCACTACATCTGCAGTGTTTTGTCCCTCTCCTCCAGCCTTCCAGCTTCTGGGTGGGAAGGGACATATTGTCCTTTTCTGTTCAGGTCCCAGCCCTGTTCAGCCAGAAATAAGGTGAGAATTTAGGGCATGTAGATTGACTAAATCAGATCACTTTTCCTCCGAGCAACCCAGTGGGTGCCTATGGCATCACTGTCTGTTCATGCCTGTGTGTGTGTGCATGTGAGTTTGTGTGTATGCGCATGTGTGTATGTGGAAATGTGTGTGTATCCCTCGGGATGCTGCTTAAAACCAATCCCACATGTTTAGGATGAGGTCCCAGGAGCTTCGGGGTTGCTTTTCTAATGCCTTTGGGAGTGGGCTGGGTCCTGTGCTAGGAGGTCTTTCTCCTTTGGACTTCTCCCCTGCCCTCTTCACACTGTCCATATCCTGTGCCTTAGGCCTGGCATTGCCCCTCTCTGGGCATTGGTTCCCAAATGTCCATCGAGAGTGGAATAACACACATTGTCCTTTACTGTGGAGATTCTATCATACTGGGGGGTGAGGCACAAGAGGCTCACATGGGATGCTCTCCACCTCAGCACTGTCCCCATCCACAACAGCCTCTAATTTGATGCCATCCCACCTAAGACCTTCATCTTCTGGTTACCTCACACTACCATTGTCCCCTGCAGTCCATTGGGCAGCGCAAGGCCTGGACTTACAATACATCACTCAGTATCACTGCTGCCTTGTCCCAAGTCTGTGCCACTTTATAGGCCCACATGGTTCAAAGGCCTTGGGAAATCTTTATACTATCCATCAAATTCACTAGGTTCACCTCAGTTCACACTGGGGACCTGAAGTCTGCAGCTATTTCTTTGTGGGAAACTCAGTGGCTTCTTCATCAGTGACCTAACATTTCCTGCTGCCCAGCCACCCATTGCAAGCAAGTGCAGTCAGGACTTGGGGGAATAACTTCAGCCTAGAGTATTTATAGCATGGAGCAACCAGTCAGCTGGCCTGTATGAAGGCTGCAGGGGTTTACAACATGGCACAGAAGGTCTGTGATTGAAGACCCCACCCCAGCCCCTGAGGAGTCATGGAGAGCTCTTGGGTCCCCACCACCTTCCCAGGCATGCGCATGAGCCTAGTGGGTTTGCAATCTGGGCTGGTTTTTTCTCCCTGCGACCTGATGCCACTGCTGTTTCCCAGTGCTCATTTCTCCCACTTGTTTGCCTCCATCGCCATTATGTTTCTTTTATTATGTACACAAAGCCTCATTATTTTTTTATTTAAAGAGAAAAACAAAACAAAATAAAGCAAGACAGTAAAAGGCTGCAAGAAATACAGAATTTCAAGAGAAAAAATATACAGTAAGAATTCACTAGTAAATAGATGACATATTGTCATCTCAGAAACCGTTGTCCAGGTTACAAAATTAAAGCATACAAAGTGGACATTAATACAGTGAGATTGCAGACAGTTCTGCTCAGTGATCCAACAAAAACTCAGTAATATGGTTTTCTATCCTACACCCTTAAATACACTTGCAGTTATATACTTTAGATCACTTTCTTTCCTCCCTTTTTTACACTAACAATCACACATTTTGGGTTCCATTACTCCCACAGTTCTTACAACTTTTTCTTTGAAGAGGAAAAGAAAAAATATATATAAAATAAGAAACAAGACAAAACAAAACAAAAAAAAACCCATGTGACAAAGCAAAACAGAGTCAGAACTGGAGGGCGGACATAGAATATAATGCAAAAAGAGATTACTAGGTGAGCAACAATGGTTACCATTATGCCTCTTGTTATCCTACAAAGAGGTGCCTATATAAACTGGTATAAAAGAATTGAATAAAACAGTACAGAACAAGACCAAGAAAACCCAAATTGGAGACCTTATAGGACTTCCAAAGAAGCTAATAGTCAAACCATAATGGGTATCATAGAGTATCTGGTTGCCTTCAAAGTGGTTGCCTATGCCTTCAAATTTGATACTATTAAACAAAACAGAATATAATAAAATCAGTAAGAACAAGATGTGGAGAACAATAAAAGGGTTCAAATCAGGTTAATAGCAAAACAAAAAAGTTACTATAATATATCCCACTATTTTTAATTTAGTTTTCCCTGAATTAAAAGATACTAAGAAATAAATTAATTTTAAAAAATGTGAGGAGATTGAGATAAAAAAGAGCATATCACAAGAACAACACAGGTCAGAACTGAACAATTTAAGCATCATTGTGTTTCACCATCAGATAGCCTGACATTAAAAGTAGTTACCATAGTGTCTCTTTCCTTGAAATATTTGAATCTAACTTCATATACTATAGCATCAAACTTATCAAGACAGTGTGAAACCATTCAAGAGAATGAAAGTATTGCAGGGTATTTAGAACCAGCTAACAGAAACCGAACATTGGTTTCTATGTTATCTCTTTGCCTATAAAAATTTTTGCTTATACTATTGGATATATTAAAATATAGTAAGATACAACATATTAAAACAAATGGAAACAGATGAACAACAACTTGATGGGGCTTCAAAACAGGATGATATTAAATCAGCACTAGCTATTAGGTTGTCTTATTTTCTTCAAAATAGCTTTTCATAATATCATAGACAATAATATAAAGCAACCCAGATTAAAACCATTCCAACTAATGAGTGAAAACATTATATGGATTCAAACCAGTGTGAATGGCAATCATGATTACCACATACTTTTATGTGTTATTATCATTACTTACACTAGGGAAACAATTTGGTATTTATACATGTGAGTTTGATTTATTTCACTTATGAGTATGGTCTCAAGCTGCATCCATTTATTTATAAATGTCTCAATGTGATCATTCTTTATAGCTGAGTAGTATTCCATTGTATAAAAATACCACAACTTTTTTATCCATTCTTCAGTTGATGGACACTTAGGTTGTTTCCAAGATCTGACTATTACAAATTGTGCTGCTATAAACATGGGTACACATATATCACTGTGGTATGATGCTTTCAGCTCTTCTGGAAATATGCCTACAAGTGGAATAGATGGGTCAATGGGGCTTCCAGTCCCAGCTTTCTGACAAATCTCCAGACTGATCTCCACAATGATTGCACTAGTCTACACTCCCACCAACAGTGCAGGAGAGTTCCTTTTTCCCCACACCCTCTCCAGCATTTGTTGTTGTTGGTTTTCTTGATCTTGGCCATTCTTTCAGGAGTGAAATCAAATCTCAGTGTGGTTTTAATTTGCATTTCTCTAATGACCATTGATGGTGAATATTTTTTCATGTATTTGTTTGCCATTTGTATTCTTTCATCTGAAAAGTGTTTATTCATCTCAGATGCCCATTTTTGGATTGGGTCTTTGAATTTTGGGGCTCTGATTTTCTTTTAATTCTTTATATGTTTTAGACAGAAGTCCTTTGTCTGAGTTCACTAAGATTTTTTCCCAGTTTGTGGGTTTTCTTCTTACTATTTTAGAGATTTCTTTTGACATACAGAAACTTTTTAATAAGATGTTATCCCAGTTATTGACTCTAGAAAGTATTTCCTGTGAGGTTTGAGTCTTGTTCATGAATTCTCTACCTACCCCTATGTCTTCAAAGTTTTTACCCAATTTGTCTTCCAATAAATTTAGTGTTTCTGTTTTAATATTTAGATCTTTGAACCATTTAGATTTTATTTTGGTATATGGAGATAGGTATGGGTCTAGTTTTAGTTTTTGGCATATGAAGAGCCAGTTTTTCCAATGCCATTTATTAAAGAGTCTGTCGTTCTTCCAGTGAACATGTTTGGCCCCTTTATTGAAGATAAGGTGGTGGAGTGTTTTTGTAGTTGTGGTTGTATCTTCTAATCCATTCCACTGATCTTTGGCTCTGTTTTGATTCCAGTACCATGTTGATTTTACTACAGATGCTTTGTAGTAAAACTTCAAGTCAGGGATTGTGATGCCTCTTGTCTTGCCTTTGCTGCTTAGAACTGTCTTTGCCATGCTAGGTCTCTTCTCACTCCTGATGAATTTTAGGAGTGATTCCTCGAGATCTATGAGGTATGTTGATGGGTTTTTTTATCGGGATTGCATTGAATCTGTATAACAGTTTTGGGAAAATGGCCATTTTCACAATATTTATTCTTCCTATCCATGAGCTAGGGATGTCTTTCCATTTTCTGAGATCATCTTCAATTTAATTTTTCAGTGTATAATAATTTTCCCTGTACAGGTCTTTCAGTGCTTTCATGAGAATAATTCCCAAATATTTCATTTTTTTGGTTGCTAGTGTGAAGGTTGTGACTTCTCTTATTTCACTCTCTGTGATTTTGTTGTTAGTGTATAGGAATGCTATTGAATTCGTATCCAGCCACATTGCTGAATTTATTTATTATATCTAGGAGTCTTTCAATGGAGTTTTGGGTATCTTCTATGTATCATATCATCAGCAAATAGTGATAATTTAACATCTTCTTTTCCTAATTTTATAACTTTTCTTTCTCTCTCTTGTCTAATTGTTCTGGCTAGTATTTCCAGTACCATATTAAATAGGAGCAGTGACAGGGGACATCCTTGTCTTGTGCCTGATCTTAAAGTGAAGGCATTCAATTTTTGGCCATTTCATATGATACTGGCTGTTGGTTTGTCATAGATGGCCTTTACTATGTTGAGGTAAAGAGCATCTATTCCAATTTTCTGCAAGGTTCTTATCATAAATGAATGTTGTACCTTGTCAAAAGCTTTTTCTGCCTCTATAGAGATGATCATGCGATTCTTACTTTTGACTCTATTGATATGGTGAATTACATTTATTGATATACGTATGTTGAACCATCCCTGCATACCTGGGATGAATACCACTTGGTCATGTTGTATAATCTTCTTGATGATTTGCTGCATCCTTTTTGCCAATATTTTATTGAGGATTTTTGCATCTGTGATCATTAGGGAGATTGGTCCGTAGTTCTCTTTTTCAGTTGGGTCTTTCTCAGGTTTTGGTACTAGAGTAATATTTGCTTCCAGGAAAGCCTTAAGGAAGGATTGCTTCCCTTTCAATTTCATTGAAGAGTTTGAGGAGTGTCGGCATTAGGTCGTCTTTGTATTTCTTGTAGAATTCTGCAGTGAATCCATCTGGGCCTGGGCTCTTCTTTGTAGGTAAGGACTTAATTATGTTTTACATTTCATTAATAGAAATTGAGTTATTCAGCAGCTTTACATCTTCTTGATCTAGCTTTGGCACTTCATATGCTTCTAGGAATCTGTCTATTTCTTCTGTGTTATCAAACCTTTGAGAGTAGAGGTTTTTGAAATAGGTGTTGATGATCTTCTGTATTTCTGTAGAGTCTGTAGTGATTTCACATTTTTCATTTCTTATTGCATGAATTTGAGCTATTTCTTCCCTTTTTTTAAATAAGGCTGGCTAGGGGCTTATCAATTTTATTCATTCATTCAAAGAACCAACTCTTTGATTCATTGATTTTTTGGATTGTTTTCTTAGTCTCTATTGCATTGATTTCTGCTCTGATTTTTATAATTTCCTCTCTCTTTTGCTTTGGGCTTGACTTGTGCTTCTTTTTCTAGATGTTTGAGGTGTAACATCAGGTTACTTATTTGTATTTGTTCTGTTTTCCTGATTTGGGAAATCAGTGCAATAAATTTTCCTCTGAGGACAGCTTTCATTGCATCCCACAGATTCCGATAAGTTGTATTTGTGTTTTCATTTGCTTGTAGGTATTTTTTAAATTCTTCTTTAATTTCCTCTGTGATCCACTGATTACTCAATAGTGTGTTATTAAATTTCCCTGTGTTTGTGTGATTTTTGCAGTATCTTTTATCATTAATTTCTAATTTCATGGCGCTATGATCCGATAACATGCAAGGGATAATTTCAACTCTTTTTCATTTATTGAAATATGTTCTGTGAGTTAATATATGGTCCAATTTAGAGAATGGCCCATGTACTGCTGAGAAGAATGTGTATTCTGTTGTTGTTGGGTGGAATACTCTGTATATGTCTATCAATTCCCTTTGTTCACAGGTATGATCCAGTTCTTTTATTTCTTTGATGATTTTCTGTCACATTGATCTGTCCATTGGTGTTAATGGTGTGTTAAAATGGCCTGTATAATTGTATTACTGCTAATTTGGTTTTTCATTTCTGATATTACTTGTTTTATATAACTGGGTGCTCTGGAATTTGGTGCATATATATTTAAGATAGTTATCTCTTCCTTTTGAAGTTTTCCCTTAACCAGTATGTAGTAACCTTCTTTATTTCTTCTGATCATTATTGGTTTGAAGTTCACATTGTCTGCAAACAGAATAGCTACCCCTGCTTTTTTTGGATTCCTGTTGCATGGAGAATTGTTTTCCATCCTTTGACTTTCAGTCTGGGAGTATCCTTTTGGGTTAGATGGGTTTCTTGTAGACAGCATATGGTTGGATTTTGTTTCTTGATCCATTCTGCCAGTCTATTTCTTTTAATTGGTGAATTGAGACCATTTAAGTTAATGGTTATAACTGTTATATATTGGTTTATTGCTGACATGTTATATTTTTGCCATTGCATCTTTGTCTCTCTGTTCTGCTTAATTGTCTGCTTTGTTTAGTGGTTTTTTTCTTAAGTGTATCTAAGCTGTCTTTCAGTATTCTTTGCAGGATTGGCTTGGTGATCATGAAGTTCTTCAGCTGTTCTTTGTTGTGGAAGTATCTTATTTCTCCATCGATTTTGAA
This sequence comes from Cavia porcellus, assembly GCF_034190915.1. Lineage (NCBI taxonomy): Eukaryota > Metazoa > Chordata > Mammalia > Rodentia > Caviidae > Cavia > Cavia porcellus. The sequence goes on from NW_026947517.1 coordinate 26,506,097, forward strand.
GGACAGTTTTGCAGGGTACATCAATCTGTGTTGGAAGTCATTTTCCTTTAGGATCTGAAATACTTCACTCCATGCTCTTCTTGCCTTTATTGTTTGTGTTGAGAAGTCTGCTGTGATTTTGATAGGTTTGCCTTTATAGGTGATCTGTCTTTTCTCTCTGACAGCTTTTAATATTCTATTCTTTTGTTTGATTTCTTGGATTGTGATTATTATATGTCTGTGTGTAGTTTTATTTTGGCTATGGCTATTTGCAGTTCTATATGCTTCATTGATCCTGATATCAGTTTCCAACTTCATGTTTGGGAAATTTTCAGCTATTACTTCTTTAAATATCCTCTTTACATCCTTTATGTTGTCCCTTCTTTTTCATTTATTGCTATCAACCTTATGTTGTTTTTCTTTGCATCATCTTCCAGGTGTTGAATTGTTATTTCTTGATTTCTTGTTACTTTTAAAAGATTTTTCCTTTCCTCTTCACTGGCTGCAATCTTGTCTTCAAGGTCTGAAATTCTATCTTCACATTCATTGAGGTGGTTTTTACAACTTTCAATGAAATTTTTGATTTCCTGTATATCTCTTTTTATCTGTTTTATATATTCTGTTTGTTTCTTATATTGTTCATCAAGAGATTCTATCTTTTTGTATAGTTCTTCCAATTTTTTAACTTGATCTTGTTTAGATATGCTCAGCATCTCCTTCATTTCTTTTATCATTTCTTCTTTTACCTGAGAGATTATTTCTACTTTGAATTCCTTTAAAGCTTCCCAGAGTTGCTTCTTTATTTCAGTTACTATTATTTCAGGTATTTCAGGTATATGGCATGTATTTTCTTCTATGTACATGGCTCCTAAGCTTTTTTGTGATGGGCTGGATGTTTGAGATTGCATTTTGGTCTTTCATTTTGTCATTTTCCTGTATTTCTGTGTTTCAAGTTTTGTTCCAGAGTTTCCCCTGGATGTGCTGGAGATTATCTCTTATGACCTGGGCTCTTGGGACTTGTCTGGTAGTGTAGCTCCCACTTTGGGCTGTGGAGCCCCTGGATTAAAAGAGAATTGCTAGGCTCCTCTCAGGTAAACCTAAAGCTTCCTCAAGCTGCAGTTTCCCTCTCTGGTAGCAAAGCTCCCCTGAGGGAAAGAAGGCCACCTGATGTGGTCCAGGCAATCCCAAATCCTGCTAAGCCCAGTCTAGTGTGGCTGCAAGCCCAGCAGACCCCCAATTCACCAAAGCCAGGATCTCATATTCTCCCAGGGATTGGATGTTGTGTAGTCATCTAGCTCCTTAGCTGGCAAAGCTCCCCAAGATGATAGAGGGTCCCTGTATGGCCTAGGTAGGCCTCAAACCTCCTCAGCAGGGCTGCTCCCTCTTCCAGGCACTGGCAGTACTGCTGGTGCTCTCCAGGTCAAAATAAGTTTGCAGACCAGGCTGGAGCGGTTCCAGCGGCTCGGCCCAGCTCCACTCTTAAGGCTTGCAGCTGTAGTGCACTTTTCCAGCTGGAGAGGTGGCAGGCGGGGCTGAACGAACTCCCTCCGCTGGCTTGGCTGTTGTCTCTCCTTCCTGCCGGCCGCCTTATTATTTTTAATCTGCCTGTGTTCCTCTGTCTCGTTCTTTGACTGAACTACTGGGGAAGAACTGTCACAGATGGTGAGGTGCTGAGCCAGACTTTGTGCAGTTACACTGTCCAGAGAAGAGGACAAAGGCAGTCATATTCATGACATTTCATGGAAATAAACCACAGGAGAACTGAATGTACACCCTGCTTGCAACACTGCACTTTCTATTCTGGGCCATAGACTTTCCTTGGAACACAGAGTGCCTCACATTTTAATGGTTGTGTTACAACTACAATTCTTTAGTTTTGTGATTTTTTTTTACTTTTAAGCTCTCATAAATTAAAGTTAATAATTTATCACTACAAATATATAAGTATAAACATGGGTGTGACACTCCCATGGTGCTGCACTATAATGAAAGAAAATGTGTTAATCTCCTTCATATGAAATAAACATAAAATGCCCTTTATGTAATTAAAGGTGCAGCAGTTTTGACATGTGTATGCCTATAAAGCCACGAACATAATTAAGAAAACAAAGAAACCTAAGAATTACAAAAGATTCCTCAACACCTTTATTATGCTCTGCCAAGGGTCCACGAATATGTGAATGAGAAATTCATGCAATTTTTCTGGATTTTCCCTTCTAAGACAAGGCAAGATTTAACAGTTACTTCCAACACGGTATGGCTGAGGAGAAACATAACTGCAGTGATGTGGAAAAGGTAGGACGGGTAAATTACAAGGACATAAGATGAGTTGTGGCCAGGACCCAGTAGGAAGGGAAAGAAAAAATAAATTTGTGTAGTGAGTTGATGAAAATATTCTGGAAGAGGACCCTGGTGAAGGTTTCACAGTACAGAGAATACACCTAATTTTATGAAACTTGTCAATTGAAAAAGGCCAAAAACTTTAAATTTTATTTATAATGATTCTATCACTGGCATATCTCTGGGAAATAAGGGTAGCAGTGAATACAATAATAAGTAAATCTGGAAGAGAGGGGAAGGCAGGTGTGGATCAAGAGATGCCCACAGGTAGAGCTCAAGAGGTGACTCCTGCTGTAGAGCCACCAGTAGGTCCAGCTCTGCAGCTGGTGGACGAGGGAATCCAGGTGCCTGCTCTTGCTGTGGGGCCATAGCTGGTGAGGGAGCTGTAGGTGGAAATGGCATGAGATCTGCAGATGCAACTTCTGCAAGGGATGGAACTGGCACTGCAGTTGCAGGAAGAGAAAATATTACCAATTTTCCATGGACTTTCCAGTGCAAAACCTTTCCACTGCCTGTCAGAGGCAGCCATGTGCACCAACACAGCCCCAACAAAGCCTCCCAGACTGCATCCCCACACTGACTACTGAGGTCTCATGCTCCTGGGTGTCCCATCATCTGGGCACATTGCTGAGTTCCCCAGATCTTTCCCTTCCCTCAAGGCCACAGCCAAAACCACAGGGCTCCTTACCCTATGGCTTAACCTCCAGAGCCTCAAGAGGCTCTGGCCGGTCCAGGAGAAGCTCAGCCTGGGGACTCATCTCAGAGTTCAGCTCCAGTGAGGAGTCAAGGGCAGGAGATGTGGACCTGGGGCAGACAGGGAGGCTTCAGAGTGAGAGGTCTGCCTCTCTCCTCACACTACCTACAAAGGTTACCTTAGGGAGGGGAACATGGGCCCCTAGCCCAGTAAGTGCAGTGTCCACTCCCACCCTCTGCCAACTACAATGTGGCTGTGTGGGCCTTGAGAGGTGGAGAGAAGGCTCCATGGGAGGCAGTCTTTGCTTAGTGGTGTGACACTTCTCCCTTTTTAAGGGAAGCCTGGCACAGTACCTTCCCGCCCTTGCCCACTGAAAGTCAGCTGGGTGCAGGCAAACACTGGTATCTGCTATGTCCTTGCTCTCAAGGGCTCAGGGCTGCTGCACTATGAATATTTGAAAAGTGAGGGATCAGTCAGTGTCTGTCCTGCCTATCTGCAGTCTCTAGCTCAGGCAGTGATGTGTTGCCCACTTCTCTTTGTGTTTGAATAACTCCTCGTGCATGGTCTGCTCCACATCGAGGGAGGCCTGGGACCCAGAAAAACTGCCTTGAGTTAAGTCATATCTGTTCTGCTGCCATTGCTGATTTTGTGGCTTCCAAAGAACATCAAAACTCAAAAGGGCAGTGGTTGCACCTGCTCTGCTTATAGGATCATGGACAATACCCACAAGTGTTTTCACACAGGATGTCTTCATGTGTATTTGTGGGTTGATGCCACCCACTCACTTTCCAGTGATACCTTTGGGCCCTGGACACTTTGCCATACCCAAGAATTCCTGCCATGGGCATACCCCGAACCCCCTAGAGTAACTCTCTAATCTCCTTTCCAATGAACAGAATAGCTTTCCTCAAGTGCAGGTCAGTGAGGCAGGTGGAAGGTCACTCCTGGGAATCAGCACAGCCTCTGCAGCTGGTCTTCATAGGGCCAACGCCACAGCCAACCCCTTGCCATGAAGCCTCCATTTCATCCTCAGCGACCCTGCAGTCTGCATCCACTGACACTTCACTATTCAGTGTTGTAAACTGAGGCAGAGAGAGGCGCTTGCACGTGGCCAGGACTTGAATGCACAAGTAGCCCAAGATTCACAGGGCTGCTCAGGTAAGAACTTATCTTCCCAGTATTTGAACCTGTCCTGGATTCAGTGTCTGTGCATGGGTAGAGGTTGAGCCTAGGGATACCTGTCCTGGACTCTCACTTGTCTCTGGACACCTCTGTTCTGGGGCCGGTGAGTCTTGACCTGAATTACTCATGACAGTTGGGTGTTTCCAGGTGAGCTTCCTGAACTCTCTGGGCCAAATGAATCATCCTCTCATACGTTCCCAGTTGATTCCCCCATGCAGGGTCCTGATGCTGCTCCCTGGAGACCTGGGAAAGCAGCACGGTATGTTCCCTGTTCACTCTCTCAAGTCAACTGCCTGTGAGGGTCAACTGTCTCCAAACCAAGGTGCCTGGTGACCAGAGCCATCAAAGTTCTGTTTGGACCTGTTGCTAAGGAAGTGAGATCATGTGCTGGGGTCCACAGTTGGGTCTCCCCCTCTGATGCCTCCTTTGTTTTTATTGTGGAAATAATCTGTGTCCTCCTTAGAAACAGCAAGTTTAAAAACTAAAAAAAACCTTGTGTGTATTTTTAGACTTTGCTTCACTTTGAAGATTTTAATACAACAAACATGTAGATGCTTCAGATGTGGCAGGCACAGTGCCAAGTATACTTTTCCATCCAAAAGATCCTTTCCCTTGAGAGTTAGGTGCACAGTGTCTTCATTTAGAGAGCTCTCAAAGTTTATGGTGACTTCCTTTTCTGGACTTATGTTAGTTTCATTTCAGTTTCATTAAAGAGCCTAGGGATGTTCCCAGAATATCCATAATAATTTTCCTTGAAGGATGTAAATACTTCATGTTATAACCCCCATATGTTTAGGGGAGGAGGATTCCTAGCAAGTTTTACATTCACATGTCTATGAATGATTCCTCATTCATCCTTAGATGTTTAACTCAGCCACACACTGTAGTGCTCTGTACTGTGACATCTTTTGAGGGAGCACAGTACATGGTGAGTGCAAGGGGAGGCTTTGCAAGGCCATTGACATCATCACCCCATGCTGAAGAAGGACACATGAGCTTCACTTTTGGGGAACTTGTGTCCTAGTCACTACTATCACTCCCAGTCCTCCCATCCCAAACAGACCATGGGCTTTGTGTCCCTGCTTGGTCATTGGCCTTTCCTAGAGGTGATGGCACTAAGACTGTTCAGTCTCAATGCTCTTTAGTTGGTCTCCTTCAAGCAGCTTCTCTGTGGTGGGCTCACCTTTTTGCTTCTTATTGGTGTTGGAGCCACCACAAACTATTATGGGGCTGAACCCACCAATTGTGACTTGTCCACTAATTCATCATTCCTCTGCTGATGGCCAATTGTTCTGTTTCCCAGTCGACCCTTGAAAGTGAGCTGCCAAAGCCATTTAGATATATGGGCTTGACTGGAGATACACTTTTATTTCAAAGAAAAAGTATATAGATGTGAAATTTCCAGATTATATTTATTGTGTATGGTTAATTTAGAAACTGTTAAGGAACCCTTGGAAGCATTTTTTAAAATTAAAGTTATATGGTTGTTTTCTTTTTGTTACCAGGGATTGAACTCACAACCTCATGTTTGTAGGCTGCCCTTACACTGCTGAGCCTGTTTTCTTTTTCTTTTTTTTTTTTTTTTTGCTTTGTTTTGTTGTGTGTGTTATGCCTTACTATGTTATGCTATGTTATACTATGTTTTGTGTTGGTGAGAATTTTGAGTCTCTTTCAATGTGTTTTCAGTGTTTTCTGATTTCATTTTATAATACTCACCTGATAAACTATGAGAATATCACATAATTGTGGGGAATTTTGTCTTGGAGAAAATTTTAAAAGGAAAAGAGAAGCAGGTTTCATAGTAAATGTTTGTAATGCCAGATATTAAAAGGCTGAGACAGAAGGACTGCTGTGAGTTAAGGTCAGCCTGGGCTACAATGTAAGTTCAATGCCAGCCTGAACTTCATAGCAAAACCCTGTCTCAAAAATAAATCAAAATAAAAAAATGTAAAAGAGGTTTTAAAAACAGAGGCAAAAATTGTCTATAGATTGACAAATCATTCTTTGTGAATTTTTCTTGCATATGTACTTAGTCAGCACACCTAGCATAGGGCTTACCATCAAGTAGACATTGATCTACTGCCAGATAGTTGAATCGCTTCAGTTTCTTTAACCTTTTAACTGAGATGAATGTAGATATGCCTCTGAATATACCTTCTGAGGATTTGGAGAGCTTAGTATGAAGAGAATTAAATGGTTCTTTTTTTTGGTTTTTGTACTAAATTTATATATGGTAGTAGGATTTAAGCAAGTAATTGCTATTTTTTAAAACACTTTCTTGTTTCATTTTAATGTAACTCAAGTACATATTAATAGGGACCACATAAAATTGCCATTTTTAAGTCTATAAAAGGCTAAAAAATTACACAGAAGAATAATGACAGAAGAACAGTGGTTAATGAACTGTGCACAGTGATTTCTTGAATGTCTTAATGATCTGTAGTTTCATACATTTGTAAAATTTATTAATTTTAACTTTTTTTTTTACAAATTTTAAAACATGGTCTCACAAAGATTCTGAGCTCCCCAGGCCAGGCTTAAACCTTTCCTCATTCATTATCCCACCCCCTCCCAGAGTCCTAACATTGGAGGTGTACACTATTCTGAGTTGGTAACTGGCCATAACTGTGTGTTCATAGAATGAAATATTTGGCTTTGCTCTTTAGACACTTTGCAGAAAGAGTCAATCTATTTGAGCTGTCTACTACCTTCCTGACCTTCAGGTTCTTTCATGGTGAGCAGAACTGAAAATCCCATTAACACTGTTGGTAGATTCTCTGCTTTTTAACTGTGGTCAGCATGTGCTTCAGATGATCAATGCAAATGCTTTCTGCTCTGGGACTGAGGCTTGCTGTCCTTGAAGCATATTCTCTTTCTCTCTGATCCCACACCCTGGCACCCATGAGCAGAGAGAGGCAGAGATGTTTTATGCAGATGGAAACACCTTGAAATTGTCAACCAGCAGCAGAATCAAGCAGGGAACAGAGCTGCTGAACACTGACATTTGGGTGGTGGAATCCTGTGGTGGGTTTTGCCCTGGGTTTACTGAGGTGACTCCATAAAGCTAGCTTGCTGCTGGGATGTTTCTTCCTGTAGTACAGTTCCAAAGGGAAATTATGTACATGTAGCATTTATTTGGAGTTTTTTCTTTGCAGTTGTGAAACCTGCATATATATGTCTTTCACACCTCTGCCATAACAGACCCACCCACAGGCATTATTTCATGTCTTGTAAATGGTCAGTTGATTTACATAACATGCAGAGCACTGTTTTCAGCTTTGTTTTTCCAAAACTTGTGCATTTTCAAATATTTCTTCCAGGGAAGCTAAAAGATTTAGTTTGAGCAAAGCTTCAAGTGTGTTGCTGTGCCTCTGTGTGATCTCCTTGCTGCCAGACCTGAAGAAGGAAGTGAGGTGGACCCGCTGGAGGTTCATCCCCAGAGGGACACTCTGCTCAGCAGTGTCAGGCAGGGCTGCCCCACACCTGACTGGCTACCTTGGCATCGAAATGCCCTAGCCCAGTGCTGTCCTGGTGTTGGGAATAACTGGATTGCAGTGGAGACTTCCAGGGCACTGGCTGGCCCTAGGAAAACCTTGCAGTGTAATGGGTTTTTCATACCTAGACCTGCACATCTATGGCCCTGGGGCCAGGGCAGACTTCCCTCTAGCAGCCATGCACAGCATCCTTCAGACAGCTCTCCTATGAATGCTCTAATTGGAGGCTAAGGAGGGTCCTAGTTCCTTCCTGCTTCAAAAAGTACTGTGAATCAAACTCTTGAAAAGAAGTCTTGAAAATTTGTGCAGTGTTCTGTGTGGGAAAAAACTCTATTCTGTGCCCTATGAATTTGAGGTATGGCTCTGTATATAGCTGTGATGGGAGTTGCAGGACAGGACTCTGCTCTGCCCCCCATGTTCTCTCCAGTGCTGTTCATCACCTGCCTTAAAATGTGTCATTGGATGAGGACACAGCATGTATCAGGGATGTGTGCCTGTGTGAATCAGCTTTGGGAGGCTGAGTATTTTCTGCACCTGTTGGCCACACGTGGTGATTTCCTTTGGATGATAAGACTTTGTCACTTCTCTCACATTATGGACTCATGAGATCTCTTTTATTCCTGTAATTCATACTCCAGGGAAGTGCAGCACTCACATCACCAATGCCAGCACTAGACAATGAACCAATCACAGATGTTAGGTTTAGCTGCCTCTGTCCTCCCTGAGGCTTTGAGGGGACACCCAGGTACAAACCATAACACCTTCTAAAGTAAATCCACTAAAGATGCCCATGCTCTGGACTAGAGGATAATAACTTGCCTTAGTCAAGGTTTTTATTGTATTTATTCTATGTTATTATTTTGTTTTTGAGACAAGTTCTCACTGTGTATTTCAAGCTGGACTTCAATTCACTATGTAAACTTGGCTGGCCTAGAATTCACAGCAATCCTTCTGCCTCAGCCTCCTAAGTGCTGAGATTACAGGCATGTACCATCATGACCAGCTTCTGTTTGTTTAGTTGTATTTATTGATTTGCTTGAGACTACTCAACTTAGTTATGCTTGTTATACTTCAGTATACAAAAATGCTAGTAAGTGTGATGAAGTTCAAGATCCAAGTAAACAACTTAGCAATTTAGCAAGGCCCTGTCTGGAAATAATTTATGCAAATAAACCAAGGCTTTGGGTTCAATCCCCGGCACTACAAAAAATAAATAAATCTATAAATAAACAAAAGCTATACTGGGTAACTCAGATGAGAAGTGTTTTTCAAAAGCAATTTTATTTCATTATAATTGACATAGAAAGAACTTACAGGTTTGAAATACAAAATTAGATGAACCTTGACCTGGGCCAGGAATGTAGCTTAGTATCAATGTGCCTGGCTGACAAGCACAAGGTCCTGAATTTGGTTCCTGGTACCAAAAACAAAACAAAACAAAATAAAAACTAAAAAACAAACAAACAAAACCCCTGAGAATCTTGACACACATGAGTCCCTTGAAAACCCTCATCCCCATAGTGATGCACAGGTCATCTTCACATTTTCCTTATGGCTCCTTACAATTGCTTCCTTCCATCCTAAGCAACGTGTCTGCTGATGACATGTCTGTAACCACACAGGATGCAGGATGTTTTTGTTTGATTTTGTTTTTGTTTTTGTTTTGGTTAGCTGGTAGGGTTTACTCAATCCTCATAACCATGTTAGGTTTCCCCATGTGCTGCTCCTTGTCAGTGGCTGAGCCATCACATTGCACTGTGTGGATGAACCTCAGATCCTCATGTATCCATCAGCTGAGGTCCTGTGTGTTGTTTCCAGTCTTGATCTTTAAAATAAGGTTTCTGCCATCATTCTTGTGTTTCTATGGATATAGCACTCATTTCCCCAGGGAAGGTACTTAAGTGTGAAGTTGAATATTTCAGGTCTTGAATGTTTAACTCAGAAATTGTTTAACTGACTTTCACAGTAGGTGTTCAAAGCAGAGTAAAAATTTTTGACTCTCCTGTGAGTATTTTTAAACACTGTTCTTATATTTTTCAGTCTTTTTGAGTTGATTTTATAAAATTTACCTAAGGAAGGGTTATTTCTACTACATAAAATTCAACATTTTTTTTACTTTGAATAGAATTTTAAAGGTATAAAAAACCCAAAAATACTGTATATTTGCAAATATGTAAATCTTATAATTTTAACATCACAAAACTTCTACTATGTGATGATTAATCTTCATCGTCAACGTGTTGGGCTTCAGAGCTCTCCAAGGGACAGCTTAGTAAACTTAGTACACTTAGTAAAGTGTACTTCTTGGCTTGTCTGTATGGGTCATGGAGGAGTGACACTAGGTAATCCATCTGGTCTCTGGCCCCTTCCTCCTAGCACTGTCACTCCACTCCACTTCCGGCCACCATGAACTGAGCAGCTTTGTCTCATCACACACTCCTTCTATGGAGTCCCTGCCTTGGAACCAGGCAAGACTGAGTCCCCTGAAACCATAAGCCAGATTAAACCTCTCCACTTTCCAGCTGTGTGTGCTACTAATGGGAAAGCTTGACCAAGACAATTGTTTTTATGTTTACATATGTGCTTTAACCTACACAGCTTGTATAGAATTTACCATAATTTCACCCTAATTTTCAGGTCAGATCTTGGAATTGTTTTCAATTTTTTTTACCCTTTTAAGTGAGATGTGCATAAATATGTTGTTAAATGTATTCTTTCCTGATTTAGAGAGTTTGTGACTAATGGAATTGGATTATTCTAAAATGTAAATATTTAATTTTTTTATGTTTCCATTTATATAAATACCCAGAACAGGCAAATTCTTAGAAAGCACAGTAATGGTCTGTGGCTCAGTGTGGGCAATGGAGAATGACAGTTTAATGAACCTAGGTTACCACTGAGGATGGTGGAAGTGTTCTTTAACAAGCATCATGAGGGTCTCACCGCCCTGAGTGCATGAAATGCCACTGAACTGTGTGCTGCAATACAGATGCTTATTTTTAGATTGACTTTTACCTTAATAAAGAAAAAACCACAGATGAGGAGTCTCCCTACCACTGATCACAGACCTGTAGAGTGGGAGCCCCCTGAGGACAGCACTGAAGACCTTTCCTAAATGCTTCCTCTCCTCCCTCCTCTGCTCAGAATAAAGGGATCAGAGACTTGTTACTGAGTGTAGGTGAAGTAACAGATGTGCACTGTCAGGAGACTGGAGGCTTCAACTATAAGTTCTGTCCTTTGAGTGACATATGGGATGCGTGTTATGATCAGGATCTGGGAGGAATTACTCATCAAAAAGTGAATAGAGAATCACAAAACTGTCCCTGAATCCACTCATCTCTTCTGTACCCTTTGTCACCTTCTATCTACTGTCTAAAACATGTTAAAATATGCACAACACAAAATCTACTACCTTAGTCAGTGACCAGTGTCATTAAGAACTTTTACCTTGTGCAATTATCAGTCCCATCCTGCTCCAAAACCCTATTTCCAATCTGAAAGTGTGAACTCTCCCAGCAATAGCTTCATTTCCCTTCCTTTAGCCACTTGAAGCATCATTCTACTGTCTGTCTCCATGAATTGAACACTTCTGTGTCATTCCACTCTGTGGAATCAGAGTATATTTTCTTTTGTATCTTTATTTAACTTAACAGAATATTCTCAAAGCACAATCATGTTACAGTATGAAACAGAATTTAAGGAGTTAATAATGTGCTATGATATATACATACTACCTTTTGTTCATCCACCCATTGTGGGCTGTTTCCATGTTTTGGTTCTTGGGAATAATCCTATTGTGGACATGGAAATGCAAATACCTGCTTGAGCTCCTTATTGCATTTAAAGCCTATAAGCAGATGTGGAATTATTGAATCACAGGATTATTCTATAGAATTTGGAGAGGACAGCTATGCTGTTCTCTACAGCAGCCAGTCCATTTTACAACCCCATCAACAGGATATGAGATTTGGGTTTCTCACTGAGATCCTCTGGAATAGGAAGTATACAAAGAATCTAATCAAGTTGCTGGCACTGATCATTGGTTTGGGGAGCATCAGACTACAGTACACCTGATGGATTTGTGTGCTACATGGGCCAGTAGGAACAGAGAAGGACTGGGCCCAAGCCAAACCCAAGTTAGTGTTGATTCTACAGCAATGTGAACTCTTTAGGGACTGTCCCCTTCTACACCATGGAAACCAGTATCCTGGTGACCCACACCTTGCAGCTTCCCACTCCCTAGTGAAATCTAGATGCCCCACAAAGTTGGCCTTTGCAGAGTGAGTGTGTGGATGCTCTACTTTCTGTGTTTTAGGGAAAGAGCTAGATGAATCAGTTGTTGCCTCTACAAGGTCAGCAAAGCTCTGATTGGCTGAGTCCCAAACTTGGTTGCTGACTCTCACAGTTCCCAGGGTAGTGATGCTGCAGGCTGGCATCTGCCTCGGGTGAGAAGGAGGAACTAGACCATGTTGGAAGGACTTCTCCATGCCTGGGACCCCAGTGAGTGCCAGAGGCCAGACAGGATAGCTGAGGATGGAATCCTTGCCCCTGGGGCCTCCTGGACCAGTGAGTGATAGGAAACATTTTAGAGACCAAGGGCCCAAAATGCAACCCAAAACCCAATCACTTATTGCACTGACAACAGTGCAATTAGACATGAATACTGAACTGAGGTTTTAGTTTAGAAAAAACATCTCATCCATTGACATATTTTGTCTTGGAAGAAAAACACAATCACAAAGCTTTCAATGATACAAACAACCTTTTATTGAAAAGTGAAAGTTTGCATTTGATATGCTTTCACACAATTAATGTTACCTTTACTGTTGTATGCATACTAATAATTTGTCAAAGGTTGGCTTATACTGCATTAGTTTCAGAGCAACACATGCAATATTCAAGTCATCTGTTAGTCTGTTTCATGTATCAGATTTAATATAATTCAAAGCTGAAAACAGTGGCTCACAGTATAAGATAAGCCAAAGTAACAAGTACGCCCCAGGGCTTTCATTTACTTAATTGTTTTTTGGGTTTTTTTTTTTTTTTTTGAGACACGGTCTCACTATGCAATTCAGGCTGGCATCAAGCTCACTTTGCAGCCTCAGGCTGGTCTTGAACTTGCAACAATCCTTCTGCCTCAGCTTCCCGAGTGCTGGGATTACAGCCATGCACCACTATCCATGGCTGATTTAAAACTATTTGGCACAAAATTCCACACTTCAAGGATTTCATCTTCACTTTAAAGATAATGAAATTCAACAAAGCAAAACAAAGCAGAATAAACTCAATCAAAATAGCAGCGAAACTGGGACAGAACTTCAAAGCAGGATACTAGGAAAACAATGGCTACCATAGTCTATCTCGTTATTTTCACAATAGTTGTCCATTTCATAAGATATATCAAAATCAAACCAAAACAAAACAGAATAAAACCCATCAAACTGGAACATTGAATAAAGCAAAACAATTAATCAGAACAAAGCAAAACAATGGGAACAAGATTGGATTTCAAAGACAAGGCAGAAGAAAATTTCCCATATTTGCTATATTGAATGTTGGTATCCTCCCAATTGATGCTCAGACCTCTGGTCCCAGACTTGCAAAGTCAACCAAACAATAGAAGCATTCAGTTGGTTTTTGGACCTCAGTTTCTGTCAGTTCAGTGTTCTCCCAACCAGACAGTTGCTCATGGGAGTGGGGGGTGTTGATTCCCAGCCCATGTGCCTATAGGCTCACAGGTGAAGCTGACTTTTTTTCCTGGACCCACGTGACTTGTGCAGCTTACCAGAAAACCTGGCTGGTTGGCTTCTTGGTGGGCTCTTCCCGGGCCCAACATGGCCCATCTGTGGAGTTTGTCTCAGGATTTCACTTTCAGAACTACCAACTGTGCTGTCCTTTACCATCCTTTCATGCTCCATCTTCTCAAGTGTTGCTCATATATCATAGAATTTAATTTTCCAGACAGGGTTTTCTTGAAATTCCAATAACTCTATTTCTATACTTCCAAAATCTAACCAGTGTTTCCATGAAAAATCAAGTTCTTCAAATTTGAATTTGGCTTTATCTGGAGAAATTAGAAAACACATGGTGAGCTGGGTATAGAGACAAATGCCTATAATCTGTGCACTGATGAGGTGAGGCAAGAGGATTCTTGCAAATTTGAGGCCAGCCTGGCCTACAAAATGAGCTCAAGGCCAGTCTGAGCTACATAGCAAGACATAGCCTCAAAAAATAAAAATGAACGAACAAACAAAAAACCTGCAGTGCTGTCTCCATTGCACAGAACTGTGAAAGTCTGTTACTAAAATTGTCTTTTGTGATTACTACCATGGTAGCATATTCTTTGTAGGTTTCCTGATAGCTTGTAGGATTGTCACAAAATGTTGTAGAATTTTCTAAATGCATTTTTAGATTTGGAAAATAATTCAGGTGAATACTTTGAAGATTGTATTCAAAAATGTTCAGTTTTCTCTCAAATGTTTTGATATCACAATACATCCTTTCACCTGTTTTCCCCACATCTTGCAGTTTTTTCTTTAGTACACTGAAGTGTATGTAGCACAAAATTTATAAAAACCATCAGATAGTTATACCAGGCCACATCAGTGACCTGTGAATATTTCTGCCCTTTTTCATTCATAAACAGTCTTATTTCATCCAAGCTGCAGATCTCCCTGGATTCATCCTCCACTCTGCCATGGGATGCCATTGTATCTAAGTAGATCATTACACTGTGCCATATTTTGCTACACACAGTGAAATCTAAAATCAGGCAGCTATCAGATTATTTGTTTTAGAGCGATAATTACAATAACTAAGATACTAGGAATAGTTCTGATGCTAGACTATACTAAGTTATACTCAAAGATCTCAAGAAAAGAGATACTATGATAACTACTTTTATGTCGGGATATCTTGTTTTGAAACACTGTTTTGCTTAAATGGTTATGTTTCGACCTGTGCTGTTTTGTTGTTATGCCCTATTTTATCTCAATCTCCTTTTTTATTATTTACTTTTTTATCTTTTTAATTAATGGAAAAATAAATAAAAAATAGCAGGATATATTATAGTAACCCACTTTGATTTCCTATTAACTTGATTTGAAACCCTCTCACCATCTTGTTTTGACTGGTTTTCCTCCATTCTGTTTTGCTTGATAGTACCAAGTTCGAGAGTATAGGCAACAACTGTGAAGACGATAAGATTCATTATGATGCCCATTCTAGTTGACTATTATCTTCTTATGAAGTCCTATAATGTCTCCAATGTTTTGGTTTTATTGGTTTTGTTCTTTACTGTTTTGTTCAATTTTATTATAACTGATGATATAGACAATTCTTTTTAAGATAGAAAGAGGCAGTATGGTAACCATTGTTGATCACTTTGTATTTTGTTTTACATTATGTATTATGTCCATCCTTTTGATTTGACTGACTCTGTTCTGCTATGTCACATTTGGTTTTACTCTCTTCAAAAAAAAGTAATAAGAACTGTGGGCATAATAAAACCCAAAATGTGTAAATGTCATTGTACAAAAAAGAGGAAAAGTAAGTGCTCTAAAGGATATTACTGCATGTATATTTAAATGTATAAGATAGAGAACCATATTACTGAGTTTTGTTGGATCATTGAACAGAACTGTTTGCAGTCTCACTGTTTGAAAGTCCACTTTATATGCTTTAATTTTATAACTTGAACAATGATTTCTAAGATGACAATATGTAATCTATTAACTAGTGATTTACTACTGCTTGTTTTTTTCTGAAATTCTGTATAACTTGTACCCTTTTTCGGTTTTTTTTTTCTTTTTCTCCTTAAATAGAATTTTAAAAATAGGCTTAGCAGGTTTAGCAACGCTTTTGTGGTTGGTGTCAAAGTGCCATGTGACACTTGATGTACAGCGCCCAGCATTTTCACCACACAGAGTGCACAGTGCTGTCCCATTGTGTGCAGTCACTCCAGTGTCTCTCTTCAGGCTTCCTGGGGTGATCTCCACCATCTATTTTCAGTTTTGCTTTTTTTTTCCCTCATAGTTATCTTTGGGTCTTTAAGACTTGGTGTCTACAAAAACATAAAAGTTTTTTTTTTTTTTTTAAGTGAATCACCAAATACAAACCTACCCCTAAACCAAAAATAGCTAACACTACTAGTTAGCACTAAAGAAATGGGTGTTAGCTGAACCAACAATGTATGGCAGTGATTCTCAGCTGGGGTTTCTCTTGAATTTTCTAGCCACCAGAACAAGCAAACAATGTTTTATTAATCACCACAGTTTGGCCTGCTCTGAGTGCATTTTCTACCCTGTAGGGCTTTTGCTAATATCACCCCAGGCGAAGCAAGCTCTCTTCCTAAATTCTTCACAAATAACTAAACATGATTCTGATTTAAATGTGCCAGGGGACTGCATAATATTAATGGAGTCAGCCTCTTAATCAGAACATCACTTTGATAAATCTTAAATATTGTTTCAACTTTTCATAAGAATACTCAAAGCTAAAATATTGCATTATTAAAAACAGATGTACTAAAACTCACACTCAGTACAAGCAGAGTCACAGAACAAGGCTAAAGTGCCCTGTGACAACAGGCAGAGAAAGAAGTGGTGCAGGTACAAATCAAGAGATGCAGAGGAGACCAGCAGTCACCAGAAGAGCTGAAGAATGAGTCTCCCTTTGTGATATCAAAGGTAGAATGATCATGCTACCACCTTGACTCTGATTTTGAGTTCCCAGAACTTTAAAGAATACATTTCTGCTGTTTTAAACCATTTGGTTTGTGGTTCTTTAAACAATCCCTTGGAAGCTAATGCAACAATTCACTGTGTGTTAGGCACTGTACTGAGTACTGCAGGCGATAATGGAAAGTAGCAAAGACCCTTCAGTGGGGGAGGCAGACCTGTCCCTCTCTGCCCTGGGTGTAAAGTGAAAGCTCCTTTTTCCAGGCAGTGCATGGTCAGGCATCATAGCTCAGCTCCCTGCTCACCTCCCTGTCAGTTTTTGTGCTTTGATTTCCCTCCACCCCATGTGCAGTTAAAGATCTGGAAAATCTGAAGACTTTTGGGTCACCACGCAGGCCATGGTGCTCAGTTCCTGCGCTGAATCACGATCACAGTGATCAGGTACACACCTGAACATCTATCTTCACTCTAGGTTGTGAGAATCAGATGTCATGAGTTACTAAGCTGAGGGCCCTGCACATTTTAGGCAAGAATTCTGCCAATGCGCGATGGGCCCAACAGTGTCTAGGATTTTTAACATCACTTGTATTACTTAGCAAGGTGCCTGACACAAGTGCCTAAAGACTAGTGAAGGAAGAGGTTAAGGACAAATCTAGCCTGGCATGCTACTACATGCCTGGAGACCCAGCTGCTCAGAAAGCTGAGGTAGGAATATCATTTGAACTTATGAGTTTAAGGCTTGCCTCTCAAAAAACAACAAATCTCAAATAAGCACAAAAGATCATTCTGAGGTCACAAACATGCTCCCTGACATGTGAAATACATTCACAATATCAGATAATATGGAAAAAATATGATAACCTAATGCTACTCAGGTATATAGCCCAAAGATATATATATATATATATATATATATATATATATAGAGATATAGATATAGATATAGATATAGATATAGATATAGATATAGATATAGATATATACTCAAAAGATATGTAGGAGTTTCATAGCCACAGAACTCATGATTACCCAAACTAGCAATTACCCAAAATCCATCAACCTGTGAGTAGAAGAGACCATCTAGAAAAAGGGACAAATGAAGATGAGAACCACAGAGCCATGAGAACACATCCATCTACAACTACATGAAACAGGTCATAGATGTGATGGCTTTGTGGATGGATCAGTGTGTAAAACTCACAAACACAAAGATAAGTGAAAAAGTCAGACCCTAAAAAAGTACAAACTGTAAGAACACATACACGGATATAAATGCACACGCATATGTATCACTGATAAAAAGAGGACAAATTAATCTCTGGATAGTATTTATCTTGGAGGAGGAAAGAAGAAGCAGCATAAAAGAGCACGAGATGTGGATATTAATTTCATTTATGAAAATTCTTTGAATTCAACATGTTCCTTTATTATTCCTTCTTATCTAAGCTGTACTTTCCTTGCTGCCTTCCTACAAAACTTGTCAGTTAACTTGCTGCTCCTTCTTCCCCTCCTGGCCATTCTGTGAACTACAATGCTTCACTAGAGAGGGCTCCTGAAGCCCCTGGGCTGAGTGAGAGGTATGCTGGTTAACACTTGGGGCAGAAGATCTGCCTACCCATGTGCCTGGAGGACTGTGGACTTCTTAGCAAGCAGGCAAGCATCACCAATTCCAGAGGCCTCACAGCCTGTGTTAAGTGCCCAGTGCACTCTTCCACAAGCCCAGACTGTTTGGGACCCTCCAGGCTTCCGGGTGCAGTGAAGTGACTAAGTGGGTCTGAGGCACCTACACCCACCTCCCCATTTGGCTGTGCTCAGAGAACTGTGGAGTTTCCAGCAAGCAGGGGGGCACACACTATGCCCGGAGCCCAGCCTATTTGGGATTCTTGCACCATCTGGGTGCAGAGTAAGGGCTGGGCGGATCTGGGGCACCTGCATCCACCTCCCCATGTGTCTGTAGGACTGTGGATTTCTCAGCAAGCAGGTGAGCATCACCAGTTCCAGAGGCCCCATGGCCTGTGTTAAGTGCCCAGTGCACTCTGCCCCAAGCCCAGACTGTTTGGGACCCTTGAGCCTTCTGGGTGCAGTGAAGTGGCTAAGTGGGCCCCAGGCGCCTACATCCACTTCCCCGTTCTGGCTGTGCTCAGAGAACTGTGGAGTTTCCAGCAAGCAGGCAGGCGCACATTATCCCTGGAGCCCAGCTTATCTGGAACTATGGAGTTCTAAACAGGCAGAAGATAGCCACTGGTTCCAGAGGCCCAGCAACCTGGGGGAACTAGCCAGAGTCCCAGGAGCTGCAAACATAGAAGTGGGTTTCCAACAGACCCTGAGGAAGCTTTTGAATAACACTCAAAACAAAGAAATTTGGGAAAATGACAAAATGAAAGACCAAATTACAACCTCAAACCTCCAGCCAATCTCAAAAAACCCTAGGAGCGATGTATATAGATGAAAATATATGCGATACATCTCAAATATCGGACATAATAGCTACTGAAATAAACAAGCAACTCCAGGAAGCTTTAAAGGAATTCAAACTCGAAATAATCTCCCAGGTAAAAGAAGAAATGATAAAAGAAATGAAAGAGATTCTGAATATATCTAAAGAAAACACAGTCTCTCCGTTTGAATGTCTACTTTGTATTCTTTGATACTGTGATTTGAGCAACTATTTCCAAGATGATATTATGTAATCTATTAACAGGTGATTTCTTACTGTTATGTTTAGTTTATTTTTTTTTTGTAGTTCTGTATTATGTGTAACCTTACACTGCTTTGTCTTGTTTTGTGTTTTTCTCTTTTTCCTCTTAAATAAAAAAAAAAAAATAGGAGGAACTAAACAAAAAGATAGAATACCTAGATGAGCAATATATGAAACAAACAGAACACATAAAGCAGATGCACAGAGATATATAGGAAATCAAGTACTCCACTGAAAGGTGTAAAAACTGCATCAATGAAAGTGAAGATAGAATTTCAGATCTTGAAGACAGGATTGTAGCTAGTGAACAGGAAAGGAAAGATCTTTTAAAAATAACAAAGAATCAGGAAATAACAATTCAATAACTGCAAGATGATGCAAAGAAAAACAACATAAGATTGATAGGGATTAATGAAAAAGAAGGGGCCAACATAAAGGATGTCAAGAGGATATTTAGAGAAGTAATAGCTGAAAATTTCCCAAGCATGAGATCAGAAACTGACATTGGGTTCAGAGAAGCCTATAGAACTCCAAATAGTCATAACCAAAATAAAACTACACCCAGACATATAATAATCACCATCCCCGAAACCTAACACAAGAATACATTATCAAAAGCTGTCAGAGAGAAAAGACAGATCATTTATAAAGGAAAACCTATCAGAATCACAGCAGACTTCTCAGCACAAACAGTAAAGTCAAGAAGAGCATGGAGTGAAGTATTCCAGACCCTAAAGCAAAATGATTTCCAACCTAGAATGATGTACTCTGCAAAACTATCATTCAAAATTGATGGTGAAATATGATACTTCCACGACAAAGAACAGCTGAAAAACTTCATGAACACCAAGTCAACCCTGCAAAAGATATTGAGAGACTGTTTAGATACACAAAGGAAAGAACCACTAAGCAAAGCAGATAATTAAAAAGAACAGAAAGATAACGATGCAATAGCAGAGAGATAACATGTCAACAATAAACCAGCATATAACCAGTTATAACCATTAATATAAATGGTCTCAGTGCACCAATCAAAGGAAATAGACTAGCAGAATGGATCAAGAAACAAAATCCAACCATATGCTGTTTACAGGAAACCCGTCTAACCCATAAGGATACCCACAGACTGAAAGTCAAAAGATGGAAAAAAACTTCATGCCACAGGCACCCAAAAAAAGCAGGAGTAGCCATTCTGTTAGCAGACAATGTGAACTTCAAACCAACAATGATCATAGAGGACAAAGAAGGTCACTACATACTCGTTAGGGGAAAACTCCAAGAGGAAGAGATAACTATCTTAAATATATATGCACCAAACTCCAGAGCACCCAGTTATATAAAACAACTATTAACAGAAATGAAAACTCAAATTATCAGTAACACAATTGTAAAAGGAGACCTTAACAAGCCATTGACACCAAAGAACAGATCAACCAGACAGAAAATGTGCAAGGAAATAACAGAAATGAATCACACCTGTGAATAAATGGACTTGATAGACATATACAGAATGTTCCACCCAACAACATGAGAATACACATTCTTTTCAGCAGTACATGGGTCATTTTCTAAAATAGACCATATATTAGCTCACAGAACATATTTAAACAAAAGCAAAGAAGTTGAAATTATCCCTTGCAAGTTATCAGATCATAGCACTTTGAAATTAGAAATTAATGATAAAAAATACTGCAAAAATCCCACAAACAAATGGAAACTGAATAACACACTATTGAGTAATCAGTGGGTCACAGAGGAAATTAAAGAAGAATTTAAACAATACCTACAAGAAAATGAAAATATAGATACAACTTACCGGAATCTGTGGGATGCAATGAAAGCCGTCCTCAGAGGAAAATTTATTGCACAGAGTTCCCACATCAGGAAAACAAAATGAATACAAGTTAATAACCTGATGCTACACCTCAAATAGCTAGAAAAAGAAGAGCAAGTCAATCCAAAAGCCAAAAGAAGGGAGGAAATTATAAAAATCAGAGCAGAAATCAATGCAATAGAGACTAAGAAAACAATCCAAAGAATCAACGAATCAAAGAGTTGGTTCTTTGAAAGAATAAATAAAATCGATAAGCCCCTAGCCAACTTATTTTTAAAAAAGGAAGAAAAAACTCAAATTCATGCAATAAGAAATGAAAAAGGTGAAATCACTACAGACTCTACAGAAATACAGAAGATCATCAACACCTATTTCAAAAACCTCTACTCTCAAAGGTTTGTAACACAGAAGAAATAGACAGATTCCTAGAAACATATGAAGTACCAAAGCTAGATCAAGAGGATGTAAAACTGCTGAATAACCCAATCACTATTAATGAAAATGAAAATGTAATTAAGTCCTTACCTACAAAGAAGAGCCCAGGCCCATGTGGATTCACTGCAGAATTCTACGAGAAATACAAAGAAGACCTATAGTCGACACTCAAACTATTCAATGAAATTGAAAGGGAAGCAATCCTTCCTAAGTCATTCCTGGAAACAAATATTGCTCTAATATCAACACCTGAGAAAGATCCAACTAAAAAAGTGAACTATAGACCGATCTCCCTAATGAACATGGATGCAAAAATCCTCAATAAAATATTGGCAAATAGGATGCAGCAAATCATCAAGAAGGTTTTACACCATGACCAAGTGGGATTCATCCCAGAAATGCAGGGATGGTTCAACATACATAAATCAATAAATGTAATCCACCATATCAATAAAGCCAAAAGTAAGAATCACATGGTCATTTCTACATTGCAGAAAAAGCCTTCAATAAGGTCCAACATTCATTCATGATAAGAACTTTACAGTAAATTGGAATAGATCATCTTTACCTCAATATAATAAAAGCCATCTATGACAAAACAACAGCCAGCGTCATACTAAATGGCCAAAAAACTGAAAGCCTTTACTTTAAAATCTGGCAGAGCACAAGGATGTCCTTTATCACCACTCCTTTTTAATATAATACTGGAAGTACTAGCCAGAGCAATTAGACAAGAGAGAGAAATAAAATGGGTATAGATAGGAAAAGAAGAAGTTAAATTATCATTGTTTGCAGATGACATGATACTCTACATAGAAGACCCCCCTAAACTCCATTGAAAGACTCCTAGATATAATAAACAAATTAAGTAATGTAGCTGGATACAAAATCAGTACTCATAAATCAATAGCATTCCTGTACACTAATAACAAAATCACAGAGAGGGAAATAAGAGATACCACACTCTTCACACTAGTAAGCAAAAAATGTAATATTTAGGAATTACTCTTATGAAAGAAGTGAAAGACCTATACAGGGAAAATTATAATACACTGAAAAAAGAAATGGAAGATGATCTCACAAAATGGAAAGACATCACTTGCTCATGGATAAGAAGAACAATCATTGTGAAAATGGCCATTCTCCCAAAACTGTTATACAGATTCAATGCAATCCCAATAAAAATACTGTCAACATACCTTATAAATCTAGAGAAATCACTCCTAAAATTCATCTGGAACCAAAGAGACCTAGAATAGCAAAGGCAATTCTAAGCAGCAAAGGCAAGGCAGGAGGCATCACAATCCCTGGCTTGAAGTTATACTATAAAGCAACAGTAATAAAATCAACATGGTACTGGAATCAGAACAGAGCCAAAGATCAATGGAATAGATTAGAAGATACAACCACAACTACAAACACACTCAATCACCTTATCTTTGATAAAGGAGCCAAGCAGATTCATGGGAAGAATGACAGTCTCTTTAATAAGTGGTGTTGTAATAACTGGTTCTCCTTTTGCCGAAAACTAAAGCTAGACCCATGCCTATCACCATGTATTAAATTAAAATCTAAATGGATCAAAGATCTGAATACTAAAACAGAAACACTAAATCTACTGGAAGACAAATTGGGTAGAAACCTTGAATACATAGGAGTAGGTAGAGAATTCATGAACAGGACTCAAACCGCAAGGGAAATACTTCCCAGAATCAATAACTGTGACCACTTCTTATTAAAAAGTTTCTGCATGTCAAAATAAATCTCCAGCATAGTGAAAAGAAAACCCACAAACTTGGAAAAGATCTTAGTGGACTTCCCCTCAGACAAGGGACTTTTGTCTAAAACATATAAAGAAATAAAAAAAAAAAACGCAAACCCCTAATGTTCAAAAATCCAATCCAAAGATGGGCATCTGAGATGAATATGCATTTCTCAGATGAAGAAATACAAATGGCAAATAATTACATGAAAAAATGTTCATCATCATTGTTCATTATAGAAATGCAAATTAAAACCACAGTGAGATTCGATCTCTCTCCTGAAAGAATGGCCAGAATCAAGAAAACCAACGACAAATGCTGGAGAGGCTGTGGGGAAAAAGGAACTCTGCAGATTTGGTGGGCGTGTAGACTGGTACAATCTTTGTGGAGGTCAGTCTGGAGATTTATCAAAAAGCTGGGATTGGAAGTCCCATTTGTTCCAGCTATTCCACTTCTAGCCATATTCCCAGAAGAACTGAAAGCATCATACCACAGTGATATGTGTGCACCTATATTTATAGCAGCACAATTTGTAATTGCCCGATCTTGGAAACAACCCAAGTGTCCATTAACTGAGGAAGGGATAAAAAAGTTGTGGTATTTCTATACAGTAGAGTATTACTCAGCTATAAATAAGGATCACATTGAGATATTTATCAATAAATGGGCACAGCTTAAGACCATACTCATAAGTGAATTACATCAATCTCACATGTGTGAATACCGAAAAGTTTCCCTAAAGTAAGTAATGATTCAAATATATAAAAGTATGTGATAATCATGATTCCCCATTATGTGGCCTTGAAGCCTTATAAAGTTTTCACTTATTAGTTGGAATGGCTTTCTTCTGGGCTGCTTGATATTATTGCCTATGATGAAATGAACAGCTATATTGAAGAAAATAAGGCATCATAATAGCTAGTGCTGATTTACTATCATCTTGTTTTGAAGCCCCACCAAACTATGGCTCTTCTGTCTCCATTGTTTTTATCATGATGTATCTTGCTGGATTTTATTATATGTGATAGTATAAACAAAATATGTTATAGGCAAAGAGATAATATAGAAACCATTGTTCATTGTCTGTTAGCTGGTTCTAAATACCCTATAATGCTTTCATCCACTTGAATGGTTTTATACTGACCTGATATGTTTGAAGCTATAGTATATGAACTTATATTCAAATATTTCAATGAAAAAGATACTATGGTAACTACTATTAAGTCTGATTATTTGGTGGTGAAGCACTAGGTTGCTGAAACTGTCATGCTTTGACCTGTATTGTTATGTTGTTATGTCCTCTTTTATCTCAATCTCTCCCTTATTCATAAAAAAATTATTTATTTTCTGTGATTTTTTTTAATTAAGGGGAAAAATAAAAAAAATAGCAGGATATATTATAGTAACTTTTTCATTTCCTATTAACTTGATTTGAAATCCTCTAATACTCCCACTTTTTTGTTTTGACTGATTAGACTCAGTTCTGTTCTGTATCATAGTATCAAGTTTGAGGGTATAGACAACTACTTTGAAGGCAATAAGATTCATTATGATGCCCATTCTGGTTTGACTATTATCTTCTTTGGAAGTCCTGTAATGTTTACAAGGTTTAGGTTTTATTGGTCTTGTTCTCTACTGTTTTGTTCAACTCTATACCTAATGAGATAGACAATTGTTTTTAAGTAAGCTAGAGGCATTATGGTAACCATTGTTGTTAACCTTGTACTCTGTTTTTACATCATGTGCTATGTCTATCCTTGGTTTTGACTGACAGCAGTGTTTTGCCATATTTGACTTTATTGTCTTCCAAAAAAAAGTAATAAGAACTAAGGAGTAATAAAACCCCAAATGTGTAAATTTTGTTGTAAAAAAGAGAGGAAAAAGTGCTCTATAGGATACAACTGCAGGTGTGTTTAGGGGTGTTAAATAGATGACCATATTAATGTTTTTGGTTGGATCATTGAAAACAACTGTCTGCAGTCTCACTTTTTGAATGTCCACTTTGTATGCTTTGATACTGTGACTTGAGCAACTACCTCTAAGATGATAATGTATGATCTATTAACTGGTGATTTCTTACTGTTTTTGTTTTGTTTTGTTTTGTTTTTGTAGTTCTGTATTACTTGTACCCTTACACTGCTTTGTTTTGTTTTGTTTTTTCTCTTTTTCCTTTTAAATAAAAAAATACTTGGGGCAGAAGACAAAGCCACTGGACCAGCCAAGCCAGTGCAAGAACCCCTTTAGGGCCCTTCTGTACACAGCATCTCTCAAAACCAAAACCCACATGTGCACTCAAATGGAGTGGGACAAGTCATAAACCTTGTCACCTCCCTCTGGTTGCCATCTCTCCTATGCACCCCAGTTCTCACCTACAACTGTAGTTCAGAGTCATCAGTATGAGATATCTTTCTCACATTCTACATCTTAAAAAATGCTGAATTCTTGGGAAAACAAATGTATTTAATATACCACAAGGTTAGCAATAATTAATTTCAATGCAGTATAGAAACCTTTACATGTATTTACTTAGACTTGTCTCTTAAGGCAAAATTTAGATTTTTTAACAGATATATACATAATTTTTCTGAGTTATGTATTTATGAGAATTAAAGGACATCTATAGAAATCTCATAAATTTAGGAAACAGTTTTAATGATCATATATATATATATATATATATATGTATATATATATATATATATATATTTAGACATATTACTCAATACACTGTGTCTCATTTATGTAGTAACAACATACTTATTTAATAAATTCTGGTAGATGTAGACCAAGCTTTTAGTACTAGGACCAACTTTAAGGAGATGTTGAAATATTTCACTGCTTTGTTTAACCTTTAGATGTACACTGTGTGACAGAAAGCACCTGTTATTTTTGTATGCACTAAACTTATGTAGCCTTAACACTGTATCTGAGATTCTCCTGATCTCAACATGTTTGTATGTATGTGTGTGTGTGTGTGTGTGTGTGTGTTTGTGTATATATATATGATAGCTAATAGTCATAATGCTGATTTCTTTGAGTTCATAGAACAGAAAGATTTGTGCTAATATTTTCCAGACATTTAAATGCAGACATCTTGTATTCTGAGGAACTAATTTAAAGATGACAATATGAAAAGTATTAACCATTGTTACCTTATAATTCTCATGTTTTGAAATTTTGTTATGAAATTTTTCTCTTTAAAATTAAAAAAAGAGAAAGAAACACAAATTGAAAGGAGACCCACAATATCATGTTTTGAAATTTTGTTTTGAAATTTTTCCCTTTAAAATTAAAAAATAAAGAAATACAAATTGAAATGGGGCCCCCCAAACTCATAATTGCATTTATAGGGAACAACTCCAGCTTCAGGTACAAATGTATTCCGGGTTGCAGTTTCTTTTCCACAAAAGTCAAAAAAAGAAACTAGTGTCTTAAAGATAAAATAAGGCTTTAAAATGGACCTTCTCTTGCCTTTTACCTAGAAAATGGGCCACCACCTGTCACCTGTAAGTTGAGCCCCTGCTTTCTACAGTCACAAATTTCACAGATTTCCACCCCCCAGAACACAGAAGCCCCCAGCCCTAGACCATAATGTGCCTGATTCTCTGAGCGCCTGCACTCTGTTCTGACTGTGTGCATCATTGATTGTGCCTACTAAATT
The DNA here is from genome assembly GCF_034190915.1 of Cavia porcellus. NCBI lineage: Eukaryota > Metazoa > Chordata > Mammalia > Rodentia > Caviidae > Cavia > Cavia porcellus. The sequence continues at coordinate 26,532,855 of NW_026947517.1, forward strand.
TACCTGAGTCTCTCACAGGGACATATAGCAATTCTCCTCCATGACAAGCCAGAAACCTCTACACAATCCATGGGATGAGTGGAGGTCCTCATCTCCTCTTTGTGGAGACTCCTCAGACCCTGTCAGGTGACCAAAGGATCCTAAGTAGGGTTTGGGCAAGGAAGGAAAATTTGTCAGACACAAATGCAAATGACACATGTCACTACCCACTAGAAGCATTAAGCATCAGTGATGTGAAAAGAAAATCAAATCAAATCAGGAAAGCTAAGACTTTCTGAGGTAAATAAGGAAATGGCTGCAGGAGAATATGCAAACCCACTTGAGAGTAAACTGCAGAATGTTCCTAGACTTAGAGAACAACTGAAGCTCTTCAACTCTTCCTCCAACACCTCTCTCCCAGGAAGATACTTGTTGACTAACAGTCAGATGCATGTGTGACTCAGGTGTCTGCCTAAGCAGGAAACTGCCTCTGAAAATAACTCTGGGAATCCCCTACAACAAATTTCACAGCATCTGCCTTATGGGGCTACCTTGAAGGAGTGCACCTGAATTGCAACATGGTTCCCCATGTACCATTTCTTTTGACTTCTATTTTTTGCAGTAAATGCTAATTATTAAAATTCTTTTTCCTCTGCTGTAAGAAGTGCAGTGTCCCACTGAAGGGAAGGATGTGCAGGCGATGTGAGTTAGATACCACTGTTGGCCCCTGAGGGATGCACACATAAGAAATACTTTTTGTGTGTGCAATGGCTTGAATTGTAATTGCACCTCAGAGATCCTTATGGTAGAGGCTTGTTGATCAGCTTGCAGCACTACTGGGATGGGTGACCCTATAGGAAAAGGAACATAGGGAGAGCAAGTTAGGTCATTTTGGTGTTCTCTGGAAGGAAATGGGGGACTATCACGATCCTAGACATCCACCCCTCACTTTCTCTACTTCCTAGCCACTATAGCTTGAGCATTTTTGCTGTACCATGATAGCCTTGCCCCAGGTCCAAAGCCACAAGGCCAAGTGACCATGAACTGAAACTCTGAAACCACAGGCCAAAATAAGCCTGCATTCCTTGAAGTGCTCATCTCAGGTATCTCATCATAGGAGTGGAGAGCTAACATAGTGAGCCCTAACAAAGATTTGGGTTTCATTTGTTACTGCAGCTGGACCCAGCATGACCTGACCTACAGAGAAACCTTGATTGCTCATCACAGTGCTGACTCCCTAAATGAGACAGCCCTTGTGCAGCAGCTCTGCCAAGTTCCTGAGATCAACAAAAGGCCTATTTCTCTCAGCCTCTTTTTGCCCTGGCTGCCTGCTGGTATTAATAGGACCCAGCCATTCCTTCCATGAAGTGACCTTGCTAGGGTTGGTGGGCAGAGGGACTCTTTAAGGGCTTGCACCACTGGCCTCCAGGAAGAGTCTACTTCATCTGGTGAAAATTTTTTTCACAAGATTCCAGTTTCTGATTGTTTCAAAGGACTTAATTCATGTTTTATATTTTGGGGTGCTGAAGCTGAAACTCAGGCTCTTGCCTATGCTAGTGCAATGTTCCTAACCTCTGAGATACAACCCCAGACCCTAAAGATCTATTTCAGACCTAAAAATTGTTATTATACCCAAAACTTTTGAAAGCCCTGCAAAAAAAAAAGAAAAGAAAGAAAACCATACATATTTATTTAAATGTCCACAAAACATAAACATTTACTCAGTGTCTCTACGATTAGACTTAGTGTTCATAAAATTTTCAGGAGAGCAGAAAACACGTAGCTTAGATTTTTTTTTTCATTTTGCAAAATGTGTCCATAAAACCATCACACAAGGTAATTGCTTATTAACAACAGTGACTTAAATTGAGTGAATCACTTGTAACCAAATGATTTAGGAATTGATATGATAAATGCAGCAAAGAGCTACATTTTCTACACTTGGTGGGTGTGTCCTATATATATAAAATAAAGGATGTGGAGTACAGTGTCTAAAGGCCATGTGTGAAGCAAACTCTTCACGCTGTTTGTGGCCTTTGTGGGACATGGGCTGGTGACTTTCCTGTGTCTAATGCTGTTGCCAAGTAGCCCCAATGTCTGTGTTCTTTGTGTCTTCAGAAACTAAGTTCTGACAGGATGGCTCTTGAAGTGCGATACCCAGACTATAGCATAGCATCAACTTGGGTCTTCTTTTAGAAACATCAGTGCTCGTGTTTCACTCCAAACCTACTGAATCAGGAATCTGACAATGGGTCCAGCACTGCATTTTAACAATTCTTAAAAACATAAACACAGTGATTCCAATTCATAAAACACCTCCTCCAGTTGTTCCACCACTGCTAATCCTCTTAGGGCAACAATGCACACAGGAAAATACTTCATTTTCCAGCATCCTCTGCTGTGAGGTGTGGTCATGGAAATGAATTTTGACAAATGAGATGGAAGTGGAAGTGAGATTCCAATAAAACCTACTGGAAAGGAAGAGGTGGCTCTTTGGAATTCTTCTCAAGATGCCGGGCTGGAATGTTCACTCACCATGATGTCCCCACCAGAGTTGAAAAGATGCCAGCCAGAAACCCCGAACCTCTAGCGTTGTGTACTAAATGAACTGTGTTTTCTCTAAAGTATCGAGCTGTAGATATTTCATTGTGGTAATGAGACATAGAGGAAGTGAGTCAGGACAGGTGAGGTGACAACTGAACTGACAGGTCCACAGGGTCCAGCATGTAGTGCACAGGATGTGTTTCTCAGACAAGGCAGGTTTTAAAATAAGCTTTATAGAGGTATCATTTATATGTCATAAATTGTAATCCCTCTACATGGACTATTCTGCTATTTGAGACTAAAGAACTTTTCAATCACTGTAAAAATTTTCCCTTCATTGTTTGCAGGTGTAGGCAACTCTACTCTCTGCCTGCATAGATTAAATTTACCTTTTCTACAATCTCATATAAAGGGATTGCAGAATGTGTATACAGTGTTTTCTGTCTTCACACAATGGTTTTTAGAAGAATCCGTGAGTCAAATTTTATTTTATTAATATATTACACTTTGTTCATCCATTTCCTAGCCCAAGGACATTTGGACTATGTCTGATTTTTAGTGACAGTATTTAAAGCTGCTATGAATATTCACATATAAAATTTATTGATAGTGAATGTTTTCATTTCTTTAGGGTAAGTGTCTAGGAGAGGTTTGCTGGATTGTACTGTAAGTGCAGCTTTGATTTTATAGGAAACCACAGAATTGCTTTCCAAGTTTACTGTTTCAAGTTTCCAGTGACCATCTATGTGAATTCTTGTCCCTTCACTTCTTTACCAAAAATATTGTTGTTTGTTAGACATCTATTCTTGTGACAAAATACCTGGGATATTCAAATTAAAAAGCAGGTGATTTGGGCTCATGGTTTTACTCTATGGTCACTTGACTCTTGCTTTGGGCCTGTGGTAGCACAGCACATCATGGTAGGAATACAGTGGAAAAAAACCTGTTCATGTCATGGCCACTGGGAAGCAAAGGGAGAAAGAAAAAGAGGAAATGACAGGGGCCTATTCTCCTTCAAGGGCATGTCTCAGTGATCGAACTTCCTCCTACTGGGCTCAACCTCCTCAAGGTTCCACCACCTTCTAGTATTAGCATGGGCTGAAGACCACACGGTTCTAACATGGAGGGAATACAGATCATGAACCATAGTACCACTGTACATGCTCAGTAGTAAATCACTGAGCTTTAATTTACATTTTGCTGAAGACTAATAATAGTAAGCAGCTTTCACTGGCCAGGAATTGTTGGTTCTTCACATCCATAATTGGAAAGTGAAGTCACCAGGAAGCAAGGTCCAGGGCCCCTGTCTTCAGTCTTCTTTAGCAGAGGTTTTCAGTGCATGAAGGAGAAATACCCTGTAAATTTAGAGCCAGAGACTCTGCTTCTCAGACAGTTGTAGGGCAGGTAGAGGAGGAGATCAGTGGGCTCCACAGACTCCAGCTCAGGATGAGGTATTTAGCCAAGCAAGTGGAACTTGGTTTGCGGGTTGTTGGTGATGATTCCAGCTTAGAGTCTGGGAGATTATAGTCTCTGGCAAGGAAGGAGACCCAGCAGCTTTGTGCTGGGAGCAGTGCTGCCTTGATTGCACTTTCCAATTATTGATATGAAGAACCAATGATTCCTGGAAGGTGGGCTGCTACTGTGACTCAACAGTACCCAGAAGACCTGCAAGGGAGAGCAATCATTGTGTGTGGCTTATCTCAACCACACTGTGGCTTTGCTTCATTGCCAGGTGTAATAAATTCTTGGTTCAAATATGGTTCCTAACTGTCCTCTAGGAGGGGGGTGGCACTAGCTTACTCATAGATCAGGAAACTGAGGGTCAGGGAAGAGCAGCAACTTCTGATGTATTATAGCCAAAGATGCTGACACTATTATCATTAATTATAATGAATGTCATATTGTAGAAACTACTTAAAGCAGAGAAAATTTTAAAAATTATATTTCTAATACTAAGCATATTTCTAAGACTGTTCAAGGATGAGACCAGGAGACACAGCCCGTTCACATGGTTAGAAAGCTACAGTCTTAATGAGCCTTGATACTCCAGGTGCCAATTACAAGATGGGAGTAACTCAGCCAGGAAGAAATGTTTCTCTTACTTCCAATTCCCCAGAGAGTAACCACTTCAAGGATACTTCTGCCTGGTCTCAACCAATGATGGATTCTCCCTCTGTGTTGCAAGATAGTAACCTCATTTCATTGCTGTTTCTCTAAGAGTGAATTCTGCCTAGCACTTAGTGACAAAACATGTGTAACCAACATAGATATTATGTTATTTCCCTTTTTTTCCTTCCTTTTGGAAACACAGATAAATGATTGGAAAATTCCAGTCATCGCTGATGATTTGGAACTGAGATTCCCATCAGCCTGATAGCATAATAAAGCTGTCTTCTAAAGTCCCTGTGGAGGGGCTGGGGGTTTAGCTCAGCGGCATAAGCGCCTGCCTTGAAAGTAGGCAGTCGTGAGTCCGATCCCCGGTACCAATAAAAAGGAAAAAGCAAAAAATAAATAAATAAAGACCCTGTGGTACCATGTCTGCATTTTGTCTTGTCCTGGATTCCACATTGATACAAAATAATAATACTAATGATATACTTAGAAAAGAAATACTATACAGCTGCTTGTAAGTACTGGACACGTGCAGTACAGTTTACAGGGTATTAAAACAGGATTCTGTTAACTGCTTGATTTGCAGTGGCTGGCCCACTGGGTTGTCTTAGGAAGTGGGAGCTTTCTTGTTCCTTCTGCGATCCCAGCTCTAAGCACCAGCATATAGGAAGTACTCCACATCTGATGGGCGGGGGAGAAAAGATGATATTCAGCTGGCAGTTTGGCCAGCATAACAAGGGACAGCTTGATTTGAACAAGTAATTTTTTATAAAAAACTGACAAACTTTGACCATTAACTCGGGCAACATAAAAACTTGGTGGTGCCAAGGTTGATGAGAAAATAGGGATATTCTGGTGAGAATATAAATTAATTCAAAATGCCTGGGTAACCAGATTGGAAAAGGTCACACTCTCTTGACCCAACAAACTTACTTCTAGAAATTTACTATCAGGAAATAATTGGGTAATTATACCAAACCAGTTGTACAAATACCCAGAATTAGGGAAGAGTTTTAAAAAATCATGACCCATCCAGAACACAGTAGTCCTAAGTGTGGCTAACAGAAAATAGTTGGTCAACTGCACATAACGTACCACTCACTCAGCTGTTGTCACAGCACCATGAAGTAACTGCCATGATTGTTTCCATTTCATAGATGAGAAACAGGACCAGGAGAGTTAAGGAACTTTCTCAGGTCACACAGCTGAAGAGAAGAGGAGAAATAAAGAGAGCCTGGCCTCTGGTTCCTAAATTTGTGCTCTTTGTCCACTGTTCACATAATGATGGTGACACCAGAATGGCAGGGTTGTGTTCCACAGCAATGAGAAATGAAACCACAGATGGAAGAGGTAGGATACAACCAAATTCACTGAAAAGATACATTATCTAGAAAGTACAGAGTATGGTGAACAACCACAGCAGATTACAGCAAACCCCAGAGAGTCTGCTGACACCTGAGAATGTGAACCTGCTGTCTAGTACAGGTGCAGAGCAGGATACACTTAAGTGTAACAATGACTTAACATGAGATGACCACACATGTGCTGGTGAGGCCAGCATGCAAGAATGTAAACATAACAATGCATACAAAGACTAGACAATAAAGACACAATGATTCTCTCTGCTTGCTGCCTGCTGCTGCTGCTGTGCTGATGACTGCCTTCCTGCAGTCTCTCGGGAACTCACAAACAAATTTGCACCTTAGCCTCCTCAACTCTGATACATATAAAGGCAAGGAAGTAAAGTGCCAACCAGTAAGGCGGGGGATCTGAGTAGGATACCCATGAGGGAGTCTTTGTCTAGAAGTTGTTAATGGGTTTAGAAAAGAGCTACCCTATGGAAGACTACCTACTATTCAGAGTCCAATATATGTAGTGTTGCTGGGAATCACTCAGACTGTGTCACAGTTCATGGATGTCAAAAGACAACTGAGGACATGACTCTGCTGGTCTGTACAGGCACACAGTGGGCTACAGTTTCGTAACCATTACTTAGCACAGGTAAACTCCCATGCACTGGTTAGAGCACTACACAAGAATGTAAATATGAGATAACAACCTCTGTGAGAATTATATAACATAAACGGGGGTTCTCTGCTCTGCTCCATGCTGCCTAGACTGTTGCTGATGTGTTGAACATGTACATTCTCTAATCTTGGGACCTCATCCATGAAATTCTTCCTTGGGTCCTCAAAACAGGCCAACAAATGTCCACACAGTACCTATGCAAATACCATGTACCCTTCAGCCAATGGCCTGCCTGATGATGCTCTGGAAAGGTGCCAAACATCTGAAGGACAGTCAGGAGATGCTTTTGTAAGGTCCCTGGAGGGTCACAACTTAGCAGGCTCCATTTTGGAGTTCCTGACTCCATTTTGGGGCTGCTGTCCTTAATGCCTGGTAGAATCCTAACTCCTATTTCATTGATTCCTGTTACAATGATATAAACCTAAATCAATCACCCTGGAACCATGTCTACAATAAATTGTTAACAGGAAAAAGGAGGCTAAAAAATTATGAACAATAGTTACCTATATACATAGAAAAATGGCAAAAATTTCTACATTTTTCGTTGTTTGTTTGATTTTTTGAAATGTGTAACTATTGTCATAATTACCAAAAGATTAATTTAGGTAGAAAAAGAAAAACACAAACTAGAGGATGGGGAAAGTATTCAATGATGAAACTTTCAAAGCCTGCATGTGAGATGATCTGATTTAGGCCTCTGTTGCCTCTCACTGCAGGACAAGCCATTGTCCTCTTCTTTTCCTTAGGTAAACACATGAGCCTTTTCTTCATCCTTGATGGCCACAGATGTCAGAGTGAAGAAGCACTTGCAAAACGCTTTTCTCTGGCCACCTCTGACTCATGAACACCATGGAAATGCTGTTTCTCACCTCCAGTCTCTACAGCTGCTAACATAAGTGATCGTTTTTCAGGGAGAAAACTAACTGTGGAAAAGCAATAGGATCTGTTCAAGGTCATTTCTGCAGTATGAGAGTCAGCATGCAGTCCCTGTTCCTGGTGTGTGACAGCCACCTCCTCACCATCTGAAGGCAGAGAATCATTCTGCTATAGTACATTGCTTGGGAAAAAATTCGATCGAATCATAGCAAGATTCTTAGGCTTTGGCCTCTTGATTCATGTTCCAAATGCAAGAGTCTGACCAGTGAATATGGCCAGTGATGTTTTCCCAGCAATCTAGGCACTCCTATCATGTGAATACCACCAAAGGGGCAAGGGATTAGCAAGGGATTCAGCAATGTCTGCATTACATGTAACTGCCCATGTGCTTTAAATTTTATTCCATCTACTTTCTGTTTTAAAAACTATAATTATTGACACATACTAATTGTAAAGAGTAAGGAGATTCATTATACTTTTGTATTTGCATATATTGTGCATCGATCAAGTTCGTCCACCCCTCTCCTACCTTCTCCCTCTCCCCTAATCTTCCTCCCAGGTCTGTGTAGCCCCTCTTCTACTTTTTTTTAAGTTTCCACATATGAGAGAAAACATGCAATATATTTCTGTGTCTGAATTATTTTGTTTAACATATATCCTCCACTTCCATGCACTTTTATGCATATGACCAGATTTCATTCTTCTTTATGGTTGAGTAGGATGTGTGTGTGCATGTGTTCATGTGTGCATGCCATGTTTGCTTTGCCTAGTCACCTGCTGACATGTATCTAGACTGATTACTTGCCTTGAATATTGTGAATAGTACCTCTTTGCTCCTTTCTAGCTCATTATCCATTTTGTATAACAAAACATTCCCAAACTCAGTGCCTTATTGGAAAGTTTTATAATTATTGCTCAATTTTCTGGTTTGCCTAGGCTCAATTGGGTAGTTCTTGCTTAGAGTAGCCTCTCATATAACTTCAGTCAGCATGTGACTAAAACTGCACTTCCCTGGTGAGTCATTTGGGCTGGGCATCCACCATAGTACATTCCCAAGGCCTAAATTCCAGGAATAAGGAAGGGAGGGCTGGAATGTATTTTGAGGATAGAGCACTTGTCTAGCATGCAGGAAGTCCTAAGTTCCATGCCCAGCACTGTGGGAAAAAAAGAGATTGCATAATAGCTTACAAGAGATTTTAAGACCATAGGGTGAATGAAAACTGGATAGAGGAGAATTATTTGCTATAAAAAGGAAAATAAATAATAAGCTTAGTGCCTACAGAGAGGAAAACTGATGAGACCTCATTTCACTGCAGAGCCTTGGAAGTAGTGAAATTCTGTGTGATACAAATCTATAATTGTGTGCTACTGTTTATTTTCTTTCTGTCAACAAAAGTGCACCATTCTTGTGTCAGGCATTGAACTGGATACTGAGAATCAGTGATAAGCACTTGTCTTAGTTACTTTTCACTGGTTGTTGAGACAAAATATCTGATGCCCAACATGAAAGAAGGAAAGGTTTATTTCTTACTTGTTGGAGGCTTCAGTCCATACTCATTTGGTTCCAAGACAAAATGCCATGGCCGAGGGGCAGCAGTTGATGGCAGCTACAAACAGCAAGCATTTGACAGCAAAAGAGAAAGACATGCCTTCTTTCCTCAGTTACACTGTATGCTGGCTCCACCCTGGGCAGATGTAGCACTCATACCACCAATCTGAGTGCTAGACAACAACCAATCAAAAAACATAGATATGGTCTCATCCATGATTGCATGAGGCTTGGGGGGCATTGAGATTAACCATGACAAAGAGCCTGCTATCATACTCTCACCATGAAGGCTACACTCTATTGAAGTGGAGGGATATTTAGCAAATCACTATCCAAATATCAGCTGAACATTCCTAATCTGAATACTGAAGTCTGAAATTCTTCAAAGTCTAGAACTTCTGAGTACTGATACAGTGCCAAAAGTGAAAAATTCCACAAGAAATTTTGTTTCAAACACGAAGTATTTATTTCATTAATTTTATTGGTACATTTTAGTTCTAAATAATGATCATGTAAACCATGGGAAATTTGTATCATACATTAAAAACTTGCATGTGTTATTTTCCATCCCCCTACCTTTGATTCAACTCCCTTCTCTTCCTTATTTATGAAAGATTTGTTTCCTTCTTTTCTCATCATTTTTTCTTTTCTCTTCCTTCCTTTCTCCCTCCTACACCCCTAATTCCTCATTCCATTAGAAAATGTTCACAATATCTATATTAGTTTAGTCCTTATCTGTATTTTCAGTTTCCCACACCAGAGAAACAACACAATACACATGTCAAACACAAACTCCTTAAAAGTATTGTATAAAATTATCTTCAGGTTATGAGTATAAAGCATATGTGAACTATAAATAAATTTCATGTTTAAACTTGTGTCCCAGCCTCAAGATAACTTATTATGTATATGCAAATTCTCCAACAAATGAAAAATTCAGAAATTCCAAACACTTCTGGTCACAATCATGTTGTATAAGAGACACTGAATATGTAGATGTTTAATTGACAACCTCAAGGAAGAAGTACAAGGGGTGATCAAAATACACAGCTAATACTTAAATTTTTTAGCTGTACTACAGTAATGATATGTGGCAATTAATCCTCTTTTACAAGCACCCCTTTTCACAAATAAATTAAATAAAATACACATCCTCACTTCAAAAACACTTCTCCCTTTGTTCTTGTAATTTCTGAAGCAGTTTTGGAAATTCTGTTTTGCAAGGGTCCTTACAAATTGAGATTAAAAATATAGTGAATACTGCTGCTGAGTGCCATCCAACAGAAAGGAAGCTTCATAAATGTATTATGGTGTGTCCTCATCCACCTGATTAACCAGATCTGGACCGCTATGACTCTTCCCAAAATCAAAATAACCATGAAAGATAAATACTTTGAATTGATTCAAGACATTGTGGCAGTCACAACAGCACAACTAGTGATACTCATAAGAGGACTTCCAGAACTGTTTCAAAGAAAATGGCAAAATGATGGAATAAGTGCATTCAAATGAAGGAGGGACTGGGTGTGGTGGTGCCTACCTGTAAACTCAGCACTTGGGAGGCTGAGGCAGAAAAATCTGAGTTTGTGACTAGCTTGGGCAACACAGTGAGTTCAAGGCCAGCATGAAATCCACAGCAAAAGCCTGTCTCAAAAAAAAAAAAAAAAAAAAAAAAAAAAAAAAAAAAAAAACGAAGAACACCTAGCTGATTATTTTAGCACAATTTTCAGTCTGTGTGTAGATTACTGAGTCACTGAAGATGATAGACCTTCCCTGTGTGTGTGGTGGGCAACCAATAGGCCTGCATCCTGGATGCAGTAAAAAGGGAAAAGAGAAAGTCTGGCTTCTACCTCTTCAGAAGAGTTTGAGTCCTTGCCATCACCTTAGGTGTCATTTCCAGGCTCCTAGCACAGATTCTTCTGCTTCTTGCCAGAGACTCTCTCAAGACTCTGCAGTGAGCTCCAGGCCTCAGACTTGTGAGTGGATCTTTTGCATCTCCAATGAGCACCTGGACCTTTTGAGTTCTCCACCTGACCTGACTCTGCAGATAGCCATCCTAAGCCTCCTTTGTAAATCTTTATGTACCCTTCATATAAGGGTACATTTGTGTACCTAAAAGATACTTGTGTAAGTATCAAGTATCCTTTATGTACACAAATTATGTACACAACACTTATGTACACAAATTAAATCTGATTCTCTAGTGAACCCTGACACAAACTGCCTCTAGCTACCTGTGCAGCCTCCCACGAACAATTTCATGTCTCACTCATGTGAAAAATCCAAAGTGGAATTACAGAGGTGCTGTGATAAATATGGGTTACTTAACAGAGGTGTTGGAGCCAGGCCCATTGGGTTAAAATTCTGTCCACTGCTTTGTAATTGGAAAAAGTATTTAATGTTGGTGTCTAGGTTCACACATCTATGAAAATGAAGATAATTCCTAGTTCACACTCTTGTAAGAATTAACATACATAAAGCACCTCAAAGAGGCCCTCGCCTGACACTGATAAGTGCAAAATATTCTTGTTAGTATGTTATATTAACATGTAAATGTACTTTTAAGATAGGAAGACATCAGACGCTGGATACCAAAAGCTCCCATTTCTCTGTAATAAAAGAAGGGCAACAATGCAAATAACAACAATGGTATCTGAGCACTTGCTACATGCTAGGAACCATGGGAAGAGCTCTGCCCTTCTCCTCCTGCCAGCTGTGTCCTGGATGGGAAGATGACAGGAGCACAAGCTCACACTTCCCAGGACCTGCCCCTGCCCCAGAGCATCTGCCTTCAGTGCCTGTCCTCAGAGCCCTTACACTGATGATTTAGGATAGGAATTGTTTAGGAGAACTCACAGAGGTGGCCAGACCTTAATGTGCTGTCCTCTAGTTGGTGTCTCTGAGTGGCTGGTGGCTGAGCCTAGGGACAGCTGTCCTGGGCTTCCTCTTGTTTCTAATCTCTTGGGGGTTGGGGCTCGTAGGCCCTGCCCTATGCTGCCCTTGACTTTATGCGGTTCCCGATGAATGTCCTGAAGCACCTTGGCCCAGTGAACCCTTCTTTCACTCATTCCCATCTGGTTTTCCCATGCAGGGTCTTAAGGCTGGGGCGTCAAGGCCTCAGAGAGCAGCACAGCATATTAAGTGGTCACTCTCATGAGCCAAGTGCCTGTGAAGGTCAACTGTCTCCAGACAAAGGTTCCTGGTGAGCAGAACCTTCAAAGTTCTGTTTAGACTTGTTGCCAAGGAAGTTGTGTCATGTCCAGGGGTCCATAGCTGGACTGCCCTCTCTGATGCCCCCCTTTCTTTTTATTGTGGAACAAATTTGTGTTCCTTAGAAACAGCAAGTGGAAAACTAGAAAATGCAGTATGGCTTTACACTTTTCATCACTTTGAACATGTACAAGTGGCAGGCTGGGTGCCAAGTGCACATTTCCATCTGAAAACTTCTTTTCATTGAGAATTAGGCTTCACTTAGGGATCTGTCAAATCTTAGGAAGAGTTTCTTTCCTGTGCTTGTTAGTTTCATTTCAATTTCATTAGGTAGTATGTAAATGTTCACAGAATACCCATAATAACTTTCCTTGAAGGATGTGAATGTTTCATGTTATAACCTCCTCATGTCCAGGGGATAAGGATTCCTATCAAGTTTTACTCTCATGGGCCTATGAGTGATTACTTATTCATCCTTAGATGTTTAACTCAGCCACACACTGTAGTGCTTCATACTCTGACATCCTGTGAAGGGGAGAGCAGGTGGTGATTGCAAGGGGAGGCTTTGCAAGGCCCAGGACATCATCACCGCATGCTGAGGAAGGACACATGCACATCACTCCTGGGGAACTTGTCTCATGGCCATTGCTATCACTTCCTGTCCTCCCATCCCAAATAGACCATGGGCTTTGTGTCTGTGCTAGGTAGTTTGCCTTTCCTAGAGCTTATGGCCCTGAGGCTGATCAGGTGAAATGCTATTTGGTTGGTCTTCTTCAAGCACAGTCTCCATGCTGAGCTCCCAGTGTGCTGCCAACAAATGTCATTGGGGAGCTGAATGAAACCAATTGTGACTTGTTTGTGCACCCCTCAACCATTTGCTGATGGCCATTTCTTCTGTTTCTGGGTCAACCCTTGAAAGTGAGCTTCCACAGCCATTCTTATACATGGGCTTGTGTGGATGCAGACTTTCATTTTAAAGAAAAACTACTTAAATGTGAAATTACTGGATCATATTGCTGGTTTATGGCTAACTTAGAAATTCTTAAAGTATCCTTAGAAGCAGTTGCTTAAAGCAGAGTTAGGTGGTTGCTTTTTGTTTTGTTTTGTTTTATTACGGTATACTGTGCTATGCTATGTTACGTTACATTCATTATGTTATATGTTGGTGAGGATTTTGAAACTGTATTTTCTGTGGCTTCTGATTTGATTTTGTATATTCAACCTGAGAAAATATAGGACTATCACATAACTCTGAGTAAGATTTTTTTGGAGAAAATTTAAAAAGGAAAACAGAGTCAGCAAGGTTGGTACACACCTGTCATTTCAGTACTCAGAGGTTGAGGCAGGGCGATTGTTGTAAGTTTGAGGTCATCCAGTGCTACAAGGGAAGATCAAGGCCAGCCTCAACTTTGTAGCAGAACTCTATCTCAAAAAAAAAAGAACGGAAGAAAGAAAGACAGAGATTAAAAAAAGAGAAAAAGAAAAAAGATTAAAAATGCAAAGTGAAATATCACCTGTGAATTCAGAAAAAAAAAATATGTGAATTTTTCTTCCAAGTGTAATTTAGTTAGCCCCCCTAACATAAAGTTTCCCATCATGTAGACATTGATGTGTGCCAGGTTTGCATTGTTTCAATTTTTTTGAATGTTTTACAGAAATGACTGCAGATTGGCTACTGAATATACCTTCTTAGGATTTGGGTAGCTCAGTATGAAGAGAATGTGATCATTGATATTTTTCCTCTCCTAAGTTTATATTTAGAATCAGAATTTGATCAAGGGATTGCTATTTTTTTGAAATAATAATAATAATGACCATATAAAAGATACTCTTTTTAAGTCTATGGAAAGATAAAAATAATTGCAGAATAACAGCAATTAATGTATATTGTACTGTGATTTCTAGGGTTTCTTAATGATCAATAATTTCATACATTTGTAATTTTTTTTACAGATTTTAAGACATGGTCTCACCAAATTTTTGAGTTTCCCATGCTAGGCTTAAGCCCTTCATCAGCCTTCTTCACCCTCTCAGAGGGCTGGGATTCAGGTTTACATTATCCTGAGTCAACAATTTGCAATAATTTTGTGTATTCATGGAATAAAATATTTGACATTGATCTTTAGACTCTTTGTAGAAAAAACTCATCTAGTTAAGCTATCTACCACTTTCCCAATCTTCAGTTTCTTTCACAATGTGTAGAACTGAAAATCCCATTAACAATATTGGTAGAGTCACTGCTTTTTAATTGTAACTGTGGTCAGCATGCACTTCAGAATATCACTTCAAATGCCTTCTGCTGGGGGACTGAGGCTTGGCATCCCTGAAGCATTTACTCTTCTTCTCTGATCACTCATGGAAATTGATGATTGGTGTCAAATCCCAAGAAAGATGAGAAGGTTAAAGCTACTAGGGACCCAATGCCCTCCAGAAGGCCAGGCCAGGGTAAAACATTTTTGCCTTCCCTCTGCTTTCCAAGGTTTTGTTTTGGTTATGGTTTGGGTTTTCCATTCAGTTTTGAGAGACTGAATACAGAGCTTTTGCATTTAGCTCCATTACATTCCACTTTTAAAGGTCTTCCTTTTTACATCAGCTTCTCAGTAAATTGTTAAGTTAGTGAGTCTATTATTGAATTTAAGATGTTCCTGCCTCAGCCTTCCAGAGTGGTAGGATTACAAGCCACACCACCAGACATGATTTCATTATGATATTATTAAAAACTCACTGGCTGAGCAAGGAATGGTGAAAATACCTGCAATGTCAGCATTCAGGCCACTGAGGCAGCAGGATTCCTGGGAGTTCCAGACAAGCCTGCAACACACTCTGAGTTCAGCTCAGGGCAGAGCAACAGAGGGAGAACCAGACCAGAAAAAGAAAAGGAAAATATAGGAAAGGACAGGAATGGAATGAAGAAACAAATTCAAATTCCTGGTGACTCTATGAGTTGGTTTGTCTCTGGACTAGTCATTTTAATCTGCGGTCCTATTTTTGCAGTATAAGACCCTTTTGACTGCTGTCACTTTATAATATACTTGGAAACCAGGTATTTTGGTGCTTCTACATTTAATGTTCTTTACATGGCTAGAGGATGACTCTTGGTACTTCCTTGTGAATTTTCATATTGTTTTTTCGATTTCTAGGAAAATGTCAGTGGTATTTAGACAGGCATGCTTTGTAAGGGCTGGTTGATATGTCTAGCATATACATTAACAACATGAATTCTTCCCATCCACCATCATGGTGTGTGCTTTCTTCTGTTAGTGCTATTGCACTGCTTGCATCAATTTCTACAAATTTTAAAGAACATATGAGTTTGGTTAAATTTCTCCTAAGCATTAATTATTTTTGATGAATTATGAGATGAATTGAATTCTTTGTATTTGAGGCTGCAGTTTGTTTGAAGCACATAGAAATGAATTGTTTAGGACATGTGGATCTTGTACCCTGCACCTTATGCGATTTTTGAATTTGTTATAAAAGGTGTTCAGTGGAATATAAGTTTCATATATGAAAGTTTGTGTCCTCAGGAAACAGAGACATTGCTTTATTCTTTCTTTCTGGTTTGGAAACCTTTCATTTCTTATTCTTGAGTTAACTATAGGGCTAGGATTTGGAGTACTGTGTTGAAAGATGTTGCAGGGCTTGTTTGGTTCCTGACCTGAGAAGAAAATCTTGCAGCTTGTCAGCCTCTGAGCACGATGTCAGGGATGGGCTTCTCATGTATCATCTTTGCTGTGCTGAGGTCCATTCTTCCTATATATGTTGTGTGAGTAGTTCTTACCTTGACAAAATGTTGAACTTCAGAATTTCTCAAAGCTATTTTTCCAAATCTGTTGAAATGTTAGCTCTGTCTCACTCTGTGAGAGTGACAAGTGACACTGAATGGTTTTTATAGTGGGATGGTTCTTACATCACTGAGATTGAGCTGAGTGTTGATCATGTTGCTTAACTTTTGCATGTGCTTGCAAATTTCGCTGACAAGCATTTAGCTGACTAATCTTGCTTATGTGCATTTGGAATATTGGTCAGTAGGGTGTTTTCAATTTTTTTAAATTTTATTTTTCAATACATTAATGTCTGGCTTCATTCTCAGGGTGACTTTGTCATCTAAAAGAAGTTGGTGTTCATTCTTTCTTTTCAATTTCTAGGAAGAATCTAAAAATGATAACTACTTATTCTTTATTATACACTTGAAAAAAATTCACTGGGTCATTTATCTTATCCTGGGTTATGTTCTTGTTATTACTGAGTTTTGATTGCTGACCCATTGCCTATATTCATTTTTGCTCTGTTCATCAGTGTGTTTGTTCCTGATGGTTGTGGGTCAGTGACACCAAAGAAGACCACATTCCCATTAAGGATCACATCTCATTTTACTTAGGGATGCAGCCATTTACTTTTGTATCTTCCAACTAACCCTACAGTATCATTTTTGTCAGTAACTCCTTTCAGTTACTTAGACTTTTAATTCACACTGTTTTTGTTTGGCAGTTACTGCTGAAGGAAACTGGAGCTGATCAGGTGCCCATCTCTTGTTTCAGGCTTCATACACTAACCTGACTGCATTGTCCCCACTTCCTGACCTGCTCCCTGTAAACACCTGTCCTGCTCCACAGCTGTGATGTGTCCACATGTGGAAGTTGAGATCTGCACCTGGATGCAAGACATTCAGTCAATGTGGGCTGTGCAACAGACTAACCTTTTCATATAGTGTTTCCCTGAGTGACACAGAGGGCTTCAGGCCTACAAGGAGGAGCTCTGGCAGCAAGGCCATTCTAGCACTCTTTTGTCCAGCATGCAGTGTATGCAGCTTTGCTGAAAAGCTGCCTTGTGGATCAGGAGGCCTGGACCTCAGGATTTCTTGCCCCTGGTGCCAAGGTATCCTCTACCACTGCCTGGCCCATTTTCCCCTGACATAAGATCTCCACAGAGATCTGAGCCCCCCTGGACTTCCTCTTCCAGGCTCCAACTCAGTGTGCAGACTTCAGGTGTGAAATCTGTGACTATGATATTCAACATGTATATATTTAACTCAGAAAATGTACTGCTAAGTCTTCATTATAAAAAGTGAGATTGACAGACATCCATATTCTTTTCTTACTCAGTTAAGTTGTGAAAAGTTAGAAACCATGAACTGAAGTTAGAAAAGTTAGAAACCAAAGCTGCTGAGTGAATTATAAACTTACAGGCACTGAAAATGCTGAAAGAAGGCCTGTGTTGGCCATGTCCCCAGTCTTACTTGAGATGAGAGAGAGCTTATGGCTTGGCCCTCTCTCCACCCAGCAGTGGAGAGACACAGGCCCTCACAGCAGGCAAGGACAGGAGAGAGGACTGGTGGATTGCAAGCCACTCATCCCAATGGCCCTGATAGGTATACTGTGATCCCCTCTCTCACAGCTGAGCCCTGGCCCTCTTCCTACCCAGCCTTGTACTCTGGGCTGCCTTTCCCCCCTGCCTCACAACTTGGGGAGAAGTGGCATCTCTCTTTGTTTTAAGTAAGTAGTCTCAGCTAACATTTATTTCAACTAAGGGAAACCCCATTTCCACCTTTATATGGACCTTCCTCCCCTTTTCCCACCCTCCTTCTGTCTTCTGAGCCTGCTAATGACAAGGCCCTGGAGGACTCTGCTACTGGAGAACTATTTGTATGTCATTAATGTATACTCTCTTACTATAAATGACAGATTTAGAAAAAGAAAAAAGAAAATCTTAATATACTTATCTATTTCACCAGGTTCTTGTTCATTCCCTGTGCCACTTCCCCACCCAAAGATGACACTGTATGATAAAGGACTTTGAGAGTAAAACCAAGAAGAGCATTCACATTTCCGGTGCTCTGTAGCTCCATTTATTAAGTGATGCAAGTCCCCCCATATCTGCCTCACTCTGCCTCTGTCATTCTGTTTGTCTCTGTCACTCTGTTTGTCTCTGTATGCACATTGATGTCAGAGGTATTTCATTGTAAAAACTGAGACCTTCGACACACAAATCCATCTTGCATCAATGGTTATTTCATTATCAGATTCCTTGGCCTTTTTCCTTGTGGGCCCAGAGAGACTGAGCTCAGAATCCCCACAACTTTCCCTGGTTCCTGTGGCCCACACTGGTGCCCTGCACCCTCTACCTGCAGGGTAGGGAGGGACACAGTTCCTTCCTGTTCTAACAGGGCTGGAAACAACAGTCTTGAAAAGAAAGTTAAAAATTTACACCGATTTTTCTTTATTTTTTGTGTTGTTGTTGTGCAGCTCTCTGTGTGGGAGAAACCTCTATGCTTAGCTCAGCGAGGTCCAGGGACCCTGTTTAGAGCTCTGATGGGAGCTGATCTAAAGGGCTACACTTCCCCACCCCATTTTTCCCCACTGCTGTTCCCCACCTGTCTTAAAACCTGAAGTCAAATGGGGATACAGCACATCTCTGTGACATGTCCCTGAATGTATCTTCAGTGAGTTATTGTGCATTTTGTACACTTGTTGGCCACATGAGCTGATTCCCTTATGAATTGCAAGAGTTTGTCTCTTATCTCACAAAACAAATGGAAAAGCAATTCCAACCTCAATGATGAATGTATTTAAGTTTTACTTATAAACTGGGATCTATCTGGGATTGTCCTCTTTATCAAAGAGAAATATCAGTTAGTTTCTAACATTAATGCTTGGGCAAACAGAGCTGTGATGCACCGATGTGAAAACATGGAGTAGTAAATCACAGAAGCAAAAAGATCAGTGGTGGCTGGATTCGCAGGGAAGAGAGGGAATTGTGTCCAAATGGGAATGAAATTGTGGGAAATGTTCTGGAACTGGGCAGAAATGAAGATTGTATGCATTGAGAATGTGTACATGCCACTGCACTGAGGATGCTAATTAAAACAAATGACACACTATCATCCATTTAAAATTAATTTATGCCATAATATTTAAAAGGAGTATAGAGACAAGGGCAAGAAAATGGAAAAAAATAGTGGAGGAGATGGAAAGTCAGGTTTTCAGCAGGAGCTGGCCTCAGGGGAGTGAGAAGCTGCAACCTGCTGTGGACCCCCTGTTAGTCATACCTCTGAGCTGACAGAGATGGCTTCCTGGTGCTGGCCCTTCCCGTGGTCCCAGAGCTGGTGAAGACACTGGAGATGGATCGGGTGCAGACTCTGCAGCTGGTCCTTGAGTTTGGTGTACAGCTGACATTTCAACAGCAAAAAGGGTAAAGAACATCAATTTCCCAAGTTCCTTGCAGAGCAAACAAACATCCCAGTGCCTGTCAGAGACAGCTCTGTGCATAAATCCACTATCAGGAAGTTTCCCACACTGCATCCACCCTCTGCTTGGTGTGTGTCTCAGAGATGCAGGGTAGTCCCTTAGTTTTGTTCTCCTCACACACCCTCAACCCTTTACCCAGTTCTTCTCACCTTTGTTTCTGCCACAGTGCACTCACAGTGCTCCAGCTCAGAAAGGTGAAGTTGCATTGGAGAGTCCAAGTGGGTTTGCACCTGTTGCTTAGATCTAAGAACAGGGCTGTGGTTCTAGAGGAGACACCTGTGGGCAGCTGAGTGTGAAGTCTGATCCTCCCTCACAAACTGCTCGCCCAAGGCAACCTGCTGAGTTGTACACCTGCCTGCTGCTCCAGCTGTGGAGAGCCCAGTTCACTCTATCTCCACCACCAGTGAAGCAATGTTGGCTCAGCCAGCCCTGAGACACTGACAGATGACTCCATGGGAGAGTTGGTGGACACTGGGGTGACCATCTCTCCCTTCTTCAGGGAAGCTGTACACACATCTGTCTAGTGCTCCCCAGTGGCATGTTGCCTCCATGGGGGATGGAAAAATGTCTGCTAATGTCTGGTACAGAAGTTGTCTTCCATAAATATGTGAGAAGTGAGGGGACAGAGGGATGTTTCCTGTTCCCCCTTTCCTCAGTTGTTAGATTGGGTAGTGACTTGCAACCCAGTACACTGTGCTTCCACTGGGCTCCTCTTCCATTGTTGTGCATTCATGTCTAGGGAAGCCAAGAGAGGGTCTCATGTACCATAATGTCAGTGGTACATGATCTGCCATCCAGGGTAGCCCCCACTAGTGTGGAAGGTCAAGAGGGGAGTAGATACATCTTTCCTGGTCACTGGATTGTGGTCAGTGCCTGGAAAAGTGTCTGCACATGGTGTAGCTCTATGTATATTCAAGAACTCACAGTACCAACTGGTTCTTGTCCTGATGTTTGAATGGGCCTGATGATTCTGCCAGCCCCCAGAGAAACTGGTTCTGAATAATACATCCCAAAGCCCATAGAGCAACTCTCCAATCTCCTCTACAATGAAGACAGAATGTTTACTCAGTGTAGGGATCAGAGCGGGAGAAACAAACCTTTCCCATGGAGAGGGCAACTCAATGGAGAATAAACATGGCTACTCCAGCAGGCCTTCCACAGAGCCATGGCCAGGGTCAGCAATTGCCTGGAAACCCCATTTTGTCCCACAGGGACCCGATAAGCTTGGCCTTATAGGTACAGTTTACTGTTCTGAGAATTGCACTTTTACTGGGTGCAATTCTCATTTGTCAGTGAACTGAGGCTGAAAGATATAAACACATTTCAAAGCCTCAACTTTAGATGGTCTAGTCACACTGTGCAGCTGAGAGCAAACTCACCTTCCTTGCATCAGGGCCTGTGGGGTGGAAATGTTGGCCCTTGAGGGACCTGGGAAGGAAGAGCTGTGGATGGGGCAGCTGTGCAGAATGTCCTGCTCCATGGCTCTGTGAGGCTGTGCAGCCCACCTGCCTGCATCACCCTCACTGTGCAGATGACCGCCAGGTTCTCCACTGACTGATTTCCAGTCTGTGATGAGACAGTGGGGAAGCCTGGAGTTTGTGGCCCAGCCATGCCACCCCCTCCCCCTCGCCATGAGTGCTGGAAGCTACAGTGATACTCAAAGGTTAAATTTCATAAGGAGAAGTTAGAAATGATAGCATTTCAGATCAGTTTGTGAGCAAATAAGTCATTAACTCCATACATGAAGAGTATCATCCCATGTTTCCTGTGACAACCACACATTCTAGAGCTGAAAAAGCAGGCTTGTCTTGAGTATGGGAGTGGGGACCTGTATATGATGACACACAGGGTACTTCCCTGTGGTGCTGCTGAAGAATATGGGTCCTTAAACATGAAAGGCTGAGTGTCTGTGTTCACTGTCTCCGTGTACAATGTCATTTAGACTAGTGGAGCCTCAACCTCTGACCTGAGGGCTGGATATTTTCCCTGAGACATGGACAAAATAGCAAGGGCCTAGGTTTTTGGTGAGTGCACCCCTGCTGATGTGATGATGTGTCAGAGCTGGGGACAGGGTAGAAGCACAATCACAACAGTGCCAAAGGAATAGCTGGGCCCAGCAGTTACAGTGAACTAAATCAGCAGAAATAAATCATGAGAGGAACTGAAGTGACTTAGTGTCCATGTCCCTATTCTGATGCTCCCACTAATGTGTGGACAGTGACCTGACACCTGCCAGAGTTAGTGGCTTAGCAGAGAGGATGTGATAGTTGAAGACTTAGACCCCAGTTTCCTTTGGGGGTAGGACCACAGGCCTGCTGTTTACTATACCCTGGAGGGAGGTGCTGAAGGTGTAATCTGACCCTGAATATCCCCTGTCCTCCTTGGGCCTCATTACAGAGTCCTCTCAGCTCACACTCACCCCTGCTGGCATCTGTTGTTATTGTGAGGCCCTAATGTGGTACAGGTATGTGGATTGCAGACCTGCAGGGACTTGATCCAGGCTGATGTCTGGGGCAGCACTGTTGGTGCAGTGACTAGTAGTGTGCAAGAAGCTTCGGAGATCTCAGACAAGCAGAGAAAAGACTCACCTAAAGACTCCCAGAGGTGTGAGTATAGCACAGAGAGACCTGGCAGCTTCTGGAAGCACAGGCTGCACATAGAGCTGCAGGGTCTGCCCTGCACAGTGAGCTGGGAGGGGCCATGTCCTGTTTCATAACCCTGCTCCCCCATGGTAGGGATGGTAGGGACACCCAGGTCCACAGAGCAGGTAGTCACTAAGGGGTGTTCACCAGCATTTATGATCCAGGAAGCCCTCAAAGCCACCAGCCAACCAGGACAGAAGACCAGGAGGTCTCACTTTGTCTCCTCTGGGATTGCCTAAGTGGAAAGGATTCACCTTTCTAGTGACAGCAGAGAATACACCAGCCATGTGATGAACCAGGTCCTTTAGTGCAGTTCCCCATGGCAGCCTTTCAGACAGCACCTGGGGCTTGCTGGCCTGGTGGGGAAGCCAGGCTGGGTCCTTCTTGAAGCTGATCTCATCCACCTTCCCCTCCCCATCTAGAATTTATTCTCACCCTGTGGTTCCCCAAACCCTGGACCAGCTCAGGCTCACTTTTCAGCCCTCATGTGGCCTTCCTCAGAGCCTGTTGGTTGATTGTCCCCAGCCCAAGAAGCAGGATTATAGAAGGCTCATCTCTCAGATGAGTCTTGACAATCATGATAAATGTTCAGTAGTCCATATCTCTGGCCCCTTTGTTTTGCTGACACTGTTTCATAACTACTAAAGGAACAGCCTTTGGGGTGCACCGTGCAGAGTACCTATACACAGCCAGACAATAGCAGAGTGAAGACAGATTCATGACTATTGGCAATTGAACAGCTCCTGGGGTAACTGTCAAAACTGCCTCCCCAACACAAGGGCAGCTGGATTGCACTGGAGAGACCTATCACACCCACATGGAGAGGACTGTTCTTCACCTCTAGAGGGAGACACTTTCCTGTTCTCCTGGAATCACATTATAGATCATGCTGCATTGTGCACTGTGCATCAAAACTGGTGAATTAGGTGCCTCATCTCTTTGAGCACCCACACTCCACCCCTGAGTGCATTTTGCATCTCCCTCTAGCAAAACTTCTGAAGCCTGTGTTTTTAAAGAAAATAGTGGAAGCTGGGCATGTTGGTGCACTCCTGTTATCCCAGCACTCAAGAGGCTGAGTCAGGATTCTTGAAAGTTTGAGACCAACCTAGGCTACATAGTGAGCTCAAGTCTAGCCTGAACTGCAAAGTGAGACCTTGCTTCAAAAAGACAAAACTAAATGAAACAACGGTGGATGAGAACACTTCTGAGTGGAGAATTTGGTATTATAATGGCATAGATTTTTTCTGTTTAACTTCTCTCTCCCGCTCCTTCTCCCTCTCTCTCTCCCTCTGTTTTTTTTTTTTGATTCTCCATATTCTTCCACCTAGACTTGAACTTCTGATGTTCCTGACTCAGATTCCAACTGTATGGAAATTGCAGTTGTGCACACCTATGCCCATTTCACAGGGTGATTGTAACAAACACTGTTTACTCTAGATGACTTACAAGAGTGTGTGTGTGTACTCTTCTGGTTGGTTTAATTTCTCAATTTTTATTTTATTTTATTTATTTATTTATTTATTTATTTATTTATTTATTTGGTACTGTGGACCAAACTTGCAACCTTGCATTTTCTTTTTTTTTTTTTTTAATTTTATTTAAGAGGAAAAAGAGAAAAACACAAAACAAAACAAAGTGGTGTAAGGGTACACGTAATACAGAACTACAAAAAAAAAACATAATAGTAAGCAATCATCTGCTAATAGACCACACACTATCATCCCGGAAATAGTTGCTCAAATCACAGTATCAAAGAATACAAAGTGAACATTCAAACAGAGAGACTGCAAACAGCTGTGTTCAATGATCCAAAAACATTAATATAGTCAGCTATTTAACACCCCTAAACACAGTTGCTGTCATATCCATAGAGCTCTTTTTTTTTTCCCTTCTCTTTTTTACAACAAAATTTACACATTTTGGATTTTATTACTCCTAGTCCTTATTACTTTTTGGGGGGGAAGAGAATATAGTCAAATATGGAAAACAAAGCTGCCACTCAAAACCAAGGATAGACATAGCACATGATGTAGAATAGAGTACAAGGTTATCAACAATGGTTATCAAAATTGTCTCTTGTTTCCTTAAAAAGAATAGTCTATCTCATTAGATATTATAAAGTTGGACAAAACAGTAGAGAACAAGACCAATAAAACTTAGGCATTGTAAACATTACAGGACTTCCAAAGGAGACAACAGTCAGACCAGAATGGGCATCTTAGTGAATCTTATTGCCTTCAAAGTAGGTGCTTATACATTCAAACCTGATACTATCATATAGAATGGAACAGAGTCTAATCAGTCAAAACAAGATCGTGGGAGTATCACAGGACTTCAAAACAAGTTAACAGTAAATCAAAAAGAGTTACTATACTATATGCTAATTAAAAAAATTTTTCCCCTTAATAAAAAAACATAAGAAATTTTCTAGGCAGGTGCTGAAGCTGCTGACCTAAGTCCCAGCCTACAGCAATGTCTTGTAGTTCTCATTACCTTGAGGATGTCATCTGAAATAAGTAAACAATTTAAAGAGGGTTTGCAATTACTAGTAGTGTTTTCCTTAATGCTCACCTTCCCAAAGAACTAATGCTTAAACCTATGCCCTCCTGCATAGCAGCTAACTACTTTAGGAATGTCTCCTCCTGGGCCACCAGTAAGCTGGGAGGGCTGGACAATTGTTCATAACTGAACTGTCCACTGAGGTAACTTCATCCTCTTTGGTTGTTGTTATGAAGTACCTTCAAGAACTGTCATACCTCAGACACAGTGAAGAAACCCAAACGCCCTGTACTCTGATCCATGGCACTGATGACTAACTAAAGTCCAAATCCCTGGTGAGTACACCTTTTGAGATGAGACTGAGTTTCATTCTTCTTCCCTGGCATCATTTCCTAAGCCCTGTGATGGACATTTGCCTCACTTCCATCCTGCCCCTGTTCCCGACAGGTCACTGAGTGTCTCAGCTGTCCTGACCTGGACTGAAACATGGTTCTCCAAGCAGCAGATGAGCAGTTCCCCAGCTTGCTGCTCTGACCACAGTCTGATGTGCATCATTCCAGGGCCGAATGACAGGGAAATAGCATCTCTTGGTGCCATTTTCACACATGGCCACCATGTAACTGGGAAGGTGTCCTCTCTTATTCCCTGAGACTGAGGGTGTCACTTGAACTTGTACCATGGCACAGCAAGATGAAGCACAGGATCAGTAGCAGGTAGCATGGAAAAATCCAGGCCCCTCTGTGTGGCACCATGTGGGACCTGAGCACCATGAGGGAGGGCACAAAACAAGGGCAGGAGCAGGTTCTGTGGAAACCACAGAGGTGGGCAGCCCTTCTCTGATGTGTGGGCCCCAGCGCCTGTGAGGGCATCAGGATAGAACTTTGCATTGAACAAGGGAGTTCCTGGCCTGATGTTGATGGGTCAGTGTGGCAGTGAACACTGGCTCTGTCTGATAGTGAACTTGCACAACACAGACTGTGTGACTGCCTGACTTTGTCTAACTAAGTCCTTCTTTGTCCAGCCCAGGCTTCTCTGGACCTTTTGGTGGAGCCACAAGAGGAGACACTGCATGTGTAGCTGCCCAAAATATAGCTGGTGCAGTTAGGTGCTATCAGCCAAAAGGTATGGTGGGTGACAAAACCAAGTGCCAGCCATTGTGTAGCTCAGGGACATTTCTTTGCCTTCTTCTTCCAATTTCCATTGTCTCTTTCCCCAGGCATCCTGCCCTCCTCCTCTTATACTCCCTTCTCCTCTCAAGAGCACACATCTGGGCTCGTGCTAGCCCTGGCTGACCTGGGAGCTGCTCTGCACTCCCCCAGACACTTTGACAAAGAGAGAATCCAGTACCCACAGGTATGGCTGATTTGCTGTCACCCAGAAAAAGTTAGAACCAAAATGTGTTGTCCTTGATTCACAACCTGGGACTGAAGCCACCAGGAATCTTATTCTTGGCTCTAAGCTCTAGAGTTCTCCTCAGGACATGGTGATCAAAACTGGGGAATCAAGATCAATCTGACTGTGGAGCAACCCAGGACCTGACCTAAGCTTTGGGTCCCTGTGTGATGCATGTGTTCCTGGATATGTGGGGAGACAAATGCAGGTGCTCCTGTCTTGTGGAATTCAGGTAGACACAGTAACTTTGAAACGTCTCATATGTTATGGGAAGAATTGTATCTGCTCAGGGAACAAAGGCTGGGTGCACCAGATGGTGAAGTGGGGCCTTCAGATATGTGCTACACTTTGGAATAAGGGCAAATAAGTGTGCCCCAGCCCAAATGTGTCTGTGTGCAAATTCTTGCCCCCTGGGCTCATGCATTTTGGTCCTGTCCCAACAGCAACGGAAGGTATTATAAGGCATGGCAGTGTGGTCAGCCTTCTAATGGAATGGCTCTGGGCCCCTCAGGAGCTGGACAGCACCTGGACAGGAGACAGGGCCAAGGATCTCTTGTGTACAATGTTACACTGTCCCAGTGACCACTTTCAGGTTATGGCCCCAGTCAACTCTCCTTTCATTTTGGCCACCTAGTTGCCTTCCATTGTGGCCTCACTGTTCTTGCCAACTGTCTCTTGGAAGCCTGTTCTTGCCAACAGGCTTCCATTGTGGCCTCACTGTTCTTGCCAACTGTCTCCTGATTCACAGCAGAATCGATTTCCCAAGTCCAGTTGCACAGTGAGGTTATAGGCCATTGTCCTTGTGTGAGACAAGCACCTGTGCCATCAGCAATAGGGCTACTGTGTTGTGAAAAGCTGTGGAGTGTGGCGAGAACCCTGTGTGTTTTAATCCCCACCACATGGATGCTGGGGTCGTGATGTACAGAGCAAGATTCCTGCCACTCAGATGAAACTTTTTACTATAACTTTCCTTCCCATGATCAGTTACATGGAAGTTGTGTGCCAGATAAATATATGTTGAAGGCCCTGCTAAGCTTCTCCACCCAGACTGCCTGATGGCAGCTCAGCCTTCAAAGCTGGGTGGGAGAGGCAGGGAGGGAGGTGGAGGAGGACAAGGGATTTTGTCCTCCAAGACAGCAGCTACAGAGGGGCAGGGGAACCTTCAGTTGTCACTGTTACATCCACTTCTGAGCCTGTAGCCTGTGGTCAGAGAGGAGACAGCAGTTTTGATCACATTGCTAGAATCAGTGATCTGCACAGAGCTACAAAGGCAAGAAGTTGGAGCCAGACTGAGGGCTCCTCCAGAAGATTTGCCCGATTTTCATTTTCACTTTCTGTTCCATGACTTAGTCATCACCAGATACAGGTGGTGTGGATTCACTTGTCTCCAAAAGAGTGGGCTGCTTCTGGGGATCTGGGGCTGTCAGCACACAGTGAGATCTCCATGTGTCTCTGTTAGGTTGTGTTTACAGCAAAGTATAAAAGTGCATGTTCCTATGATAGGAAGATTGGTCCCAGAAACTCCATTAGCGAGGTCCTAACTTGAGGACAGTTGATGTTTTGTTCTTGAGCCTGCATCTGCCTGAAGGACCCCTTCCCTGATGCCTGGAGTGTGTCCTTCCTTGTGAGATTTATCATTAGTTGCTCTTTTTTTCTCCACAAGTAAGAAGTGGATTTTCTTTCTGTTTATTTTGTTTGTTATTTAAGATATATTTTTTACTAGAATTTCTTTGCAGTGTATATTGATTACACTGATGGTAGGCACATGGTTTATTTATCTTGCAGAATGCATATTAGATCCTATGTGGTGCATGACAGTGCAAACCATCAGCTAGAGTATTTTCTCCAAGTTGTTTGCATTGATCATCCAGAATTGAAAAAATGTGGAAAAGTTTACAGAGAAAATCTTTCAGATACAAAAACATACTTTAAGTCAAATATATTAGAGAACACATGAATAAAAGAATAGATGAACAAAGGAAAACAATGAAAAACAAAGGCTGCCCAACATAGTGAAAAAATGGAATACATGAAAGAGATCCAAACAAGAATTCAACAAGTTCGATGCTACATAAGAGATATATAAAAAATATAAGAGATTGAAATTATATGCACAGACTGAACAAAAGAGAGGTTTAGAATTTCAGATCTTCAAGACAAAATTGTAGTTCATTGTTATGAAAACAATGCTATCTTAAAATTAGCAAGAGACTATAAGAAATTAATCCAACAGGTACAAAATGAATCAAAGAATTTCATGACATTGATTGGGGTCAATAAGAAAGCCAGAGACAACAAAAATACCATAAAAAATTCACAAAATAATGGAAGAAAACCTCCCAAGAATGAATAAAGAATTTGCCATACAAATAAGTGAACATATAGAACTCCAAAGTAACCAAAATAAAACTACACCAAGATATATAATATTCAAGATTCCAGAAATACAGCACAAGAACACAGTTTAAAATGCTACTAAGGAAAAGTCACAGATCACTTATAATTGAAAGCACATCAAGTTCTTAGCAGTCTTTTTTGTAGCTTGGTATAACTGACATCATCTTTAGCCCTGATTTTAACTGGTGCCCTATATTTAACCCAAGAGAATGGAAAATTACTCACAGTTCACATCCTATGAGAAAAGCAGAATGAGGTGCATCACCTGGAGAAAAGTTACCCAGCTCAACAAAAGAAACATGATACAGGTGACAACTAAAAATTAATTTAAGATTCTAGCTTGATTGTTTCCAACAGGATGTCACTTTGAGGTTCTCTGTTTAAAAGCTTTGTAAGTTTCCAGTTCAGCCACTTGTCTGGACTCTGAAATTTGTAGGTAATCTATATGAGTGCTCCTGAGTTCTATTAATCAAATTCCAAATTTATCAATTTGTATGCTTTGATTCCTTTATTTTTGTTCATGAACCTACCTCAGTCTTCTCAACACAAATATGTAAGTAAGGAAGAAAACTGTAGTTGAAACAGAAGAACAAGTCCTGAAGTTGGACAGAAGTACAAGTCCTGAAAGAAAGAACATCCAACCCAGATTGATGAACCCTGCAAAACTTTTAAAATTAATGGACACATAAGATACTTCCATGACAAAGAACAACTGGAGAAATATATGACTGCAAAACTGACCATAGAAAAAGTAATGAAAGTCATACTAGAGAGAGGTAAAAATGGACACAGTCCCAAGAAAAACACAGAAACAACCAGGCAGGACAAGTAATTAAACAGAGGAGAAAAGCAGAGAATCAACAGCAGAACAATATTACAACAAAGACAAACCAATACATATCATTGTTAACGGTCGCAGCTCATTAGCTAAAAGAAATAGATGGGTGAAATGGATCAAGAAACAAGTTACAAAAATATGCTGTATACAGAAAAAAATGTTTAATTCAAAAAGAAATTCAGAGACTGAAAGTCAAAGGACAGAAAACTATCTTCCATGCAACAGAGGCTCAGAAAAAAGCATGAGTAGCTATTCTCTTTGCAGACAATATGAACTTCAAACCAAGAATGACCAAAAAGCTAAAGAGCCTCACTGCATACATGTTAATGGAAAGTTTTTAAAAGGATAAGATAATAATCATAAATATGTGTGCATCTAATACAGGAGCACACAACAATATAAGCAATTGTTAAAAGACCTGAAAATAATTCAACAAAGAATAATACAATTGACCCAAGTGACTTCAATACCCACTACTAATAATCAGCAAAGAAATATGAAAATAGAACTGAATCTGTGAATAAATGAACTGAAGAGATATTTACCAAGTATGTGACCCAACATATTCAGAATAAACCTTTCAGCTGTGCAGGGGAGGTTCTCTAAAACATGCCATATAAACTAGTCCACAGAACATGCTGAAGTAAATGCAAAGAAACTGAAGTTACCCCATGCATTTTACCTGACCATAGTGCACTACAATTGGGAAATAATTGTAAAAGAAGTTACAAAAGCTTCAGAAATATATGTAAATTAAATAACACTCTGCCAAACAATCAATGGCTCACAGATGAAATAAAGGAAGAAACTTGAAAATCTCTACAACACAACAAAATTATAGATGCAAACCTTGGTTCTCATGGAATTCAATGAAAGCAGTTCAAAAAGGGAAATTTATAGTACTCAAATCTCACTTCATGAAATAGAAAGAGCATAAAGAAAGATCTACTGTTGTGCCTCACACTTCCAGAAAAAAATGGCATGATAAACCCAAAGCCAATTAAAGGGAGGAAACTATAATTATCAGAGAAGAAAGTAATGCAGTGCAGAGCATAAAAACAATAAAAAGTTTTAATTAATCAAAGAGTTCGCTCATTGAAAGAATAAATAAAATTGATAAACTCTTAGCCAACCACATCAAAAGAAGAAAAGAACCACTTAAACCATTCATTGAGGAATGAAAACAGTAAGATAACTACAGATCCTGTGAAAATTAAGACCATCAATATGTACTTCAAAAACTTATGCTTCCCTAGGTTGCATAATATAGAAATGAATCAATTCCTAGATATATATGAATTGCCAAAACTGACTCAAGAAGACATAAAATTCTAGAAATGCAGTATCTGTTAATGAGACTGAAGATCTAGTTAAATTTTATCAAGTACTGGCTGGGTGGTGTGTGCCTGTAATGCCAGAACTTTTGAGGCTGAGTTAGAAGGATTGTTGTGAGTTTGAAACTTACCAGGGCAACAATGTGAGCTCAAGGCCACTCCAGTGCATAATAAGACACTCTGCAAAACACATTAAAATGAAGCAAAACAATGACAACAAAAAGGCAACTGACCAACTTATAGAAATCTAGGTCTTCATGGATTTACTGCTGAATTTTACAAAAAAAATATATAGAAAATTGAAGGCCCCTACTCTTTAATGAAATTTAAAGAGAAGCAGTTCTCCCTATCTCTTTCCTGGAGGCCAGCATTACACTGATAATAATATCAGAGAAAGACATAACCAGAAAAAGAAAACTATAGGCAAGTTTTCCTAATGAACATAGATGCAAAAATCCTTAAGAAGACACTAGCAAAGTGAATGCAGCAAATTATCAAGAAGATTTTAAAACCTTATCAACTTGGATTCATCCCAGGAAGGCAGGGATGTTTCAATACATGCAAATCAACAAAGTTAAATGTCATATCAACACAGGCAAAAACAAAAGTCACATGGTGATCATCTCAATAAATGCACAATACTCTTTTGATGAAATCAAGCATTGATTTGTAATAAAATCCTACAATTTGTAATAATAGAGAGTCTTTACCTCAATCTGATACAACAAGCAAAGACAAAAATATACCCAGCATCATACTAAATGGTGAAAAACTAAAAACTTTCATATGCAATTAAGAACAAGAAAAGGATGATTCCTATCACCACTCCTATTCAATATAGCTCTGGAAACATTAGGCAGAATAATTAGACTTAAAAGACAAATAAGAATAATCATATAACAGAAAGTAGGTAAAATATCATTATTCACAGATGACATAATATTCTATGTAGAAGATGTCAATTACTCCACCAAAAGACTTCTAGACTTAACCGAGTTCAATAATGTAGCTGAAGACAAAGTTGACAATAAAAAATCCAGAGCATTCCTGTACACAATCAACCAACTAAGAGAGAAGTTACAGAAACCACCCCCTTTATAATAGCCTCCAAGAAAGTGAAATGCTTGGAATTAACCTAACAAAGAAAGTCAAGGACTTACATATTGCAAATTACATACTTTGTAAAAGGATACTGAAGAGATTATCAGAAAATGGAAAGTTATCCCTTGCCCAAACTGTGCAATGTCTTCACTGTGTTAGTGATTTCTTTTGATGTACAAATATTTTTTTTAATATGATGGGATCCCACTGGTTGATTCTTTGAAGTTGATTCTTCAAAATTTGTGTTTTGTTCATGAAGCCTCATTAGTGTTTCTGTTGTAATATTTAGATCTCCAAGATACTTTGACTTTTGTCTATTTCATGGTGAAAGTCTTCAGTATGGGGAAAGTCATTTTCTTCAGCATTATTGAAGAGTCTATCTCTCTTCCAGTGAACATATTTGGCTCCTTTATCAAAGACAAGGTAGCAGAATATGTTTGTAGTTGTGTCTCCATCTTCTAGGCTTTTTGATAGATTATCCAGTCTTTTTTTTCTACCAGTACTCTGGTGATTTTGTGACAGTAGATTTCTAGTATTATAGCAAGTGAATAATTGTGATGCCTCCTGACTTGCCTTTGTTACCTAGGAATGTCTTTGGTATTCTAGATCTTTTCTGTTTCCAAATTAATTTCAGAGAAGTTTTCTCTATATTTGTGAGCTATACTAATAGTATTTGGATGAGCATTGCATTAAATTTGTATATGAGTTTGCAATATGATTTTTTTGAGTTTTCTATATCCTTAAAAGTAGTCTTATTGGTTTTTGTACTGATGTATCCTAAAAGGTATGATCCTAAGAGTTTCAAACTATTGAGTTTTACTTCTCAAGGATACCAGCAATAATAGATAATTTTTTCCTATTTGTTTGTTTCCCTATGCAGTTCAGGCTGACTGTGGACTCACATCTTAGTCCAGTAAATTCACACTGGTAATCCTACCTCAGCATTCCAAGTCCTGGGATTACAGGTGTGCACCTAACACCTGAAAGAATTCCTGGTGTTATTTGAAGGATGAGGAAACAGTCATGAGATACACCTGTACTCATTAACTGTCATTTCCTTAAAGGAAAAGTGTCCAAATTAACACATAATACCATTGGAGTGTAGGAAATCAGAAGACACATTTCTATCTCTTATGGGCTGGGGATAACAGACTACACTACAGCAAAAATGGGAGATGCCACAGTTAGGAATATGTGTCAAATTTGAGCACCAATATTATGAACTCAGAGAGTATTTATGGAAGATGGGGAAAAAGACCAGTGGAAAATAATGAGAGACCTGGTGATGTTAGCCTTTCATGATGCTAGATCAATCTTTGTTATAATGCTAAATGTCACAAATATTGAAATAGTCAAATATTATGTGTGTTTTAACCTAGAAAAATATTAAGGCTTGGCACTGTATCCTAGCTATGTTGTAGCTTGGCATAAATCATGCCATCTTGAGCCCTACATTTAACTAGTGCCTTGTATTTGACTCAGGTAAATGGAAAATGACTCAGTGTATAAGTCTAATGAGAAAAGCAAAATGAGCTGTACCCAAAGAAAAAAAATTTAACATGCTCAACAAAAAAACAGGATACAGGTGTCAGCCAAAAATTAACACAATATTCTAGCTACATTGTTTCCAATAGGGTGTTCTTTGTGATCCTCTCTTTTAAACACTCTTAAATTTCCAGTCCAGGATCACTTGTTTAAATTTTGAAATGGGGGAAGTTAGTCTGTATAGAAGTGGTTCTGAGTGCAGCTATTTAAATTCCAAATTTATCCTTTGGCTGCTTGGATTCCTATATTGTTATTCACAAACTGACCTCAAGCTCCAGAAAGGTTTACTGACACAAGCAAGCACCTGGGTTAAATACAGTGTCACCTTAATGAAAGAATAATAGTGAAAAGGAGGGAAGATAAAAGACAAACACCATCTGTTATGATACCCACCTCTTTACCCAGCATTAAAGAGGCTGAAACAAGAGAATGGCCATGTATTTAAGGACAGACTACACGACATAGCGAGTGCAAAGTCAGCCAGAACTACAAAGTGGGACTATGTCTTTAAAAACAAAAATCAAAAATGAAAAATATAAAAAAAAATGAGGAAGAGAGAAAGACTATCAAAAGAAAACAAAAAGAATAGAGCCAAATGAAAGGTGACTTAACTAAAATGGGAATTATGGAATGATGTTGCAGGGGAAAGCTGCTCATGAAGTGGCACCCAGGAGGCAGTGAAAAATCCAGTTATGAATGGGACCTATTGTGCTACATCACAATAGTGACCTCCTTTCTCCAATACATCTGTAGTTTACTAGACAGGAGGTCCAAAAGCTCATACAAATGTCAAACTCAGAGCAAACAAGCAGCTTGAAATCAAGGCTTTGGATCAAGGCCTTTAGCAGATGTTTCATATTCAAATTGAAATAGGAGAAATATAATCCTACACTGTTTGATGGCAAATGCAGCAAATTGGTTGGCTCACAGCACTGAAGAATGAAGTCACAAATCAAAAGAAGTTCAAAAAATTTTTTGGAAAAAAAGACAGGATAGCCCTGCCTTTGCAGGAGGGGTCTTCAGTGTTTAGCCCACAGATCTATTGTCAGGGGTCATTTATATATCAAAGTCAGAATGTGAGTACAGTGTGGGTCTCAAACTACAATCTACCTGTAAGTGTATAGCTGCTTAATATTATTCAGAAGGGCAGCAAGTCACCCAGAAAAGGTATGCAGAAAGAGCCAACGCATTTTGCAAGAACAATAGTCCAGTTGTTCTGGTCAATGAGTATGGTAATAGATGCCTATCTGGCCATCCTGGGGAAGGTGGTGGTAACTGTAGTACATTTCAAGCTATTGTTTTTCTCTTTAAGAGGCATGTAGACATGGTCACTGCATCTTACCTTCAGGTCTGGCTTTATTAAGCTGTGCCTCTAGCAGTGATTGTGGTATTTAGTTTTTTACATTGACTCCTTTGAGGTTCCATTTCCTGTCTGACTGTATATCAGTCTACTGTATATCTGTCTACCTTGGCTTCCTGTAGTAAAATCACAAGACTATTTGAATGGGTAAAGTGATATTTATATATCTAATAAAATATTATTTAATAGGGCCCTGTGTTTTACCTCAGCAGACAGAAGTACCTGCATGGCAAGTGCCAGGTTGTGAGTTTGAGCTCAGTGGTACAAGTACGATCTAGGCAAGCGCAAGGTCATAAGTTCAATCCCTGGAACCAAAAAAAAAAAAAATTCTACAATTCTCAACCATGTAGTGCTATGAGCATAATTATTGAAATTGATAGTTGTTCATTCAATGGCTCAATTTTTGTTTTGTGGTCTACAAAATATCCACAGATAACATGGTAAATACAGTGAATGTTATACTGTCCTTTATACTATGGGTATTTGCTGAGAGTTGTTTTTAGTTTTTATTTTTCCATATACTTGAAAGCTGAAAATGTTTGGTGATGCTAGGTAGAGAAACAGTGATAATTATTTTTTCAATTTAATCATATACTTCAATATATCAATTAAGTACATTTTATTTGCTACAATTATGCTAAGAAAGTTGGCAAGTGATTCTTAAATTTATAGGCAGATGAGTTAGTTAGAAATAAAGTCAGTCAGTCACTATATAGGGGAATGGAAATCCTGAACTACTGTATTGGGCATGAGTTTAGGTTTTCTAAAATTGAAGGATGAATAATTAAGAACAATGGAGGTAAGAGCAGAATATATTTTTGCGAGAAAGAAATTGAGAAGATTTTGCTCCAGATGGGATATTTCAGCACTGGGAGGTGGGACCAGGGGACATTTACCTTGAGGTCACTTTCCCCTCTCCTTTGCAACTTACCTGTGGCATGAAAAGACTCCCAATCAGCTACTTGCACATCAGCAATGCTGCCTTTAAGCACCACCTCAATGGAAAACTATATGTATGCCCCCACATGACATTTTTACTTTGTATTCTCTCTTTTAGCACGCCAAATCCTATCATTTGGTTCCGTGACCACTAAGGCAGATTGAGTGTCTCCTGGGAATCCCTCCCATTTTGAGTCCCGCTTCCTTAATACCACCTCTTTCTTCCTCCGGGACAGTTTGCTTGCCACTGCTTATCTGCATACAACCACAGCCTTACTCACTGAACATGGGTGAGACACCATCTGGGTTTTTTTTGTTTCTGTTCCTTAGCAAGCTTGTGACATAAAATCCATCCTGCCATCCCTGAACAGGGTTACTAGTTTCCACACTCCTTGGGCCACAGGGCTGGAGGTAACACTCTGATTTTTGTGTGCTGGGACACTGCCCTGCTCTCTTTGATTATCTGCCAAGAAGAATGGCTGTTGGACTTTGCCTGTCACACTTTAAAAATAGATTATGATCTCTTATGTTGTGTGTGACTGAGCACAGCTTCCATGTTCCTTGACGGAGCTACAACTCTTAGTCCCTGAGGTGAAATTGTTCTCTCTGCTCCCTTATAATTTGGTCATGGGGACTGCTTTCTGTCTTCCAGAAAACACCTCTGTGGTGCCTGGTTCATAACCTTGGTGCTTTGGGCCTCTAAAAGGCTACAACACCCAAAAAGCTGATCTTTTGTTTATGCTTTTGTCAAAATGGTGACAAGTTGGCCAAAACCCTTCATCTTTAGGCCTTCTTCACTTTAAGGACGTGGTTTTCTCTCACTCTGTCTCCTGTGATGGCCCAAGTACTCCTGGCTCGCTCTGCTCCACCAGGATCTCTCCCTTCCCCTCACTTATGATGTGGCTTCTGTCTTTACAGCTTCTCCCCATATCTCTCATACCAAATCCCGCTGCTTTCTCAGCCAAAGCTTTCTATATCTCCTATGGCATCCTTTCCTCCTCCTTCACTCCCAAGGGTCTCCAATCCTCCCCCTAGGGTCTCCAGTCCTTCCCCTAGGGTCTCTAATCCTTCCCCTAGCATTTCTCACAATGCTCTGACTTCTCAATCGCCCTGCTCTTGCTGTCAGTCCTGTCTGAGGGTTCTTTTTCTTCTTCGCCTGCATCGCCATTTTCTCTGCCTGCCCACCATACTCGGTCTCAGGCATTGCAGCCTTCTGGAAGGCCAAATGGTTGCCAGCAGCCATGTTGATTACACACATGCACCTGCTGGGCTAATCTCTACTGCTGCTTTGGGAACAGGCTGGACCTAAAAGATTAACTAATATTTGTGTTCCTTCTTTTTAACTTTCTGAGCTACCTCAGGTTAAACATCAATTAGGTTCCTTTTCTGGTATTCTTATTTCATGAGATCTCTATTAATTGATCTATAAGAAGGTTCTCTCTATTATAGTTCAAGGTGGCCAAATATATTTGAGGGCATTCTAATTTTATAAGATGATTGTCAGTTCATATATATCTGTTGTCCATTTGTCCAATTGTCTGCTCTGTTAGCAGCTTTTTCTTTTTGTTTGAGCTCGACAACTTTTTCCTCGGCATTTATATTTTCAGATCATGTAATAAAGGTTTATTTGGGTAACAGATTTAAAAGACATGCTTCCACCTAAGTTGCCAGCTGGTCAAAATGATGTTAAAAGTGGTTAAACAAAATCCACTGGGGTGAGGCAAAATTAGACAGCACTTCAATTGATAGAGAAGAATGTGGCACCTGGTAACTATTTTAAAAATGTATTTTAATTTTAAAGAGATTAAAATAAAAGAGCACTTAACAAATGTGATCGGAGCACAACAGTTTAAGCAACACAGTATTTCAACACAATACAACCTGACATACCAGTAGCTATCTTAGTATCTCTTTCCTTGAAGTAGTTGAGTATATCTTCATACACAATAGTATCAAACATAACAAAATATTATAAAATCATTAAAGAGCATGAAATTATTACAGATAATTCAGAACCAAATAACACAAAATGAACAATATTTACTATATTATCTCATTGTCCATAAAATATTTGTTTATACTACCACACAAAATACAATCCAATTAGATACAACAAGATAGAACAAAAGAAAGAAAAGACTAAAAGCATGTTAGCACTTCAAAACAAGATGATATTAAATCAGCACTAGCTATTACAATGTCTTGTTTTCTTCAAAATAGCTGTTCAAATAATCATAGATAATGCAGTAACCATTGTTCATTTTGTGTTATTTAGTTCTGAATAAAATCCCAGGATGAAACCATTCTGAGTAATGAATGGGAATATTATAAGGCTCCAAAGCAATGTATTTTGGAAGCAGGATTACCACAAACTCTTATGTACTCTTACCATTTCTCACACTAGGAACACTATCTGGTATTTACACATGAACAACCAGGTAACTTTAACCAGGTCAGGTTCACTGATTGGAGGTCCAAATATACCCTATAGCCCTATGGGAGAAAGCTCAAGTAAAGTTCATATTACTAAGACAATTCATTTTGCTGATCTGATGGTATATTCATGCCTTCAAATATAAAATTGCGATTATTCATGATGACAAATATTTTCTTTCATATCTAGATGTCTTATGCCTTTTTCTTGGTTCCAGCCTGGTGATTTAGATCAGAACAATACAAGGTCACCAGTCAAATAATATTTTTTAACACAAATTTATGTAATGTAATAGTGAGCAGTCCAAAATACGTCACACATTTCTTCAGTGCTCAAATATTAAAACACCCAAGGTTAATAGAAAATAACAGTTCCATTTAGTGTTCTGTGTTAAGTTTACTGCTTGTCCTGCACTGTATGGTATTAATCTTCTGGATGTTTAACAGCTACAGTTAAGAAATAATTATAAATTCCCTTTGGATTCCTTGTGCTAGGACCCACCAGATATTTTCTAGAAAAAAAAAAGGTTCTATGATGCAGGGGGCAACAGAACAATGAGACCAGCAGTGGGGCTGAGACTGGGGCAGCAGCCAGGTGAGAGCCAGTCCAAGCCTGTCTGTCAGCACTGGCTGAGCCCTTAGGATAGGGATGCATTTGCTTGATGTTTTTTCTTGAGGCCTGACCCACAACAGGAGGTATCCGTCTCCCCTATGGTTGCAAGGTATCTGGGCTTTTGCATTGGCCATTTCTAAGACCTAGTCCTGTCTCACTGCCTATATATTGCTAACTAAGTCAACTGCCTGTAGCAACAGGGCTGGGACCTCAAAGGAGCAAGAGGATAAATTCAGATTGCTTATAGCCTTGGAAGAGACAATCACCTCCTGCTCTGGGCCAAATCTCAAGACAAAAGCCAACAGAAATACAACCAAGTGCTAAGGACCAATAGTCCAAATAGTTCTATATCACCCTGAAGAAGTCAAGAGTCATCATCCCAGTCCCCTCCATGAAGAGTCCCTGCTGTTAAGCAAGTCCACTTATTATGTGACATGCTCCCCATTTGTTCCTAATTGAATCAATTTTACCTGAGCAATAGACCTTATTGGTTGAACACAGTTCTATCCTGCCTTATGCTCACTTTGCAAATTCCCATTTTTCCCCTCTTTTGAACCATCTAGCCTCCTGTGTTTACTCTATAAAAGTTCTTCAAAATACAGAGTCTTTGGCAACCCACTCAGGACCCCTTCTGTCTCTCAGACAGAAGCTTTCTTTCTCTCAATAAATATAATCCATTCTTATACTCCATCATTCCTGAACTTTATTCTTCTATTTTAGAGAACACAAGCTCATACCAGACATATAGTAGTTCAGGAGTTTCATTCCCCTCTATCGTTAACATGAGCCAAATTAACATAAAAATCTTTATGATCTGTCTGAATGCTTTTTGCTTTTCTTGCAGTTTTAATTGATCAATACAACTCACAGTGGTTGTATTCCTGGCAATGTATAAAGTTGTATACATCAGTCATTATAAGTGTAAAATAATTGGTTTGAGTGTATAATTTAGCAAGAACTATATATTGCCACAAAGTAAGTTACCTCACATAAAAGTGAAGGTTCACCTAAAATTGTTCAGAACAGTTTCTACATTACTGGCTGCTTCAACAATTTTGAGACACATAAACTGTGTATTTTTTTTTCCTTTTTGTAGAAGTCTTCTATTATGTTATTGAAAGAAGTCTGTATGCCTGTAGGACTCTGTTTATATTTTGATGCTTTTTCTGCATTGAAGTTTATATGAAGATTTATTTTTACCTTAGGATAAAACTCACTGCATTGACACTGATGGGGTGAATCAACAGTCCACTACATTCATTTCAATTAGATATTCTTGGCATTGATCATATGAATTACTGAGGAGTAAATTAGCTACAAACATAGACAAGAATCAGTATTGTTAGCATTTTCTGGTGCAATAGAGAGGCAGAATATTAGAAAAAGTAAAAGTGCCTTTTCTATTTAAGGAATGTGAGGAGGAGCCCCAAAAAACCAAGGGTTTTTTTTTTTTTGACTGACTATGGGGTTAGGGGTACATGTGACTTTTACCTGGATGTGGAGATTGGAACAGACATTTCTCCCACTCCCTGCAGCTCCACACGTGCGGAGTTGATTGTAATTTTCTTCAGGCCCCTGGGAAAGGAATGAGGAAGTTGTAATCAGGGAAAAAGAGGAAGTGGCCATATGGTTAGCATCCCTGATTGGGCCTTCCACCATGTTCAACTACCACCAGGAAGTCCTGTAACTCATTCTAGGGCAAAACTCTTTCAAGTGCATCCCTCAGTTTGAATGACAAAACAATAATAAAGAAGTTTTGCTGTGTGTCTTCCTCCAAGCCTGGTGGTAAAACATTCACAAGAAATATTTTGAGTCATATCCTTAATAAATTGTAGATACCATAACCAAAATTACAGATCAGTTTACTTTCAGAAAACAGAAGCAGCACTTAAATGCAGGAATAAAGGCCTTCAATGAGAGTATCCCTGAAGAGGTGAGATCAACATTACAGAACACAAACTACTACTCATTTATCTGAGTTCATTAAAGAGAAAAATTTATAATGGTGTTGCTACAGAGGAAAGAAACTCCTGATCTACTATGTCTGGTGTGACTTTGTGCTCTCCAAAATTAAAGCATAAATGTTAGGAACAACAGAATTTAAGAGTAGAATATATTTATTGGGAGAAAGAAAGCTGTGTGAGAGAGAGAAGGGGTCCTGAGTGGGTTGCCAAAGACTGTCTTTTCTAGGGACTTCTATAGAGTAAAATCATTTGGTGAGATGAATTTAAGATGGGAATACTCAGAACTCACAAGACAGATGTGCCTAAGAAGTTTGTGTTGTTAAGTTCGATCTCTGGTACCTATAAAAAGGAAAAAGACAAAAAAAACCACAAAGAAATATGGGAGCCAATGAGATTAATAGCTCAGGTAATTTGATTAAATTGGGATCAAATGGGGAAGGGAGTCACATAGAAACAGGCATTCTTATGTAGTAGTGACCCTTCACTTATTGGGTTCAGAAAGTGACTTAATGACTTCACCAGGATGATAAGAATTATTTAGAATATAAGGCTTTAGGATAGGGATACATTTATTTGAATGGTGACCGCTGACTTCCTCAAAGTGTTAGGGAAGTATTTCGAATCAATCTTTACAATATGAATACATTTGCTTAAACTTTTATCCTGAAGTCTGACCCCTAGCAGGAAGTGTCTGTCTTCCCCATAGTTGCAAGGTATCTGGATTTTTGCATGGGCTCCTTGGAGGACCTAGCCATGTCTCACTGCCAACATTATTTGACTAACTCAGCTCAGTATTGTTCGGAAAATTGAATACAAATGTCTTGTGCTCTGAATGATGATCTGGGGATGACAGTGTGCAATGTATTTACAATTGTTGTCCCTGATTGACATGATCTGAAATTTAGTTTTACTTTTTCTTTTTATCCTTGAAATCAAGTGGATTTGGAAATAAAAAGTCTGAGGTAAATCTCTTTGGTACAAGCACTCCTCTGTGGATATCAGCACTGAAGGAGACCTCCAGTTCCAGAAGTCTGCACTACAGTCTATCATTTGGGATCCTCTGTTGCAGGAAGGGGTTCCTTTCCCTGTTTATTCTTGACTCAGAAGGAGGGCAGTAGAGCAAGACTCAATCACTGATGAAGAAGTGGGCTATATGAACTGTCCAAGCAGGTGGGCCACAGCAGGCGGTCACTTAGGTCTTCGTATCTGGGCATTATTGACCTGTTGTGAGCACAGTACTGGAGCAGAATGTTTGCTGGATCTCATTTAGTGGTTTCAATGTCATGTGGCCTGGTTAGGAAAGAACCTGGGAGATCTTCAAGCCACAGAATGCTGAGGTTGTGGATGGGAGCCCAGAAATAGGGAGCAAAAGGTCTAAACCAGTTACAAGTGGTTAGAAGCAGTTCCGGTGTCCCAATCCTCAGGTATTTAGTTAGCTTCAGATCCTGAGGTCCGCCAGCATTGGTTGTGGGTCATCAATTGTGCACGTTGCCTCTTTCTGGTGGCAAGAGTGACTCTATCTTCTCTTTGACAGCAGCAGGTTCCAGTATCATCTTTGGAATTCTCTGCTGCCTTGGCACCTCCACAAGCTCAGTGAGGGAAGGAGCTTGGGGACACCCTGACTCTGATGTGTTTTGTAGCTGCTACAAAAGTACGGAGGAAGGTCTCTGCCCTCATTGATGTGAGAAGCAGACCTGGAGGGTCTGATGTTTATAAATGTCTGTGATACAGGGCCTCGTGGACAAAAATGCTCTCCTTAAACTTGTGCTTTTTTGTACTTAGAGTGATCTCCTAAATTTGTAGTATGTTCTTGTGTTTCCATCCTCATCACAGGTGTTAGCAAAGGTACTGAGTATTCAAAGATGTGTAGTGATGTGCCTCAGTGGAGGAAGGCTTCCCAAACACCTGGTGAACTCCTGTATATCATACAGGACAATGCAAAAGAATTTTGAACATAATTATTTAGGTGACACCTCTGCTCACAGACTGTTTGTGAGAACAGCCATGGATTTTTGAATTTTGAGAAAAATGAAGCAGATATGAAAATGTTATCAAGGGCATGGTAAAGTGTGCTTGCTAAGGACAAATTCCAGAATCACCTGCCTGTTAAACCCTCATTGAAAAATGCCAAAATTTATGCATTTGCATGGACACATGAACATGATATCCTTCTGGATGGAAAGGAATATGGGTGTCATCTCTGAATTAACACCTGATTTAAATGCTTTGCTGATAATACACATTGTTTATATATAGAAATTCTCTGCAATGGACTTTACTAAGAGGTATAAAATAGAATCCTTAAATAGAAGTTGTGCTGCAAGGATATGCATAGTTAGGCATGAAGGGTTTTCTGTGTAGTGTAGATCAGAGCAGCATGGAAAGGATGTGCAAGTGATTGGCATGATACAGGGTGTCAATAGCAGGGTTTACAACTGAGAGGATCTTTACTGAAAGTCAAGTAGTTCTTAGAGTAAGCATGAAGTTAAAGCTGGTTTCTCATTTCTTACTTGAGATGAATAACACCAGCTCTGTCAATAATCAGTATTCTACATACTTGTTAACACATGAAGTCTGTGTTCCATAATTGAGATCTAATTTGGATTTTTTTTTTTTTTTGTCTTTTTCCTTTTTATCGGTACCGGGGATCAAACTCATGACTGTCTGCTTGCAAGGGAGGTGCTTATGCCGCTGAGCTAAATCTCCAGTCCTAATTTTGATTTTCTCTAATTATGTGCCAGTGTCATGAATTAGGAATTTGAATCTTTTTTTTTTGTACCAGGGATCAAACTCATTACCTCATGCTCACCAAGCAGGTGTTTATGCCACTGAGATAAATACGCAGACATGAAAGTGTTTTCTGTATATTATGAAAAGAATCAACATTCTTCCTCAGAACATGTTGAAAGTTCTTGGAATGTTATTATATTGTATGGATATAATTTTTAAAGCAAACAAATGGTGCTTTATGCAGTCAATTTTCAAGTTTCATTTTTTTGTGGGGTTTTGCAGTCAGGGACTTTCTCTCTATTTCAGACAGCTGTGTAACTGAGGCTGGCCTCCAACTCAAGACAGTTTTCTTGCATCAGCCTCCCAAGATATATTTGTTATTTCTGAGTGAAAGGTGATCACTTTTTGGCATTGAGCTATAATTTGCAATGTGTGCCTTGTTTCAATGTT
The DNA here is from genome assembly GCF_034190915.1 of Cavia porcellus. Lineage (NCBI taxonomy): Eukaryota > Metazoa > Chordata > Mammalia > Rodentia > Caviidae > Cavia > Cavia porcellus. The sequence goes on from NW_026947517.1 coordinate 26,576,637, forward strand.
TATACGTTGTTTACATACAGAGTTTTCCATTATCATTTGAGTTATTATTTATGTACCATATTTGATGTTATTTATGTTTTGTTATATGAAACTAAATTCAAATTTTAAAATGCTGCTTAAGTATATTAAGAACAAAGAACTTAGTGACCTAAATGAGATTTGAAGAGCTATCATCTGTAGTCTATCAAAGTGATTCATGTGATATTTGTCTACCCCTTTGCTTTGTGGATGCTGGTCCTGCAGGCTCACACTGTGAGCTCTGCTTTAGAGACAGTGGGGACACAGGGACCATTGCAGTGACTCAGCACAAACATCAGTGCTCCCTTTTGGCTGTGAGTTGCAATCTAGCATCTGAATTGCTTTTTCAAAAAATGTGTCTATTCATAAAATTAATCACCAAGACATGGAATTAAGCTTTGAAGAATTCATTCTCCATTCAGCTGTGATGTTTGATTCTGCTTTGTTTAGTTTAGTTTTGTTTTATTGAGACAGGATTTCACTATGTATATCACTGGATTTGAAACCTGTATGGTGCCTACAATTTCCTTGACTTCACAACAGCTCTCCTCTCTCAGCCTCTTGAGTCCTGGGATTATAAATATTTACCAACTCTGCTTTTGATTCAGATTTTTATGAGAGAATTTAAGATATCCCAGGCTGTGAGTCTCAATCTTCCTTTGAGAAATATATGTATGAATTTTTTGGATCATACTTTTATCACTTAGCCACTCGGCAGTATCCCCTAACATCACTTGGAAAGCACATTTGTTTATGCACTGACTATGCTGAGCATCATTGGGGCAGTTGTCATTTTAACCAGTTGATTCTTATATTAAATACATTACAATAGTCACTTTTATATTTCTTGTTATTTGATAAAAACTAACCAAAAGTATACAATTATTGATTATCTTTTATTTAAATAATTGCACTGGTAAGGATTTACGTATAAAGCCCTAGGCTAAGTGTGATTCCTTTAGTCCCAGCATCAGTAGAGGATGAGATCAGGTGATCATGGCTTTGAAGCTGACTTTGGGAGGCAATTTTGCCAGATGATCTAGCAGAATGTGTGGCAGTTGTTTTTATACCTGCATTTGAAGTTTAAGGAAACAGGTAAGTTTAGGTCAAGAATATAAACGTAGGATGGGATAACTGAAGCAAACTCTAAATCAAGATTCTTTGGCTCAGGAAATGTGCTTTCCACGGTAATTTGTGCAGCAGTCTTAAATATGCCTGTATTAGAGTAAAACATTGTGAAACCTGAATGAGCCAGGCATTCTATGTTCTGAATGTAGAGGCATTAACAAAACTTTTTTACTCAATGCTATTGCTGGTGCTTTTTATAGAAAATAAGATAGGGCAACAAAACAAGCAAAATGAATTATATAAAATTTTAATACTCATGCACAAAAGAAGAAGCCCAAAAACAAAACAAAACAAAAAAAACCCAATCAAATTTTAAAAAGGATGAAGAAATAATCTATAGGATAGGAGAAGATTGCATGTTACTCCCTGACAGCTAACATGTAAACCCAATAGAAATGTGCAATGAATACACACTTTTCAGAACAGATACAAATTGTCAAGAAATACCTGAAGAACTATTGAGCATTTATGCACAATAGAGAAATGCAAATCAGTACACCATCTCCTTGCAGAGACAAATAACCACAAGATCAAAAGAACACTCATGAGACTGCAGGAGAAAAGAAACTGTATAACTTTGTTGGTGGAAATGTAAGCAAGGACTTCAATCACTACTGAAGTCAGTGTTCAAAGTATTCAAATGATTAAACATAGTAAGCTCACTAAGTGCAGTGCTTCCTTTAGTGGGTCTCATACTCAAAGATCTAAGGACCCATTGCAGTGATTCATGCATATTCCTGTTTACTGCAGCAATAGTCACTTTTCTGTGGAGAGCAGCGGCAAGCACTGCTCCATCACCACCAAATGCCAATGATGAACAACAAATATTCATCAGTGTACTCTGCTTAGTATATGATATGATATTTTACTATGAAATGGGCTCTAAGTTAGGTTTTCATAGTGCAATAAGGATGATATAAGCATGATAGTCATGCTAATGTAACACGGCGCTTACTATTACACTACGTTTATTAGATTTGAACTGTTTTTCTTTTGGAGGTAACATCTTTCTATGAAGTTCAAGTTGGCTTTGAGATCACTTTATAACCCAGAGTTGTCTCAAACAATTCACCTGCCTCAGCCTCTCAAGTACGTGGCTTACACACACATGCCATCAGGCCCAGTTTAGATTTGGTATGTTAAATGCATATTCAGTGTTTTTTTAATTCAGCTGTTTTGGTTGTTAAATTATTTCCACTTTTTACCTCCAGCATCTATAACCACTGTGACCTTATTGAGTTGGTGATGTGCATACCACCAGCCTCATGACATGCTCTCCTGGGTTCAGTGCTGTCAGTGTACTGCAATGAGACTTACGTGTAAAAATGTATATAACTGTTTGTTCTTCTACTTTCCTTCAAAAAGATTTTAAAATTGCCTTATACAATCAATAACCTTGTCTATAGTTTGATGCAAATGCCCACAGTTAAGCAGAATGTAGCACACACACACAGGAAAGAGACCACATAATTCCCATGAGAGGTTTGTCAAGGCACATGAGAAGACAACTCTGTGGAGGTATGTGTTTCTGATTATTACATTTGAGTGATTCTCAGGTTTTCTCACTGTTGTTTATGTGAGGTAGACCAGATGACTACTTTAAGACATGGAGTTATACAATGTCCTTTTTTTTTGTAAAGAGGATCAAACTCATGACCTTGAGCTTGCTAAGCAGATGCTTATGCCACTGAGATCAATCCTCAGCACCCATAAAGTCTGCTTTGGAATTTAAGTATCTAAACAAATGATTTAGTGGTGTGGCCCACTTTGTAATGTCAACTTGGATCACCCAGTGAACTGAGGCACCATTGTTTTGGGCATCGAGCATGCATTGAAGGATTGTTGTGAACACCATCAAAGGAGAAATGGAGGGGAATGTCGTAGGCTGTTGACTCTCATGGAGAAGCTGGTATCACAGTTTTCCAGATATGAACACAGACATCATCATCAGAGGAGGAGGACCTCAGGACATCATTAGTACTGTGCATGGCTACTGTTTTTTTGCAGATCTCTGGCCTCAACTTGAGCTTTTTGTCTTAGCTCCAGTATGATCACTCAGCCCGATGGCACACATGCTGCACCCAAGTGCACAGACTTTGTAGCTTCCAACACTGAACGTTGACTCGTCCTAGTACACAACCTTGATAGAGACTTGCATGAGACACTGACAGTGCCTCTAGGTCTCCAGGTAAACTTGTGGTGGTCCTTGCCATGGGCTCTAGGTGTTCAGCAGAACGTAAGAAGTATATTGTCATAGGATTCAGATTCTCAGCTGGATTTTTTAGGTGTCTAGTATGTGTACAGGTCTACACCTCTCTAAATCTGACTTTTTGGGAGTAAACATATTAATGTAATCTTATCAACTATAAGTTGCATATTAAATCTCTTTCCTTGAAAAGCCTGGCTACAACAGATGGGAAAGGGTAAGAGGTGACATTTTTCACACATGACAAAGTTCTTTAGTTAGCTAATGTCCCATGTCATTTTTCTCATGTGGTGAAGCCCAGCTATATCAATAGCTTGGTTTTGAAGACTGTTGTAGATTCTCTAAGGATATTAAGCCATTACATTCTGTGTTGCATGATCAAGAAGCACATGGGTTAGGAACATACATGGTGCTTTCTGTCACCTGAACCTAGCCTTTGTAGCCTATACAGTCTGGCCTCAGTGTACCTGAATTGCCAAAAAAGGATGCACTCACAGATGCAGTCATTTTATTTTTACAATTAATTTGCAAGTCTATTGACATGTTATATCCTGCTGTTGCATCTTTAACTTTCATGACAAAGAACATCTAAAGAAATTTATGAACACCAATTCAACCCTGCAAAAATATTCAAAGACAGTTTAGATACTCATAGAATAAAACTACTAAGCAAGTCAGACAATTAACCAGTATGGAAAGATAACATGTCAACAGTAAACCAATATATAACAGTTATAAACATTAATGTGAGTGGGCTCAATTCACAAATTAAAAGAAACAGACTGGTACAATGGATCAAGAAACAATGACAAATCACATGCTGTCTATAAGAAACCCATCTAACCCAAAATGAAACTCACAGACAGAAAATCAAAGGATGGAAAACAATGCATCATGCAACTGAAAGTGAAAAAAAAAAAAAAAAAAAAAAAAAAAAAAAAAAAAAAAAACAAGGGTAGCTATTTTGTTTGCAGACAATGTGAACTTCAAACCAGGAATGATTCTAAGACATAAAGAAGTCACTACATACTGGTTAAGGGGAAAATTCAAGAGGAAGAAATAACTATTTTAAATATATATGCACCAAATTCCAGAACACAAAGTTATCCAAAGCAAGTATATATAAAAGTGAAAAATCAAATAAGCAATAACACAATTCTAACAGGAGAACTTAACACACCATGGACACCAAGAGATACATCAACCAGACATAAGTCAGCAAAGAAATAACAGAACTGAATCACACCTGTAAACTAATGGACCTGATGGACATATACAGAGTGTTCCTCACAACATCAGAATATATATTCTTCTCAGCATTACATGGGATACTCTCTAACATAGATCAAATACTAGGCCACAGAACATTTTTAAATAAATGCAAAAAGTTGAAATTATCTCATGCATATTATAAGGTCATAGTGGCATAAATCTAGTAACTAATGATAGAAGAAACTGCAAAAATCACACAAACACATGGAAATTGAATAACACACTCTTGAGCAATCCATGGGTCACAAGGGAATTTAAAGAACAAATTAAACAATACCTAAAAGCAAACAAAAATACAGATACAACTTACTTGAATGTGTGGGATGCAATAAAGCAGTCCTCAGACGAAAATTTATTGCACTGACTTCCCACAACCTAGTGAATACAAATAAACAACCTGATGGTACACCTCAAATATCTAGAAAGACAAGAGCAAGTAAAGCCCAAAGTCAAAAGAAGGGAGGAAATTATAAAAATCAGAGCAGAAATTGATGCTATAGAGACTCAGACCACAATCCAAAGAATCTATGAATGAAACAGTTGGTTCTGTGAAAGAATAAATAAATTTGATAAGCACCTCACCTATCCTATTTTAAAAAGGGAAGAAAAAGCTCAAATTCATGAAAGAAGGTATGCAAATGAGAAAATCATGACAGACTCTTGGGAAATACAGATCATCAACACCTATTTTAAAATTGTCTACTCTCATTGGTTTAATAACACAGAAGCAATGGACAGATTCCTAGAAACATATAAAGTACCAAAGCTTGATCAAGAAGATGTAAAACTACTGAATAACTCAATCTCTATTAATTAAATTGAAAATATAATAATTCTCCTTATGTACAAAGAAGAGCCCAGGCCCAGATGCATTCACTGTGGAATTCTCCAAGAAATACGAAGAAATTTAATGCCAGCACCCCTCAAACACTTCAATTAAATCAAAAGGAAAGCAATTCTTCCTTAATCATTCCTGGAAGTAAATATTATTCTAGTTGCAAAACCTGAGAAAGACCCAACTAAAAAAGAGAACTACAGGCCAATTTCCCTAATGAACACAGATGCAAAAATCCTCAATAAAATATTGGCAAACAGGATGCAGCAAATCACCAAGATGATACACCACAACCAAGTGCAATTCATCCCAGGCATGCAGGGATGTTTCACCATATGTAAATCAATCAATGTAATCCACCATATCAATAAAACCAAAGGTAAGAATCACATGAGCATTTCTGTTGATGCAGAAGAAGCTTTTCATAAGGTGCAACTTCCATTCATGAAAAGAACCTTACAGAAAATTGGAATAGATGATCTTTACCTCAATATGATAAAGGTCATGTATGACAAACCAACAGCCAGCATCATATTAAATCATCAAAAGCTGAAGGCCTTTACCTTAAAATAAGGCACAGGACAAAGATGCCCCTCATTACTGATCCTATTCAAAATAGTACTGGAAATACTAGCCAGAGCAATGTGATAATAGACAGAAATTAAAGGGGTAAAGACAAGAAAAGAGGACGTTAAATTACTATTATTTGCAGATAACATGATACTGTACCTAGAAGAACCTCGAAATTCCATTGGAAGTCTCCTAGATACAATAAATTGAGCAAAGTAGCTGGATACAAAGTAAATACTCAAAAATCAATAGCATTCCTATACACTAACAACAAAATTATTGAGAGAGAAATAGAAGTCATACCCTTCACACTACCACCCCCAAAAATGAAATACTTTGGAATTAATCTCACGAAAGAAGTAAAAAAAAACTACATAAGGAAAATTAATATTCTGAAAAATACACCAAAGAGAATCTCAGAAAATGGAAAGACATCACTTGTTCATGCATTGTAAGACTATGTATTGTGAAAATGGCCTTTCTCTCAAAACTGTTATACAGATTCACTGTAATAACAATGATCATAGCATCAACATACCTCATAGATCTAGAGAAATCACTCATAAAATTATTCTGGAACCAGAAGAGACCTAGAATAGCAAAGACAATTCTAAGCAGCAAAGGAAAGGCAGGAGGCATCACAAGCTCTGAGTCTAACTTATACTGCTAAGCAATTATAATAAAATCAACATGGATTGGAATAAAAACATATCTGAAGATCAATGGAATAAATTAAAGATATGACCACAACTACAAACAAACTCAACCATCTTATTTTTGATAAAGGGACCAAACATGTTCACTAGAAGAACTACAGTCTCTTTAATGAATTGTGCTTGAAAAACTGGCTCACCATAGGCCAAAAACTAAAAATAGACCCATGCCTATCACCATGTACTAAACTAAAATGTATGTGGATCAAAGATATGAATATTATAACAGAAACACTAAATCTGTTGGAAGATAAACAGGGTACAATTCTTGAAGACATAGGAATAGGTAGAGAATTCATGAACAGGAATCAAACCACATGGGAAATATTTCCCAGAATCAACAACTGGGATCATATCTTATTAAAAAGTTTGTGCATGTCAAAAGAAATCTCCAGCACAGTGAAAAAAACAAACCACAAACTGGGAAAAAATCTTAGTGAACCATCCCTCAGACAAAGGGTTTCTGTCTAAAACATATAAAGAATTTTAAAAAATCAGACTCCCAAAATTCAAATAGCTAATCCAAAAATAGCATTTGAGATGAATACACAATCCTCAGATGAAGAAATACAAATGGCAAATAAATACATGAAAAAATGTTCATCATGATTACTCTTTAGAGAAATGCAAATTAAAGCCACACTGAGATTCCATCTCACTCCAGAAAGAATGGCCAGGATCAAGAAAACTACCAACGACAAATGCTGGAGAGGCTGTGGAGAAAATGGAACTCTCCTGCACTGTTCATCGGAGTTTAGACTGGTGAAACCATTACGGGATCAGTATGGAGATTTCTCAAAAAACTGGATAGGAAGTCCTACTTGATCCAGCTATTCCACTTCTAGGCATATTCACAGAAGAACTGAAAGCATCATACCTCAGTGATATAAGTACACCCATTTTTATAGCAGCCCAAATTTTATAGCAGCCAGATCTTGGAAACAGCCTATCAATCTGTATACTGAGGAATGGATAAAAATCTGTGGTATTTTAATTCAATGGAGTACTACTCAGCTATAAAGAATGATCACATTGAGATATTTATAAATAAATGGATGCAACTTGAGACCTTACTCATATGTGAAATAAATCAAACTCACAATTATAAATACTGTATACTCTCCCTAGTGTAAGAACTGGTAAGAGTACATAAGAGTTTATGGTAATCATGAATCCCGATTACATTGCTTGGAGACTTACAATGTTTCCATTCATTAGTTGTAATAATTTTATCCTGGGTTGTTTGATCTTATTATTTGTGATGGTATGAACAGCTATATTTAAGAAAACAAGACATTATCATAGCCACTGCTAATTTAATATCATCTTGCTTTGAAGTGCTGCCATGCTTCTGTTCTTCTGTTTCCATTGGTTACATCATATTTTATCTAATTGGATTTTATTATGTGTGTGAGAGTATAAACAAATCTTTTATGAATAATGAGATAATATGATAACAATTTTCCATTTGGTGTTGTTTGGTTTTGAATGTCCTGTAATAATTTCATTCTCTTTAATGGTTTTATACTATTTTGTTATGTTTGATACTATTGTATATGAAGGTATACTCAACTATTTCAAGGAAAGAGGAATTATGGTAGCTACTGATATTTGGGGTTGTCTTGTGGTGAAATACTGTGTTGCTTAAATTGTTCTGTTCAGAAAAAATATAATTTTAAAGTCTCCCATATCTTTTACTCATTTTGCTGATGTGAAAAAATGCAGGATGCACAATCTGAGTTCCCAATAATCAATTATTACAGCTCTAGAGACCTATATGATCTCATGGAAATTTAACTATAGGCTCCCCGTGTTCCATCTAGAATTGGCCTTGAACCTAAGTGGTTCTGCAACATGTTACTAGAGTTTTACAGGCACAGAGCTTCTCTTCTCCTTTCTAGTTTACATTTAAACAGTGTGTAACAATGCCATGTCTCTATGGACAGGAGATCCTCATGTCTTTGCTTCAAAGTACTGCTTCTGCAATCAATGCTATTTTTACATTGTCTGGGTAAGCTATCTGTGTTATTCAAGCAACTCTAGGTAAAATGCAATTTTACTCTTCATTTGCACTAGTGAGTTTCACACTGCTTTTTCTTATTTTCTTACAGCATCTTGCACTTTTAATTTTTCCTTATTATCATCACTGTGACTTTCATACTCACTTGGTCTAAAAATATTATGCATGCTGAGAAACAGTATTGATCAAAAAAAAGTGTTACTCTGTCCTCAGGTGATGGTTCAGACTGACAAATTCTCTTCTGTGGAGCATGGTGACTAAGCATAAATGTGATGAGATAGGGCAAATGTCTATCAGCATTCAGTAAAACAGAAAGACCACATCTGTGAGTGAGAGAAAGTGGCAGTGATGAATGAGATCAGAGTGATGTGCACTGGTGATTGATGCAATTATGTGGAAAAATGTTGGAGCCATTGAAGCTGAATACACATGCAAGCCTGTGGCATAGCCTGGGCATGACTGAACTGAGAATGAGGAGACATTACAGGGGGAAAGATAGGGCAAGATAGTTTACATAAATTAGGATCATTTGTTGCTCTGAGGGATCCTTTAACCCCTTTCAAGATCCTGCTCAGGTATCCTCCATTGTCCACTAAACTCCTGTCTGGTTCTGATTAAATACTTGCTACCCAGCATCATTCAGCCAGGTGGCTAGCAGACTTATGAGCTCTGCCAAGAATTTTACTTCTCCTGCAGCCCTAAAGATTGTGTCACTTGTTTCATTGTTTTGGGCCTTTCCCATGAACCTGTTTGAGGGGCTGTGGATCCAGGAATGGACCCCAAAATCTTGGTGCCTAAACGTGACTCTACAATGGAGATGTCTGATGTAGAGTGTAACTTACTTTGCTGAAACCCTGGAGTGGAAACAGCCCCCAGAGCATGTCTATTTCACTTTCTTTGGAAAATCCTTTCATTTTCTTTGAAAAAAATCCCTTCACCCATTAAATCATGGAGAATTTCTGTGTCTAAAGTGCAACAGAAACATAATGCAGAACTGCACTTCCTTAGGAAGGCAGGCCATGTGACTTTCAAGGATAGTTTGGTGCACCTCTTGTGGGAAATTCATGATCATTCTGCTTGTTATTCTGAGGATGGTGTGGTCACTGTGGCAGACTGGGAGAAACATATATAAACTGCTGCATTGAGGAACCTTGAGCTCTGTTCTCTGTCTTGCACACTTGGTATCTTTGCTGGGATGCGGTGACATTTGGCAGGCAGGCACATGGAACAACACACAGTTGGCTTCCCAGTTTTCCTGGATGCCTCACTTGTGCTGCTTCTCACCTCCTCTTGCTACTGCCTCCAAAATATGCAAACCCTGTAAAACATCTGGGAAACACTTCACCTGTTTGACCTCCCAAGCAAAAGATGGCCCAAGAAGGTAAATAATATGGCACATTAATTTCTTGACCTGTTTTGTATCAATAGGAAAACACCCGCACTTTGAAAGTTTTTAGTACTCTATTTAAAGAGTTAAAAGGAGCAGGGGGTAATCTCAGCAGCCTAACTAGGTGCCTGACACACTCAAGTTTGTGAGTTCAATCCCACGTTCCAAAAAAACAAAAACAAGAAAGATCAAGAGTTTAAAATGCCTGTCAAGGAATATGGATTTAAAAGTACTTTTTTAATTGGCATTACTGAGGGTATCCTTCATGATTGTGAAATGATCCTTTTGGACTGGAAAGTCTCAGTGCGTACTATTATCATTCCAGCCCAACATCAGGTGTAGCTTAAGTACATACTGGTGCTGAGGACATGCAAGGTATTATTAATTTTGATTGCTATATTCCTATAGGAGCTGCTGAATTATGAGGGGAGAGAGATTTTTCAGACATTTGTCAACAAGGTCATTGCCATTCTCAGGCTATTATCCTCAAATTTCTTTAAAAGCTTGAAAAAGAATCTCTGAAGCAGTGGACACCCAAGGATTTTTAGTACTATTAAACAGGAGGACACTGAACCTTGCCTTGCCTTTATAGAAGATTAAAGCTATTGAATGCCAGGTGGACAACAAGGCAGTAGCCTCTATCTTGTTAAAGCAGTTAACATACAAAAATGCAAACCAAGGCTGCAAAAAGTGTTTTAAAAGATGTTTCTATGATAACCTGACACTACCTTGGAATTCTCTGGCATGTTTTAGAAGGTTCTTACTTCTTTTCATGATCCTTTACCTCCTAGGACAGCTCTCCAGTTCTTTCTTATTCACCTGCATGAAAAAAGAGGCACTTTTGTTATCCTGGGCCTCACTGATTCTGGTTATGTGGGCTTATGGTTGCTTCAACTGTGATCTCTCTTATGCATTCAACTAATATTTTTGAATCTGTAACCCACCTAATTGTCTTGCCTTGTCTCCTCTAAAACTTGTGATGTTACTGATGTAAATCAAGCATTTGGCTCTACTGTGGTGGCTACTGCTATTCCCCTGGGAGATGAATGCTGAAGCCTCTGTTTAACTATTGACAACCTTTTCTTTTCAGGATTGCTACACACTGGAGCTGATGGTTTTGTTTTACTCCACTCACCTGGCAATACTTTATTTCCCATTGTCAATGCTATTTCCTCTCATCTCTTGAGAATGTACTGGAACACCTATAGTCCTTGGAATTGATTTAATCAATACTGTCTTACCACTTACCAAGGCTGACTTTTCCTTTTTGCTGTCCTCTGCTGTTCACTCGGCAAGACGCAGGCCTGGGAATTTAGCTCAGTGGCATGAGTGCCTGTCTTACAAGCACACAGTCATGAGTTTGATCCCTGGGACCAAAAAAAAAATCCTCTGCAAGGGACTTTGGCTGTCTATGTTGGTTCCATTTTTATTGATATGCCCCATGATCACTTTTTGTCTCTATTTACCCTACTTCCCTTTTCTCTTCAAATTTTTTTGTTAAGCACCACTTTAAATAGTGCTCTCACTGTCTTTAATGATGGAACCCCCCATCATGAAGCTGTAACACATGTTTTTATAATACTTGGAAACACCTGTGTTCACTACCACAAACCTCTTGTCGATGCAGTGAGCTCTCTGTTATCCTCGCTTTGCAAATTTTTTTCATACCAAGTCCTTAACTTAGTTACTTCCTCTTTTTATGTACATAATGCTATCCACACAGATCTTCTGTTATCTCTCTTGTAGCAATGGACTCATTCTTAATGTCTCATTTTTGCATCTACAGGCTCCCCTTTGACTTCTCCATTCCCCTTTTTCTTTGACATATAGGTAGTCATTAAGGCCTACCTGTTGTTTGATATGATAATGCTATTACTTATTATCAAGCACTGAATATTATGTTACCTCTTTTTTTGGGCAGGGGCTTTTTGACACAGTGTCTCTATATGCAGTTCAGGCTGACCTTGAGTTTAATTTGTAGTCTATCCTCATTTGATAACACTAAAGAAAGCCCCACCTTTTTTCACTAATCGGCTTGTTCCTTGCACAAACTGTTTCACATTCCACCTTCTGCAGCTTGAGCTTTTATTTCCACTGGTTTCCATTGTTCTGCCATGCCTCACCCTTTTCGCTGTAATGCTGTCAACTGTCATGGCCTCTGCTCTAATGACTCATGGTAACATGCTACACACAGTGTACCTCCTTAAAAATTTTCATTTCTTCAAGTTTTTGTTGATACATTTTCTGTTTTTATTTGTGCTTCAACACTGCTTGGTGAATCTGCCCGGCATGTAATTCAACATCTCCTGGCTGCATTAGCTGTCAAGGGTGTATCTTCCTTTTTTAAACTGACAATGGTCCAGCCTACACCTCCCAACCTTTTGCTTCCTGTTCCACATAGAAAATTTGTTATGTAACTTGTATCCCCTCTAATCCCAGTGGCCACACTATCATTGAACTAGCCCCTTATTCACTCAGATCTCTTCTCTTGAAAGAATTAAAGGAGAAAAATGCTCTTCCTGCACAAGTTTTACTATTCTGTCCATGGTGCTATTTACTTTCAGTTACTTGTCTTTCCCTACAAGGCTTTCTTCTTCTCTGATTCAAATACATTTTCACGAGGGTATAGCTCTAACAAAGCATTTTATATTATATAAAACACCCCAAGAGCCACGTACGCAGGGTCAGGTGCCCCTACTGAACTGGGTAAGATGGGATGCTTCTATGTTATTGCCTTGTGTGGATTTCTGCTTGTTGTGTTTTCCCTGCATGGAATGAGTTGGTACCACAGGCTACTCAACATAATTCCACCATTTCACCTCTCCCTGAATCAAGTCTTGGATCCTTTTATACCACATCTTTGCTAGTTAGTGTATAACAAATCCAACTGGTTTATTTGTAGTTGTAAATTCTAAATTTGTGAGAAGGTATTATAATTTGGTTTGATTAATGATATGCTCAAGTTTACTTTGATTTTATATTTGTCAGTCTGTCCCCATATCAGTTGCCTGTTTGTCCAGTTGGCTAGTAAGAAGCTGGTGAAAGTTGCTGAACTTGTGATTGTTTATACCTGTAAAGCAGAAAGCAAAACTGCCCATACAGGAGTGCTCAAGGTGCACAGAACATCTGGGAAATGTCCTAAGGGCATGGAATGCTGGAGGTGAACAGGTGTTCCAGCACTGGGGGCACGTAGTGTAAGAAGTGAGCTAGTTTTCTTCTGTTTTATTTCTTCTGTTTTTATCTAAGTTATCTTCTGTTTTTATCTCTTCTGTGGCAATGGACTCACACTTAGTGTCTTTTTTTACATTTACAGATTCTTCTTTACCCTCACAATGCTGCTCGTTTTCCTTTACATATATGTAGTCATTTACACCTACCTGGCTTTTTACAAGATAATGCTCTATCTGATCAAGTATTGCATATACTATATAGCCCCCACTCTTTTTTTTTTTGGCCTTTTTGAGGCAGGTTCTCCCTATGCAGTTCAGTCTGGCCTTAGGCTTACTCTGTAGTCTACCCTGTTTTTGATAACAGTAAGCAAAGCCATGCCTTTTTTCAACAATAAGCTTGTTCCTTGCATAAATTGTTTCACATTCCAACTTCTGAAGCTAAATCTTTTATTTCCACTGGTTTCCATTGTGCTGCCATGTCTCACCATTTTCCCTGGGATGCTGTCAACTCTCATGGCCTCTGTTCCAATGACCCTTGGTAAACATGCCACACACTGTTCCTTGATTTCTTTTTCATTTCTTCATGTTTCTGTTGATACAATTTCTGGTTTTATTTCGGCTTCACCACTGCACGGTGAATATGCCCAACATGTAGTTCAACATCTCCTGACTACATTTGCAGTCATGGGTGTATCTTCCTTCTTTAAAACTGTCAATGGTCCAGCGTATACCTCGCAGGCTTTGGCTTCCTTTTGTTCCACATGGATCGTTTCTCATGTAACTTGTATCCCCTATAATGCCACTGGACAAGCAATCATCGAACAAGCTCATTATACTCTCAAATAAGCTTACTGCCTCTAATATACTGTGTTGTTATCAATCTTTTCTTCTGGATGTCCTACAGCTAAGGTTTAGAGACCAAAAATGAGATACACAGATGGGCTAAATGGATAGCCAATATTTTGGCCCCAGCGCTTAAAGCTTTGAGGAGACCCAAGATGTAAAAGAAATTCTGCTTACCCTGCTTGCCCTATCAAAAGATACTCAGTGAGTACCTAGTATTCTGGTCAGGAAGATGATGAGACCACAGTGGAAAGTGAACTTTGATGCAAGGTGTGCCTAAGGAGAGTCATAAGTCACCAGAAAAATCTCCTAAGCTTTCCCAGAAATCAATGTGATTAAGCAATGGCCCTAACACTTGCAGGTAGCTGACAATGACAGAAGATATATGAGGAGCTATGCATGGTTATAAGATTGAGTAGACCTAACTGGCCTTGATAGGAAGTAATGAACCAATTGTCCTTAGTGCAGTCCTTATGTTAGCTTGGTCTTGAACCTTCTGCAGAAAAGTCTGGCCTCTGGAGGTACAGTGCAATGTAAAATATTGTCTGTGCATGAATCTCGGATCACCCACAACCTCTGACAATTGCTGGCTATGCTGGTAACTGACTACCATTATGAACTTATGGACTGTGCAGTGGTGGGAGCTCTAACACAGCCTCTCTATCTTCTGCTGGTCACCCATCTGTGTATCAACCAAACAAAAAGGAGGGATATGTTGGAGCCATTGAAGCTGAACACTCATACAGGGCTGTGATGTGGCACAGGCATGATTGAACTGAGAATGAAGAGATGCCTCATGGTGCACAATAGGCCACAGCTGAGGCCACCTAGACACTTTCTGTGGGATAGTTCTCTGCAGTTAGCATCATCTGTTGCTCTGAGGGGGTCTTGAACCTCTCCCAAGACCCTGATCAGGTTTCCTCCATTATCCACTCAACTCCTGCCAGCATGAGTTGGCCAGCAGGCTAGCAGAATGATGAACTCTGCCAAGGATCTCTCTCATCCTACAACCCTGAAGAACATGCTGTGTTTCTCATTTCTTAGAGCCTTTTTGGTACACCATTTTGGTGTCTTGGTTTCTAGGAAAAGACCCAAACATGAAACATAAAATGGATCTGTTTTAAAGACTCAGCACTGAAATATGGTATTGTTGGATGATGACAGGACCAGGTATCAAAGATGTTTAAGACAATTTAAGTATACAGATGCTGTTCTATTCCATTGTATTTTTTTGATTCACCAATGCCAAATCCTCTTACATGACACAACTTTCCTCAAGACATTTCCACCCAATCAATGACCTACATATGAATTATTTTCTGTGGGACACATACATAAATATGCAGGTTTTATGATATGTCTCCACTAAGTCATGCTGATGACAAATTAACAATCTTGAGCCATTCCAGGCCTGAGAGGAAAAATAGAAAGCTAATCTGTCCTTCCTGTGAGCTGGTGGAAGTCATTTGGGGAATAGTAGGGGAAACTAGCCAATGTGTCCATGTTGTGATTCTGTGGAAGCTATTCTAGTTCTCAGAAGAAAAGCAAGAAAATAACTTACACTTCCTGTGAGCTAACCACTGCGTTGGCTGGGAGAGGAGCACCACAATCACATCCTCCCACCACCAACCATCTGATTGGCTTAGAGGACATGCTGAGTTAACAGCAATGGAAGTATAAAAATATCTTAATCCTTGTATTACTTGATTGAGTTTGCAGCCTAAGGCTAGTATTCTTAAGCATGAATTTAAATTGGGAAATAATGGTAAAAGAAGTTGCAAAAACTTCATAAGTATATGGAAATTAAATAAAACACTCCTAAACAAACCAATGGGTGACAGGTGAAATAAAGGAAGAAACTTAAAAATACCTACAACCTAAAAGAATATAGATGCAAAATCTGTACCTTATGGGATTCAATGAAAGCAGTCCAAATAGGGAAATTTATAGTAGTCAAATCTCACATCAGGAAATAGAAAGAACACAAACAAATAATGAAATGTTGCATCTCAATCTTCCAGAAGAAGAATGGCAAGACAAACATAAATCCCATACAAGGGAGGAAATTATAAGACCAGGCAAGAAATTCATGCAAAGAAAACAATTCAAAGAATTAATGAATCAAAGAGGTGGTTCACTGAAAGAATAAAAAAATTCATAAACCCTCAGACAACCATATCATAAAAGAAAAAATAAACACTGAAAACCATGCATTGATGAATCAGAAGAATAAAATAACTACAGATCCTGTGAAAATTCAGAAGAGCATCAATATCTACTTGAAAAGCTTATACTTTCATAGCTTAGAAAATATAGAAATGCACTGATTCCTTGATACATATGAAATGCCAAATCTGATTCAAGAAGATAAAAAATTCTAGAAAACACAGTATCAGTTAATGAGAATGAAGATCTAATTAAAAATGTATCAGCTGCTGGGCATGGTGGTGCACTGCTGTAATCCCAGAACTTGGGAGGCTGAGGTACAAGGATTGTTGTGAGTTTAAGACTAAACAAGGCTACAAAGTGAGCTCAAGGCCAGCCTGACATGAATAATGAGAGCCTGTCTCATGAGCACATTAAAAAAAGAAAAACAATGTCAACAGAAAAGCAAATGACCAACATAAAAAAAGTCTAGTTCCTGATGGATTTACTGCTGAATTCTACAATAAATGTAGAAAAAAATTTAAGGCCATTGCAGTTTAATGATTTTGAAAGAGAAGCTCTTCTCTGTAACTCATTCCTCAAGGATAAGTATTACCCTGATACTAACACCAGAGAAAGACCCAACCCGAAAAAGAAAACTATAGGACAGTTTTCCTAATGAACATAGATACAAACATCCTTAATAAGATACTAGCAAAGTGAATGTAGCAAACCATCAAGAAGATTTTAAAACCTGAATAACTTGGATTCATCCCAGGAATACAGGGATGTTTCAGTACATGCAAATCAACAAATTTAAATGTCATATTAACTCAGGCAAAAACAAAAGTCACATGGTGATCATCTCAATAAATGCACAATAAGCTTTTGATAAAGTCAAGCACTGATTTGTGATAAAAACCCTACACTAAATAACAACAGATGACCTTTATCTCAAGCTGATAAAATCAAAAAATGACGGGGTTGAGGATTTAACTCAGTGAAATAAGCACCTGCCTTGCAATTGTGTGGTCATGAGTAGGATCACCAGTACCAATAAAAAGAAAAAACAACAACAAAAAAAATCAGACAATGACAATGAAAATCCACCATCATACTAAATGGAGTATAACTGAAAATGTTCATTCTACAGTTATGAAAAGGACATGGATGACTACTATGACCACTCCTATTCAATATAGCTCTGGAAACATTAGGCAGAACAATTAGACAAAAGAGAGAAATAAGAATAAGTATATAATAGAAATTAGTTAAATTATCATTATTTAAAGATGATATGATATTCTAAATAGAAGATGCCAAAAACTCCACCAAAACTGTCCAAGAATTAATAACCAAATTCAATAATGTAGCTGGAGACAAAGCTGACAATCAAAAATCAATAGCATTTCTGTATACAATCAACATACTCACCGAGAGAAGTTACACAAACCAGACCCTTTGCAATAGCCTCCAAGAAAATGAAATACTTGGAAAGAACCTAACAAAGAAAGTAAAGGACTTACATATGGAAATTTATAGTACATTGGAAAAGAATATTGAAGAGATTATCAGAAAATAGAAAAATATCCCTTGCCCATTCTGTGCATTGTGTTTTCACTCTATTAGTAATTTCTTTTGATGTACAAATATTTTTAATAAGATGGGGTCCCAGTGGTTGATTCTTTAAAATGTGTATTTTGTTCACGAAGTCTATTAGTGTTTCTGTTTTAATAGTTAGATCTTTCATCTACTTTGACTTACATTTATTTCATGGTGATATATGTGTCCAGTTTAAGTCTTTAGTATGAGGAAAGTCATTTTCTTCAGCACAATTTATGGAAGAGGCTATTTGTCTTCCACTCAACCTATTTGGCTCCTTTGTCAAAGACAAGGTAGCAGAATGTATTTGTAGCTCTATTTGCCTTTTCTAGTCTTTTTGGATGATTCTCAGGTCTGTTTTCTGCCAGAACAATGCTGATTTTCTGATAGTAGCTTTCTAGTATTATAGCAAGTCAGGAATTGTGATGCTTCCAGACTTGCCTTTGTTGCCCAGCAATTACTCTAGATTGCCTAGCAATCTAGAGCATTTCTGTTTCCAAATGAATTTCAGAAAAGTTTTCTCTACATTTGTGAGCTATCCTAATGGCATTTTGGTGGGCAATGCATTACATCTATATGACAGTTTGCAACAAGATTTTTTGAGTTTTCTCCATAACATTGAAAGTAGTTTTACTGGCCTCTTATACTCACCAGATGAAACCTAATATGTATGATCCTAAGAGTTTCAAACTGTTGAGTTCTTCTTCCCAAGGATATCAACAATAATATGATATTTTTTCTGTTTGTTTGAGGCAGGATTTCCCTATGCAGTTCAGGCTGACTATGGCCTCATTTCTTAGTCCAGTAAATTCAAACTGATTGTCCTACTTCACCCTCTTAAGTCCTGGGATTACAGGTGTGCACCTAACACTTGAAAGAATTACTGGTGTTTTTTGAAACATGAAGAAACAGTCATGAGATACACATGCATTCATTAACTGCTATTCCCTTTAAGGAAAAGTGTTTAATTTAACACATAATATCATTGGGGTGTAGGGAATCACAAGATGTGTTTCAATCCTTATGTGCTGGTGATGCCAGAACAGACTACCAGCAGAAAGGAGATGTCACAGGTAGGAATATGAATCAAATGTGAGCATTAGTATTAAGAACTCAGAGAGTCTTGTATTTAATGATGATGAGGAAAAGACCAGTGGAAAGCAATGAGAGACCTGGTGGGCTTAGCTTGTCCTGACTATAGATCATTCTTTATTATAAGAATGAATCTCACAAATTTTGAAATATTCAAACTATGTACTTTGTACCCTTGAAAATATTGAGGCTTGGCACTGTAGCTCAGCTGTTTTGTAGCTTGGCACAACAGATGCCATCTTGTACCCTGCATTTATCTCATGCTTTGTATTTGACCCAGGAAAATTAAAAATCACTCATGATATAAGTTCCATGAGAAAAGCAAAAGGAGCTGTACCCAAAGAAAAAAAGTAACCTGCTAAAAAAAGAAGCAGGATACAGGTGTCAAATAAAAATTCATTTAAGATTCTAGCTAGATTGTTTCCAAACAGGATGTCTTTTGTGATTCTCTTTTTTAAACATGATTAACTTTCCAGTTCAGGGCCACTTGCTTTGATTCTGAAATGGGGAGGGTGGTCTGTATATAAGTGGTTCAGCTATTTAAATTCCAAGTTTATAATTTGGATGCTTGAATTCCTATACTATTGTTCACAAACTCACCTCAAGATGCAGAAAGATTTACTGACACAAGCAAACATTAGGATTAAATGTCGGTGCTCCTGAAATGAAAGAATAATAGAGAAAAGGAGGGAAAAAGTCACAAACACCATGTGTTATGATGCCCAATCTTTTCGACAGCATTAAAGAAGCAGAAACAGGAGAATGGTCATGTATACAAGACAATCTAACCTACATGGTGAGTGAAAGGCCAGCCAGAACTACAAGGTGAGACTATGTCTTTAAAAACAAAAATAAAAATGAAAAATGTAAAAAACAAGGGAGAGAGAAACACTATTAAAGGAAAACAAAAAAATAGAGCTGAATGAAAGCTGACCTAAATTGGCAATTATGGAATGATGTTGCAGAGGAAAGCTGGCCATGTAGTAGCATCTGGGCAGCAGTGACAAATACAGAGTTAGAAATGGTGCCTATAGTGCTACAGCACAACAGTGACCTCCTTCCACCAGTAAATCTGCAATTTGCTAGAATGAAGAGTTCCAAATGCTCATGGAAATCTTAAACTCACAGCAAGCAAGTAGCTTCACACAAAGGCTTTGGAACATGGCCTTTAGCAGATGTTTCATATTCAAATTGAAATAGGACAAATATAATCCTGCCCTGTTTGTTGTCAAATACACCAAGTTGGTTGACTCACAACACTGAGGAATGAAGTCACAAAACAAAAGAAGTTCAGAAACTTTTCTGGGAAAAAAGAAGAATAGCCCTGGATTTTCAGGAATGTTCTTCAGTGTTTAAGGCACAGACCTATTGTCAGGGGTAATTTTACAGGAAAGTCACAATGCGGGTACATTGTGGGTCTCAAACTACAATCAACCTATAAACTTGTGGTGGCTTAACTAATATTATTCAACCCTTGGAAGAAGTCACCCAGAAAAAATATGTTGAAAGATCCAAGGCATTTTGTGAGAACAATAATCCAGTTGTTCTTGTCATTGAGTATGGTAACTGATGCCTCTCTGGACTTCCTGGAGGAGGTGGTGGTAACTGTAGTACATTTCAAGCTGTTGTTTTTTTCTTCAGGAGGCATGTAGAACTGGTCACTGCATCTTCACCTTCTGGCTTTCTTTAGTTGTACCTCTAGCAGGGATTCTTGTGTTTAGGTTTTTACACTGACTCCTTTGAGTTTCCATTTCCTCTCTGACTGTATATCAATTCCTCTCTACTTTGACCTCCTCTAGTAAAATAACAATACTATTTGAATGGATAATTTAAACATTTAATGAAATATTATTTAATGGGTGCCTGGGATTTAGCTCACCCGGCAGAAGCACCTGCCTGAGAAGTGCTAGGTTGTAAGTTTCATCCCTGGTACCTAAAAAAAGTGTTTTAAACTGCAATGAAAGAAAATAATATCATTGAAGATGTAGAATAACAAGATTCTTAATTAAATATGTCAATGGCAAATTAAACATTGGTAATAATCATATTTAGAATCTAAAGATGTTAGGTTGCACATTGAGCTCAGTGGTCAAAGCACCTGCCTGGCAAGCACAAGGTCAGGAGTTCAATCCCTGGTACCAAAGGAAAATCTACAGTTGTCAACCCTGTAGTGCTATGAGCACAACTATTGAAATTGATAGTTGTTCATTAAAAAGCTCAATGTTTCTTTTGTTGTCTATGAAGTACCTACAAATAACATGGTAACTACAGTGAATAATACACTGTGCACTATAACATTGCTATTTGCTAAGAGCTGCTCTTATTTTTCCCCATATAGTTGAAAGATGAAAATGACTGGTGATGATAGAGAAACTGTGATAATAATCTTTTCAATTTTATTGGATATTTCACTACATCCACTAAGTACATTTTATTTGCTACAATTATGCTAAGTGAAACAAATAAATAATTCTTAATGTTACAGGCAGCTTTGTTAGTCAGAAATATAGGCAGTCAGATAGTTATATAATGGAATGAAACTCCTGACCAACTATGCCTGGTAGGAGTTTGTGTTCTATAAAATAAAAGAATGAATTTTAGGAACAAAGGAGGTAAAGAGCAGAATATACTACTGAGAGAGAAAAGTGAAAGCTTTTTGCTCTAGATAGGATATTACCACAGTGGGAAGCAGGCCAGGGGACATTTACCTTGAGGTCACTTCCCTCTCCCTTAGGCAACTTACCTGTGGTAGGAAAAGAGTCCCAATCAGCTACTGGCACATCAGCAATGACACCTTTAAGCACCACCACAGTCAAAAAGTAGATATAAGCACCCTCACCATGTATCCAGCAGAAAAAGGCAGACATCTAGTGGTCATGTGATCCACCTTCTTAGAATAAAAGGCCATTTTTACTTTATATTCTCTCCTTTACCACAGTGAAAACCCTATCAGAAAGCTTCTGTCTGAGAGAGCATGAAGGGTCATAAGTGGGTTGTCAAGGACTCTGTATCTTCTAAGGACTTTATAGAAGAAAATCATGGGGTGAGATGGGTTTAAGGGGGGGGGGAATTGGGAACTCACAAGGCAGATGGGCATAATTTGGACAGAGCTATGTTTAGCCAGTATAATTAATAGTTTGGGCAAAATCATTTACACTGCAGACAAATGGGGAAGTGAGGTCATAGAAATCAGGCATTTTACAGAGCAGTAACTCTCCTCTATGGGATTGGGAGGATGACTCCTGACTAGAGCAGGGTGACAGGGAACAATTTAGAAAATCAATTCTTAGAACATGGATGCATTTGCTTGGTATTTTCTCTTGAGGCCTGTCCCATAACAGGAGGTATCTGTCTTCACATAGCTGCAAGGTATGTGGGCTTCTGAGCTGGCTACATCTAGGCCCTGATCCTGTCTCCCTGACTGTATATTTCTAACTGTTGTTACAGCTGCCTGTAACAACAAGGCTTGCCCCTCAAAGGACCCAGAAAATAAGTTCAGATTGCTTGCAGGATTGGAAGAGACAATCACCTCCTGCTGTGGGCCAAATCTCAAAACAAAAGGTAAATTAAATACAACCAAGTGCTAAGGAGCAACAGTCCAAATAGTTCTCTGATCACCCTGAGGAACTCAAGAGCCCCCATCCCAACTATCTAAAAGAAGAGTCTCTGCTATTAAACCTGCCCACTTACTGTGACTTGCTCTCCCATTTGCTCCCAATTTAATCAATTTTACCTGAGCAATTAATCTTATTGGTTGACCACATTTCTATCCCACCTTATGCTTAACTTTCAGATTCCCATTTTTCCCCTTCCCTGGACCCATCTAACCCCATGGTTTAACTCTATACAAGTTTCTCAAAAAGACAGTCTTTAGCAACCCACTCAGAACTTTCCTGTCTCTCAGACAGAAGCTTTCCTTCTCCCAATAAATATATTCCACTCTTAAACTCCATCATTCCTAAAATTCATTCTTCAATTTTAGAGAACACAAACTCATACCGGATATATAGTAGGTAAGGAGTTTCATTCCCCTATACTATTAACATGAGCCAAATTAACATGACTATACTTTTATAATGTCTGAAATTTGTTCCTTTTCCTGCAGTTTCAAGTGATTAATAAAATTCCCAGTGATTATAGTCCTGGCAATATCTAAAATTGTATACAACAATCATTATAAGTGTGAAATAATTGCTTTGATTGTATTATTTAGAAAGACATAGACTTTGCCGTGGCACTAGTTTATATCTTACAAAAGAGAAGATTCACCTATAATTGCTCCGAAAAATTTCTACATTATTGGCTGATTGAACAATTTTTAATTAGATAAACTGTGTATTTTTTCAGTTCCTAGAAGGCTTCTATTATATTATTGAAAGCTGTCTGTAGGCCTCTTGGACCTTGGCTATGTATATTTTGATGAATAATTCTGTTTTGAAACTTGTGTGAAGATTTATTTTTATCTTAGGATTAAATTCACTGCATTGACACTGATAGAGTGAAGCAAAAGCCCACTGCATTAATTTCCATTGGATACTCATGGCATTGAGCATGTGAATTACTGAGGAAGTAGATTAGCTTCATACATAGACAAGAATCAGCACTGTTAGGATTTTGTGGCCCAATAGAGAAGCCCAATGATAGGATTATTTCCAAAAGATGAAAATATTTCCAAAAGATGAGAAATATAAAACAAAAAGAGGCCTTTATTCTGAGAACATGGAGAGAGATGTCTGGCACCACCCTACTGCTGGAGTCCAGTGATCTCTCTGGCAGATATGTGGGATGGAGGTGTGTAAGTAGCCTCCGTTTTGGGTGGAACCTAAGGAGGGCATTAGGGATGCACAGGTAGCCTACTGGTCATAGATTTGGCACCTTAGGTAAATTTCCAGGTGCGGGAAGATGGTGTCACAGGTAAATTCCTAGGGGCGGGGGAGATAGGGTCTTCCTGCTTCTGATTGAGGCTTTCCCAGCTACAGAGTCCTGTCTGGGCCAAAACCCGTTCACAGAATATAAGAAAAAGTAGCAGTGTCCTTTCTATTTAAAGAATGTGGAGAGGAGCCTCAAGCCACCAATGGTTTGCCTTTTTTTCTGAGGGATTATGGGATTATAGGGTATATCTGAAATTTGGTGGTGCTGGCACTGACATTGATATCATGTAAGGAGCTGATTGGAATTTTCTTTTGGCCCCTGGGAAAGGAATGAGGAAGTTGTATTCAGGGAAAAATGAGGAAGTAGCCATATGGGTAAGCATCCCTGATTTGATCTTTCACACTGATGAACTACCACCATGATGTCCTGTAATTTATTCTAGGGCAAAACTCTTTAAAGTACACCCTTCAGTTTAAATTAAGAAATGAAAATAAAGAATTTTTGCTATGTGTCTTCTCCCATGGTTAGTGGTAAACAATTCATAAGGAAAATTTCCAGTCATTTCCTTAATGCATTGTAGATAGCATAAACAAAACTACAGATCAGTTCACATTCAGAAAACAGAAGCAGCACTAAAAGGCAGGGATAAAGCCTTTCAATGCAAATTCAAGAGGTGAGATCAACATTTAAGAATACAATCATTTACTGATTTCTCTGACTTGAAGAAAGAGAAAAATTTACACTGTTATTGCTATAGGGTAATGAAACTCCAGGTCTACTTTGTCTGGTATGAGTTTGTGTTCTCTGAAGTCAAAAAATGAATTTTAGAAAAAAACAGAAGTCAAGATAATATAATTATTGGAAGAAAGAAAGCTGTGTGAGAGAGAGCAAATGTGTCCTGACTGGGTGGGCAAAGACTGTATTTTCCAAGGACTTTTATGAAGTAAAATCATGTGGTGAGATGGTTTGAAGGGTGGGGAAAACTGGGAACTCACAATGCAGATGGGGTAAGATGGGACAGAACTATGGTAGCCAATAAGATAAATAGTTCAGGTAAAGTTGATTAAATTGAGAACAAAAGGGGAAGGGAGTCACATAGGAAGCAGGCATTGTTAGGCAGCAGTGAATCTTCCCTTAGGGGTTTGGCAGGGTGACTACTGAGGTCATCAGGATGATAGGAACTATTTAAAATGTCAGTCTTTATAAGGATACATTTCTTTGAATGGTGACTCCTGACTTCCTCAGAGTGCTAGGGAACTATTTAGAATATCAGTCCTTTGGATATGGATGAATTTGTTGATCTTCTGCCTTGAGGCTTAGCCCGTAGCAGGAGTTGTCCATCTTCTCCATAGTTGCAAGGTATCTGGGTTTCTGGATGGGCTTCTCAGAGGACCTAGCCCTGTTTCATTGCTAATCATAATTAACTAACTCAGCTCCATATAGCAGTACTTTTAGGAAAATTGAATACAGATGTTTTGTGCTCTGGGTGAATGATCCGGGATGACAGTGTGCAACGTATATACCAGTGTTGCCCCACAATTCATATGTTTTGAAATTTAGTTTTAGTTTATTTTTTCTTTTTATCCTTGAAATGAAATGGATTTGGAAATGAAAAGCCTGAGGTAAGGCACTTTGGTACACATATTCCTCTGTGTAGTTGAGATCAACACTGTTGAAGAAAAACAGCTTCAGAAGTCTCTGACTACTTTCTATCATTTGGGATTCTCTCTTGCAGGAAGGAGTTCCTTTCCCTGTTTATTTTGGACTTGGAAAGAAGACAGTAGTGCAGCAGTCAATCAGTGATGAAGAGGCGGGCCATATGAAATGTCCAATCAGACGAGCTGTGGCAGGAGGTCTCTTGGGTCTTTTCCCGTGTGTAGACATTCTTTACCTGTTTGCAATACAAAACTGGGAGCAGAATGCTTGCTGGATCTCATTTACTGGTTTTGAAGCCCTGTGGCCTGATTAGCAAAGGATCTGGGAGACCCTCTAGCCAAGGAATGGTGAGGCTTTGGATGGGAGCCCATAAATAGGGTGGAATTGGGAGAAGCCAGTTACAAGTGGTTAGAAGCAGTTCTGGTGTCTGTAGACTCAGGTATTTAGTTAGCTTCAGCTCCTGATCTCTTCTAGCATTGGCCTTGGGTCATCCACTTTCCCTTTTTCTCCTTCTGGGAACAAGGATGATTCTGTGTCCCCAGAACCCTGAATTAACTATGATAGCACCAGACTGGAGTATCATCTTTGAAAGTTTCTACTGTCCTGGCACCTCCACCATAGGGAGCAGAGGAAGGAGCTTGGGAAGGCTCTGACTCTGATGCATTTTGTAGCTGGAGCAGTACTGAGCTTGGTCTCTGCTCTCATTCCAGGGATCAGCAATCTTGATGTTCTAAAGTTTCTAAATGTATGTAGTGCAGGGCCTCATATCCACAACAGCACTCCTTAAACCTGTACTATTTTGTATTTATAGGGATTGCCTAAATTTATAGTATGTTCTCGCATTTCCAACCTCATGACAGGTGTTGGCAAAATCAAGAGAATTCAGAGATGTGTAGTGATCTGCTTCAGTGGAGGAAGGCTTTCCAAACACCTGGTGAACTCCTGTGTATTATAAATAACAGTGCAAAGAATTTCTGAACATACTTCATGTGACACATGTGCTCATAGACTATGTTTGTGAGAACAGCCATAGAAGTTTGAATTTTGAGGAAAAAAAAGCAGATATAAAAGTGTCATCAAGGGCAGGGTAAAGTGTGTTTGCTAAGGACAAATTCCAGAATGGGCTGCCTCTTAAATCCTCACTGAAAAATGCCTAAATGTATTCATTTGCATGAACATATAAATACATGATATCATTCTGAATGGAAAGGAATATGGGTGTTATCTCTGAATTAAGAGCTAATTTAATACCTTGCTTGATCATATACATTGTTTAAATATGGAAATGCTCTGTAATGGACTTTACTAATTCCTGTAAAGGAAATGCCCTAAATTGAAATTGTGCAGGGATATCAATAGTTTAGGCATGAAGGGTTTTCTGCTTAGGGTGGATCAGATGAGCATGGAAAGGATGTGGAAGTGACCAGCAGGACACAGTGTGCAAATACCAGGACATACAAAAGAGAGGGTCTTCCCTGAAAGTCAGGTAGTTCTTAGGGTAAGCATGCAGTTAAAGTTGAATTATGATATCTTCCTTGGGGTGAATAACACCAGATCTGCTAACAACCAGTATTCCACATCCCTGTCAACCCATGAATTCTGTGTTCTTCACTTGACATCTAGTTTTGATTATCTCAAATTATGACCTGGTATCATGAAGGTGAAATTTTAATTTTTTTTTTTTGTGCCAAGGATGGAACTCATGATCTCAAGCTTGCAAGTTAGGTTTTCATGCTGCTAGTTAAATACCCAGCTCTGAAAGTGTTTTCTGTATATTATGGATGATATCAACCTTGTTCCTCAGAAAATATTGAACATTGTGGAATTTTTCTATATTGTATGGCTAAATTTTTTAAAGCAAACCAAAAGTATCTTGTGCAGTCACTTTTCAAGTTTCACATTGTCTGTGGGGTGTCTCAGTCAGGGTTTATCTATTTCAGACCACTCTGTAACTTAGGGTAGCCCCAAACTCAAGGAAGTTCTCCTGCATCAGCCTCCCAAGATATATTTCTTCTATCTGAGTGGAAAGTGATCACATGTTGACACTGAAGTATAATTTGAAGCTTGCACTTGGTTTCATTGTTTATATATTTTTTACATACAGCAGTTTTCCATGAAAATTTGAGTTATTATTTATGTACCATATTTGATGTTATTTATGTTTTGTTCTGTGAAACCAAATTCAAATATCAAAATGCTTCTTAAGTATATTAAGAACAAAGGAATTAGTGGCCTAATTGAGATTGGAAGAGATATCATTGGTAGTACATCAGAGTGATTGATGAGATATTTGTCTGCCTCTGTGCTTTATGGATTCTGGTCCTGCAGGCTCTCACTATGAGCTCTGCATTAGAGACAGTGCACAGCGACTCTTGCAGTGACTCAGCACAAGAGTCGGTGCTCCTATTTGGCTGTTACATTAGCTGTGAGTTGCAATATAGTATCAAATTTGCTGTCTCAAAAATGTGTATATACAAAAACTTAATCCCCAAGATATGGAATTAAGATTTGAAGAAATCAGTCTCCATTCAGCTGTTTTGTTTGGTTTTATTTGTTTAGTTTAGTTTTGTTTTATTGAGACATGTTTTCTCTATGTATGTCAGCTAGATTTGAACCCATTTTGGAGTACAGAATTGCCCTAACCTCAAAGCAGCACTCCTGTGTCAGCCTCTTGAGTGCTGGGATTATAGATATGTGTGTTTCTGTTAGGGCCGACGCCGCAGGGAAAGAGACCCCAAGGACTCAATTCTTGGTGAGGGAAAAAAGTTTATTTCCATGCGCATGGGGTCCCCCAGGCAAACAAGTGCGGAGGGGCCCCGAAGGGGAATTGTGTAGGGTTTTTAAGGGCGCAGGGAGGCAAGCGAATTTACAGAAGCAGATTGTATTGGTTAATTTTGAGCAGGATAGGACTTGGCAGAAGTTGATTGGAGGGGTTTGGGGTTGAGTAACCATGGAGACTGGGGGTCCTAGCCCAGTCACTATGTGCCCAGAACAGAACAGTTACTTGTCTTACTTATCTCCTTGAGACAGAACAACCTTGCAGGTGCATTTTTTCTTTTTTTTTCCTCTGCTCTGATAGCTCTGGGGAGTTAGGCATTTCTTTCTGCTCTGCTCTGATAGCTCTGGGGAGTTAGGGAGTTAACCCTTTTATTCCCCGCTCTGGGGAGTTAGGGAGTTAACCCTTTCATTCCCCACTCTGGGGAGGGGGTTATAGCAGGGGGGTCAACTCTCACATTCCCCCCTTTTCTTTTTTGATGACTTTTAACCTTAAAGGTCCTGTATTGGTAAGGGGTCATACTGTTGACGTAGCATCATAACCTTTACTTGAGAGATCTGAGCCCTCACAAACTGGGTTACTCGGTTAATGAGGTAATTGGCTATAGCCATGACTATAATGAATCCAGCCAGGGGTCCCAGTAAAGGGAGAATATAGGGCAGGATTGATTTCCAGAAGGAGAACATTTTGGCTTTATTTGAAGGGGGCTCTTGAGATTTAATTTTTTTTTTCTTAGCTTTTTTATTGCATCTGTTTATAACCTTGTATGTAACCTTTAAAATCACAAGCTTTTAAGAACGTTGACATAGTTTATCAACTTGTTTACAACATAAGGCCCAGTAGGAGGATTAACAAAGGTCTTGTAGTTGTCATTAAAGCTGTTAACCAAAAGGAGAAAGAAAACCAACATTTAAATTTACTTTGTTTTATCATACAAGTAACAATTTTTAAGTCAGACAGAGGCCTCTTTGGGGTCTCTATAAAGGAGGAGAACACAAAATTATCAGTTATATTAGACAATCTTAAGCTTTAAAGTGTCTTTGGAAGAAATGACAGTTTACTTATTTGTAGGCTGACGGTCTTTTGAAGTTGGGACTTGTCTGCATTGGGAACGTTGAATTTAGGCAGGCTTTTAGCTATTTTGACAATCTATTGCGGCTTAAGAGATTTACGGTGAGGTCGCTCTCAAGAGATTTACGGTGAGGTCGCTTGTCCAGGTGTCTAGGCTCTTTAGCTGCAGTGGGCAGCAGCGAAGTAACCAGTGGATAGAAGTCACAGCTAGCTGAAAAGTCTGGGGAGACTTAATAAGATCTTGATTAGTTAAATTAGCTAATTTTTAGAAACCTCACATAAAACCTCAAAAGAGGAAATATCTGTAACATAGGGGGTGTATCACGCATGTAAAGGGGCAGAAGGAAAAGAGACTCACCCAGTTTTCGTCAGTTTTTAAGGCCATTAGTAATTATAGTCTTTAAAATCTAACTTATCTTTTTACCTTTTTTGAACTCTGAGGCTGGTAAGCCCAATCGAGTTTTTTTAATTGATCTGTAAAGCTTAGGTTAATTTGAGTTACTAGGCTATAAAAGCCAGGCCATTGTTGGACCCCACGGATAAAAAGGGAGACCAAATCAGAGAAACTGTTATCAGAGCTGACTCAGACTAAGTAGAAAACACTTATATTTTTGAAGTTTAGGCTTTTTATTTTTGTAAAATCTATTTTTTTTTAGTGTTTTTAGGCATAGTCCCACGATAACCAGTGGTTTTTATTTGTTGCAGTACTTTTAGATTTACCAATTGGCACTGAGGGCATCTGAAGCTCACAGACTGGGCTAGCTTGATATTAGCCCCCGGAATCTCTTGGAAGTTGAGCTGCCAGATGCTGGTCTTTTGAAGTGCAAAAGGGCTCTTAAGAGACATAACTGTTTTTATCAGAGAAGTAGGATGGAACTCTAGACAGTAGCTTATCAACTAGATAAGGTCGATGTTCCGTGAGGTGATCAATGAGGCAACGAGGGGTCATCCTCAGGCAGCAAAGTAGCCGAGTTTGAAGCTGTTGTTTCCAGAAATAGTGTGGCTCAGGAATTAGACATCCATCAGTCTGGTGGGACCTTGATGAGAGTCTCCAGTGAATAGGAGGAAACAATTAAGAGTTTGTGTCCAAAAGTCAATTTTTAAGCCTCCTTTATGAGGGGGCCATTGAAGAAATCACCGCAGACAGGGTGGCCATCTGGTTGCCACAGAACCAAGTCTCTTGGAAAGGTAGACAACAGGCCTCTGCCAGGGTCCCAAACTCTGGATCAGTCCTGTGGCTCTTAGAAATTTTGTACTTGTCTTTTAGTCACAGGGACTGGAATCCGTTAGATGGCTCACAACAACCAGTGTAGTCTTTTTTTGTGTAGACTGGTTCTGATAAGGTCGGGGGGACTCGCATCAGAGCAGTTACTTTTTTGGCTGGCCTCTCTCATGTGATTGTTACTCTTTCAGCGGCCTGATCTGTCAAATTGTTTCCTCAGGTGAATAGCAGTAATCTGCTGACAGCCAGACTGCTGTCAGCAAATTTAGGATTTGTGGAGTCCTCTTTTTTTTTTTTTTAATCTTAGCTCTGGCCAAGGTTAAGAGACCTCGCTCTTAATAGATGGCTCTATGTATATGTATAGTAGCAAAAGCATATTTACTATCAGTATAGATGTTTACCCTCTTTTTTGTGGCTGGTTTTAGTACATCAGTCAAAGCAATGAGCTCCGCCTTTTGGGCAGAGGTGCCAGGCTCTAACCCTTTAACCCAGAGTACCTTCTTTTTGGTGGTCACTGCTGTCCCGGCCACTCATCTGTCTCTGCCGTTTTGGATGAAGCTGCTTCCATCGAACAGTTGTCGGCATTTTCCAAAAGCTTGTCAGTAAGATCAGCCTGTAGGTTCCGCTGCAGTTCGAGGATGTCAGCACACTCATGGAGAGGTGTCCTTTGTTCCTCTAGGTCATCATCAGGCATAAGGGTGGCTGGGTTTAAAGCTGAAGAAGTCTTGAATATCACTGACTCTGGGTCTAGAAGCAGGGCTTGACAGTAGAATTCTGGCATTGGAGAGCCTTTTTTTAGGAGGGGTTTTGATAAGAGTCTCTAAACTGTGAGAGGTTACCACAGAAATCACTTGCCTAAAGCGAGTTTCTTTGTCTCCTTAAGTAGCATTGTCACAGTAGCTAGTATTTTTAGGCAGGGGGCCATACTCCTGTTACTGGATTAAGTCTTTTGGAGAGGTAGGCTATAGGCCTCTTTCAAGGGCCAATGTCCTGAGTTAGGACTCCTTTGGCAATGTCCCTGAGTTTATCTATGAACAAGGTGAAAGGCTTGGTAACGTCAGGGAGTCCCAGGGCTGGGGCCTCTGTCAAGGCCTGCTTGAGCTGTTGGAAGGCCTGTTTATATTTATCAGTCCAGTTCAGCGAATTTTGAGTTTCTCCCTTATGGGAGTCATATAGAGGCAAGCTTTTTAGTAAAATTTAGCCTACAGTATCCAATTGTCCCTAGAAACTCTCGTCTGTTTTTTAAAGTTTTTTTTTTTTTTTCATAGAGCAATTTTAACATCTTGGCTATCTTTTTGTAAATTTTTTAGTTTTTAAAGACCTTTTTGTGTTATCTTTATTAACTGGCTGAGGGGCATTTTTTTTTTTTAAACCTCTCAAACCTTTGTAATTTTTGTCTAACATGTGGGGCCGACTGAGTTACAAAGAGAACAACTGGCGATACTGGGAAACCTCCTTACCTCTGGATGTCCAGTCAGGGTAGCACAAAAGGAGAACATGGTTTTGGCATTCTGGATCAGAGAGCCGGCTTTATCTGGATGGCACACTGTTTCTTGTCCAAGGGTGTCACGTGACAGGCCATCATTTTACTAAAATTATATTTTTAACAAAAAGGGCTTTTTTACAGGTAACAAAATTGTGCTGCATAATCTCCCAGATGTTCACAGTACATGTAAGAACTTGTATCTTATTTGTAGTATCACCTATAATCTCATTTTAATGGAAACATTTTGCAGCAAAGTACAATCTTATGTATACTTTTATCAAAACTGATCTAATACTGTCAAATTCTGAACACATTTACTTTTTGTCAAACCTGTTATTTGTAGTACTATAAATCAAGACAAATACAAGACAAATAAAATTTACATCCTCTTGAGTCTTCTACAACTTACAATAATATCTCTCAAACTAAGCTTTAATCTTTTTCTATATTCTGGCATAGCCAGACACCTTTACTTGAAGACCACTCTCTTTGTCCCTCTTTTTACTATTACCAGTCAATTACCTTTTTTCTCGTTTCTCAGACAACATTAAAACTCACAACAGAACCCTTGAAGTCACCTTCTGGTAGTCTAAATCATATTTAATTATTTTATGTCTTTTTACCACATAAAAATGCTGTATTTTAAAAACAAAACTGTAACCTTTTAACTGGCTCAAATATACTACCATCTGGTTTTTACTTGGTAAAGTTGATATGATTTTTAATAACCATAGATATACATATATATATGTGCACATGTTTACATTTTTACCAGAGAGGAAAAAATACTCCTTTTAAAAGGTATGCTGAGGTTGCAAGCAATCAATTGAAGTCTTACATATTAAACAAGGCGCCACAACATTAAAGACACAAACAAAGGGAGCTTTTTGTACAGTTTGGTCAGCTAAAGGAAATAATTTTTTTATCATGAACCTTTAATCTAATAAGCCATATGGATCCTACAACAGAAATGGGCAAGAAGCCCCTAAGTTAGTAACAAGTTTAAACAGGCAACCAAGGAGAGGGCGGAGGAAGGAAGGGTTTTACCCACGGTGGGGGCTCCTCCCTGAGGTCCTGTCATACCAAGATGTAGGCGATCCGGTCGGGGTGGCCCTCTCGTCCAGGGCAGAAGATGATGTTCTTAACTGCTAAGATGAGGGGAAGGTGGAAAGTCCCCTCCGGTGGCCAACCCACGGAGAATGTGGGCCACTCAGACGAGCAGAAAGTCTGCCATTTACTTTTTTAACCTGTAAGGAGAGATTGTGAGCCCTCTCTCAAACCTCTGACCAATGGTCGAGGGTGAGGGACAATGGGGACGATGTCGTTTGTCCCATGGTGTTCTGAAGACAAAGAGTGGTTAGCGTACGCGCGACACAACAAATAACCGATCACAACAGTCACAACACACAGGACAAACAGGCCGGCCACCTCACTCTCACGCGTGAGTTTCACATCAAATGAGTCACCTTAGGGGGTGCCTCCAGATTGGCCCGGACGGACCACAGATTGGGAATGAAATTCCCCAGATTGGCCCAGACGGACCACAGATTGGGAATGAAATTCCCCAGATTGGCCCAGAAGGACCACAGATTGGGAATGAAATTCCCCAGATTGGCCCAGAAGGACCACTGATTGGGAATGAAATTCCCCAGATTGGCCCAGAAGGACCACAGATTGGGAATGAAATTCCCCAGATTGGCCCAGAAGGACCATAGATTGGGAATGAAATTCCCCAGATTGGCCCAGAAGGACCACAGATTGGGAATGAAATTCCCCAGATTGGCCCAGACGGACCACAGATTGGGAATGAAATTCCCCAGACCGACAGGAAAACCCTATCGCAGACGGTGAGTCACGGAAAACCGTGTGGGGCGTCCCCCGGTCACCAGAGAACAGAGAACAGATAACAAAAACAGGTAACAAAAATTGCCCGGTTGGCTCGGGGCGTAAAATACCGGTAGATTGATCCTCAGAGTAAAAATAAGAAGCGACCGGTCGTACTCACCCACCGCAGAGCCGTTGAGGTCACCTCCCGTGAGACGTGCTATCTCGCTGGGGCCTCCAAGATGTTAGGGCCGACGCCGCAGGGAAAGAGACCCCAAGGACTCAATTCTTGGTGAGGGAAAAAAGTTTATTTCCATGCGCATGGGGTCCCCCAGGCAAACAAGTGCGGAGGGGCCCCGAAGGGGAATTGTGTAGGGTTTTTAAGGGCGCAGGGAGGCAAGCGAATTTACAGAAGCAGATTGTATTGGTTAATTTTGAGCAGGATAGGACTTGGCAGAAGTTGATTGGAGGGGTTTGGGGTTGAGTAACCATGGAGACTGGGGGTCCTAGCCCAGTCACTATGTGCCCAGAACAGAACAGTTACTTGTCTTACTTATCTCCTTGAGACAGAACAACCTTGCAGGTGCATTTTTTCTTTTTTTTTCCTCTGCTCTGATAGCTCTGGGGAGTTAGGCATTTCTTTCTGCTCTGCTCTGATAGCTCTGGGGAGTTAGGGAGTTAACCCTTTTATTCCCCGCTCTGGGGAGTTAGGGAGTTAACCCTTTCATTCCCCACTCTGGGGAGGGGGTTATAGCAGGGGGGTCAACTCTCACATTTCTACCCTAGAAAATATTGAGGCTTGTAACTTAACTGTGTTGTAGGTTGTCATAATAGATGCCATCTTGAGCTTTGCATTTAACTAGTGCCCTGTATTTTACCCTGAAAAATGGAAAATCACTCAGGGTAGAAGTCCCAGGAGAAAAGCAAAATGAGCTATACCCAAAGAAAAATATTGACCTGCTCAACAGAAGAAGCAGAATACAGTTGTCATCCAAAAATTATTATAAGATTCTAGCTAAATGATTTCCAACAGGATCTTTTTGTGATTCTATCTTTTAAAACATCTGTAACTTTCCAGTTCAAAGCCTCTTGTTTAGATCTTAAAATGGGTGTGGGGTTCTGTGTACAAGTAGTCCTGAGACCATCTAATGCAATTCCACATTTCTCAATTGGGTTGCTTGGATTCCTGTATTGTTGTTCACAAACTCAACTCAAACTTCAGAAACCTTTACTGACACAAGCAAACACCAGGATTAAATGACAGTGGCACTGAAATGAAAAAAATAGTAGTTTAAAAGAGAGGAGAAAAAGACAAATGCCACATGCTATAATGCCCACCTCTTTTCCCCAGCAATGAAGAGGCTGAAACAGGAACATGGCCATGTATTCAAAACAGCCTCACCTACATAGTGAGTGCAAGGCTGGCCAGAACCCCAAAGTGAGACTATGTCTTTAAAGCAAAAAACTAAAATGAAAATAATAAACAACCAAGGTGATAGAAAGACTATTTAAAAAAATCAATAATAGAGCTGAGTGAAAGTTGACTTATGCAAAATGGGAATTATTGAATGATGATGGAGAAGAAGGAAGGCCATGTAGTGGCCTCCAGGAAGCAGTGACAAACACAGATTTAGGAATGACACCTATAGTGCTACAGCACAACAGTGACCTCCTTCCTCCAATAAATTTGCAGTTCACTAAATGGAGGACTTATAAAAGCTCATGGAAATGTTAAGCTCAAGGCAAACAATCAGCTTGAAATCCAGGCTTTGGAACATGGCCTTTAACAGACATTTCATATTGGGATTGAAATAAGAGAAACATAATCCTGCACTGTTTGATGTCAAATGCAGCAAATTTGATGGCTCACAACATTGAGAAATGAAGAAGTTACAAACCAAAAGAAGATCAAAAATTTTGTTAGAAAAAAAGAGAGAAGAATAGCCCTGGATTTTCAGGAGTGGTCTTCAGTGTTTTGGCCACAGACCTATTGTCAGGGGTCATTTATACAGGAAAGTCACAATGTGGGTACAGTGTGTATCTCAGACTACAATCAACCTATAAGCTTATAGCTGCTTAACTAATATTATTCATCAGGGGAACAAAGTCAGCCAGAAAAGTTATGTGGAAAGAGCCAAGGTATTTTGTGGGAACAATAGCCCAGTTGTTCTGGTCATTGAGTATGGTAATTGATGCCTATCTGAACTTCCTGGAGGAGGTTGTGGTAACTGTAGTACATTTCAAGCTGCTGTTTTTCTCTTCAGGAGCATGTAGACCTGGTCACTGCATCTTCATCTTAAGTTCTGGCTTTCTTCAGCTGTGCCTGTAGCAGTGATTGTTGTATTTAGTTTTTTGCATTGACTCTTTGAGGTTCCAGTTCCTCTCTGATTGTATATCAATTTCTCTCTACATTGACAGCCTGTGTTAAAATCACAATAGTATTTGAATGAATGAACTGATGTTTATACATTTAAAAACATTCATTAATACAGGCCAGGGATTTAGCTCAGCAGGCAGAAATGCCTGCCTGGAAAGTGCTAAGTTGTAACTTAGATCCTTGGTACCTAAAAAAATAGTAATTTAAACTGCAAGGAAAGAAAATAATTTCATTCGTGAAAATGTAGGTTTACAAAATTTATAACCAAATATGTCAATGGCAAATTAAACATTGTTAATAGTCATATTTAGTATCTAAAGTAGTTGGGGCTCGGGATTGAGCAAAGTGATACAAGGAGCTGCCTGGAGAGCACAAGGTCATGAGTTCAATCCCTCATACAAAAAAAAAAAAAAATCATAGTTGTCAACGATGCAGTGCTGTGAGCACATTTATTGAAACTGATACTTGGTATTTAATAGGCTCAATATTTCTTTTGTGATCTATGAAATACCTGCAGATAATATGGCAAATACAGTGAATGATGTACTGTCCCCTATAGGATTGTTATTTTCTGAGTTGTTTTTAGTTTTTGTTTTCCCACATATTTGAAAGTTGAAAATGTTGGCTGATGCTAGCTAGAAAAACTGTGATAAACATTTTTTCAATTTAGTGATATATTTCCCTATATCCATTAAGAACATTTATTTGCTACAATTACTCCAGGTCAAATTGATAAACAATTCTTAAATTTACAGACAGCTGAGTTAGTTAGAAATACAGGCAGCCATACCGTGATAAAGTGGAATGAAATTCCTGACCTTCTATGTCTGGTATGAGTTTGTGTTCTCTAAAGTGCAAGAATGAATTTTAGGAACAACAGAGTTGAAGAGCAGAATATATTTATTGAGAGAGAGAAAGTGAAAGTATTTTGCTCTAAATAGGATATTTTGGGAGTGGGAGGTGGAACCAGGGGACTTTTACCTTGAAGTCACTTTCCTTTTCCCTATTCAACTTACCTGTGGCCAGAAAAGAATCTCAATCAGCTACTTGCATATCAGCAATGCCAACTTTACCACCACCCAACTCAAAAACTATATGTATGCCACCCACAAATTTCCAGAAGAAAAAGCCAGACCCCCAGTGGTCATGGGGTTCTCTCCATGGTCTTAAAATAAAGGCTATTTTGACTTTATATTCTCTTCTTTACTACACCAAAAATCCTATCAGAAAGCTTCTGTCTGAGAGAAACAGGAGGGATTCTGAGCTGGTAGCAAAAGACTCTGTCTTTTCTAGGGACTTTATAGAATAAAATCATGTGGTGAAAATGGTTTAAAGTGGGTTAGATTACTGAGATTACTGAGGAGGTAGCTTAGCACAATAGAGAAGCTGAATATAAGAATGTAAAAGTGGCCTTTTATTTAAAGAATGTGGAGACAAGCCACAGCCACTAAGGGCTTGGCTTTTATTTTTTTCTGACTGACTATGGGGTTATGGGGTATATGTGACTTTTGACTGGATGTGGTGCTTGGAGGGGACGTTGATGTCATGCTAGGAGCTAATGGGTATTTTCTTTGGGCCCCTGGGAAAGAAAGAGGATGTTGTAATCAAGGAGAAAAGAGGAAGTGGCCATATGAGTAAGCATCCCTGAGTTCACCTTCTTCCACCTTGAACTACCACTATGAGGTCCTGTAATTTTTCTAGGGCAAAACTCTTTCAAGTACATCCTTTGGTTTGAATGAAGAAATCAAAACAAAGAATTTTTGCTATCTGTCTTCCTCCATGGCTGGTGATAAGCCATTCTTAAGAAATATTTTGATTCAATTCCTTAATGCATTGTCGATACAATAACCAAAATTGCAGATCAGTTCACTTTCAGAAAAAGAAGCAGCACTTAAAGGCAGGGATAAAGGCCTTCAATGCAAGTATCCCTGGCAAGGTGAGTTCAACGTTGTGTAATAGAAACTACAACTGATTTCTCTGACTTCCAGAAAGAGAAAAGTTTATACTGATATTGCTATAGCAAAATCAATCTCCTGGTCTGCTATGTCTGATATGAGGTTTTTGTTCTGTAAAGTCAAAGACTGAATTTTAGGAACAACAGAAATTAACAGAAGAATATACTTATTGAGAGAAAGAAAGCTGCCTGAGACAGAAAAGGGGTCCTGAGCAGGTTGCCAAACACTGACCTTTCTAGCGATCTTTATAGAGTAAAATCACGTGATGAAATTAGTTTAAGGAGGGGAAAACTGGGAACTCACAATGCAGATGGGCATAAGATGGGACAGAGCTAAGACAGCCAATAAAATTATATGTTCAGGTAAAGTTGATTAAATTGGGAACAAAGAGGGAGGGGAGTCACATAGAAAGTAGGCATTCTTAGACAGCTGTGACTTCCCTTATGGGTTTAGGACGGTGACTGCTGAGATCATCAGGATGACAGGAACTACATAGAATGTCAGTCTTTAAAAGGATGCATTTCTTTGAATGGTGACTCCTGACTTCCTCAGAGTGCTAGGGAACTATTTAGAATATCAATCCTTAGGATATGAATGAATTTGCTTGTCATTTGTCTTCAGCCTTGGCCGATAGCATGAGGTGTCAGTCTTCCCCATAGTTGCAAGCTATCTGGTCTCCTGCATGGGCTCCTTGGGGGACCTAGCCATGTCTCCTACCAATACTATTTAAATAACTCAGGTCCCTGTAACAGTACTGTTTGAAAAATTGATTACAGATGTCTTGTGCTCTATGTGAATGATCTGGGGATGACAATGTGCAATGTATATACCAGTGTTGCCCCCTGATTAACATGTTTTGAAGCTTAATTTTAGTTGATGTGTTCTTTTTTCCTTGAAATCAAATGGATTTGAAAATTAAAAGCCTGAGGTAAAGCTCTTCAGTACAAACACTCCTCTGTCGAGCTGAGTTCACCACTGTAGAAGAATGGCAGCTCCAGAAGCTTCTGCACTACAGTCTATCATTTGGGATCCTCTCTTGAAGGAAGGGGTTCCTTTCCCTGTTTATTCTTGACTCAGAAGGAGGGCAGTAGAGCAGGAATCAATCAGTGATGAAGGGGCAGGATATATGAACTGTCCAATCAGACAGGCCATTGCTGGCTGTGACTTCTGTCTCTTCTGATGTCTCATCATGATTTACCTGTTCCGAGTACAATACTGATAGCAAAATGCTTGCTGGATCTCATTTAGTACTTTTGATGTCCTGTGGCCTGATTAGCAAAGAACCTGAGTGATCCTGGAGCCATGGAATGGTGAGGTTGGGGATGGGAGCCCAGAGATAGGTGGATTGGGTGAAACCAGTTACAAGTGTTTAGGAGTCATTCCGGTGTCTGGAGCCTCAGTTATTTAGTTAGCTTCAGCTCCTGAGGTCCTCCAGCACTGGCCATGGGTCATTCACTGTCCCTTTTGCCTCTTGCTGTTGGCAAGGGTGATTTGGGGTCCCCAGAACCCTGGCTCCACTATGACAGCAACAGACTCAAGTATCATCTTTGAAATTCACTGCTGGC
Organism: Cavia porcellus; assembly: GCF_034190915.1. Classification (NCBI taxonomy): domain Eukaryota; kingdom Metazoa; phylum Chordata; class Mammalia; order Rodentia; family Caviidae; genus Cavia; species Cavia porcellus. The sequence continues at coordinate 26,616,442 of NW_026947517.1, forward strand.
CTGGTAACTCCACAATCTTAGGCATTGGAAGGAGCTTGGGAAGACCCTGACTATGATGCTTTTTGTAGCTTGTAGAGCAGTAATGAGCTATGGTCTCTGCTCTCTTTCCTCAGAGTAGCTGATCTGGAATGTCCAAAGTTCATTAATTCCTGTAATGCAGGGCCTTATAGTCACAATGGATCAAATTAAACTTTGGCTTTTTTGTATTTATAGTGATCTCCTATATTTATAGTATGTTCTCATATTTCCATCCTCATGAGAGGTAGTGGCAAAGGTCCTGAGAATTCAGAGATATGTAGTAATATGCCTCAGTAGAGGAAGGCTTCCCAAACACCTCGTGAACTCCTGTGTATTATACAGAACAGTGCAAAATAATTTCTGAACATACTTAATTATTTATGTGGCATCCCTGCTCACAGGCTAGGTTTGTGAGCACAGCCATAGAATTTTGAAGTTTGAGAAAAATGAAGCAAATATGAAAGTGTTATCAAGGACAGGGTAAAAATTTGTTAAGGACAAATTTCAGAAAGGGCTACCTGTTAAATTCTCATCAAAAATGTCAAAATTTAGGCATTTACATGGACATATATGCATGATATCCTTCTGAATGGAAAGGGATAGGGGTGTCATCTCTGAATCAAGAGCTAATTTAGTGGCTTGGTTGTTCATAGACAGTTTAAATGTGGAAATTCTCTACAATGGACTTATCTAAGTGGTATAAAGGAAAAGCTCTAAATAGAAATTTTGCAGTGATATCAATAGTTTGGCATGAAGGGTTTCCTGCTGAGGATGGATCAGAGGAGCATGGAAAGGATGTGCAAGTGACTGACAGGATGCAGGAAGCCAATAGCAGGACATACAACAGAGAGGGTCTTCACTGAAATTCAGGTAGTTCTTAGAGTAAATATGAAGTTAAAGTTGGGTTCTGATTGCTTCCTTGAGGTGATCAACACCAGCTCTGGCAACAGTCAGTATTTCACATCCCTGTCAACCCATGTATTTTTTGTTCCATACTTGAGATCTAATTAGGATTATCTCTAATTATGCCCCAGTGTCATGAAGGTAAAATTTGGATTTTTTTTGTACCAAGTATCGAACTCATGACCTATGCTTTCCAGGAAGGCGGTCATGCCACTGAGCTAAATACCCAACTATGAAAGTGTTTTCTGTGTAGTATGGAAGATATCCACATTGTTTCTCAGAAAGTGTTGAACATTATTGGCATTTTTTGGTATTGTATGGCTATAATTTTTAAAAACAAACCAAAGGTGACTTATGTAGTCTGTTTTCAAGTTTCACTTTGTGTGTGGGGTGTCTCAGTCAGGGTTTCTCTATTTTATAAAGCTCTGTAACTTAGGATAGCCCCAAATTCAAGGAAGAACTCCTTCACCAGCCTCCCAAGATATATTTCTTATATCTGAATTGAAAGTGATCGCTTAGTGACAGTGAGCTATAAATTACAGCTTGGGCCTGGTTCCATTTTATATACTTATTTTTTAAAAACAGTATTTTCCACTAACATTTGAGTTATTATTTGTGTACCATATTGGATGTTATTTATGTTTTGTTCTATGAAACCAAATTCATGTTTCAAAATGCTGCTGAAGTATATTAAGAACAAAGTACTCACTGGCCTAAATGAGATTTGAAGAGACATAATCTGTAGCCTATCAAAGTGATTGATGAGATTTTTTTTCTTTTTTTAAATTTTGAAAGTGATAAAATACAACAACACAAGTCAGAATAAGGCCAACTAAGATCATACAGTGAAATTGGTACACAACTTCACAACAGGTTACTGTGATAACAGTAATAGGTTTCACAGCATATTTTATTATAATAATTGTTCTTTCAAACACATGTATCAAAATGAGATGAAATACAGAACATTATAGTACTTATCAAAACAGAATATTGAATAGAGCAATACCATTAATCAGAATAGAGCAAAACAGTAATAAAAATATTTGCCTTCAAAGAGATAATAGAAGGAAGTCCCCCTTATTTGTTAAGGTCCGCTTCCTGGAGATGCTCAGATTTCTGGTTCCCATTTGCTAACGGGGGGTGACAGGAGAAGAGGGGTAGGGAAGAGGGATGTTTCATTCTAGGCTGTGCATCAGTAGGTTCACTATTGCTTAGTAGAGAGACAGGCTGCTTGTTTGGTTTCACAGCATCCTAAGTTCCTACATGGTGCAGATCTCAGGAGCTGCAACAGGTTCTCCCCCAGGAAGGGCCACATTCTGCCAGGCTGCCACCGCTTATCAGGGAGAAGAGGTGCTTGCTTGCCTTCCAAGTGTCCTAAATTCCAGCATGGCATGGATCTCAGGAGTTGCTGCTGGTTTGCCCCCTGGATGGGTGACAGCCTGCCACATTGCCACCATTTATCAGGGAAGGGAGGTGCTTGCTTGTCTTCCCAGTTGATTGATGGGATATTTATCTGCCTCTGTGCTTTGTGGATGCTGATCCTGCAGGCTTCTCACAGTGAGCTCTGCTTTAGAGACAGTACACAGGGAATATTGCAGTGACTCAGCACAAGAATCAGTGCTCCTATTTCACTGATGCATTAGCAGTGAGTTGCAATCTATCATCAAATTTGCTGTTTTCAAAAATGTGTATATACACAAAATTAATGACCAAAACATGGATTTAAATTTGAAGAAATCAGTCTTCATTCAGCTGTTTTGTTTGGTTTTATTAGTTTAGTTTAGTTTTGTTTTATTGAGATAAGATTTCTGTGTGTATATCAGCCGGATTTGAACACCCTATGGAGCCTAGAATTGCCCTGACCTCACTGATGCCTTCCTGTCTCTGCCTTTTGAGTGCTGGTATTATAGATATGTACCACAACACTTTTCTTTTGATATAGATTTGTAGGAGAGAATTTTAAGATATCCCAAACCTGGGCTATCAACCTTCCTTTGAGAAATATATGTATGATTCTTTAGGAGGCGGTGACCTTTGAGGATGTAGTTGTGAACTTCAGCAATGAAGAGCGGACTTTGCTGAGTCCATCCCAAAAGAACATCTACAGAAATGTGATGGGTGAAACCTTTAGAAACATGGCTGCAGTAGGTAAGGATGAAATCTTTTTGGCACTCATACTGTCAGAATATTGTTTGTTGCACATCAGTGCTGTTTCATTAAAAAGAATTAGAAAATATTTTTAAAAATAGCTCAGTCCTGGACATATTGTATCATAAATCTAAACAAAATCTATTAATTTGTATGTATTATTCTAATGAGTCCTGGTATTTCTATCTTTACAATTCAGGAGGACTTAGGGATATCCAGGAAGCTGAAAAAGAATGCAAAATTTACTGGAGATACTTAAGGTAATTCGCACTCACAAGAAGAAAGAATGTTCCTGAGTAATTAGTGAGTCAGCAGAAAAATGACTGCCAAAGAAATGAGGCACCATTCAATTTATTGTCAGTAATATTCTCCGAAGATGTATAAGCTAGGGTATGTATAATGAGTGAATTAAATCATGAAAATATATGACATTGCATATAGATGTGTATGAAAGGCATACACTTTGAGTTATGACATTCTCTCTTCAGTTTTTTTACCCATATATACATGTGAATACAACACATTCATTATCTAAAAATTTCTACGATTGCAATAGAATTTGAAATAAAATGGGGTGCTTGTGTTTCCAAGCCATGCTCTAAAGAATCAGCCATTCTGAGTAAAATTCTTAGAAGGCTGGTGGAATGTTAAGTGCACTCATTCTGAATACCAGTGTGCAGTTGTCTCTAGAAATTGATCCCCTCATACTTGTCTTGGATATATTTTGAAAAAATTCAAAATCCACATAAAATACTGATACATGCTTACTCATATACAAAGCAGATCAAGTTATAATAGATCAGGCCTTGAAGAAGCTTAGCTATCTATCACTGGATTTGTGGAGAAGGAAAATGTTAATAGACTCTCTGTGATTGTGCATTCTTGTAAATCCAACACACTAGGAATCAGATTTTGCAGAATGGCATATTCAAGTTCAAATTTCACAGATTAATAATCAGTGAATAATCTCTTAAAACAGATTTAAAAATCTATAGATTTTATGCTAATAGCTGTTGTTCATTCCCAGCATGGAAAAGAAAAAAAGTGTGTTATATAATGTCAAAAAATAAAGAATATAATGTCATTTGCCATAAGAAATAAGTGGTTCTTTCTCCCATCAATTCAGTGAAATAGCGCAGCTGTAAAACCTAAAATGTCACAGGGTTTCTTTTAGACGAGAACCCAAAATATAAATTGTAGAATGAAATGAAAGACAGTTAATAGAGAAAAGTAAGACTGACCATATGGAAATGGGAACTACAGGTTAAGGACAGAAGGGAGATTGTGATGGGGAAACATATGAGAATGATCTGTATGTGATACACATATGTACCCATGCCCAAAGGGAAGCTAAAGATTCTGCATTTCAAAATGTACCAAATTTTAAGATTTCCAAATGCGTACCAGTCTTTTGGGAATGGTTGTTTTCAAATGTCTTACAAGGCCATTCTGTTGCTTCATGGTCAGAATTTCTTAGCAGGCATTAAAAACAGAACTTGACATTAATGCAGTCATTAAACTGAGACCCATTTCACTGTGAATTTTTCTTTTTTTATTTAATGTAAGGAAAGACTAAAAAAAACAAAATAAGTAGAAATAATTCCACTTTCAAAGTGAAAATAAACAGTAAGAAATCTAAAGACAATGATTACATATGCTGCTCATAGAAATAGTTAATGAAACACAAAAGTGAAACATATGAAGTGGGGATCAAACAGCAAGACTGCAAACAGTTTTGTTCAACTCTTCAATAAAAACTTCATAATATGGTTATCAATCTTATATGTGATTTTTTTTACAGAAATGTAAAGCTAGGGAAATCCTATGGACATACATCTTGGAATCAGTGTAAAGAAGTATTCCCTTGTAATGCAGAAGGTAATGTGAATGTGAAAGAAGCAGAAACACACCACAATGTTCAGATCCATGAAAAATATTGCAGTGGAGAGAAATCCTATGTATGTCAGCAATGTGGAAAAGGTTTCACCAAATCTGGACATTGTAAGCAACATGAAAGATTTCACACTGGAGAGAAACCATATGTATGTAAGCAATGTGGGAAAGCTTTTAACACACGGGCAGGTTGTAAAAAACATGAAAGGCTTCACACTGCAGAGAAACCCTATGTATGTAAGCAATGTGGGAAAGCTTTTACCCGACATGGACATTGTAAGCAACATGAAAGAATTCACACTGGCGAGAAACCATATGTATGTAAGCAATGTGGGAAAGCTTTTACCCAACATGGACATTGTAAGCAACATGAAAGAATTCACACTGGAGAGAAACCATATGTATGTGAGCAATGTGGGAAAGCTTTTAGCACACGTACATATTGTAAGGCTCATGTAAGAATTCACACTGGAGAGAAACTTTATGTATGTAAGCAATGTGGGAAAGCTTTTACCACACCTAGACATTGTAAGGCACATGAAATAATTCACACTGGAGTGAAACCATATGTATGTAAGCAATGTGGGAAAGCTTTTACCCAACATATACATTGTAAGCAACATGAAAGAATTCACACTGGAGAGAAACCATATGTATGTAAGCAATGTGGACAAGCTTTTAACACACGGGCAGGTTGTAAAAATCATGAAAGTTTTCACACTGGAGAGAAACCCTATGTATGTAAGCAATGTGGGAAAGGTTTTACCCGACATGGACATTGTAAGCAACATGAAAGAATTCACACTGGCGAGAAACCATATGTATGTAAGCAATGTGGGAAAGCTTTTACCCAACATATACATTGTAAACAACATGAAAGAATTCACACTGGCGAGAAACCATATGTATGTAAGCAATGTGGGAAAGCTTTTACCCAACATGGACATTGTAAGCAACATGAAAGTTCACACTCAAGATAAAACCAGTGTATATAAGCATCATGAAAAATTTTGAGCACAAGTACATTTTGCATAATGCATGAAAAACTTCACACTGGGCAGAAAACTTATATATGTAAGGAATGTGGGAAAGGTTTCAGCAGAAATGCTCATTGTCCAATACATGAAAAAATTTACACTGTTGAGAAACCCTGTTTATGTGAAGAATGTGGGAAAGCTTTCACCACACATGGATTTTGTAAAATACATCAGTGACTCCACACTTGTGAGAAACCCTATGTATATAACAATGTGGCAAAGCTTTTACCACATACAGTCATTGCAAAACACATGAAAGAATTCACACTGGGAAGAACCACTGGCTACATAAGCAAGTGGAGACACTTTCAGCAGCCAGATTGTAAGTGAAATACGTGAAGAAACTCACACAAGAGATAAATCCTATGTGTTATGGGAATACTCTCAGCATACATGATCATTGTTACATATCTGAAAGAGCTCACTGGATCCTATGTGTATTAACAATGTGAGAAATACGGCAATCCACGTTAGTTGTTAAATACATAGAAAAAGCAACACTCTTCAGACAGTTTAGATCTAAGTTTACTTTAAAAATTCCAAGTAGACCTGAAGAAATAATCATTACAGAAGTTTGATTTCAATATTTCTTCATAAATTTTCCAGAAACGACAAATCTGAAGTTGAGCTCTATTCAAGTACACATTTTGTATGGTTTTCAGTTAATCACTTATACCTCTTTAGATTTTTTAAAGTGTCCTTGTGCTTCGACATGGCATCTTGTTATTAAACATGGTAAACTGAAATGGGCTTTTCACTATCAAGTATGGATAGTGTCTATGTACTTAATATTTTGTCTTTAAACCTTAATTTTATATTTTTGGTATATTATTTTTATTTAAAGAAAAAAACCAAAAAGTGTAGAAATAATACAGAAGTTCTGAAAAATAAACAATAAGAAATCACTAGTTGATTAGTTGCATATTGTCATCTTAGAAGTAATTGTTCAAGTTACAAAATTAAAGCATACAAAGTGATATTCAAATAATGACACTGAGAACAGTTCACCTCAGTGATCCAACAAAAACTTATTAATATGCTTATCTGTTCTACAAACTTGTTTTTTATCTTAAAGACAGTAAGATTAAACATGACAAAACAGAACAGTTCCTAAGGAAACAAGTTAAGGAAACACAGGTTTCAAAGCAAGTCCACTGAGATGTTCATTGTCTATCTTACTGTCTCTAGTTTTCTTCAGAATAGTTGTTCCCATCTTCACATGCATTGAATATATACTGAACATTATAGAATTAATCAAATAATTACAGGATGATGCAGGCTTTTTTGATCTTCAAGACTGATTTGGGGGAAGTTGATAATGATTACCATAATGTGTCTCATTCTCTTCATAGCAGATGTCTTTATTTTTATGTATGCAGAAATTGAACATAAGAGACTAGACTAATATCACTCTGAACAGTGAATAATAGTATCCTGAGAAGGAGAAAGGTGAGGAATTGCCTAAAAAAAGAAGGCAGAGGACATCATTAAAAGTGTATCAGGATGTAAAAGCTACAGTAGTTCTGTTGCTCTATGTATTTTGATTATATTTTGTTCTGGTATGTCTACTCATATTAGATTTGAGAGCACAGAGAGGTAACCCAAAAATAGCAGGTTATACCATGATGGTAACTGTCCTTAATTTCCTATTAACTAAAACTGAAACCCTGTATTACTTACATTGTCTTCTATGACTGATCTTATTTGAAGCTGGTTTGTTTGAATGTTATTTGGCCTTGACTGATTTTATTCACATTTGGTATGCTTGCTGGTATCAAGTCCAAGAGCCGAGGCAACTACTCTGAAGATGATAAGATGTGAAAGATATATATTGCGGGGCTGGGAATTTAGCTCAGTGGCTTAAGCCGCTGCCTGGAAAGTGTGAGGTTGTCAGTTTGTGCCCCAGTACCAAAAAATAAATAAATAAAATATATAAATTCCAGGTTTAATTTTTTATTTAAAGAGAATAAAAAATACATAAAAAACAAAGCAGTAAAAGGGTATAAATAATACAGAATTTAAAGAAAATATACAGTAAGAAATCACTAGTTAATAGGTTACATATTGTCTTCTTAGAAACAGTTGTCCAAATTATAAAATTAAAGCATATAAAGTGAATATTCCTACAGCGAGATTGCAGACAGTTCTGTTCAATGATCCAACAAAAGCTCAGTAATATGGTTTTCCTTCCTACACACTCAAACAGGCACTTATATCCCTTAGACCACCTTTGTTTCCTCTCTTCTTCACAATAACAATTACACTTTTGGGTTTTTTTTTTTACTCCCATAGTTCTTATTACTTTTTTTGAAGAGAATAAAACCTCAAGTGAGTTAACAAAACAGAGTTGGTTAGGATATAAGGCTGGGCATAGAACTTGATGCAAAAATAGAATACCAGGTGATCAAAAATGGTTACCGGGGCTGGGGATTTAGCTCAACGGCATAAGCGCCTGCCTTGAAAGCAGGCAGTTGTGAGTTCAATCCCTGGTACCGATAAAAAGGAAAAAGACAAAAAAAAATGGTTACCATTGTGCCTCTTGCTATTTTTAAAAAGTTTCTATATCATCAGGTATAATAGAATTGATCAAAACAGTTCAGAACACGACCAATAAAATCTGCACTGCAGACCTTACAGTTTTCAAAAGAAAACAATAGTCATACCATAATGGGCATCATAGTAAATCTTATTGCCTACAAAGTGGTTGCCTATACCCTCAAACTTGATACTATCAAACAAAATAGAATATAGTAAAATCAGGCAGAACAAGATGGGGAGAGCAATGCTGGGGTTAAAATCAGGTTAATACAAAAATAAAAATGTTACTATAATATATCCTGCTATTTTTTAATTTAGTTTTCCTTTAATTGAAAAAAATAAGAAAAAATAGAATAATTTTTTAAAAAATGGTGGAAATCGAGAAAAAAGTAACATTGTAATAAAACAACACAGGTCAGAACTGAAAAATTAAAGCATCATTTTGTTTCACCATCAGATAATCTAACATGATAGTAGTCACCATAGTGCCTCTTTCCTTGAATTATTTGAGTATAACTTTGTATACTATAGAATCAATCATATCAAGCCAGTGTTAAGCCATTCAAAAGAATGAAATAATTAAAGGGTATTTAGAGCCAGTTAACGGAAAATGAACAATGATTTCTATATTATATCATTGCCTGTAAAAAAGTTTATTTATACTATCACATACAGTAAAATATATTAAGATACAACATGTTAAAACCAGTAGAAACATGTACAACAGATTGATTGGAGTTCCCAAGAAGATGATATTAAATCACACTAGCTTTTATGATGTGTTATTTTCTTCAGAATAGCTATTCATACTATCATCGATACTAAAATCGAAAAACCCAGGGTAAATCCATTGCACTTAATGAGTGAAAACATTATATGGATTCAAAACAATATGATTGGGTATCATGATCACCACATACTTCTATGTATTATCATTTCTTATACTAGGGAATATATTCATTATTTATACATGTGAGTTTGTTTTATTTTACTTATGAGCATGGTCTCAATCTGCATCCATTTATTTATATGTCATTGTGATCATTCTTTATAACTGAGTAGTACTCCATTGTATAAAAACACCATAACCTTTTTATCCATTCCTCAGTTGATGGACACTTAGGTTGTTTCCAAGATCTGGATATTACAAACTGTGCTGCTATAAAAATGGGTGCACATATATCAATGTGGAATGATGCTTTCTGTTATTCTGTGAAAATGCCTAGAAGTAGAATAGCTAGATCAAAAGGGGCTGCCAGTCCCAACTTTCTGAGAAATATCCAGACTGACCTCCACAATGGTTGCACCAGTGTGCACTCCCATGAACAGTGCAGGGGAGTTCCTTTTTCCCAACAGCATCTCCAACATTTGTTGTTCGTGGTTTTCTTGATCTTTGCCATTCTTTCCGGAGTGAGATGAAATCTCAGTGTGGTTTTAATTTGCATTTCTCTAATGACCATTGATGGTGAACATTTTTTCTTGTATTTATTTGTCATTTGTATTTGTTCTTCTCAAAATTGTTTATTCATCTCAGATGCTTATATTAGGATTGGGTCTTTGAATTTTGGTGGTCTCATTTTTTAAAATGCTTTTTATGTTTTAGACAGAAGTCCTCCTCTGAGGGGCAGTTCACTAAGATTTTTTTCCCAGTTTGTGGGTTTTCTTTTCACTATACTGGAGATTTCTTTTGATGTGCAGAAACTTTTTCATAAGAGGTGATCCCAATTTTTGATTCTGGGAAGCATTTCCCATGCGGTTTGAGTCCTGTTCATCAATTCTCTACCTATTCCTATGTCTTCAAGGTTTTTACCCAATTTGTCTTCCAATAGATTTAGTGTTTCTGTTTTAATATCTAGATCTTTGATCCATTTAGATTTTATTTTAGTACATGGTGATAGGCATGGGTCTAGTTTTAGTTTTAGGCATATGGAGAGCCAGTTTTTCACCACCATTTATTAAAGAGAATGTCATTCTTCCAGTGAACATGTTTGGCCCCTTTATCAAAGATAAGGTAGTTGAGGGTGTTTGTAGTGGTGGTTGTATCTTCTCATCTATTCCACTGATCTTCAGCTCTGTTTTGTTTCCAGAACCATGTTGATTATACTACAGTTGCTTTGTAGTATAACTTCAAGGCAGGGATTGTGGTACCTCCTGCCTTGATTTTGCTGCTTCTAACTGTCCTTGCTATTCTAGGTTTCTTCTCATTGCAGATGAATTTTAGGGGTGATTTCTCAAGTTCTATGAGGTATGTTGATGGTATTTTTATCAGGATTGCATTGCATCTGTATAAAAGTTTTGGGAAAATGGCCATTTTCACAATATTTATTTTTCCTATCCATGAGCAAGGGATGTCTTTCCATTTTCTGAGATCATCTTCAGTTTCATTTTTCACTGTGTTATAATTTTCCCTATATAGGTCTTTCACTTTTTTCGTGAGAGTAATTCCTAAATATTTCATTTTTTGTTTGCTACTGTGAAGGGTGTGGCCTCTCTTATTTCTGTCTCTGTGACTTTGTTGTTAGTGTATAGGAATGCTATTGATTTTTGAGTATTGCTTCTGTATCTAACTACATTACTGAATTTATTATATCTAGGAGTTTTTCAATGGAGCTTGGGGGATCTTCTATATAAAGGATCATGTCATCTGCAAATAATGATAATTTAACTTCTTTTCCTATCTTTACGCATTTTATTTCTTTCTCTTGTCTAATTGCTCTGCCCAGTATTTCCAGTACTATATTAAATAGGAGCTGTGATATGGGACATCCTTGTCTTGTGCCTGATTTTAAAGTAAAGGCCTTCAAGTTTTGACCATTTAGTATGGTATTGGCACTTGTGTTGTCATTGCTGGCCTTAATTATATTGAGGTAAGGACCATCTTTTCCAATTTTCTGCAAGGTTCTTATCATAAATGAATGTTGGACCTTATCAAAAGCTTTTTCTGCATCTATAGTAATGATCATGTGATTATAACTTTTGGCTCTATTGATATGGTGTATTACATTTATTGATTAATATATATTAAACAATCTCTGCATGCCTGGGATGAATCCCCCTTGGTCATGATATATGATCTTCTTGTTAATTTGCTGCATCCTATTTGCGAATATTTTATTGAGGATTTTTGCATCTTTGTTCATTAGGGAGATTGGTCTGTAGTTCTCTTTTTCAGTTGGGTCCTCCTCTGGTTTTGGTACTAGAGTAATATTTGCTTCTAGGAACAAATTATGAAGGATTGCTTCCCTTTCCATTTCATTGAAGAGTTTGTGGAGTGTTGGCATTAGGTCTTCTTTATATTTCTTGTAGAATTCTTCAGTGAATCTGTCTGGGCCTGGGCTCTTCTTTGTAGGTAATGATTTTATTATGTTTTCAATTTCATTAATAGAATTTGGGTTGTTCAGTAGTTTTACTTCTTCATGACCTAGCTTTGGTACTTCATATGCTTTAGGAATCTGTCTATTTCCTCTGTGTTACAAAACCTTTGAGAGTAGAGGTTTCTGAAATAGGTGTTGATGATCTTCTGTATTTCAATAGGGTTTGTGGTAATTTCACCTGTTTTATTCCTTATTGGATGGATTTGAACTTTTTCTTCCATTTTTTAGATAAGGTGCACTAGGGGCTTTTCGATTTTATTTATTCTTTCAAAGAACCAGGTCTTTGATTCATTGATTTTTTGGATTTGTTTTTAGTCTCTATTGCATTGATTTCTGCCCTGATATTTATAATTTCTTTTTTTCTTTTGGCTTTGGGCTTGACTTGCTCTTCTTTTTCTAGATCTTTGAGGTATAACATCAGGTTATTTTTTTGTCTTCGTTCTGTTTTCCTAATGTGGGAACTCGTGGAATAAATTTTCCTCAGAGGACAGCTGTCATTGCATCACACAGATTCTGGTACACTGTATTTGTGTTTCCATTTGTTTGTAGGTATTGTTTAATTTCTTCTTTAATTTCCTCTGTGACTCACTGATTACTCAAGAGTGTTACTCAGTTTCCATGTGTTTGTGGGATTTTTGCAGTACCTTTTATCATTTATTTCTAATTTCATAGTGGTATGATTTGGTAACATGCAAGGGATAATTTCAACATTTTGCATTTATTTAAATATGCTCTGTGAAATAATATATGGTCTATTTTAGAGAATGACCCATGTAATACTGAGAAGAATGTGTATTCTGTTGTTGGGTGGAATACTCTGTATATGTCTATTAAGTCCATTTATTCACAGGTGCGATTCAGTTCTTTTATTTCTTTGATCATTTTCTGTCTGGTTGATCTGTCCATTGGTGTCAGTTGTGTGTTAAGATATCCTGTTAGAATGGTGTTACTGCTAATTTGATTTTTCATTTGTGTTAGTACTCGTTTTATATAATTGGGTGCTCTGGAGTTTGGTGCATATAAATTTATGATAGTTTTGTCTTCCTCTTTGAGTTTTCCCCTAACCAGTATGTACTGATCATCTTTATCCCTTCTGATCATTATTGGCTTGAAGCTCACATTGTCAGCAAACAGAATAGCTACCTCTTTTTTTTTTTTTTTTTTTTTTGGTTCCTGTTGCATGAAATATTGTTTTCCATCCTTTGACTTTCAATCTGTGAGTATCCTTTTGGGTTTATATGGGTTTCTTGTAGACAGCATATGGTTGGATTTTGTTTCTTAATCCATTCTGCCAGTCAGTTTCTTCTAATTGGTCCATTGAGACCACTTACATTAATGGTTAGAACTGTTACATATTGGTTTATTGTTGACATGTTATTTTTCTGCTGTTGCATCTTTATCTTTCTGCTCTTTTTAACTGTCTGTTGTGTTTAGAGGTTGTTTCCTAAATGTATCTAGGCTGTCTTTCAGTATTCTTTGCAGGGTTGGCTTGGTGATCATGAAGTTTTTCAGGTTTTCTTTGTCATAGAATTATCTTATTTCTCCATTGATTTTGAAGGACAGTTTTGCAGGGTATGTCAGTCTAGGTTGGAAATCATTTTCCTTTAGGATCTGAAATACTTCACTGCATGCTCCTCTTGACTTTATTGTTTGTGCTGAGAAGTCTGCTGTGATTCTGATATGTTTTCCTTTATAGGTGATCTGTCTCTTCTCTCTGACAGCTTTTAATATTCTATTTTTTTCTCAATTTCTGGGATGGTCATTATTATATGTCTGTGTGTAGATTTATTTTGGATATGGCTATTTGGATTTCTCTATGCTTCATTGATCTTGATATCAGTTTCCAATCTCGTGTTTGGGAAATTTTCAGCTATTACTTCTCTAAATATCCTCTTGACATCCTTTATGTTGTCCCCTTCTTTTTCATTTATCCCTATCAACATTATGTTGTTCTGCTTTGCGTTATCTTGCAAGGTTGAATAGTTATTTCCTGATTTCTTGTTATTTTTAAAAGATCTTTCCTTTCCTGTTCACTGGCTGCAATCTTGTCTTCGAGGTCTGAGATTCTATTGTCACATTCATTGAGGCAGTTTTTACAGCTTTCATTGGAGTTTTTGATTTCCTGTATATCACTTTGCATCTGCTTTATGTATTTTGTGAGTTTCTTATAGAGTTCATCCAAGGATTCTATCTTTTTGTTTAGTTCCTCCAATTTTTTAACTGTGTCTTCTTTAGATATGTTCAGAATCTCCTTCATTTCTTTTAACATTTCTTTTTTTACTTACGAGATTATTTCTAGTTTGAATTTCTTTAATGCTTCCCAAAGTTGCTTCTTTATTTCAGTTACTATTATTTCAGGTATTTCAGTTATGTGAAACGTGTTTTCTTCTATGCACATGGCTCCTAGGCTTTTTTGGGATGGGATGAGTGTTTGAGGTTGCATTTTGGTCTTTCATTTTGTCATTTTGCTGTATTTTCAAGCTTCAAGTGTTGTTCCAAGTGAGGGAGTGAGTTCACCCAGATTGAGACGGGATTCCATGCCTCGGCCAAACTTGCTGGCAAGGTAGGGAGTTCCCCCTGACTGGAATTGGAATCTATTCCTCTGGCCCTTTTACTGGTCCTGGCAGGAATCCATCAGCTGGTCCCCAGGTGAGGAAGAGAGTTACCCGAGACTGAGAAAGGATTCTGTGCCTTGGCCCAACTCCCTGGTTCCGACTCGCTGGTCCCAAATCACTGGTCCCATTGGGCAACCACGGTCTGGTCCACAGGTGAGGAAGGGAGCCCCTCCAGACTGGGATGATATTCCGTGCCTTGGCCTGACTTGCTGGTCCTTGCAGGAAACCACGGGTTCTACATCTGGTTGGATTATTGACTGCTTTCACATCCTACAACATCTTCAAAGTTGTATTTTTATAAAACTAGCTATATAATGTTATGCTTAATTGTATAGTCCCTGATGATGTGGACGATTCTATTGAAAATAACAATTAAAGCATAGTAAGTACTTTATATCACCTAATATTGTGGTCTTATATGTCTCTTTCATATCATGATTTTCTAGGAATTTGTTTTGTGGTCTTATTTTGATCTGCTTTCCCCCATAACACAGAAGGGATAGATACACACATAGAGAATCACATCGGAAGAATTTCTAACCTATTTATTTGAACAAATAATATAATGCATAATGTAATGAACACATACTCTGAAGAAGAAGTGACACTAAGAAACCCAATGCTAATTCTGTAGCATTACGATATAAAATTGAGCAATACTATTATTCACTGTTCAGAGTGATATTAGTCTAGTCTCTTATTTTGGGGGGAATTGTAATTTTAGCACGGCGTTGTTTTAATCTTTTGATGCACGTGCTTCATTTTCTTTTTCATAAATGATGTTTCTGAAGATGAGGCAATATTTGGCATTAAGATATACATTTGTAGATGCTTGGGGTATGTGTTTTTCACAAAGTTGTGTTCTTTTCACATAACTTGTACATTAATGAATGTTATGTTTTCCAAGTTGTGACAAGACATCTGCTGATTTCCTAACATCACTGGATATCATACCATGTAAATTATGTTGCCTGATTTTGTTTCTCAGTGGAGCCAATATTTGTCATTTAAATAAACCTTTGTTTTTCTAACCATCAGAATTTTACTTGTTATGTTTATATTACATCTTTTTGCTAGTAAGGTTTCCCTACATGTACCAAATGTAAACCATACTACTGTGAATTTCTGATTGTGCCATACTGATAGAATCATAACTTGTCTCAAATAGCAAATCATAATATATATATCAATATCCCCCAAAATTATAAAATTTGTCATGATTTATGTGTAACCATACTTTGAAATCAATTTTTCTTAAATATGGAATTATTTTGGGGGAAAATGTTGTTATTGGATGTATCATGCAAATGCTTTTATTTTATTCTTGATGCTGTGAATGCATTATATATTTTGTAATTATTACTGTTTTTTCCTAAAATACTGAAGTAATGGCATGAAGGGAAACCTAAATTTTGGGCTGTCAACACAGTAAAAAGCAAATTTGCTAAATTAAGATTCAGATTGTGTTCTGTTTTACTGAATTGTGAATTTATACAATGGCATATCACTTTATTTATAAGGACCAGTGCATGATGTTTGTGATGTGTACTGATAAACTTTAAACACATACACTGGGCCACGAATCCCAGTTGGTTTCCTGTGGCCTGTGGCTTTCACTTCCATTTTAACATTCATGTAATTTGTAACATGTTTAATGCAGTGTTGTTGAATACAAAATCTGCTTACGTTCTAATAGAATTATGTTGTTAAAAATTGTGGTGTTATGAAAACACAAGTGAACATTGCATTAAATACCCCTAATCCAGTGAAGATAGCTTGCCCAAGTCTCAATTATCCTTGGGAAAATGAATTACTCACCACTTATGTAATCACTACTAAAACTATATCTATTTTGTACCTGAAGAACCTGATATACTTCAGAAAGTAAAAGACACTGGGAAGTACATTGTCAGCCTCTATGCACTACAGCATGTCGCCAGCTTCCCTGCAGCACATTTCTGCTTACCATCAATGTGAATATTTTGAGTTTGTACTACAGCTAATAATAGAATACTGAATCTATAAGACATATATCCTGAGTACATGCACTTTCTCATTTTACCACGAAAGTAAATCTTGCTGGTCCTGTTGATGCATGCTTGTAATCCTAGCACCTCAGCGGGCTTAAATTAGTGGAAGAGGAATTTGAGTCTAACCTACACAAATAGAGTGACCTTGTCTCAAAATATATCTTCAAGTTCTGCAGATGTTGCTTAATGCTTTAGATTTCCTCCCTTTCTTCCCCAGCATCAACATTTTTTAATACTCACAATTGCACATCAGTAGTTGTCCTTTTATCCGTTGGCCATGTAGCAGTTATTCTGGAGAATCACTTGTGAAACACATTTGTTTTTTCAGTGACCATCATGAGCATCATTTGTGCAGTTGTCAATTTAACCCATTCATTCTTGTATTGAATACAGTAGAATTGTCACTTTTATATTCCTTGTTATTTTATAAAAACTAACAAAAAGTATGCAATTTTTGATCATTTTGTATTTAAATAATTGCATTGGTAAGGAGCTACCTATAAAGATTAGGCTAAAGATGATTTCTTTAGTTCAAGCATCAGGAGAGAATGAGATGGTATGATAATGGCTTTGAAGCTGACTTTGGGAGGCAATTGCTAGATGGTTTAGCAGAGTGTGAAACAGTTGTTTTTATGCCTGCATTTGAAGTTTAAGGAAACAAGTAGGTTGAGGTCAAGAATATAAATGTACAATAGGGTAAAAGAATCATTACTGCAAATTGTGATTTTTCTTTACTCAGGAAGTGTACTTTTTTGGTAATTTGTGCAGCAGTCTCAAATATGCCTCTATTGGAATAAAACATAGTGAATCATGAAAGAGCCAGACATTCCATGTTCTGAATGTAGAGGTATTATAAAACTTTTTTTAATACTATTGCTTCTGTTTTGTGTAGAAAATAAGATAGGGTGACAAAACAAGCAAAAAGTACTTTGTAAGATTTTTATCCTCCTGCATAAGCATAGAAGCCACAAAAAAGTCAGACCAAAAGGATGAAGAAATAAACTACAGAATGAGAGAAATTTTGCCTATTACTCCCTGACAGCTAACATGTAAAACCAATAGGAATGTGAAAGGAATGCACATTTTTCAGAATATGTACAAATTGCCAAGAAATACGTGAAGAACTATTGAGCATTTTTGCACAATAGAGAAATGCAAATAGGGACATCATTTCATTGCAGAGAGAACCAATCACCATAAGATCTAAAGAACATTCAGGAGACTACAGGAGAAAAGGGATTATTTAATCTTGTTGGTGGAAATGTAGGTAAGTAGTTCAAGTACTACTGAATTCAGTTTTTAAAGTATTCAAAAGACTAAAATTAGTAATTCTCATTAGTGCAGAGCTTCCTTTAGTGGGTCTCTTCCCCCAAGAGTTAAGGACATATTGCAGTGATTCATGCAGATACCTGTTACTGCAGCAATAGTCATTTTTCTGTGGAGAGCAGCAGCAAGCACTGCTCCATCACCACCAAATACCAATGATGAACAACAAATACTCACCAGTGTACTCCATTTGATAAATGATGTGATATTTTATTGTGAAGCCAACTGTGACTTAGGTTTTCCAGTAGACTACAGGTCAGTATAAATATGATAGTCATGCTAATGTCACAAGGCCATCACTAGTACACTATTATGTTCATTAGATTTGATGTATTTATCTTTTTTGAGGAAGCACGTTGCTAGGAAGTTCAGGCTGGCTTTGAGGTCACATTATAACCCAGAGTGGTCTCAAACAATTATCCTTCCTTAGTTTCTCAAGTACTGGGCTCCACACAAGAGCCACCAGGCCTAGTTTATATTTGGTATATTAAGTGCATATTCAGGATATTTTATTTCAAATGTTTTTGTTGTTAAAGTATTTCCATATTTTACCTCCAGCATTTGTAGAAACTTTGGCCTTACTGAGGTGGAGATGTGCATATCATCAGCCTCATGACATTGTCTGCTGGGTTCAGAGCTGTCAGTGTACTGCAGTGAAACATAGCTGGACATAACTATTTCTTTTTCTACTTACCTTAGAAAATATTTTTAAAATTTCCATGGATAATCATAGGGTCAATAACCCTGGCTAGAGTTTCCTTCAAATGCTGACAGTTAAGTACAAGTGTAGCACTAACCAGAAGATACTCTCTGTCATCTGAGAGTCTCTAGAGTCCTTTCTGTACACACACTTTGTGCCTGAGCCAGCACCTGTTGTGGGTCCCAGAGTCTGCTGCAAGGCCATGGAACACATAGCTTTGTGATTGCCTCTAGACTGGTGTCCTATATGCCACTCTTCTGAGGCAGAGCACAGCTTCTGGCAGGAAGCCAGAGGCTCTGAGGCTCTGAGACAACACTGGTTTTTCTTTGTGAACACAGATAATCTTATATTTCTGTAAGACAGACAGCTCTGTCCCATATTTCTATCCAGGAAGACAGAAGAGGAATCTGGAGACTGTGCATTAAACAGGGGTGCTGCCCTTCTGCTCCACCAGCCCGGTCTTGGGTGGGAACCTGACAGTGGCCCAGGCTTGCATCCTTCCTGGACCTGCACCAGCCCATGAGGATCTGCCCTCAGGGCTTGTCAGACCCAGTCACACTTGACTTAGGGCAGGAATTGTGCAGGGGGATTCACAGTAGTGAAGTAGTCAGGCCTTAATGTTACTCTGCTGGACTCAGTGAGTCTGAGTGGCTTGTGGCTGAGTCTAGTGACACCTGTCCTGGTCTCTCTCCTGCCTCTGGGTGCCAGAGGGCTGGGGACAGTGAGCCCTGTCCTTTAATGCCCTTGTCATTTGGCATTTGCCCGCAATCATCCTGAAGGCTCTAGGATGAGTGAACCATTTTTTCAGCCATTCCCACATGGTCTACCTATTTGGGATCCTAAGGCTGGGGTCCCAAGTCCTGGGAAAGCAGCATAACCTGTTCACTCTCTTGAGCCAACTGTCTGTAAAGACCAACTGTCACCAGACCAAGGTTCCTGGTGACCTGAGCCTTCAGAGGTCTGTTTGGACCTATCACCAAGGAAGTGAGGTCATGCACTGGGGTCCACAGTTTGGCCTTCCTCTGTGATATCACCTTTCCTCCTTAGAAACAACAAGTTAAAATGCTAGAAAACTGTGTATACATTTAGAACTTGCTGCACTTTGAAAATTTTAATGCAGCAAACATGTAGATGCTTCAGATGTGTCAAGCTGGGTGCCAAACACAAATGTCTATCCAAAGGGTCCATTGTCTCAGAGGATGAAACACACATTGTCTTCTGTTAAAGATTTATCAAATGTTAGGATGACTTCCTTTCCTGGGCTCATGTTAGTTTCATTTCACTTCCATTAGGAAGCAGAATACCCATAATTTTACCAAACAATGTGAAGGTCTCATGTTATAAACCCCATATATCCAGGGGAGGAGGATTCATAGCCAGTTTTACTCTCACATGCTTAAGAATGATTATTTATTCATCCTTAGACATTCAACTCAGCTATACACTGTAGTGCTCCAAACTCTGAACCCCAGGGAGGGGGACAGCAGGTGGTGAGTACAAGGTGAGGTGACATCAGCACCCCGTACTGATGAAGGACACATGTGCATCACTCCTGGGGAACTTGTCTCCTAGCTGCTGCTGTCACTTCCTTTCCTCACATCCCAATCAGACCATGGGCTTTGTGTCCCTGATGGGTACTTTCCCTTTCCTAGAGGTGATGGTGCTGAGCTTTTCAGTTGTAATACGCTTTGGTTGATCTCCTTGAAGCAGTGTTTCCATGTTGGGCTCTCTCTGTGCTGCCACCACCCACTATTATGTGGCTGAACCAAGCACATGCACCTGTCACCCATTTTGTGATGGCCATTTTTTATGTTTTTGGGTCAGACTTCAAAAGGAAGCTGCCACACTCATTTTACACAAGCATTTCAGTGGATACTGACATTTATTTCAAAGAAAATGCATCATATTGCTGGTGTATGGATAACTTAGAAATTCTTGCTGTATCTTTGGGAGCAGATGTTTAAAGCAGAGTTATGTGGTTCCTTTTTTATTTTGTTTTGTGTTATTTTGCTATACTATATTATGCTCTGTTGTGTTATATTATGTTATATGTTGGTGAGGATTTTGAAAGTCATTCATGGTGTTTTCAGTACTTTCTGATTTGGTTTTGTATAACCAACCTGATGACCTTTGAGAATATCAAAAACTTTGAGGAGTTTTGTTTTGGAGAAAATTTAAAGAGGAAAACACAATCAGGGATGTTGTTGCACAACTGTCATTGCAGGCCTCCAAAGGCTGAGGCAGAAAGTTTGTGGTGAGTTTGAGGTCATCCTGGGCTACAAGGGAAGATCAAGGTCAGACTGAACTGCATAGCAAAACCACTTCTGAAGAAAAAAAGAAGAAAGAGAGCAAAAAACAAGATAAAAATGAAAAGTCAAAAATAGACTTTTTAGTGAGAAATCTTTGTGAGGTTCTCTTGCATGTGTACTTTAGTCAGCACACCTAGCATAAGGTTTACCATCATGGAGACATTGATGTGCTTCCAGGTGTTTGTACTCTTTCAATTTTTAAAGGCTTTTTACTTAGATGACTGCAGATATGCTGCTGAATATATCCTCTTAGGATTTGGGTAGTTCAGTGTGAAGAGATTTTGATCATTCTGTTATTTTTTCTATCCTAAATTTATATTTAGTACCAGAATTTGAGCAAGGGATTACTATTTTTATTTTGAAATAATAGTAAGACCATATAAAGATATATTTTTAAGTCTATAAAAAGATAAAATAAGTATAGATTAATAGTGATTAATGTACCTTGTTCAGTGACTTCTGAGATTTCTTAAAGATCACTATTTACATACATTTGTAAAAGCTTTGGTTTGGTACAAATTTTAAGACATGGTCTCACTAATTTTCTAAATGTCCCAGGCTAGGCTTAAACCTTTCCTCATCATTCCTCCCCCTCCCAGAGTGCTGGGATTACAGGTGTGTATTATCCTAAGTTGGCAATTGGTAGCAATGTTGTGTATTCATGCAATAAAATATTTGGCTTTGGTCTTCAGACACTTTGTAGATGGAATCACTCTAGTTAAGCTGTCTGCCACCTTCCTAGCCTGCAGCTTCTTTCACAGTGAGTAGGACTGAAAATCCCATTAACACTGTTAGTAGATTCTCTGCTTTTCTAACTGTGGTCAGCAGGCACTTCAGAAGATCACTCCAAATGCCTTTGGCACTAGGATTGATGCTTGGTGTCTTTGAAGCACATTCTCTCTCTCTTTTTTTTTATGATCCCTCATGGAAGTTGATTGTTTGAAGTCAAATTGCAAGAAAGGTGGGAAGGTTGAAGCTACTTGGGGCACACTCCCCTCCAGAAGGCCAGGCCAGTGTAAAAATTTATTTACCCTCCGATGTCAGTTGCAAGGTTTTGTTGTTGTTGTTGTTCAATTTCTAGGATTTGAATACAGAGCTTGGCATTGGCTTCTTTGTCATCACCTTTTAACACTTTTCTTGTTTTGAGCCAGGTCCTTAATAAATGGCTAAATTGCTGAGGCTCACCTTGAATTTGTGATGCTCCTGACTCAGCCTTCCAGACTGCTAGGATTACAAGCCACACCACCAGACCTGGTCTCATCATAGTGTTGTTAAAAACTTATTGGCTGAGCAAGGAATGGTGAAAAACCTGTAATGCCTGTACTCAAGTGGCTGAGGCAACAGGGTTCCTGGGAGTTCCAGACAAGCCTGCAACACACTCTGAGTTCAGCTCAGGCTACAATGACACAGGGAGACCCTGACTATAAAAACAAAATGAAAAAATAGGGAAGAAAAGGAAAGGAAAGAAAAGGAAAGGAAAGAAGAAATAAAATAAAATTCCTAGTGATTTTGTCATTTGGTGTGCATCTGGGCAAGCTGTTTTAGTCTGTGTCCTTTTCTTTCAGAGTAAAACCCTTTTGACTACTGTTACTTTATAGTACCTGGAAACTAGTACTTTGATGCCTCTACTTTTAATGTTCTTTCTGTGGCTATAGGATGACTCTTTGTAATTCCTTGTGAATTTTCTTTATGTTTCTAAGAAAATGGCACTGATTCTTTGACCAGAATGGCACTGAAACACCTGGTTGCTCTGGGTAGCATGTACATTATAACATGGATTCTTCCCATCCCTCATCACAGTATGGCTTTTCTTCTGTTAGTGCTCTTCTACTTATTGCATTCCAAGAATATGTGAGTTTGCTTCAATTTCCCTAATCATTAGTTATTTTTGATTATTTGTGAAATGAATTCTGTTCT
The DNA here is from genome assembly GCF_034190915.1 of Cavia porcellus. Classification (NCBI taxonomy): domain Eukaryota; kingdom Metazoa; phylum Chordata; class Mammalia; order Rodentia; family Caviidae; genus Cavia; species Cavia porcellus. The sequence goes on from NW_026947517.1 coordinate 26,639,253, forward strand.
TTGTATTTGAGGCTACAATTTGCTTGTAGTACGTAGTAATGAATTGATTAGGGCATGTTACTCATGTATCCTGCAATTTAAGTGATTTGTGAATTTGTTCTATAAGGTTGTCAATGGAGTTTAAATTTCTTATATACAATGCTGCACCCTCAGCAAAACTGAGACAACACTTAATTCTTGATTTCTGATTTGGAAGGCTTTGCTTTCTCTTTCTGGATTAAATTCTATGGCCAGGACTTCGAGTACTGTATGTTGAAAAGAGTTGCAAGACTTGTCTCCTTCCTGACCCTAGAAGCTAAGGTTGCGCTTGTCAACCCCTGAGCACCATGTCAAGGATGGAGCTTGTCATGCTGTGCTGAGGTCCATTCTTCCTATTTATAGTTTATGAATGATTTTTATCATGAAAAAATGGTGAACTTTTGAGCTTCACAAAGCTGTTTTTCCAAATCTCTTCACGGGATAGCTGTGCCTTATGCTGTGAATGTGTTAAGCAACACTTAATAGTTTGTGTGAGAGGGAACATTCTTGCACCACTGAGATTGAGCCCAGTGTTGATCGTGTTGGTTGATTTTGAATATGCTCATGAGTTAATATGGCAAACATTTAACTGAATACTTTTGTGTGTGTTCCTTAGGAATATTAGCCAACAGTGTGTTTTCATTTATTTTATTTTTAACACATTATTGTCTGGCTTCATTCTCAGGATGACTTGTCACTTAAAAGAAGTTGGTGGTGATTTTTTCTTCAATTTGATGGAAGAATTGAAAAACAATCAGTATTCATTCTTCATCATACACTGGACAAAATTCACCAGTGCACTTATTGTATCCTAGCTTTGTTGTTGTTGTTAAGTAGCTGTGATGTTTACCCATTGCCTGTGCTCCTTATTGTCTGTTCATCAGAATGTTTCCTTCTGATGCATGTGGTTTGGGGACATCAATGGACACCACATATCCTTTAAGGGTCACGTTTGATTTTATTGAAGGATGCTACCAATTACTTTTGTATCTTCAAACTATCTCCATAATATATAATTTTGTGAGTAACTCCTTTCAGTTACTCAGTTTTTAATGCACACTCTTGCAGGGTTTGGTTACTGCTGGAGGAAACTGGGGCTGGCAAGGGCCTGGTCTCTTATTTAAGGCTTTGTACCCTGACCCGCCTGCAGTGCCTCCATCTCCTGGCCTGCACCCTGTAAACACCTGTCCTCCTCCATAGCTATGGTGAGTCCACATGTAGCAGTTCAGATCTGCACCTGGGTGGAAAACATTCAGTCAATTTGAGCTCTGTCACAGACTGACCTTCTCATACAGAGCTCCCCTGAGTGAGACAGGGGGCCTCAGGCATGTAAGGAGGAGCTCAGCAACCATTCTAGCTCTCTTCTGTCCAGTGTGGAGTGTGTGACACTTTCCTTAGAACTCACTGATGGATGAGGCAGCCTGGACTGGGCCTTTTTTAGCCCTGGTTCCTGCTAGGTGCCATGGTGTCTTGCTTCTCTGCCTGGACCATCTCTCTGACTTCAGGTCTCCACAGAGATCAGTCTTCCTCTACCAGGCTCTAACTCTATGCTGAGGATTCAGGTGAAATATCTGCGACCCTCCAATTCATCTTATATACATTTAACCTGGAAATTCCACTTCTAAGTGTCATTATAAAAAATGAGATTGATAAAGGTGTGGACAGTTAAAAACCATGAATGCTCCACAGGATAGCTGCTGAGTTAATTATAAATGACAGCCACTGAAAAGGCTGAAAGAAGGCCATGTCCTAGGCCATGTCCCTGATCTTTCCTGAGATGGAAGAGAGCTTGTGTCCTGGCTCTCCACCCAGCAGTGAAGAGACACAGGCCTGCACAGCAGGTGAGAACAAGAGAGAGGAGCTGGTGAATGCAGACCTCTCATCCTGGGAGGGATGCCTTTATGGTTTTTCCATTTTATTTTCCATTGCATTATTTATAGTTCTCCATTCAATATTGCTTCTCTTCTGTTCAATTCACTTAAGAATAAATAGTTGGTATTTTCTTGAATAGGTGAGTGGAAATGGATGACTTAATATTTTTTTATATGTAATGTAGGATACGCATATAGAAGAACATGCAAGCTTCACTTTATAAATATATAAAATAAGGAGTCTTTTTATTAAGAAAGGTAACACATCATTCATGACTAACTTTTAAACCCCCAACACATGAAGCCATGTGAATCCCGCTGCGGTGGGTGTCCTGCCCTCCCTACCTGAGAAGTCACTGTGCTCATCTGTGTCTGGTAGAGGACACCCAGAATCTTCTTCAGAGTCTCTTTTTCCAGCAAGGAGGACTTGAATCTTCCTGTGCTCAGGCCAAGCAGGGAGTGTGCAGCATGCAGAGGAGCCTAGCACCTCCTGCCTTATACCCACTTCCATCACTGAATCCATGGTGCAGCCCTGCAGGCCCAATAAGGCAGAGCCATGAGGGTGTACCAAATACTCTGCCACCTCAGCCCCAGGGGCCTCAACTTCTGGGTCCTGGCCTCAACCTCCACCAGGCTCCAGGCTCTGCTATGGATTAGACATTCATAGTGGGCCAGACACACCATCAGTGCCTTGGGGCAAAGTCCATTTTCCACAGTGACCCTTCCATTCTGCAAATTTTGATCCTCTCCTGTCTAAATGAGGCTGAGGCATTGGAGACAAAACCCCACACATTGGCATTACTTTTTGTTTTTCTTTCTTTTCCTCCTCCTCCTCCTCCGCCGCCTCCTCCTCCTGCACCTCCTCCTTCAATTTCTTCTTCTTCTTCTTCTTCTTCTTCTTCTTCTTCTTCTTCTTCTTCCTCTTCCTCTTCCTCTTTGTCTTCATGTTTGTCTTCTTCTTGGTTTCTTTGATGCTTCAAATATTTATTTAGAGGTGTGTTTTGCCAAAAAACTTTTGTTGTCTTTTCACTCCCCAGTTAACTGAAATTTTTACAGATTTCTACTGCAGTTCATAACCTATGTGTTTGAACACTCAGAATCCATTTTTCAGCTTAGTAGATTGAGTGAACCAAAGCAGACACTAAACTTGGGGACGTTACTGTGCATTCCAATACCCCGACTCATATCTTTTTACCTCAAAATTATGGGCTTCAGGAGCAGCTGAGTCTGTCATAGACAAAATGAATTTCCTGCATTTATATCAAACAATCTCAATTCCTCTCAAGCACATTGTATCAGGTTTCTTATGGCCAAACTTGAAGAATTATTTCCAGTACATGAGAGGCTGCCACTGGTCCTGAAATCATGATGGAACTTTCTTGTAAACACATAGTCTGATCTACACCCTGGGGGCAGAATCTAAGAGAAGCAGAGATGGCTGGCACAGATAGAAACACCTCAAAGTTGTCAACCAATAGCAGCAACAAGCAAGAACCAAATTGTTGAGCTTTCACAATTGCATGATGGAATCATGTGGTGGATTTTGCCCTGGGTTTACTGAGGAAGCTCAGTAAATCTAGGTGCTGCCTGGATCCCCCTTCTTTCAGTGCAATACAAACAGAAAGTCACATATATGCATCATTTATTTGCAATTTTTCTATTGCAGTTATGAAATCTGTATTCATGAGAGTCCACATTTCTGCCATAGCAGACCCACCCAGGGGGATTACCACCATGTCTTGTAAAGGGTCAGTTTATTTCTACAAAATGCAGACTAATGTTCTCAGCCTTGATTTTCCAGACGTTTGAATTTTCAGTCATTTCTAGAAGGGAAGCTAAATGATTTAGTTTGAGTAAACTTTAAGTGTGTTGCTGTGCTTCTGTGTGACGTCCTTGCTGCCAGAGCTGATGAAGGCAATGAGTGGGATCTGCTGGAAATTTAGCTGCAGAGGGACACACTTTGAACAGCTGTGCCAGGTAGGGCTGCCCCTCACCTCAGTCGCCACCCAGGCATCCAAATGCCCTTTCCCAGTGTTGTCCCTGGCTTTGGGAGGTGCCGGATTGGAGTGGAGATGCCCATAGCTGGCCCTGGGGAAAAGTTGTTGTGCCATGAGTTTGTCATCTTTAGCCCTGTGCCTCTGTGGGTCTGGGGCCAGGGCAGAGTTTCACCCAGCTGCAGTGAACAGCATCCTCCAGACAGCTCTCCTGTGCATGCTCTAAATGGAGGCTAGGGAGGGGTCCCAGTTCCTTCCTGCTTCAGACAGGACTGTGAATCAAACACTTGAATATTTTTGCAGCATTCTGTGTGGCAGAAAACTCTATTCTTCATCCTAGGTGTTCTAGGGAAGGCTGTGTAGAGCTCTGATGGGAGCTGTAGGACAGGACTGTGTTCTGCCCCCCATGTTATCCCCATTTTTGTTCAGCACCTGCCTTAAAAGGTTCCCGTGGATGGGGAAACAGCACATCTCAGGGATGTGTGTCTGCATGAATCAAGTTTGGGAGGCTCAGTGTTTTCTGTGCTTGTTAGCCATGTCTGGTGATTCTCTTTGAGTTAGAAAAATTTGTCATTTCCCTCACAAAATGGACTCATGAGACCTCTTTCACACTTGTAATAGAAACCATTTATGTGACTATTGGTTGTAAAGAAAAGTTTCCTGTTATGGTTTTTGCATTATTGTTGTTTTTCAAATGCAATGAATCAGCCCTTTGTAGCTCCCTTTGTATCACTGAAATCATGGAAAACTTTTTCTGACATGAAAAGATGAATACATACACAATGGTCTCTACATTTTCCCTGTAGACTTTGTTTCTCTAGGATTTTGTCTTCTATCAAAGAGCAATAGCAGCCAGTCTCCTCTAGGAATGTTTGGCCAAACAGAATCTGATGCACTGATAAGAAAGACCCAGGGTAGTAAATCACAGTGAGAGAAAGGTCAGCATTGGGTGGTGACTAGCAGGAGAGAACAGGGGTATGGATGGGTCCAACACTGAGCAGAAAGCTGGAACTCAACAGATGTGAAGACTGTACCAATTGATGATGCGTTGCAGGAGTCCCCAAGTCTGAGAGTCTTTCTCCCTTTAAAATGCCCCATGTCGTCTTCAGAAACCAACAGACCCAGGCCAATTCCTTCTCACTGTAGTTCTCATTTTCAGGGAGCTAGGCTTGGCCCAACTCAATCAGATTAGGTTGGGCTGGTTGTCCCACCTTGCTCAGCAGTACCTGCCAGGAGCGAAGAAAGAAAACTCTGATCCCAAAGAGGACAGGTGTAAGAAGCACTACAGGTCTGTCCTCCCTCCCAAACTGTCCTCCCAGGGTATCCTGTGCACTAACCATAATCAGCCCTCACTTGCTGTCAGAGGTCCCTATACGGTGCTGTGACCACCTGTCCTCCACTCTGCAAGAAGCCTGAAATGCAGCTCCCTTTACCACCCTTGTGGCCTGTTGCCTCTGGGAGAATGAGAGTGGAGTCTGCAGTGTTACTCTAATCATGGGTGCTCCACAGGGTGCTGCTCTATAACTATCTGAGAAGTGAGTGGACAGTGGGAGTGAGTCCTGCCTGCCTTTCCTCCACCTTCAGTTCATATTCTGATGCATAACCCCATTCTGTGAGCCTTTGTGAGTCTCCCTTTCCCCTATTTATGTCCCTGTGTACAGAGGCCAAGAACTTAGGCACATTCACCATAATGTGGTTATACCTGATCTGATCTCCAGGGTGACTGTGTGGACTTCATAACATGGAAGCACAAGAGACCAGTGTTTGTATCTGCTCTGGTCATTGCATCATGTTCAATGCCTGGTACACTGATGATTTAAGGCACCCACCAGCTCCCTCCATGATGTCTGTGTGGAACTGGGTCATCTGGCATCCCCCAGAGATTCTTGCTCTGGATACCATGGAAGCACATGGAATGACTGCCCAGTGTCCTTCAGAGTGAAGACAGCAGCTCCACCCAAGTGATGGATCCTTGGCAGGAGGGAAAGGAAAAACCGCAATGAAGCCAGAGTCCCCAGTCTGAGAAGACCTAGTTTTAGACCCAACTCCTCCTTCCTACTTCCCTTGTCAACTTAGAAAAGACACCATGCCTCTCAGGTCCTTTCCAGTGTGCCCCCCTGAGCTATGGAGGTCATATTGGCATCTGCTTCATAGGGACATCATCACAGGTGAGAGATGACCCTTTTAAAGCTTGTGAGCTGGTGTCATGTGTACACAGTGTACAGAATTGGAGGTGAAATCCATGAAGAGTTGAGAGGGAGGTGAACACATTGCACACAGGCCTAGATCTTGCTGTATGGTGGTGTAAATGACATTCACCTCCTGGACATGTTTCCCTGCTGGCCTCATGAGGGGGCAAAAGTTCATCAGATCAGCCATCATTATGTTCCGTAAGCATCTCAATTTCTTCTATGTATTGGTGCTGTGGCCTCAGATCTCACACAGACTAAGCAAGCACTATGGATGCAGATGCACTCCCAAATCTACCAGCACTGTGCCTACATTCACATCTGTGTGAATCACCACAACCATGGCAAGCATGCTCAACTGCTGACAGCTCACCTTCTGATGGCCACCTCCTGAGTAGCCCATTCCTTGAGCATGGGTCACACATAGTGATTTTTGTTCTGGTTTGTATTAGCAAGGCTGAAATTGAGCCCATGTCCTCACGCATGGTAGGCAAGTGCTCTATCCTGAACTCTCTCCCCAATTCCTTACTTGTTCTTAACAGAACATGGCAGACATGATGGGATGTGACTATCAAGATTCACACATAAAATGACTGACTAATCTCCTGCTCTCTCCCTCCTCTGTTCTTCCTTCCTTCCTCTCTGTTTTGTTCTGTCTTCCTCTCTATATCTCTGACTATGTCTGCATCTTCACTGAGGAGAGGCTGACTCTTTGCAGAGAAAAAGGGTAACAGACAGAGGAGACATCAGACCTCCATCCTAACTCTGTTCCTGCCTGTTAGTGAGAGAGCATGAGAACAGATGCTGCCACAGTTGTGTTTCCACTGAGCCTCCAGCCTGGTCAGAAGAAACTATGGTGGGTCCTCCAGCAGCACCTCCTGAATTCCTGACCCATAGAACCTGAGAGAACTGAAGTTTACCTGTTGTACCTAAGTTTGCAGCCACGCATTCATCAGTGGTCACTGATGCGCTATAGCAGATGTGAGGTTCTGCCCCCGCCCCTGTCCCTCGCCCACTCCTCCCCTCCCTTATTCTCACCAGGCCCTCTGTTCTTGCTTCTCATCTCTTTCTTGACTAAAAAAATTTTGACTTTGAATCTCTAAATGGTTTGTCCTCTGTCTTCTGCCACACAGACTCAACTCTGTACAGCATTAGGGCCTGCATGTCTCAGGTTCAGGCATCAGTTCCATCTCAGTGAGGCTGTTCAGATGCCCCCATGTAGTGACCTTGACCTCTGTGTGCCCTTGCTTTATTGGGATATAGCACTGGGTATTCTCTTCCACTGAATTTTGCAGGGGTTTGTCCCTCTCCTCCAGCCTTCCACCTTCTGGGTGGCCAGTGACATATTGTCCTTTTCTGTGTTGGTGCCAGCCTAGTTCAGCCCAGGAATAAGGTGAGAATTTGAGGCATGTAGATTGAATGAACCAGATCAATTTTCCTCTGAGCAACCCAGTGTGTGCCCATGGCATCACTGTGTGTTTGTGTGTGTGTGTGTGTGTGTGTGTGTGTGTGTGTGTGTGTGCACATGTGTGTGTATCCCTTGGGATGCTGTTTGAAATCAGTCCCACATGTTTAGGCTCAGGTCCCAGGAGCCTAGGGGCAGCTTTTCTTATGCCTCTGGGAGTGGGCTGTGTCCTGTGCTAGGAGATCTTTTTCCTTTGGATTTCTCCCCCATCCTCTTCACTCTGCCCATATCCTGTGCCTTGGGACTGGCATTGTCCCTCTCTGGGTACTGGTTCTCAAATGTCCATCGGGAATGGAATAACACGCATAGTCCTTTACTGTGGAGATTCTAGCATGCTTGGGGATGAGGCAATAGAGGGTCACATGGACATGGGGTTCTCTTCACCTGGGCACTGTCCCCATCCACACCTGCCTCTAATTTGATACCATCTCTACTAAGGCCATTATCTTCGGGTTACCTCACTTTGCCATTGTCACATGCATTTCATTGGGCAGCGCAAGGCCTGGACTTAGAACTCACCACTCACTGTCCCCGATACCTTGCCCCAAACCTGTGACTCTTTATAGGCTCCCTTGGTTCAAAGACCATGGGAAAACTTTCTATCATCCATAGAATTCAGGGGCCACAACTTAGCTCACACTGGGGCACCCACATGCTCAGCTATTTCTTTGTGGGAAAGCTAGTGGCTGCTGAATCAGTGACCTAACCTCTCCTGCTGCCCAGCCCCCACTGGCAGCACAGTGCATCCAGGCCTTGGGGGAATAACTTCAGCCTGGAGCATTTATAGCATGGAGCAACCAATTGGCTGGCCTCTGTGAAGGCTGAAGGGATTTACACCATGACACAGCAGATCTGTGATTGAAGACCGCACCCCAGCCCCTGAGGAGTCATGGAGAGCTCTTGGGTCCCCCCATCTACCCCAGCCCTGCCAGGACCCTGGTGGATTCGAGTTCTGGGCTGGTTTTTACTACCTGGGACCTGATGCCACTGCTGTTTCCCAGTGCTCATTTCTCCCACTTGTTTGCCTCCTTGACCATTATGTTTCTTTTCTTATGTACACAAGTCCTCATTATTCTTAATTGGGCTGTGTTCATGTGTCTTGTTCTTTAACTGAACTACTGGGTAAGAACTGAAATTTGTAGGTGGTGACATGTTGACTCAGACATTATGCAAATTTACTCTATCTAGAGAAGAGGACAAAGGCAGCCATATTAATGACATTGTATGGAGATAAACCGCAGGGGAATTCAATGGACATGCTGCCTGTGACACTGCACTTTCTATACTGGATTATAGACTTTACTTGGAACCACACAGTGCCTCACATTTTAAAGGTTGTATTACAACTACAATACTTTACTTTTGTGATTTTTTTCCTGTTAAGAACCCATAAATTAAAATTAATAATTTATCATTAAAATATCCAAAGTATAAACATGAGTGAGACTCTCCCATGGTGCTGCTCTGTAACAAAAGAAAGTATGTTAATCTCCTTCATATGAAATAGATGTGAAATGACCTACATGTAATTAAACATGGAGCAGTTTTGATGTCTATATGTCTATAAAGCCAGGAACATAATTAAGAAAACAAAGAATCCTAAGAATTACAAAAAATTCCTGTGTTCTTTTTCTATGCCGTGCCAAGAATCCATGAATACACGAATGAGAAATTGATGTAGTCTGGATTTTCCCTTCTCAGACAAGGCGAGAATAAACAGTTACTTACAGCAGGGTAGGGCAGAGGAGAAACATAACTGCAGTAATGTGAAAAAAGTAGGAGAGGTAAATTACAAGGACATTGGATGAATGGGGGCCAGGATCTAGTAGGAAGGAAAGTAAAAAAAAAATATATTTGGGTAGTGAGTTGATGAAAATGTTCTGGAAGAGGACACTGGCGAAGGTTTCACAATATGGAGAATGCACTAAATCATATCAAACTCGTCAACTGAAACAAGAATAAACCCTTGAATTTCATTTACAATGATTCTATCACTGGCAGCCCAGAATAGAATAATAATAAATAGAATCATAAGTAAGTCTGGAAGAGAGGGGAATGGCAGGAGTGGGTCAAGTGCTGCCTGCAGGTAGAGGTCAAGAGATGACTCCTGCTAGGGAGCCACCAGGAGATCCAGCTCTGCAGATGGTGGAGAAAGGAAAACATGTGCCTGCTCTTGCTGTGGGGCCAGAGCTGGTGAGGGAGCTGCACGTGGAGCTGGCACAAGCTCTGCGGGTGCAAATTCAGCATGCACTGGAATTGCCTCTGCAGTTGCAGGAGAAGAAAACATCACTGACTTTCCAGGGACTTCTCAGTGCCAAACCTTTCCACTGCCTGTCAGAGGTAGCTGTGTGCATGAACACAGCCCCAGTAAATCCTCCCAGACTGCATCCATACACTGACTGCTGAGGGGATCGTGTACCTGTGTCTCCCATCATCTGGGCACTTTGCTGAGTTCCCTAGCTCATTCCTCCTCTCAAGGCCACAACCCACATCCCAGGGCTCCTTACCCTGAGACTTAGGTGCCAGGGATTTAGGAGGGTCAAGCTGGTCCATGAGAAGCTTGAGCTGGGGATAGACCTTGGAGTTCAGCTCCAGTGAGGAGTCAAGGACAGGAGATGCGGACCTGGAGCAAACAGGGAGGTAGCAAAGCAAGAGGTCTGGCCTCTCTTCTAACACTACCTACACATGTTACCTTGGGGGGGGACGTGGGTCTCTAGCCCAGCAAGTTCAGTGTCCACTCGCACCCTTTCCCAACTACAGTGTGGCAATGTGGGCCTTGGGATCCCTGAGAGGCTGACAGAATGCTCCGTGGGAGGCAGTCCTTGCTTAGTGGTGTGACACCACTCCCTTCTTTAGGGAAGCATGACACAGTTTCTCCCTGCCCTTCCCCACTGCAGGTCAGCTCAACAAAGGCAAAGACTGACATCTGTCATGTATTTGCACTCAAGGGCTCAGGGCTGGTGCTCCATGAATATCTGAGAACTGAGGAGTCATCGATGTCTATCCCACCTTTTTGCAGTGTCTAGGTCAGGCAAAGATCTGCTGCTCACTTCTCTTGGTCTCTGAGAACTCCTCCTAGATGGTCCATAACCACTTCTAAGGGAGGCCATGGACATAGAAAGACTTCCTTGAGGTGAACTATATCTGTTCTACCTCCAATGCTGACTCTGTGCCCTGCAAAGAACATCAAAACTCAAATGGGCAGTGGTTGCACCTATTCTGCTTACAAGATCATGGACAATACTCAGAAAAGTGTCTTCACACAGGGTGTCTTCATGTGTATTTTGGCTTGATGACACCCACCCACTTTGCAATGATACCTGTGGACCATGGACACTTTGCCATTCCTAAGAATTCCTGCCCTGAGCATACCCTGAAACCCCTAGAATGACACTCGAATCTCCTTTCCAAAGAACAGAACAGTTTTCCCCATGTGTGTGTTAGTGAGGGGGGTGGAAGGTGTTCCTTGGGAATCAGGACAGCCTCTGTAGCACTTCTTCATGGGGCCAAGGCCATGGCTAATCCCTTGCTGTGGATCCACCATTTCATCCTCAGTGACCCTGCACTCTGGATCCACTCAGCATCCCACAGTTCAGTGTTGTAAACCGAGACTGAGGTGCTTGCACATGGCCAGGACTTCAATACACAGGTGGCCAAGTCCCATGCAGCTGCTCAAGTGAGAACTTAACTTCCCTGTATCTGAACTAGCCCTGGACTCAGTGTCTCTGAGTGGCTGGTGGTTGAGCCTAGGGATATGTGCTCTGGCTTCCTCTTATCTCTTGGTGCCTCTGTGTGCCTCTGTGTGCCAATGAGTCCTGGCATGAGCTGCTGACAGCTGGGTGTTTCCAGTTGAAATTTCTGTAGCATCTGGGCCAAGTGAACCATCCTCTCCATATGTTCCCACGTGGTTCCCTGACACGGGGTCCTGATGCTGGGGCCACTAGCCCTGGGAAAACAGCGTAGCATGTTCCTTGTTCACTCTCTCAAGCCAACCATCTATGCAGGCCAACTATCACCAGATCACAGTGCCTGGTGACCAGAGCCTTCAGAGTTCTGTTTGGACTTGTTACCAAGGAAGTGTGGTCATCTGCTGGGGTCCACACTTGAGGCTGCCCCTCTGATGCCTCCTTTGTTTTTATTGTGAGCTAATCTGTGTCCTCCTTAGAAACAGTAAGTTAAAAAACTAGCAAAATGTGTGTGTTTTTAGACTTTTTCATCCATAAGATCCTTTCACTTGAGGATGAGGTGCACAGTTTCTTCATTTAGAGATTTTTCAAATTTTATTTTGACTGTCTTTTCTGGACTTATGTTAGTTTCATTTCATTATCATTAAGGAGCATAGAGATGTTCCCAGAATGCCCATAATAGTTTTCCTTGAAGGATATGAAATGTTTCATGTTATAATGCCCATGGGTCCAGGAAAGGAGGATTCATAGAAAGTTTTACTCTCACATGTCTATGAATGATCATTTATTCATCCTTAGTAGTTTACCTCAGCCACACACTGTAGTGCTCTGTACTCTGGCCTCCTTTGAGGAGGGTGGTGAGGGCCAGTGAAGGCTTTGCAAGGCTGTGGACATCATCACCCTGTGCTGATGAAGGACACATGGGCATCACTCCTGGGGAATTTGTCTCCTAATCACTGTTTTCACTTCCTGTTCTCCCATCCCAAGAAGACCATGGGCTGGTTAGTTTGCCTTTCCTAGAGGTGATGGCGCTGAGCCTGTTCAGTCTCAATGCTCTTGGTTGGTCTCCTTCAAGCAGCATCTCTGTGCTGCACTCTCCACATACTGCTGCTAATTGGTGGTGGAGCCACCACACACTCTCATGGGGCTGAACCCACCAACTGCAACTTGTTCATGCATCTGTCACCCATCTACTGATCCCATTTGCTTTGTTTGTGGGGTGGCCCTGGAAAGCCAGCTGCCACCGCCATTCTTATACATGGTCTTGAGTGAACATAGACTTTTATTTCAAAGAAAAAGTACTTAGATATGAAATTGGCAGATTATATGTCTTATGTGTGATTAGCTTACAAACTGTTAAGGTACACTTGGAAGCATTTTTTAAAATCTGATTTAGGTGGTTGTTTTCTTCTTGGTACTGAGGATTGAACTTATGACCTCAGGTTTGCCAAATGGGCACTTATACTGCTGAACTAAACCTCCAACCCTGTTTTCTTATTTAGTTTTGCTTTGTTTTATCCTGTTTTTATGCTATAATATGTTGTTATGTTATGTTATGTTACACTATGTTTAATGTTGGTGAAGATTTTGAGTCTACGTCAGAGCATTTTCAGTGCTTTCTGATTTCATTTTGTAAAACTTGCCTGATAAACTATTACATATCACATAATCCTGGGTAATTTAATTTTGGAAAAAATTTAAAAAGTAAATGAGAGCCAGGTTTGGTAGTAAACATCTGTAATGCCAGAAGTTACAAGGCTGAGGCAGCAAGATTGCTGTGAGTTGACGTCAGCCTGGGCTACAATGTGAGTTTAATGAAAGCCTAAACTTCATTGCAAAATCCTGTCTCAAAAATAAATAAATAAATCAAAATAAAAAATACATTTAAAAGGTTTAGAAAGACACAAAAAACATCTATAAATCAACAAATCAAATCTTGGTGAATTTTTCTTACATACATACTTTAGTTCAGCACACTGAGCATTATGTTTACCATGAGGTAGACATTGATCTACTGCCAAGAAGTTGAAATGTTTCAACTTTTTTGACCTTTTAATTGAAATGAATGTAGTATATGCTATTGAGTATACATTCTTAGGATTTGGAGAGCATAGTATAAAGAGAATTTCATGGTTCTTTTTATTTTTGTACTAACGTTATATATGGAAGTAGCATTTGAGCAAAGGATTACTGTTTTTTGAAAAGACTTTCTTGTCTTATTTTAATGTAACTCAAGTACATATTAATAAGGACCACATAAAAGATGCTATTGTTAAGTCTATAAAAGGATAAAATACATAAGAATAATGAGAGAATAACATTGGCTACTGTATTGTGCACAATGATTTCTTAATGATCTATATTTTCATACATTTGTAAAATGTGTTATTTTTTTTTACAAATTTTAAAGCATAATCTCACTAAGATTGTGAGTTTCCCAGGCCAGCCTTAAACCTTTCCTTATTCAATCTCCCTCCCTCTCCCAGTGTGCTATGATTACAGGTATTATCTTGAGTTGGTAATCAGCAGTAATTTTGTGCATTCATAGAATGAAATATTTGGCTTTGATCTTTAGACACTTTGCAGAAAGAGTGGATCTAGTTAAGCCATCTACCAACTTCCTAAATGGCAGTTTTTTCAAAGTAAGTAGGATTGAAAATCCCATTAACACTGTTGGTAGATTCTCTGTTTTGTAACTGTGGTCATCATGCGCTTCAAAATATCACTGCAAATGCCTTATGCACGGGGACTGAGGCTTGGTGTCCTTGAAGCACATTCTGTTTTGTTTTTTTTTTTAAATCCCTCATGGATTTTCATGATTCTTTGAAGTGAAACCACAAGAAAAGTTTGAAAGCTAATGCCACTTGGGGCACACTGCCCTCCAGAAGGCCAGGCCAGTGTAAAATATTATTTTTTTCTACCATTGGACTTTCCAAGTTTTTTTGTTTTGCATTCAGGTTCTACGGATTGAATACTGAGATTTGCACTTAGCTCCATGGCTTTCCAAGGTTAAAATTCTTTTTATTTTCATTCAGGTTCTGGATAAGTGGCTGCATTGCTGAGGCTGTCCTTAAATTTGTGATGTTGCTGCCTCAGCCTTCCAGACTGCTGGCATTACAAGCCACAACACCAGACCTGGTTTCATCATAGTGTTGTTAAAAATTCATTGGCTGAGCATGGAATGTTGAAAATGCCTACAATGCCTGCACTCAGGAGGCTGAGGCAGCAGGATTCCTGGGAGTTCCAGACTGGAAGCCTGCAACACACTCTGAGTTCAGGTTAGGCCAGAGCTACACAGGAAGAACTTGACCAAAAATTGAAAAAGAAAAAGAAAGAAAACTAAAGGAAAGGAAATGAAGGAAAACGGAGGGGGAGGAGGAGGGGAGGGAAGGGAAGGAAAAAGGAGAAACAAAACAAAATTCCTGGTGACTGTATGACTTGGTCTCTACTGGGCTGGCCTTTTTAGTCTGTGGTCCAGTTCTTGCAGTATAGGACACTTTTGACTGTTGTCACTTTATTATATACCAGAAAACTCTCTATTTTGTTGCCTCTAACTTTAACGTTTTTTCCATGGCTATAGGATAGACTCTTTGTCCTCCCATTTGAATTTTCATATTGTTTTTTCTATTTCTAGTAAAATGGCACTGATATTTTTACAAGAATGGCATTTAAACACCTGGATGCTCTGGGTAGCATGTACAATATAACAACATGAATTCTTCTTGTCCACCACCACAATCTGTCTTTTCTTCTCTTAGTGCCGCTTCACTCATTGCTTCAATTTCTACAATTTTCCAAGAACAGTTGAGTTTGGTTTAAATTTTACATAAGTATTAACTCTTTCTGATGAATTATGAAATGAATGATGTTCCTACGATTTGGGCCTGCAGTTTGTTTGAAGCACGTAGATATGAATTGATTATGACTTGTGGATTTTGTACCTTGAAGGTGAAGTTATTTGTCAGTTTATTCTAAAAGTTTTTCAGTGGAGTTTTAAGTTTCTTATATGAAACGTTGTGTCCTCGGGAAACAGAGACACCTCTTAATTCTTCCTTTCTGATTTGGTAAACATTTGGTTTCTTATTGTTGACATTTTTTTTTCAGGCTTCCTTGTTTATGTAAGCATATATTTAGAACTGCATTTTGTCAAAAAACATTTCCTTGTGTTTTCACTTTCTAGTTAACAGAACTTTTTACAGATTTCTATTGTAGTTCAAACCATATGTACTTGAATGCTGAGAATTCACTCTCAACATGGTAGAATGAGGAAAGCAAAGCATAAACTGAACTTGGGGACACTGCTGTGCCTTCCAGCATTTTGTACAGCAAACCCTGAATCATGCCTGTTTACCCATAACATATGGGCTTCAGTACCAACTGGATCTGCCACTTACAAATGAGTTTCCTATATTTACTTCAAACAATCTCATTTCCCCTCAACGTGCTAAGCACATGGTCTAAGGATTCTTATACCCAAACTTCAAAAATAATTTCCAGTAAACAAGAGACTCATCCTGAAATCATGATGGGATTTTATGTAAATACATAGTCTTATCCACACCCAGGCGATCATGAGCTGACAAGGGCGGAGACGGCTTGTGCTGATAGAAACACCTTGAAATTGTCAACCAGCAGCAGCATCAAGCAGGGAGCACAGCAGTGAACCCTCACATTTGGGTAATGGAATCATCTGGTGGGTTTTGCCTTGGGTTTACTGAGGTGGCTCAGTAAATCTACATTGCTGTAGTGCAGTGCCAAAGGTAAGTCATGTCCATGTAGCATTTATTTGGGGTTATTCTTTTGCAATTTTGAAACCTGCATGCATGAGTTATCACACCTCTGCCATTGCAGACTCACCCACAGGCATTATTTCCATGACATGTAAAGGGTCAGTTTATTTACACAACATGCAGAATGCTGTTCTCAGCCTTGTTTTTCTCACACTTGTGCATTTTCAATCATTTCTTCAAAAGGAAGCTAAGTGATTTAGTTTGAGCAAACTTCAATTGTGTTGCCATGCTCCTGTGTGATGTCCTTGGTGACAGACCTGAAGCAGGAAGTGAGGTGGACCTGCTGAGGGTTCAGCTCCAGAGGGATACTCTGCTCAGCTGTGTCAGTCAGGGCTGCCCCTCACCTGACTGGCCACTATGGCATCCAAATGTCCCTGGTGTTGGGAAGCACTGGTTTGCAGTGTAGACTCCTAGCACACTGGTTAGCCCATGAAAAGACTTGCTGTGCTATGAGTTTTTCACCCCTAGACCAGCACCTCTATGGCCCTGGCCAGAGTTCCCTCCAACAATCATGCATGCATCTTCCAAACAGCTCTCCTGTGCATGCACTATGTGAAGGCTAGGGAATGTCCCAGTTGCTTCCTGCTTCAAACAGTACTGTGAATGAAACTCTTGAAAAGAAATCTTGAAAATTTTTGTAGCATTCTGTGTTGGAGAAACCTTTCTTTTAGTCCTGTGAGGTCTAAGGATGGCTCCGAATATAGCTATGATGGGAGCTGCGGGACAGGACTCTGCTCTGTCCCCGATATTCTCTCCAGTGCTGTTCAGCTCCTGCCTTAAAATGTGCCATTGGATGGGGACACAGCATATCTCAGTGATTTGTGCCTGCGTGAATCAACTTTGGGCGACTGAATGTTTTCTGCAGCTGTTGGCCACAGGTGGTGGTTTTGAATTACAAGACTTCCTCACTTCTCTCAAAAAATGGACTGGTGAGACCCCTTTTACTCCTGTAATTCAAACCCCGGGAAGTTGAAGCACTTTCATCACCAATCATAGCACTAAACAATGAACCAATGACAGATGCTAGGTTTAGCTGGCTCTGTGACTTCATGAGGCTTTTGGGGATACCCAGATACAAACCATAACACCTTTGAAAGTAAATCCTCTGAAGATGCCCATGCTCTAGACTAGAAGATAATTCATTGCCTTAGGCCAGGGTTTATCTTATTTTATTTTATTAATTTGTTTTTTGAGACTCTCACTGTGTAGTTCAGGCTGGCCTTCATTTCACTATGTAAATTAGGCTGACCTAGAACTTGCAACAATCCTCCTGCCTCAGCTTCCTAAGTGCCAGGATTACCCGCATGTACC
This sequence comes from Cavia porcellus, assembly GCF_034190915.1. Taxonomy (NCBI): domain Eukaryota; kingdom Metazoa; phylum Chordata; class Mammalia; order Rodentia; family Caviidae; genus Cavia; species Cavia porcellus. The sequence continues at coordinate 26,656,577 of NW_026947517.1, forward strand.
ATCACACCCAGCTATTGTTTGTTAAGCTGTATTTATTGATTTACTGGATACTATTCAATTTAGTTACATTTGTTATACTTCAGTATACAAAAATGCTACTAAATGTAATAAAATTTCAGCCCAATGTAAACAACTTAGCAAGTTAGCAAAGCCCTGTCTGGGAATAAATTATGATAAAAGGAGCAAGGAACTGGATTCAGTCTTCAGTGCAGCAAAAAGTAAATAAATCTGTAAATAAATAAAACTTGTTATAAAATAATCTATAAATAAATAAAACTGCTTAGAAATAAATCTATAAATAAACACAATTGCTTATTAGGAAATCTATAGCTAAATAAATCTTTTGTGGGTAGCTCAGATGAAAAGTGTTTTAAAAGCAATTTTATTTCATTATAATTGACATACAATGAACTTACAGGTTTAAAGTACAAAATTGGATGAATCTTGACATGGGCCAGGGATATAGCTCAGTTGCAAAGTGCTGCCTGGCAAGCACAGGGTCCTGAGTTTGGTTCCTGGTACCAAAATAAACAAAACTAAACCTAAAAACAAACTAAAAAAATCCTCTAGGAATCTTGTCATACATGAGCCCCTTGAAAATAGTCACCAAAGTGGTGATGTATACGTCACCTTCACATATTCCTTATGGCTCCTTATAATTGCTTCCTTCCATCCTAAGCAATGTGTCTGCTTTTTGTCTCTGGGAAACACTTTGTATTTCCTAGAGGTGACAGGTCTGTAATCACACAGGATGCAGGGTGTTTTGTTTTTGTTTTTGTTTTGGATGGAGCTGGTAGGGTTTATTCAATCCTCATAGCCATGTTAGGTTTCTTAAGTGCTGCTCCTTGTCAGTGGCTGAGAAATCCCATCCCACTGTGTGGATGAACCACAGATACTCATGTGTCCATCAGCTGAGACCCTGTGTGGTGTTTCCAGTTTTGATCTCAGAAATAAAGTTGCTGTAGTCATTCTTGTGTTTGTATAGCTGTAGCACTGATTTCCAAGGGCAAGATACTTAGTCTGAGGTTGAATATTTCAAGTCTTGCATATTTAATGCAGAAATTGTTTAACTGTCTTTCAAGTAGTTGTTCAAAGCAGAGTAAAGATTTCTGGCTCTTCCTGTGAGTATTTTTAAACCCTGTTCTTTTTAAAACTCTTGTTCATTTATTTTTCAGTCATTTTCAGTTCATTTTATAAAATTTCTCTAAGGAAAGTTTATTTCTATAACATAAAATTCAGCATTTTTTGACTTTGGATAGAATTTTAAAGGTGGAAAATACCCAAAATACTGTATATATGCATATATGTAAATCACCTATAATTTTAACATCACAAAACTTCTGCTATGTGATGATTAACTTCATTGTCAACTTGATGGGCTTGAGAGCTGTCCAAGAGATTAGTAAAGTGTATTTCTGGGTTCATCTGTATGGGCCATGGAGGAAGTATGCTAGGTACTCCATCTGGTCTGTGGTTCCTTCCTCCCTGGTGCTGTCCCTCTACTCTGCTGGCCACCATGGACTGCTTAGAGCACTATACAAAATGTAAATATGAGATAACAAACTGTATGAATTATACAACAAAAACAGTGGTTCTCTACTCTGCTCCACACTGACTACGAATGTTGCTGATGTCTTGAACATGTACATTCTCTAACCTTGGGACCTCACTCAAGAGAATCTTCCTTGAGTTCCCAAAGCAGGCCAACAAATGTTCCCACAGTGCCCATGAACAGCCCATGTAACCTTCAGCCAATTCTTCTGCATTTCCAAGGAGAACATGGCCCTTTTGTGTTCTCCCCATGACTCTACAGATGGCCATTCTAATCCTACCTTATAAATCCTTTACATGTGACACATACACACATACACACACATACACAAATTAAATCTGACCTTCTGGTGAACCCTGACACAAATTGCCTCTAGGTACCTGTGCAACCTCCCATGAACAATTTCATGCCTCACTCATGTGTAAAATCCATGTAGCAGTACTGTGCAAAGTATGGGTTAGCTAAGAAATGTGTTTGTTGTAAAAAAGAGAGGGAGGAAAAAAAAAGAGCTCTAACGGATATAACAGCAAGTGTGTTTAGGGGTGTTAAATAGCTGACTATATTAATGTTTTTGGATCATTGAACACAGCTGTTTGCAGTCTCTCTGTTTGAATGTCTACTTTGTATTCTTTGATACTGTGATTTGAGCAAATATTTCCAAGATGATAATATGTAATCTATTAACAGGTGATTTCTTACTGTTATTTTTTTTTGTAGTTCTGTATTATGTGTAACCTTACACTGCTTTGTTTTGTTTTGTGTTTTTCTCTTTTTCCTCTTAAATTAAAAAAAAAAAAACATAAAAAAAAGAAATGTGTTGATATGAGGCCCACTGGGTTAAAATTCTGTCCACTCATTTTGATAGAGTTATTTCCAAAAGATGAAAAATATTAACAAAAGATGAGAAATATAAAATAAAAGCGGCCTTTATTCTGAGAACATGGAGAGAGATGACCGGCACCCCACCGCTGGCGTCCGGCGATCTCTCCGGCGGACACGCGGCGTGGGGGCCTGTAAATAGCCTCGGTTTGGGGTGGAACCTAAGGCGGGCATTACGGATACACAGGTAACCCATTGGTCCTAGGTTTGGTGCCATATGTAAATTCCCAGGGGCGGGAAGATGGCGTCACAGGTAACTTCCTAGGGGCAGGGCAAGATGGGGCTTCCTGCTTCTGGTTGTGGCTTTCCTGGCTACAGTGTCCTGTCTGGGCCAAAACCTTTCATATCCCGTCTTATGGTTATTATTATGAAAAGGGGCAAAGATTTCTCTCTTTAACTACTTCCTGCTGGCAAAGGGTGCTGTACTGGAGCCTAGGGGAGTCGACAGGATGAAGGTTGATGCCCAGGTAGACGCTGGTGCCAGGTGTTTTGGCCAGGACAACTTCACTGGTGAATGCACGTATGTCAGACTGGAAAAACAAAGAGACAAGATGTTATGAGGAGACATGGCACTGTCATATTTAAGGACCCAGGTGAGGTAGAAGGAAAGGTGCCTTTGATTTAGACATATCATTCTATCAGGACCATGTTGAGGTAGAAACATTTCCATGGTGAGGCAGAATTCTGAAAATTAAACGTGGGGTTAGGAGCAGTGGAGTTATGAGAGGTGATTACTCCCCCATCTGAAAGCATAAAAGTTAAGACGGTAGGTTAGTGAGGCTTGTCTCTGGTATGCATGATGTTGGAGTCTGTAGGCAATACTATTAAAAGAGTCCTGCTGTAAAAATGATCATTAATAGAATGTAAGAAATTAGGAACCAAAGTGGATAACAAAACATGACTTAGCCTGTTAACTGTGGCTGCGAGGCCTTTGTGAGACGGAGACTGGTAGGCGACAGAAGATGAGATGACCACTCAGAATAATCAGATTTAGGGCTGGGAGGGCACCTCTTAGCCTGAGCAATGTGAAACCAGGATGGCAGTCCAGCAACTTTGATTTAGGCATGGGTCCCTGTAACCTGGTTGTAGTGCTTGGAATGATTTGCTGTAACAGAACTTGAGCAAGTATGAGAAAGGCTTTTATGTATCCTGAAAAAGTATAAACCAAGTGAGAAGACTGGGACCTGCACAAAATAGGCCCTGTTTGTAAATGGCATAGGTTGACTATCAATACCCCCAGAGATTGAGGACTTAATATAGCAGCCTGAATACTCAGGAAGACCTCTGTATATATGGCCTCTATGTCCACAAATATAGAGAATGTCTTACCTGAGACTTTAGTGCGACTTGGAATCTGAGAAGGACACCTTAAAGGGGGCTGTTGTTGCCCTGAACTTCCTCAGTCTTCAGCAGCAATTTTCTGTCGGTGACGAATCGCAGTGTCGACATTTCCTGTGAGGGCTAGAACTTAGGATGGCTTACCCACTCTCTGGTGGCTAGGACAGTCCAGTAGCCCTGGAGTAAGGTCTCAAAGAATGCCAGGATGGGGCATTTTTTTGCCCAGTATCTTCTGCTGCATTTGAGCGTGGTCCATGGAGGGGGCAGGCGGCTCCACCTTGTGTAGGTTTACCTGTCTCAGAACTTCAAGTGTCACAAGTGTTAAAAATATAAAAAACCATATTAAGATCTCTCTAAGGTTTGAAGGTCAAGTTTTGCCTTTTTGTTTGGGATTTGGACTACAGTAGAATTAAGTAAGTATGCAGGAATTTAATATTGGCATTTTAGATTAGAGAGCAGGCTTTATCTGGATGGCATACCGCTTTTTTTATAGGGTGACACGTAGAATTAACAAAAGCTTTAGTCTGCCAAACAAGGCTTTAATGGAAACATTTTGCAGTAAAGGTTTAGCAATCTTATGAATAAATCTATCAAAACTGACCTAATATTGTCAAATTCTGAACACATTTACTTTTAAAGTTGTTATTTGCAGTAGTATGAACCAAGACAAATAAAATATAACTTTGAAGAAAACTCTTGTCTTGAAATAGAGCTAGTGGTTCCCAGCAAAAAGGAATTTATAACCTTAGTTGTTAAACAGGAGATTGGTGAAAGCTTTGATTGATAAACAAGGCTGGTAAAATTATCAGGTGGCCAATAACCTTGATTAAATGGTTTGAGAATTGTAATAAAAAAGCATCTTTTGAGCGGAGCCAAATTGTAAACAAAGCATGCCTGAGCAGAGCCGCTGAGCTGCTGTTTCGCAGCGCTCCGGCAGAGCACGCCCAGTGGGTGGGGCAAGCGCTGGGATGTAGCGCGCAGGAGCGGGCTCAGACTGCCCCCGGAAACGTGTAAGGTGGCGGCAGTGGCGATGACGGCGCACAGGGGAGGGAGAGGCTGGGACGGCGCATGGGGGAGGGTCTGGGAGGCGGCCCAACACAGTGCGCAAAGCTGGAACTGCTTGCAGGGCTCGAGGATTAAAAAGCCAATTTAGGAACACAGCTGGGTTTTGACTAGCTTCCTGGACCTGTTTTAAAAGTTTGTTATAGTTAGTATGCTTGTCCTGCTCTGGCACAGCTATAGGCCCAGAGTCATTATAAACGTCCTTAAAATGTAAATCATAACAATTAGTAATAAATTTAAATTGCCTGATATAATTCTGTGGATCAACAGAGAGGCTACCTAATTTAAGGGTAATCTGAGATAGATCAGAAAGGGAAAAAGGCACATGGATGTTAACAAGTCCCTCGGGGCCCGCTTGCTCCCAAAGTGGAAGCAGAGCCTGAGGAGAAGATTCCAGAGCAGAGGGCCACTGAGCAGCCATCCTTCCTGTAGGCGCATATGAGCAATCATCTGTAGAGCGGCTACAGAGTTGCTGCCGGTCACCCTGGGAAACACGAGCAGATGGCGTCTCACTGTGTGCCTTGCAGCCAGAGGACTGCTGTGGGCAGCACAATGAAGCATCATGTGCACTGCAACAGGGCGGCTGTTGCAGTTCACAAGAAGAGCCACAAGGAGACTCCCGTTGACAGTGAGGGTCCTGGAAACATGGCGGCGCCCTGTCACATGACCCAAAACATGGCGGTGCCTGGGAACATGGCGGTGCCCTGTCACCATGTGGCCCTCCAGAACATGGCGGCGCCATGCCACGTGGCAGAGGGTTGCAACATGGCGACTGTTCCCCGCGCAAGCTGGAACAATCACGCGACCTGCTGGAAGGACACAGCGACCGAGACCTAGTATGGTGGGCGGGTGGTGAGAATGCTGTAGGGGATACAGAATTCTCAGGAGAAGTCGGAGACTGCGAGGAAGCACTAACAGAGAGATCAGAGCCGCTGGGAGAGTTATGGGTCCCTGGAAACGGAGGGGGAGAGGATTGAACATCGGGAGATAACTGCGACACAGAGGGATTAGAGCTGCTGGGAGAGTTATGGGTCCTGGAAGGTGGAGAGGGAGATGATCGCACAGCGGGAGGTATCTGCAACAGAGAGGGATTAGAGCTGCTGAGAGAATCAGGCATAGGGGGAGGGGAGAGCGGTCCAGCGGGAGGTAACGGCAGGGAATGAGTTTGGTGGTAGGCAGGCAGTGGCTGGGAAAACGGAGGGCAGGACGGAAAAGTTTGCGGCGCAGTAGACTTAGCTAAAAGTATCTCAGCTGGAGCACAAGACTTAATGAGAGATGGGCGTGTTCTCAGAATAAGAAAGGCTTGGACATAAGGGAGTTCTAATAACTTGTTGCCAGCTTGACAAAAATCGTACAAGTTCCTGAGAATGCAGGGGTCAAATGTTCCTTTTTTGGGCCAAGGCTTGCCGATAAGCGGGTAGGTTGGCCAGACCTCCTGGCAGTAAAAAGTTAGTTGTTTAGTTTTTATGGTACCTTTAATTTTTAGAGTACGTAAATTGGAAATTAGGCATTGCAAAGGCGTCTTTTGGGAGTTAGATAATACGTTCCCCATGACTGATTCAGGCAAGAAAAAAACCGGAGGTCCAGAAAAAGTCGTCACTTATTTGTGGTACCACGCGGCGGAATGGTTCTAAACCATAAACTCCAGTCGTCACTGAGAGATTTACGAATGGAGTCTACGTGGGATCAGTAACAGTTTTGCCCGTGAAAGCGCAAGGCTTTAAGGGAAGTGAGGGTCTTTCAGTGTGGGCGGTCCCAAAAATCTCTTCTTTGGGCTATCCGAACCCAAAGAACGTGAGAGATTTTGTGGGCGCAGGTTTGCCCAGAAAGAACCCTGCCCTGGGCGGTCCTAAGGACGTGAAAATGCACAGACCCACGCAGACGGGGAGAACATTCCACTGGGGCTGCCCAGTGCGAAAAGTTCCCCGGGGAGTGCTCACCTGAAATCAGTCTGGCCGATGCGGAGTGCAGGCGGCTGGCGACAGGAACGTCTCGAGAGAGGAAAAAGCTCGGGATTAATCCAGGATGTTATCTGGCTATCGGCTAGAAGACTTTGGGTATGTGGCCCAACAGTCAGTTGCCTGCCGATAGAGTCACGGCAACAAATGATAGAGTTATTTCCAAAAGATGAAAAATATTAACAAAAGATGAGAAATATAAAATAAAAGCGGCCTTTATTCTGAGAACACGGAGAGAGATGACCGGCACCCCACCGCTGGCGTCCGGCGATCTCTCCGGTGGACACGCAGCGTGGGGGCCTGTAAATAGCCTCGGTTTGGGGTGGAACCTAAGGCGGGCATTAGGGATACACAGGTAGCCCATTGGTCCTAGGTTTGGCGCCATATGTAAATTCCCAGGGGCGGGAAGATGGCGTCACAGGTAACTTCCTAGGGGCAGGGCAAGATGGGGCTTCCTGCTTCTGGTTGTGGCTTTCCTGGCTACAGTGTCCTGTCTGGGCCAACCTTTCACATTTGTCATTGGAAAAGGTATTAAATGTTGGTGTCTTGGCTCACACAGCTATGAAAATGAAGATAATTCCTTACTCCTACTCTTGTAAGAATTAACATATGTAAAGCACCTCAGAGAGGCCCTGGCCTCACACCTCTAAGGGTTTACATATGCTTGTTAGTATGTTATATTAACATGTAAACATATATTTAAGTTATGAAGACATCAGACGACGGATACTGAAAGCACTCATTTCTCTGTAATAAAAGAAGGGCAACAACGCAAATAACAATGGCATCTGAGCACTTGCTGTATGGTAGGAACCATGGGAAGACTCTGCAGGGTTTTCATTGGATCTTCACAACAGTGCCAAGAGAGGAGTATTGCCATTCATCACAGTTTGTTTTTTTAATGGAAAAAACCACGCAATATTTCAAAGCAAAATAATAGAATAACAATAATGGAAATTGAGGCTCCCAGAAAAGAAGTAGTGTACCTAAGGTGTCAGGCCCAGGAGGATTTGAGTCCAGACATCTATAAATTCCAAGCCTCAGACTCAGTCCACTCCTCTGCTTCCTCTCACAGCAGGCCTGGGGCTCAGTCTCACAGAAGCTCAACCTGTAGCCACACCCAGCGTCAGAGAAATCCTAACCCCCACTGCCACGCCCACCGCCTCATTCTTGCCTTATGGAGGGCTCTGCACCTCCTGGGTCCCAGCTTCTGGCCCCGCCACTCACATCGCTTGGCCCCACCCCCTGGCTGCCAGTGAAGATTACACTCCACCCGGCCCAACCTGGGAGGCCCGCGCCCAGGGATGGTCCCTAGCCACTGGCCTCCGCATCCCACTCAGTCCCGCCCCGCCCCCAGCCTCACTTCACAGGGGATGCACGGAATGGCCATTTTGCTGCTAGAGACCCCTTCTGGAGACCTGAGCACTCTTCCTTCCTTTCGGCCTAGGCTGTGGCTGGGCTGGGACTGGGGTCTGGGCCAGGTAGGCGGGTGGCAGCCGGTGCTGAGTGGCGGCTTGGCCCGGTGGCCCTGACTTTAGCGGCGCTGGTGCCCTTGGTCGGGTGTCCAGGGAGGTGGTGGGCGCGGCACTGGGGCGACCTAGCCTCAGGTCTTCAGGGCTCTCTCTCCTTTCCTCCCTCCTCTCTGTCGGGGTCCGCATGGCCAGGCCTGGCGCATAGCCCGGAATCCTTGCCGCCCCCCCCAGGTGCTTTTGGGAGCCCAGCCCTGGTGTGGGACCTGTGGGCAGGGCGGCTGGGGGTCTCACATGGCCTCTGTTCTCAGTGAGCCTGGCCCTGCTGAGCCACGGACATTTACCACAACAGGAAGATTTTATTCCACTTGCAGCTCCCTGCAGACTGAGAGAGGACCTAGATGCTATACTAAGATAGCAGTTATTATTCTACCTGCACATGCTTTGTCTCCAGTTCATTCCATTGATGAGGGCTTTCTGCTTGTTTTAATATTGGTCCTCTTGGGTGTTTAAGCTTTGTGAGGACTTTGAATGTGGCATGGGGCTTTGAGGGATGAGGAAGTGTGATCAGCAGTTTAAAAATTTAAATCCACAAATAAAAATAATTCACCCACATTGTTGAACCTGCTGCAGAATACCCATCTTGTCCATATTCGGCTGTCTCTAACCATACTCCCCAGTTCTCCTCACATCATTTGTGTATTTGCGTACAGTTGAATATTTATATTATATGCATAGGTAGACTTTTACTTAATTATCCTGTTACTGACCATGTACACAAGTCTAGTTCCTCTTAGAAAAACTGCATTAAGCATATATCTTTTTTTCTTGGGATAAATTCCAGACATTGGAAATAGTAAATCAAAGTTCTGTGTTCTTTCCCTGGTACTTGATATGAATTGCTTCTTAGACAAGACACCTGTCATGGCACGAGTAAAAGTGTCAGTTATAGAATTCCTTAAGACAGGGTGCCTGATCCTAATTTTCACTTTGGTCCCAGAGCTGGTGAGGTCACTAGAGGTGGGGATGACCAAAGCTCTACAATTGGGACTTGAGGTTAGTCAGGTACCAGCCCTGCATCAGCAGAAGGAGAACAATCACCAACTATCCTTGCTCCTTGCAGGGCCCAGAACTTCTTAGTGCCTGTCACAGACAACTCTGTGCACAAATCCACCCCAGCAAGGTTTCTCATTCAGCTTCAACCAACTCATTTCTGCATGCCTCAGGGTGTCACGAGGTCCCAAGACTGGCAGTCTTTATCCTTGTCAAGTGTCCCATGCACTCCTCATAGTCCCACAGGCCAAAGTCAAAATCTTCTGAAGGCAGTTCTCAGTTTCAGTGAGCTAAGGTTGGTCCAATTCAGCTGGGACATCTTGTAGAATTGGACACCAGCCTCCTGCTCCAGTTGCAGAGAGCCCAGCCCAGCCTTCTCTCTGCCTTGATGGGAGGGTGCTGGTCCAAGAAGCCTTCCCCTGCTGATAGTAGTCCCTAAAAGTGCTGTGACCACCTGTCCTCCGTTCTATAGGAAAGCATGAAATCAATTTTCCTTTCCCACCCTCGTGGTGTTGTCTCTGTTAGAAAGAGAATGGTGTCTGCAGTGTTACTCTACTTGTGCTTACTCTACAGGGTTGGTGCACTGTAAATATCTGTGAAGTGAGTGGTCAGAGGGAGTGTGTTCTGCCTGACATTCCTTCCTCTTCAGTTCATATAGTGATGCATCATTCCATTCTGTGAGCCTTCTGGGGAAACCCCTTCCCCTATTATGTGTTCACATATACAGAGGCCAGGAAGTTAGGCAAATTCACAGTAATGTTGGTCGTACCTGAACTGTTCTTTAGAGTGACTTGTGTCCTGGATAACATGGAATCACAAGAGAACAGTGGTGAAATTTGTTCTGGTCATTGCAACAGGGTCACAGCCTAGTAAATCGGTGGTTAAATGCACTTACCAGCTCCTTTTATGATGTCTGTGTGAATCTGTGTCCTATGGTATCCCCCAGAGATTACTGCTGTGGATACATTGGAAGCCCATGGAATGACACTCTGTTGTCCTTCACAATGAAGGGAACAGCTTCACCCAAATGACAGATCCATGATAGGAGGCAAGGCTTCCCCAAGGCTAAGAAAAACCAGCGTGGTGACAGGGTCACAGCTCTGAGGAGAAAGATCTGGGTTTAGACCCAAATCCTCCTCCTGACTTCCTACATAAACCTAGACAAGACACCATGCCTCAGGTCTTTCACAGAGTGTCCCCATGCAATATAGAGGTCATCCTGGCATCTACTTCCTAGGGACATTATCACTGTCTGAGATGACAATTGTGATGACTGTTGGCTGCTGTTTTGTGTACATAGTGTACAGTATTAGACCTTAAATACAGGAACGGATGCAATTAACATGGAATACAGTGCTGCCTGGTGGCAGAAATGACACTGACCTCCTGAACATATTCCCTGGTGGCATTGTGAGGGGGCAGAAGTTCTTCAATTCAATCATCTTTATGTTCCCTAAGCATCACAATCTCTGCTATGTACTGGTGCTATGGCCTCGAGTCAGGACCTTACACAGGCTATGCAAGCACTATGGATGGAGTTGCACCCACAAATCTTCTGGCATTGATTCTACATTAACACCTGTGTGAATTAGCACTCCCATGACCTGCCTCCTACTCAATAGCTGACAGCTGGCCTTCTGATGCAAAAAGCTAAATAGCCCATTACCTACATTGTGAGACTCATTTAGTGAATTATTTTTATTATTATCAGTGTTGTTATTTTGCATTATCAGTGCTGAAATTGAGCCCAGGGCCTCATGCATGGTAAGCAAGCACTCTATGCTGACCTCTCTCCCCAGCTCCTGACTCACTCTTAAGTAACTGACAATGGCAGACATCATGTGATGTGAATACTAAGGTTCACGCATTAAAATAACTTATTCATCTTCTGTTCTTTCCCTCTCATGTTCTCTCTTACATTTTAGTATTCATTTTTCTCCCTCTCTGGATCTCTGGCTGTGGAGAAGCCACTGCTGTCTCTGAAGCTTGCAAGAGGAGAGGCTGATGAGCTTTGAGTGAGGAAAGGGAAAACAATCCAAAAGGTATCAGGCTTTTGCCTTGGATCCTGCCTGTAAGCAAGAGACAGAGCCTGAGAGCAAATTTTGCCCTAGTGCCATCTCCCCTGAGCCTGTCTTCACAGAGATATGATGGTAGCAGACCCAGCAAAGCCTTCTGGATTCCTGATACACATCAACTCTGAGAGAACAGAGTTTACCTCTTATATGAACTAACCTGTCTTCTATCACACATGTCTTGTCATATATTGAAAATGTATGTAATGACTTGACAGAATTTGACCTCTCTGCCTTCTTTCACCAATCATAGTCATTAAAGATTATGTACAGTGAGATTACTGTACAGTGTTTTCCTATGGATTTTCTTTAGTAGGTTCTCAATTCATGGTTTGCTGTGGTTTGTTTATTCATTCAAATGTTACTGGATATTCATATTGCAGTTTTCAGTTGTTGGAACAAAGTTGAAGTGAATATCTTATAAAATTCTCTTCATGACGTAGAGGATTGTACACACAGAATCCTAAGATAGTCAGATGAGTTAATCTGAAATTAACTGCCAAAATGGTATCTGAAGTGAATGTACCACAAGCAAGACAGAAGAAATTTCCTTCGTGCACTTCTTCACCAATACCAGTGTGTTTTGAACAAAAATGAAAGTCTCCTTTGTGCTCTTCAAAACATCAACAGGGTTTCTCTTGTGGGATGAATATTCACTTACCTGATAATTGACAATGATAGGAGGCATGTAGAAACTGGAAAGGGTTCATGTGACTCCCAAGGGCATGTTGAAAGCCTTAGAAGTGATAGAATTGTGAGTCCGCTGGAGGACTTGGAATCACAGCTGGCTCCTGTGGAAGTCACACTGCATGACCCAGGGAGTACTGACTTCTCCTGAAGTTAAGGCCCCATGACTAGGACAGTTCTTGTGAGAGTTCCCTGGTATTGCATGACAGGCCTATGACTTGACAGAAGATGGAGATGGAGGAGCCCCTAGCCCAAGGAGAGGGACTCAGGAGACTCTTCCTCTCTACCCATAATACATGTGTACAATCTAGACAGCTTTGAAATATGGGAGCGGCCAAAAGAGTAAAAGCAAAATATGAGTGAAACAGTCCCAACATGGGTGTTATACCTATGGGAAAATGAAAAAGGAAAAGGCAAAATTCAATCTCAAACATATAGTCCATCAGGAGCAAGACAAACCGACATTGAAATAGAGGACTTTGAAAGCCATAAATCAGAAACTTCAAAAGATAGCAAATGAAGTAAAGAAACAGATCTATGATGCTATAGAGGAAATCAAATTAGAAATAATGTCTCATGTAAAGAAATAACAGAAGTAACAACTGTACTAAACAAGTTTCTCAACATAGCTAGAGAAGAAATAGATGAAACAAAAAATACAGGAGCATGGTAAATTGAAACTATGAATGAACAATGTAGAAAACAAGCAGGATCTATGAAACATATGCAAAGAGATATCCAAGCAACAAAAAAAAATGTATTGAAAGCTGGCAAACCATGTAAATGAAGCTGAGGATAGAATTTCATAGTTTGAGGACAGTATTGCAGGGAGTGATCATGAAAGTGTAGAACATATAAAAATAGCAAAGCATCATGAAATGACAAGCCAGCAGCTTCAACATGATGCCAAGAGAAGCAATGTAACACTAATAGACATCAGTGAAGATGCAGGAGTCAATGCAAGTGACACAATTAAGCTATTCACATAAATAATAACAGAAAAATTTCCAAACATGAGGAAAATTCTGATATACAAAAAGTGAGACACACCAAGTGCAAAACAGTCACAACGAACATAAGTCTATGGTCAAACATATAATAATTAAGATCCCAGACATACAGCTTAAAAACAGAATACTAAAACTGTTAGAGAAAAGACACAACTCACCTGTCCAGGAAAGACTAGGATTACTATTAAGGCAAACTTTTCAGCACAAACCTTCAGGTTAAGATGAGCTTTGAGTGAGCAATTTCAAGCCCTAACAGAGAAAAACTTTCAAGCTAGACTGATGTACCCAGAAAAAGTGTCTTTCAAATTTAATGGAGAAACAAGATACTTCAATGACAAAGAACAACTGAAGAAATTCATGTCCACCAAACCAACCCTAGAAGGATTACTGAAAGACATGCTAGATAGAGATAAAAATGAGCACAATCTCCAGAAGAACAGAAAGAAATGACCAGGCTGCTCAAGAAATTGAACAAGGGAGAAAAGCAGGAAATCAACAACAGGAATACAACATGGCAAAGTCAAGCCAGTACATATCAGTGATATCCATGAAGGTAAATGGGCATAACTCACCTATAAAAAGAATCAGGTTGACAGAATGGATCAAGAAACAGGACCCCACAATATGCTGTATACAACAAACACATCTTACTCAAAATAGCAAAAAAGTGCAAATCCTTCATATACATGGAAATTAAATAACAACTTTCTGAATAACCAGTGTGTTACAGATACAATTAAAGAGCAAACAAAACAATACTTACAATACAATGAAAACACAGATATAACATACTGTAACATATGGAAAGCAATGAAAGCAGTCCTCAGAGGGAAATATATAACAATAAATAGCCACATGAAGAAAATGGAATGAATACAAATAAATAACCTAATGCTACTTCCCAAGTTTCTAGAAAAGGAGCAAGTTAAACCCAACACTGATAGAAGAGGAGAAATTGTAAAGATTAGAGCAGAAATTAATGCAATTTAAACTAAAAAATGTTACAAAAAATTAAGGAATCAGCTGGGTTTTTTTTGAGAGAATAAACAAAATTGACAATCCCCTGGCCAGAGTTATCAAGAAAAAGAAAGAAAAAACCTAAAATCCACCCAATAATGACTGAAAAGAGGGAAATTACTACAGATTCCATGGAAATTCAAAAGATCATGAATGCCTACTCTGAAAATCTCTATTCACATAGGGTGGAAAACACAGAGGAAATGGACAGATTTCTAACAACATGAAATATCAAAGCTCAATGAAGAAGATAAAACAATTTTGAATAATCCAGCCTCAGCTACTGAAATTAAAAACAATTTAAAAACTTACCAATAAATAAAAGCCCAGGTTCTGATGAATTCATGGCTGAATTCCATACAAAGTTTAGAGAAGTCCTAACTTCAATATTCCTTAAACTCTTCAATGAAATTGAAAGAGAATCAGTCCTCCCTAAATTCATTCTTGGAAGTAAGTATCACTCTGATAACAAAATCAGAAAAAGACCCAACCAATAAGGAGAATTAAAGGCCAATCTCAATAATGAACATTCATGCAGAGATTCTCAATAAAATATTGGCAAATAGAATGCAGCACATCAGCAAGAAGATTATACACCATGATCAAGTGGGAACACAGGAATGGTTCAAAATATGTCAATAAATGAAATACTCCACATCAACAGAGCCAAAACTAAAAATCACATGATCATCTCACAAGAGGCAGAAAAAGCTGTTGATAAAGTCCAAAACCTGTGCATGATGAAAAGCCTATGGAAACTTGGAATAGATGGTATCTACCTCAATCTCATAAAGACCATTGATGACAAACCTATGGCCAACGTTATAGTAAATGGAAAAAAATTGAAAGCCTTCACACTAAAATCAGGAAGAAGACAAAAATATCCACTATCACAACTCCTCTTCAATATAGTTCTGCAAATATTGTTCAGAGCAATGAGACAAGAGGGTGAAGTCAGAGGAATAAAAATAAGAAGTTAAATTATCATTACTTGCAGACAACATGATACTCCACATAGAAGACCCCAAAAACTCCATTAAAAAACTACTAAAGGTAATAAACAAATTCAGCTGCATAACTGGGTACAAAATGAACACTCAAAGAAATCAATAGCATTCCTGTACACAAACAGCATGAGAGAGAATTTATGGAAATATGATAATAGCATCTAAAGTAAAGAAATACTAGTAATCAACCTAGCCAAGAATATAAAAGGGTTATGTGCTGAAAATTATACTACTCTAAAAAAATGGATTGAGGGGGATATTAGAAAATTGAGGGATATTCCTTGATTGTGGTTAGGAACAGCCAACACTGTGAAAATGGCCATACTCCCAAAACTGTTACACAGATTCAATTCAATTCCAATCAAAATATCATTAACATACCTTGCAGATCAAGAGAAAATATTCCTACAATTCATCTGGAAACAGAAGAAAAGTAGAATAGCAAAGGCCATTTTGGGTAACAAAGGCAAGACAGGAGGGATCTCAATTTCTAACTTAAAACTATACTACAGAGTCACAGTAATAAAAATCAACATAGTACTGGCAGAGACCTGAGGATCAATGGAATAAATTAGAAGATGCAAACACTACCAGCCACCTTACATTTGACAAATGGGCTAAATATGTTCCCTAGAAGAAAGATAGCCTCCATAATAAATGGCTTTGGAAAAATCGGCTTTCCACATTCTGAAAACTGAAACTAACTCATGTTTATCAACATACAGTAAACTAAAGTCCAAATGGATCAAGAATTTAAATATTCAAAAAGAAACACTAAATCAACTGGAGAACAAGGTAGGTAGAAATCATGGGGATATTGGGGTTGTTAGAGATTTTGTGAATAAAATGCAAACCACATAGGAAATACTTCAAAGAATCAACAACTGGGATCTCATATTATTAAAACATTTTTCACTTCAAAATAAATCAACAACTAAGTGAAAAGTAAACTCACAAAATGGGAAAGAATTTTAGCAAACAGCCACTCAGACAAGGACTTATATCCAGAACATATAAAGAACTGAAAAACATCAAGCCCCCCAGATTCGAAGACCATCTCCACAAATGGGCATCAAAAATAAACACACAGTTCTCAGATAAAGATATACAAATGGCAAATAAATATATGAAAAAATGTTCACCATTAATGATCATTTGAGAAATGCACATTAAGACAGCATTGAGATTTCCTCTCACTCCAGAAAGAATGGCTGCCATCAAGAAATCAACTGATAACAAATGTCAGTGAGATTGGGGAGAAAAGGAACATCAAGAATTACCCCTGTGTTCCTGGGGTAAAACCCACTTGGTCATGGTGTATAATCTTCTTGATGATTTGATGGGAGTGCAGACTGGTGCAACCACTGTGGAAATCAGTATTGAGATTCCTAAAAAAACTAGAATTGGATGTTTCATTCAATCCAGTTATTCCTTTCCTGGGTATTTTCACAGAAAAACTGAAAATGTCATGTCACATTGATATATGTGCACCCATGTTCATAGCAGCACAATAGGTGATAGCTAAGTCTTGAAAACAACCAAAATGGTCATCAGCTGCAGAGTGGATAAAAAAATGTATTTTTATACATTTTTACTACTACTCAGATATAGAAAAGGATGGTCTTGAGTTCTTTATAGGTAAATGGAGGCAACTTGAGAATATACTCCCTAGTGAAATAAACAACACTCACAGTAGTAAATATCACATTGTGTCTATGGTGTAAAACACATTAAAAAATGACAAAGTACTATGTTCCAAAAAGTATAATAGATATTGTAAAGGAGAAAGGAAACTGCTCTAAAGGGTATAATGATATGTATAGTGTGTAAGATAGATGTCCACATTACTAAATTTCTGTTAATCATTGATAAGAAGGGTTTGCACTATAAATGTTTGAGTGTTTTGTCACTTTTTATGCTTTTTTGTAACTTTAACAATTATTTTTAAGATGACAATATGTAATGTATCAACTAGTGATTTTATGATGTTAATTTTATTGAGATCTGTATGCTACCATTTTTATTGTTTCTTTTAATAATAAATTTTTTTAAAAGAAATGGATGTTGAGTTCTCTGCCATCCAGGCCTTGCAGCAAGACCTGCACATGCAGTGGAGAGAATCCTTGGGATCCACTTCACTCTGGGTGGCCATAAGCTGCACTGTGGTGGGATTAGTTGTATTATACTTTACATTTCTTGTGGTTGTGGTCTTTGTGTGCATGAGTCCACCATATGGGTCATGTACAATAAGCATATTTTCCCTGATCTTTGAGATGGTGGAATGTGGGAAACCACTTCACATTGTTTCAACCCCAAAGGCTTTGAGCACTGTATGGAACTGACTCAACTGAATAGGATATGCACATCATGCACACAAGTCTATAAGCAGAACTTAGCATAGACAGCCATGGATGCGCTAAGGTTTGTGACAATATACAAGAATGTAATGCCTAATGATGGATGATATATCCAGGCTCAATAATAAAGATGCTTGTTTATTGCTGTTGCTAATATTGGCTCTGTGTGGTTTCTTCTCCTTTTACCCACTGAAATATCCATTCACCACCCTATCTCTGAGAAAATCTCATACCACAGACACAGGGAACTTTAATACCCCACAAAACTAAAGCCTCTGTCCCCTGTTCCAAGGCACACATAACATCCTAAAGCCCTAATCTCTTTTGGGGTACAGCTTTAGAAAACAGACCATGTTTCAAGCCTGCACCTTGAAGATCAATTCCTAAGCCCTGTGACAAACATCTGCCTCACTTCCATCCCCCCTCTGTATACACAGAGCATTAAAGTTCTAAAATGTTCTGAACTTGACCTGGAATGCAGCTCCCCAAGCAACAGATGTGCAGTCTTCAAGAAGACTGGTCAGACAATGGGCTCAGATGAGTCAATACCCAGGCTGAAGGTCAAGGACTGTGTTATCTGTTGACCCCACTGTCACACAGTGGAGTTACTTACCAGAATATCTTAGCCTCCCTTGATTCCTGAACCCATGAGGACTCACTTTTCCTGTGGTTCATAGTGTGTTAAAACCAGGAACAGTATTAATGTGTGGTGTGGAGAACCCATGCCCATCAGAACCCCTACTGAAATCAGCTCCTTATGTACTCTGCAAGGCACCTGTTCTTATCATGTCACATATAAAAGTATGTTGATAAAATGTATACTGAATGCCCTGCTAGCCATCTCCACCCAGCCCGCTTGGCAGCAGCTCGGCCTTCAAACCTCCATTGGGCAGGCAGGAGAGGAACGTAGAGGAAGACAAGGGGCTTTCTCTGCCAAGACAGAAAATATAGAAGGACAAGGGGCACCTCCAGCTTTCAGTGTTACATGCACTGCTGAGCCTATATCCTGAGGCCAGAGAGGAGACAGCTATTTTGATCACTTTGCTGAAATCAGGAGTCTGAGCAGAGCTACAAAGGCTGGACTTGGGAGCCCAACTGATGGATCCTCCAGAAGATTTGCCTGCATTTTGTTTTCACTTTCTGTTCCATGACTTAGTTGCCACCAGCTGTTGGCAGTGTGTGTTCGCTTGTCTTCCCAAGTGAGCTGCTTCTGGGGATCTTGGGTAGTCAGCACACAGTGAGATTTCTATTTGTCTCTGTTAGGTTTTGCATAGAGCAAAGTATAAAAGTGCATTTCCCATGATAGTAAGGTTGGCCCACAAATTCCATTAGTGAGGTCTTAGTTTGAGGACAGCTGGTTCTTTGATCTTCAGGTTTGCATGTGCATGAAGGACTCAGTGCTGGCCAGGTAGAGTGTGTCCTTCCTGCATGAGATTTTTCATCAGTTGTGCTTTTATTCCCACATATCAGAAGTGGATTTTCTTGCTGTGTGTTTTGCTTATAAATTATCATATTTTTATTACTACTTATTTACAGTGTGTACTGATTATGTTTTTGATAGGTCCATGGCACATGTGATGCATAGCATGGAAGTTAGGCCCTACCTTGTGCACAGTGGTGCAGTCTATCAACTCGTGGCTGTTCTCAATGTTGCAGGCATTGAGAACCTAGCTCAGGGCCAAGCCATTGCCAGCACAAAGCACTGCTTTGTCTGGATTGTTCTTTCTTTATGATCATTGCAGTGGGTATAATGCAATATTTGGAAGCTTAGTCCAGCCCTAACACAAACTCTAACCAGAACCCTAAATCTAATTAACCCTAAAAAGTCACTACCACCATTCTCTGGGCAAAGAAAACTTGATGGCATTGATGTGGGAAATGTAACATAAGTTAATTATGAGGATGTAAGATCACTGGTGGCTGGGGTTGAGCAGCAGGGGAAAGTAAAAAAAAAAGCATTGTGTAAAAATTTGAAGAACGTTCTGGAATAGGACAGTGGGGAAATCCACACAACACTGAGAATACACTGAATGCCAGCAAGCTGATTACTTTAAACTTCATTAAAATGTTAAATTTTATTTATTTTGTTCTGTCACTAACAAATCTCTGAGAAATAAGAGTAGTGATGAATACAATGATAAATAAAACTGGAAGAGAGGGGAATGGGTGAAGAGCTGTCCACAGTTAGAACTCAAGAGATGACTCCTGCTGTGGAGCACCCAGGAGGTCCAGCTCTGCAGCTGATGGACAAAGGAATCCAGGTGCTGGCTCTTGCTGTGGGGCCAGAGCTGGTGAGGGAGCTGCAGATGGAGCTGGCACAAGGTCAGGAGGTGCAACTTATGCATGGGCTGATACTGGCCCTGTAATTTCAGGAAGAGAAAATATCACCAACTGTTCATGGATTTCGTGGGGCAAAAACCTTCCCACTGCCTTTCAGAGGCAGCTATGTGCACCAGTTCAGCCCTAGCAAAGCCTCCCTGACTACATCCCCACACTGACTGCTGAAGATCTCATGCTCCTGGGTCACACAGCATTTGGGCACTTTGCTGAGTTCCAAAGCATATCCCCTGCCCACAAGCCCATAAACTCTGGAGCTCAGGCCAGGGAGATTCAGGATGCTCTAGCTGTTCCTGAAGAAGCTTAACCTGGGGATCTACATGGAAGTAGAGTTCCAATGAAGACTCAAGCACAGAAGATGTGGACCTGGGGCAGAAGGGAGCCGGCTGAGTGAGAGGCCTGATATACCTGGGCAACTCATCTGTGGGGGGTGTAGGACTTCTGCCCAGTCTGTACAGCATCCAGCCACAGCCTCTTCCACCCACAGTGTGGCATTTTGGGCCCACGGAGCCCTTAGAGGCTGAACGAAGTCTCTGTGAGAGGGAGATCTTGAATAGATGTGACACACTTGTACTTTCTGACACATTGTCTCCCTGCCCCTCCCCAGTGCAGTAAGCTTAGTGAAGGCAGTGACTGCTCTATGTCATGTCATTGCAGTCAATGGATCAGGGCTGCTGCTCCATGAATATCTGAGAAGTGAGAGGTAAGTAGGTATCTGTCTTGCCTCTCTGCAGTCTCTAGCTTAGGCAGTGATCAATTGCTGTACCCACTTATGCATGGTCTGTACCCACACTGAGGGAGACCTGGGGTCCAGAAAAATGGCTTTTAGGTGAGCAATATCTGTTCTGCTGCAAATGGTGACTCTGTGGCCTCCAAAGAACATTGTAACTCAAAAGGGCAGGAGTTGCATCTGCTCTGCTTACAAGGTCATGGCCAATAACCTGAAATGTGTCTGCACACTGTGTGTCTTCATGTGTATTTGTAGCATGATTACACCTATTTGCTCTTCCATGATATGTGACAGTCATGGATTCTTTGCTGTCCTCAGGGTTTCCTGCATTGAACAAACACTGAGGCCCATATAGTGACTCTCCAATCTCCTTTCCAAAGAATAGAACAGCTTCCCCCAAGTGCTGGTCAGTAAAGGGGATGGAAGATCATTCATGGGAATCAGCACAGCCTCTACTATATGTCTTCATGGGGCCAAGGCCACAGCTAACCACTTTGCCTGGAGCCCCCATTTCATCCCCAGTGACCCTGAGTTCTCAATTCACTCAGCACCTCATCATTCAGCATTGTAAACTGGGGTTGAGTGATCAACTTGCACATGACCAGGACCTGAATCTGCAGGTGGCCAAGTCTCACTGGGCTGCTAAGGTAAGAACTCACCTTCTCAGATTTGGTGCCTGTGGGGTTGAGATGTCAGTCATGGACGAAGCCAGAGAGGAATGCCCGAAGCTGGGCAGCTGTCCAGGAAGGCTAAGTCCAGAGTTTCCTTCAGCCTGTGAGGTCCATCTGCCTGTACCTGGCTTGCTGTACAGACCTCTGCCAGGCCCTCTGCTGGCTGACTTCCAATCTGTGATGAGACAGTGGAGAGACATGGAATTGGTGTCATGCACATGACTTCTCAGAAGGGTTGGAGCTGAAGCAAAGCCCACATGCCAAATGGCCCACAGAGGCTTGTGGTACAGGGCTCACTAAGGAATACTACCATGCTCACATCGCTTCAATGGAGGACAGGCAGTATAGAAGTCTATGCATTAAGAAAACCTATGAGTCTTAAGATGGCCTCCAATTTTAGAGAGAAGAAAATGGAGGATCATTCTGGATTCCCAGATCCATTAATACGGCCCCACAGAATGTTCCCCAGTTTCCTGATAGAATGTCCAAAGGAAGGAATTAAGTTACCCTTCCATAGCCATGGAAGGTGAGCAGCTGTGTTCACTGCTCTTTTCTTGTGCTCATTTAGCCCTGAGGCTCCTATGATAGGAACTGCGGTGCCTGAAAAATTCCTGTAAGACAAGTGCCAGAGAAATGGACAGAGTGGACTGACATTTGAGGTGAGCACATCTGTGGTGAGTTGATGATGGGTAAGAGCTGGAGATAGGGTGGAGAGGCAGCCAGCTAATGGTCCATGGACACCAGGCCTAGGGCTGAAAATGAAATACAAGGGCAGAATTCAATCATGCCAAGAAATGAAGTGACTTTGTGTTTGTATCCCATTTCCCCTTCTCCCACCAATGTGTGTAAGTGACCTTGCCTGTGACAAGGTAGACACTGAGTAGAGAGGATATGGTATTTGAGCACTTGGAGTCTAGATTCCTTGAGAGCAGGACCACAGGCGCAGTGTTTGACAAGTCCTTGATGGATGTGCTTAAAGGGTTAATCTGACCCTAAATTCCCCTCAGTCCTCTATGGGCCACTATACAGTCCCTTCTGCTGACACACCCTGCATCAGAGCAGATATCTATTGTTATTGTGGGTACCGTGTTGGGAGCAGGGACATGTCACACAGGGCCCAGTTGCCAACTCCATGCCCATGTCCTGTGTACAGCTCTGTAGGGCCAGAGCCCCAAAGCCTGGAGAAAGCCTGAGGCTCTGAGAAACCACAGGATTCCCTTTGTTAAACAACATAAACTTATGTTCCTCAAAGACAAAAAGCACTGTCCCAGACTTCTACGCAGGAGGACAGGAGATGGCTCTGGAGGCTGTGGATAAGCATGGCCGATTCCCTTCTCCTCCTGCCAGCCCTGTCCTAGATGGGAATGTGAACGTGACAGTGGCCCAGGCTCAGTTTCCCTGACCCTGCCCAGGAGCATCTTCCCTCAGTGCCTGTCCTCAGACCCCCTCACACTGATGACCTAGGGAGGGAATTATTTATGCAGACTTACAGTGGAGGCCAGGCCTAAATAGCCTTGTCCTGGAGTGTGTGTCTCTGAGTGGCTGGTGGCAGAGCCTAGGGACATCTGGCCTAGTCTCCCTCTTCTGTCTGGATGCCTGGGGACTAGGCCTGGTGAATCCTGTCCTGTGCTGCCTTTGATGGTTGGGCAGTTCCCGGTGAGCATCCTGAAGTATCTTGTCTGAATGAACCATCCTCTCACTAGTTCCCAGGTAATTTTACCATGGCGGGTTCTGAGGCTGGGGTTTTGAGGCCTGGGAATGCAGCATAACATATTGACTTATCACTCTCTCTAGCCAAGTGCCTGTGAAGGCCAACTGTCACCAGACCAAGGTGCTTGGTGACCAGATCCTTCAGAGTTCTGTTTAGATCCATTGCCAAGCAAATGAGGTCATACCCTAGGGTCCATAGCTGGGCTGCCACCTCTGATGCCCAATTTATTTTTATTGTGGAATAAATCTGTTCTCCTTAGAAAGAGCAGGTGAAAAACTGGAAAACTGAGTGTGGTTTTACACTTTGCTACACTTTGAAAGTTGAAATGCAGCAAATGTGTAGATGCTTCATATGTGGCAGGCATGGTGCCAAGCACACAATTCCATCCAAAGGGTCCCTTGTCTCTGAAGATGAAGGGTTCAGTGTCTTCACTTAGATATCTGTCACATTTTCAGGTGACTTGTTTTCCTGGGCATATGTTAGTTTCATTTCAATTCCATTAGGGAGCATGGAGATGTTCCCAGATTGCCCATAATATTTTTCCTTGAAGGATGAGAATGTTTCATGTTAAAACTTCCACATGTCCAGGGGAGGAGGATTCCTAGCAAGTCTTGCTCTCACATGCCTATGAATGTTTACTTATGAGTCCCTGGATGTTTATTTACCTCAGCCACACACTGTAGTGCTCCATACTCTGACAGCCTGTGAGGGGGGACAGCAGGTGGTGAGAGCAAGGGAAGGCTTTGCAAGGCTATGAACATCATTGCCCCATGTGGATGAAGGACCCATGCATGTCACTCCGGGGGAACTTGTCTCCTAGCAGCTGCTATCACTTCCTGTCTTCCCATCCCAAACAGACCATGAGCTTTGTGTCCCTCCTGGGTAGTTTGCCTTTCCTGTAGATGATGGTGCTGAGCCTGTTTAGTGGCAATGCTCTTTGCTTGATATACTTCAAGCAGTGTCTCCATGCTGACGTCCCCCTGTGCTGTCACTACCTGCTATTATGGGGCTGAACCAAACAACTGCCACTTGTTCATGCATGTGTCACCTATGTGCTGATGGGGATTGTTCTGTTTATGGCTTGATTCTAGAAAGCAGGGTACCATAGCAATTTTTATTCATGTTCTTGTGTGTATATACACTTTTATTTCAAAGAAAAGTGCTTGAAGGTGAAATTACTGGATCATATTTCTGTTGTATGGCTAATTTAGAAATTCTTAAAGTCTCTTTGGAAGCAGTGGATTGAAGCAGAGTTAAGTGGTTGGTTTTTGTTTTGTTTTGTTTTATTATGCTATACTATGCCATGCTATGTTATGTTCCACTATGTTATGTGTTGGTTACGATTTTGAAACTCCTTCAGCATGTTTTCAGTGCTTTCTGATTTGACTTTGAATAATCAACCTGAGAAAATGTAAGAATATAACATAATCTGACTAATTTTGCTTTGGAGAAAATTTAAAAAGGAAAACCCAGTCAGGGATGTTGGTGCACACCTGTCATTCCAGTACTCAGAAGGTTGAGGCAGGGGGATTGTAGTGAGTTTGAGGTCATCCTGGGCTACAAGATAAGATGACCAGCCTGAACTGCATAGCAAAACCCTTTCTAAAAACAAAATGAAAGAAAGAAAGAAAGACGAAATAACATAAAAATGAAAAGTCAAAAGTCATCTGTCAATTGAGAAATCAAATCTTTGTGAGGTTTTCTTGAATATGTGTTTTAGTCAACACAACTAGCATAAGATTTACCATCATGTAGGCATTGATGTTCTACCTGGTGTTTGTATTGTTTTAATTTTTTAAAGTTTTTACTGAAATGAGTGCAGATATGCTACAGAATATACCCTCTTAGGATATGAGTAGCTCAGTATGAAGAGAATTTGATCATTCTTATTTTTTCTGTCCTAAATTTATATTTTGAACAAAAATTTGATAAAGGGATTACTATCTTTTTTGAAATAATGATAAGAATCTTATAAAGATACTCTTTTTGAGTGTATAAAATGGTAAAAGTGATTATAGATTAATAGTGGTTAATATACCTTGCACTGGGATTTCTGGAATTTCTAAATGATGGATATTTTCATACATTTGTAAAATTATTTACAAATTTTAACACATGGTCTCACTATTTTTCCAAGTTTCCCAGGCTAGGCTTAAATCTTTCCTCATTCTTCCTCACCCTCCCAGAGTGCTGGGATTACAGGTGTACATTATCCTGCATTGGCAATTGATAGCAATGTTGTGTATTCATGGAATAAAATGTTCAGCTTCGGTTTTTAGACACTTGGCAGAAAGAATTGATCTACTTAAGCTATCTGCTACCTTCCTAGCCTGCAGTTTCTTTCACAGAGACTAAGACTGAAAATCCCATTAACACTGTTTTGGAGTTGAAACTAATAAAATCTTAACTGTGAATTTAAATTAACTTAGAATGTAATGTTTAGAAGAATTACATAACAGTAGAAATGCAAACTGAAAGAAATATAAGGGGCACAAGGGGAGGGAAGGGAAAGGCAATACTTTGCAGGACTTGGTCCTATGCACAGATCAGGATGTCTACCATGGTGCCAGCAACAGCCCCAGCTCTGAAATTCATGAAGTCCTGGTACTGAACTGGGCATAGCTTTCACATTGATCCCAGATCTGGTGAGGTCACTGGAGGTGGATCTCGCACAAGCTCAGCAAGTAGGACTTGAGCTCAGTCAGGTACCAGCCCTGCCTCAGAGGACGGAGCAAAATCACCCACTGTCCTTATCCTTGCAGGCCCCAAAGCCTCACAAGGCCTCTCAAAGACAATTCTGTGCACAAATCCACCTCAGCAAAGCTTCCTGTTCTGCCTTGCCCCACTCACTTGTGCATGCCTCATTGTTGCAGAAGGCCCCAAGTTTGAGAGTCTTTCTCCATGTAAAGTTACACATGCCCTCCCCAGAGAATAATAGAACAAGGCCAAATCTTGCTCTCTGTAGTTCTCATCTTCAGTGATCTCAGGTTGTTCCAAAAGACTCAGTTTAGTTTGGACTGGGTGTCCCAACTTGGTAAGCACCACCTACCAGGAGTCAGTAAAGGAAGCACTGGTCCTAGGGAGGACAATTGTAAGCAGCAGTACAGGTCCAGCCTCCCTCCCAAACTTCCCTCCCAAGGCATCCTGTGGAGTTTGACACCAGCCTCTTGCTCCAGCTACAGAGAGCCCAGCCCCAGCCATCACTGTGCCCTGAAAGGGGCAATGCTGACCCAGGCAGCCCTCACATGCTAATTTAAGTGCCTGGACAGTGCTGTGACCAACTGTCCTCCATTCTTCAGGAAACCTGAAATGCATCTCCCTTTCCCGACTTCATGGCATGTTGCCTCTGTGAGAAAGAGATTGGTGTCTTCAGTGTTACTCTACTCATGGGTACTCTACAGGGTGCTGCTCTCTAACTATTTGAGAAATGCAGATGGAGTGTGTCCTGCTTGCCTTTCATTCATCTTCAGTTCATATAGTGATGCATCACTCCATTCTGTGTGCCTTCCCATGACATCCCTCCTCTATTTTGTGTCCTCATGTACAGAGGTCAGGAACATAGTCTATAATATTGGTAGTATTTGGTCCAAGTTGATTGTGTGCCTGGACAAAATGAAAGCACAGGAGAGCAATGGTTGCATCTGCTCTTGGCATTACTTCATGGTCAGTGCCTGGTACACTCATGATTTAAAGCACCCTCCAGCTCCTTCCATGATGTCGGTGTGGACCTGAGTCCTCTGGTATCCCCCAGAGATTCCTGCTCTGCATACCATAGAAGCCCATGAAATGACTCTCTGTTGTCCTTCACAGTGAAGAGAACAACTTCACCGAGGCAAGAGTTCCTTGGTAGGAGGCAAAGCTTCCGCATAGGAAAGAAAAAACAGCAGTGTAGCCGGGGTGCCATTTCTGAGGAAAAAGACCTGTATTTAGACCCAACTGCTCCTTCTGACTTCCTATGTAAACCTAGGTAAAACATCATGCACTATAGATGTCATACTGTCATCTGCTTCCTCGGGACCTCATCAGAGGTGTGAGATGACATTTGTGAAAATTGGCAGCTGGTATACCAGGTACATAATGTATAGAAATAGAGGAGAAGTCTGGGAAGGGTTGGGATGGAGGTGAATACAGTGCATGCTGGTCTGGTTCCTCCTTCCTGGTCATGGAAGTGACACTCACCTCTGGACATGTTTCCCTGGTAGCATCATGAGGAGACAGAAGTTCATCAGTTTGGCCATCCTTATGTTCCCTAAGCAGTGCAATTGCTTCTATGTATTGGTATTTTAGCCTCAAGTGCAGAAATTTATTGACATCTCATAGAATGACCCCTGGGTACAGCCTGGAGAGAGATAGCAATCAACCATGTTCTAAAGGTGGTCAGCCAGACTATAGCAGTAGATTTGGAGTTGGTTTTTAAAAAATGCCTAGTGAAATCAGTAGAGTTTTGAGTCTCTGTAATCCCCATGCTCTACCAGACTAGGGCAAGAGGGTCACATATTTGAACCCAGACTAAACAACTTAGCTGCACAGTGAGACTCGGTGTCAAATTTAAATTTCAAAAACTAAAAGGGGCTGGGGATGTTGCTCTGTGGGAAGGCCCTCAGTTCAACCTTCCTATATAAATACAAAACTTATTACCTTGTGAAGAAGCTGAATCAAGAGGATTCAACAATTTCCTTGGGGCAATATAGAACAAAATTCCCCTAGGAACCTTAAGCCATGATTGTCCAAAATGGTCTGAGATTCAGTAATTTGTAAGAGAAAGTGAGTCAAGTTGTAGGCAATGTTCATCCATCTTCAAGAAGCAGAGGTGAGGCCATGTCATGCTGTTGTGCTGTCTGCTGAGATGTCATGGGGATGCAGTGTCCCCCTGGGAACACCACAGCTTGTAGAGCTGCATTTACCAAAGGTCACCATGAAGCTCTGTGCCTGGACACTGTATATGCAGACCCATGGACAGTAACTGGTCCTACCCAAGGTTCTATGACCATGACTGAAAAATTCCACTGCTAAGAATCTAACACACAAAATGAGATTTACAAAGGTGTTTGCTTCCTATGGGATAGAGCCTGACAGGACTCTGTCTCCACATCCTAGATGCAATCCATGAGGAGCTGTTCCCTGAGACACACTCCCCACCCAACAGTTAAAACACTCAGGCTGACCCTAAAATGAGACCGAAAGAGTAGCACCTAGGAGGGAGGCCACTGTTCCTGGATGGAACAACAGCCACTATGTCCTATATTATTCACTCATATTGCATTGTGTATTTAACCATAATATGTATTTGTTGCCCCAGAAAAGATACTGGATAATTTACTGAATGTGATTGACTAACCAAGTACATTAGCTTAAGATTCTGCCTTCTCACAAAAAAGCAACATTAAAAAGTCACATCCAGCACCCTCTGGCTGAAGAGAAACTTGATTTCATTGATGTAGAAAATGTAACAGAGGTAAATTATGAGGACATAAGATGAGTGGTGGCTGGGATGGAGCAGGATGGTGAAAAGAAGAAAACACCTTTCTGTACAAAATTGAGGAGGAAAATGTTCTGGAAGTGGACAGTGATGAAATTTGCAAAACATTGAGAATACACAGAATGCTACCAGGCTGATTATTTTAAACATTACTGAAATCTTAAACTTTATTTATATTAGTCCCATCACTGCCATACCTCTGGGAAATAAGGGTAGCAATGAATACACTGATAAGTAAATCTGTAAGAGAGGGGAATGGCAGGTGTGTGTCAAGGGTTCCCTGCAGGTAGAACTCAAGAGATGACTCCTGCTGAGGAGCCACCAGGAGGTCCAGCTCGGCAGCTGGTGGAGAACTGAACCCAGGTGCTGGCTCTTGCTGTGGTGCCAGAGCTGGTGAGAGAGCTGCAGGTGGAGCTGGCACGAGTTCTGTCTGTGCAACTTCAGCATGCACTGGAATTGCCTCTCCAGTTGCAGGAGGAGAAAACATCACTGACATTCCAGGGACCTCTCAGGAACAAACCTTGCCACTGCCTCTCAGAGGCAGCTGTGTGCATGAACACTGCCCCAGTAAAGCCTCCCAGACTGCATCCCCAAAATGACTGCTGAGGGGCTCATGTTCCTGGGTCTCCCATCATCTGGACATATTGCTGAGTTCCCTAGCACATTCCCTACCCTAAAGGCCACAGCCCACATCCCAGGGCTCCTTACCCTGTGCCTTAGGCTCCAGGATCGTAGGAGGCTCCAGGTAGTCCTTGAGAAGCTTGGCCTGGGGAACCACCTTGGAGTTCAGCTCCAGTGAGGAGTCAAGGACAGGAGATGTGGACCTGTGGCAGACAGGGAGGCAGCAGACCGAGAGGTCTTGCCTCTCTTCACACACTACCTACATAAGTAACCTTAGGGAGGGCACCTGGACTTCTAGCCCAGCAAGTGCAGGATCCACTCCCACTGTCTCCAAACTACAGTGTGGCACTGTGGGCCTTGGGAGCCCTGAGAGGCTGACAGAATGCTCCATAGGATGCAGTCCTTGCTTAGTGGTATGACAGCACTCCCTTCCTCAGGGAAGCCTGATACAGTGTCTCCCTGTCCTTCCCCACTGCGTGTCAGCTCAGCAAAGGCAAAGACTGATATCTGCCATGTTTTTGCACTCAAGGGCTCAGGACTGGTGCTCCATGAATATCTGAGAAGTGAGGGGTCATCAGTGTCTGTACTGCTTTTCTGCAGTGTCTAGGTCAGGCAAACATCTCTTGCCTAGTTCTCTTTGCCTCTGTACAACTCCTCCAGCATGGTCTGTACCCACATCTAGGGAGGCCTGGGACCCAGAAAAACTGCTTTGAGATGAACAATGTCTGTTCTACTGCCAGTGCTGACTTTGTGACCTCCAAACAACATCAAAACTCAAAAGGGCAGTGTTTGTACCTGTTCTGCTTACAGGACCATGGACAATACCCGGAAAAGTGTGTTCACACAGGGTGTATTCATGTGTATTTGTGGCTTGATGACATCGGCCCACTTTCCAATGATACCTGTGGGCCATGGACACTTTGACATCCCCAAGAATTCCTTCCTGAGCACACCCCAATCTCCAATCTCCTTTCCAATGAGTAGAACAGCTTTCTGCAAGTGTGGGTCAATGGGAAGGGGGTGAAAGGTCATCCCTGGGAATCAGCATAGCCTCTGGGCTTCATGGGGCTAAGGCCACAGCTGTCCCCTTGCCAAGGAGCCCCCATTTCCTCCTCAGTTACCCTGCACTCTGCATCCATTCAGCACCCCTCTTTCAGTGTTGTAAACTGAGGCTCAGCTGCTTGCTCATGGCCAAAACTTGAATGCACAGGAGGCCAAGTTCCAAAGGGCTGCTCAGGTAAGAACTTACCTTTCCAGTATCTGAACTTTTCCTGGACTCGTTGTCTGTGAGTGGCTGGTAGTTGAGCCTAGGGATAACTGTCCTGGGGTCCCTCTTCTCTCTGGGAGCCTCTGGCCTGGGGCTGGTGAGTCCTGTCCTGAGCTGCCCATGATGGTTGGGTATTTCCAGGTGAGCTTTCTGAAGCATCTGGGACAAGTGAACCATCTTCTCATACATTCATAAGTCATGTCCAAATTTTCCTTATGGCTCCTTACAATTGCTTCCTTCTATCCTAAGCAATGCACCTGCTTTTTGTCTCTGGGACTCACTTTGTATTTTCTAGAGGTGACAGGTCTGTGACCACCCACTATACAGAGTGTTTTTGTTTTTGTTTGGGGGGTGAGCTAACAGTTTTTTCAATCCTCATAACCATGTGAGGTTTCCCATGTGCTGCTCCCTGTCAGTGGCCAAGCCATCACATCCCACTGTGTGAATGAACCACAAATCCTCATGCGTCCATCAGCTGAGGCCTTGTGTATTGTTTCCAGTTTTAGTCTTAAAAATAAGTTTGCTGCAGTCATTCTTGTGTTTGTATAGCTGTAGCACTCATTTCCCTGGGGAAGATACTTAGTGTGAAGTTGAATATTTCGTGCCTTGAATGTTTAACTGTCTTTCAGAGTAGTTCTTCAAAACAGAATTAAGATTTCTGGCTCATCCTGTGAGTATTTTTAAAACCTGCTCTTATGTTTTTCAGTCTTTTTGGGTTGATTTTATAAAATTTACCTAAGGAAAGGTTACTTCTATTACACAAAATTCACCATTTTTTTGACTTTGGTTAGAATTTTAAAGGTGGAAATAACCTCAAAATACTGTATATATGCATATATGTAAATCACATATAATTTTAATATCACAAAGTTTCTGCTATGTGATGATTAATATTCATGGTCACCTTCATGGGCTTGAGAGCTGTTCAAGGGATTAGTAAACTGTACTTCTGAGCTCATCTGTATGGGTCATGGAGGAATGATTCTAGGTACTCCATCTGGTCTCTGGCCCCTTCCTCCCTCGCACTGTACCTCCACTCTGCTTCCTGACCACCAGGAATTGTGCAGCTTTGCTCCATCACACCCTCCTGCTGTGGTGTCCCTGCCTTGGAACCAGGCAGGACTGACTCCCCTGAAACCATAAGCCAGATTAAACTTCTCCTCTTCTCAGCTGTGGGTCTTGGATTCTGTGTCCTATTAATGGGAAAGCCTGACCAAGACAATTGTTTTTATGTTTACATATGTGCTTCAACCTACATAGCTTTTATAGAATTTACGATAATTTCACCCTTACTTTCTGGTCAGATGTTGGAATTGTTTTCAATTTTATTATCCTTTTAAATGAGATGTTCACAAATATGCTGTTAAATGTATTCTTTCCTGATTTAGAGATTTTGTGACTAATGGAACTGTATTATTCTAAAATGTAAATATTTACTTATTTTTATAATTCCATTTATATAAATACCCAGAACAGGCAATACCTTAGAAAGTATGGTAGTGGTCTGTGGCTGAGTGTGGACTGGAGAATGACAGTTTAACGAACCTAGGTTACCACTGGGGTTGGTGGAAGTGTTCTTTAACAGGCATGGTGAGGGTCTCACAGCCCTGAGTGCATGAAATGCCACTGAGCTGTGTGCTCCAGGACAGATGCTGAATTTTAGATTGACTTTTACCTTAATAAAGAAAGAACCACAGATGAGGAGTCTCCCTACCCCTGACTACAGGTAGAGTGGGAGCCCGCTGAGGACAGAACTGGTCATGGAAACATTTCCCAAATACTTCTTCTTCTCCCTCCTCTGCCCAGAATGAAGTGATCAGAGATGTGTTACTGAGTGTAGGTGAAAAAAACAAGTGTGCACAGTCAGGACACTGGAGGCTTCAATTGAAATTTTGTCCTGTGAGTGATATATGGGATGTGTGTTATGATCAGGACCCGGGAGCACACTACTCATCAAAAAGTCAACAGAGAGTCACAGAAATGTCCCTGAGTCCACTCATCTCTTCTGTCCTCTTTATCATATCCTATCTATTGTCTAAAATATGTTAAAACCAGGCAGGACTGACTTCACTGAAACCATAAGCTAAATTAAACATCTCCTCTTCCAAGTTGTGGGTCTTGGATTCTGTGTTCTACTAATGGGAAACCTTGACCAAGACAATTGTTTTTATGTTTACATAGGTGCTTCAACCTACACAGCGTTTGTAGAATTTACCATAATTTCACACTTCCTTTCAGGTCAGATGTGGGAATTGTTTTCAATTTTTTTATGCATTTAAATACTGAGCTGTGTACAAACATACTGTTACATGTCTTCTTCATGATTTAGAACTCTTGTGACTAATAAAATTAAATTTTTGTCAAATGTAAATATTTACTTATTTTTATGCTTCCATTTGTATAAATATCCAGAACAGGCAAATCCTTAGGAAGCACAATAGTGGTTCATGACTGAGGGTGCAGAATGGAGAATGACAGTTTAACGAACCTAGGTTACCACCTGGGATGGTGAAGGTATTCTTTACCAGGCATGGTGAGGGTCTCACAGCTCTGAGTGCATGAATTGCCTCTGAGCTGTTTGCTCCAGGACAGATGCTGAATTTTGTTTAATAAAGAAAGAAGAGCAGATAAGGAGTGGCACTAACCCCACTACAGACTTGTGGAGTGGGAGCCTCCTGAGGACATCACTGGTCATGGAGATCTTTCGTAAATGTTTCTTTTCCTCCCTCTGCTTAGAATGAAGCCATCAGAGACATGTTACTGAGTGTAGGTGAAGACTCTGATGTGCACAGTCAGGAGATGGGAAGTTTTAACTGTAAGTTCTGTCTTTTGAGTGATATATGGGATGTGTGTTATGATCAGGACCCGGGAGAGTATTACTCCTCAAAATGTGAACAGGGTGACAAAAAATTGTCCCTGAATTCACTCATTTCTTCTGTCCAATTTATCATCTCCTATCTACTATTGAAAATATGTTAAAATATGCACAACACAAAATCCACTAATTTTGTCAGTGAGTTAAGAACATTTACCTTGTGCAATTATCAGCACCATCCTGCTCCAAAACTCTGTTTCTGAGCAGAAACTGTGAACCTTCCCAACAATAGCATCATTTTGCTACCTTCAACTCCTAGAAATACCATTATACTGTCTGTCTCCATGAAATAGACTCTTATGGGCCATCACATATTTGGAATCATATAACATTTCCTTTTCTCTCTGTTTTATTTCCCTTAACATAATATGGCAGGATATATTTACATAGCACTTTTGTTCATCCACCATTTGGGGTTTTTTTTGCCCATGTTTTGGCTCTTAGGAATAATCCTATTGTGAACATGGGAATGCATATATATGCTTGAGCTCCTGATTTCCGTTAAGGTGTATAAACTTATTTAGAATTGTTGAATCATAGAATGATTCTATAGAATTTGGAGAGGACGGCTATGTTGTTCCCTACAGCAGTCAGTCCATTTTACAACCCCATCAACAGGACATGTGGTTTGGGTTTCTCACTGAGATCCTCTGGGCCAGGGAGCAGTCACAGAATTTAATCAAGCTGCTGTTCCTGATCCTTGGTCTGCGGAGCCTCAGAATACACTCCACCTGATGGGTTTGTGTGGCACATGAGGCAGTAGGAACAAAGAGGGACTAGATCCAAGCCACACCCAATTTAGGGTCAGTTCTGCAGTGATGTGAACTCTTTAGAGAATATCCCCTTCTACACCATGGAAACCAGTAGCCTAGTGACCCAAACCTTTTAGCTCCCCACTCCCCAATGAAGCCCAGAGGCCCCACAAAGCTGACCCTTTGCAGGGTGAATGTGTGGATGTTCCACTTTCTGTGTTTTAGGGGAAAGAGCTAGATGAATCAGCTGTTGCTCCTACAAGTTCAGCAGAAATCTGATTGGCTGTGTCTCAAACTTAGTTGCTGACTCTCACAGTTTCCAGTGAACTGATGTTCAGGCTGGGATCTGCCTTGCATGAGCTGAGGAATCAGACCCAGTTTGAATGCCCTGTCCATGCCTGGGACCCCAGTGAGTGCCATAGGCAAGACAGGAGACCTGGGCATGGAATCCTCACACTTCAGGTCTCCTGAATCAGTTAGAGGAAACCTTTTAGAGAACAAGAGCCAGTGCTGCAAGCCAAAACCCACTTATTTATTGCACTGTCTACACTGCAACTAGATCTGAATACTGAACTGAAGTTTTAGTTTAGAAAAAACTGCTCATCCATTGACATATTTTGCTTGAGAGAAAAACACAATCACAAAACTTTCAATGATACAACCTTTTATTGAAAAGTGAAGGTTTGCATTTGGTATGCTTTCACACAATTAATGTTATCTTGGCTGTTGCATGCACACTGATAGTTTGTCAAAGGTTGGCTCATACTGCATTCATTTCAGAGCAACACATGCAATACTCAAGTCATCTGTTGGTCTGTTTCATATATCAGATTTAATATAATTCAAAGCTGAAAACAGTGGTCCCAAAGCAGAAGATGATACACAGTAACAAATGCAATCCCCAGTGTTTTCATCGACTTAATGGATTTTTGTCTTTTTGAGACAGAGGCTCACTATACAGTTCAAGATGACAATCAACCTGTGAGTGGAAGAGACCAGACAGGAGAAGGAACCAATGAAGGTGAGAAACAGGGAGCCATGAGAAGAAAGACATCTACAACTACATGAAGCAGGTCATAATGTAATGGCTTTGTGAATGAGTCAGTGTGTAAATCTCGCAAACATAAAGATAAATGAAAAAGTCAGACTCTCCAAAAACACAAACTGTAACTGTACATATATGGATATAAATGAGCATGCATATGTTTAATTGATAAAAACAGGACAAACTAATCTCTGGATAGGATTTATCTTGGGGGAGGAGAGGAGAAGCAGCCAGAAAAGAGCAGAAAAGGTGAATGTTCATTTCATTTATGAAAACTCATTGAATTCAACATTTTCCTTTATTATTCCTCATTACCAAAGCTTCACTTTCATTGCTGCCTTCCTACAAAACTTGTCAAAGTTGACTCGCTGCTCCGCCGCCACCTCCTGGCCATTCTGTGAACTACAATGCTGGACTGGAGAGGGCTCCTGGACCATTTGGGCTGAGTGAGAGGGATGCTGGTTAATACTTTTTGCAGAAGACAAAGCCAGCCAACCAACCAAGCCCTGTCACTGTGCAAACATCACTTTAGGGACCTTGTGCAAACAGCATCTCTCTGACCCAAACCCGCATGTGCGCACAAATGGAGTGGGACGAAGTCATCAACCTAATCACCTTACTCTGGTTGCCATCTCTCCTATATACCCTAGATCTCACCTACGACTGTAGTTTAGAGTCATAAATATGATAAGATGTCTGTATCACATGCTATATCATATAAAACCCTACATCCTTGATAAAAGAAATGTATTTGATATACCGTGAGATTAGCAATAGTTAATTTTATGCCATATAAAGACTTTGTGTACATTTACTTAGATTTTACACTTTAGGCAAAATTTAGATTTTTTAACAGACATCTGTAGAAATCTAATAAATTTAGGATAGAGCATTAATGACTATATATATATAGTTATTAACCAATATAATTATATATTATTTATGCAATAACAGAATGCTTATTTAATAAATTCCTGTAGATGTAGATCAAACTTTAAGTACCATGACCAACTTTAAAGAGATGTTCAAATATTTTACTGCTGTTTAACCTTTAGAAGTACACTGTGTGAGAGAGACCACTTGTTATTTTTGTATGCTCTAAACATATGCAGTCTTAACTCTGTACCTGAGAATCTCCTGATCTCAACAAAAATTGTCCTGGGGTGGAGACAGAACAACCAACCATGGAAGCAGTAGGCAGCTACACCCAGGGCTTTTCTTGACTTAGTTCATTCAGGAAGTTGCCACAGTCTTCTGTGCCACCACTTTGGGCCTTGTTTGTGTTGTCAAATTTTCTCACAATATAGGGACCTTCTTTAAAGAAGCAGGTGCCACTGTGAGGGGTTCACCAGTGGAGGACAGAGAACTCTACATGCACCTAGGAAAATTAGGGATGTACAGCTGCAGGCCAGGGTCAGGTCAGGGAGCTGACAACACTAAGAGTGAGCAGCAGATGGAAGGGAGCTGTTTCCTGACAGCCTAATGGAATGCTTGCAGAGGGCAAGCCAGGCTGAACAGGCATGAGCTGCGTGATGGTCGAGGATGAGGAGCCAATCAGATGTTAAGGGTGATCAGACATCAGGGATGGAGGCTTGTGGCCAACTGCCTTAGCAAGACACTTGCTAAAACTGGATAATGCAGATATGAACACAGAAGCCAAAAATGAACTGAGAGTGAGAAATATGAAATAAACATAGGTGAAAAATTAAAACAACACTGAGATTCCACCTCACCCTGAAAAGAATGTTTATGTCAAGAAATCAACCAATAAGAAATGCTAGAGTTGTTGTGGGCAAAAAGGAAGCTTCTCCACTGCTGGTGGGGAGCATAGACTGGTGCATCCACTGAGGAAATCAGTGTGGAGATTCCTCAAAAAACTAGGATTGCTGGTCCCATTTGACCCAGATATGGATAACAGATTAACTTAAACTAGATTAACTTCTGGTCACCCCAGGGACTTTGTGCTATACTAGGCCATATGAGTGTTTGTTCTGGAGGAAGTTTTACAAATGCATTGTGTTTAAGGTAAAAAATGCAGAACCCGGAGTCGCAGTGGAATGCTGCTGGTACAGCACAATTTGGTTTGCAAAGATGTGTCCAGAGGACTGGTAAATGTGAAGGCCAGGTATAGCCAGAGATGGTTCCTGGGAAATCCCAGCTTCAGGATACAAATGTATCCAACGTTACAATGTCTTTTTATCCTTCCAAGAAACTCACTGGAAAAAAAAATCCACTGTCTTCAAGATAAAAAGAGGCCTTAAACTGGGCCTTCTTTTGCCTTTTACCTAGAAAATGGGCCATTGCCTGTTGCCTGTAACTTGAGCCCCTGCCTTCTATAGATTCACAAATTACACAGATTTCCATCCCCCATAACACAGAAGCTGCCCAGCCCTAGACCATAATGGGCCTCATTCGCTGAGCACCTGCACTCTGTTCTGACTGCCTGCATCTTTGAATCTGCTTACTAAATTTACCTGAGGCTTTCCTAGGGATACATAGCAATTCTCCTCCATGACAAGACTGGAACCTCTGCACCAAGACCAGGATGAGTGGAGGTCCCCATCTCCTCTTTGTGGAGATTTCTCAGGCACTGTCAGGTGACCAGAGGATCCTGACTAGGGTTTGGTCAAGGAGAGAATAGTTGGGAGACATGAATGCAAGTGACACATGTCACTACCCACTAGAAGCCTTAAGAGTCAGGGCTGTGAAAGACAATAAAACAAAATCAGGAAAGCTAAGACTTTCTGAGGTAAGTCAGGAAATGGCTACAGGACAGTATGCAAACCCACTGAAGGTGAAACTGAAAGATGTTCCCTAGACTTAGAGAACAAATGAATATCTTCAAATCTTCCAACATCTTTCACCCAGGAACATCCTTGTTAACTAACTGTCAGATGCACATGTGACTCTGGAGTCTGTGTAATCTTGGAGCTGTCTCTGAAAATAACTCTGGGAATCCTCTACAACAAATTTCACTGTGTTTGTTTTATGGGGCTGCCTTGAGGTGGTGCACCTGAACTGCAACACGGTTTCCCATGTAACATTTCTTTAGACATCTATTTTTTGTAGTTGAGATTGAATAATTAGTAAAAATTCTTTTTCCTCTGCTGTAAGAAGTGCACTGTCCCACTGAGGGGATGGAAGTGCAGGCAACGTGAGTTGGACACCAGTGTTGGCCCCTGAGCGATGCACACATGAGAAACACTTCTTGTTTGTGTGTGTGAGCCTTTGGATTGTAATTGTCCCTCAGTGATCCTTGTGGTAGAGGCTTGGTCATCAGCCTGTGGCACCACTGGGAGGCCATCATGCAAGAATGTAAACATAACAACATATACAGAGGCTGGACGATAAAAACACAACTCTCCCTGCCTGCTGCCTGCTGCCTGCTGCTGCTGTGCTGAAGTCTGCCTCTCTGCTGTCTTTGGGGACCGCACAAGCAATTTAGCCCTTAGCCTCCTCCTCTCCAATAGACATAAAGGCAAGGGAGTAAAGTTCCCACCAGCAAGGAGTGGGTTGTCAGTAGGATACCCATGAGGGAGTCTTTATCTAGAAGTTGTTTAAAAAAGAGCTACCCTATGGAACACTACCTACTTTTCAGGGTTCCATCTAGGTCGTGTTGTGGGGAACCACTCAGACTGATTCATAGTTCAGTGACATCTAAAGACTACTGAGGACATGATCCTGCTTTTCTGCACAGGCACACAGTGGGGTACAGTTATGTAACCATGACTTAGCACAGGTGAACTCCCATGAACAAGTTAGAGCACTACACAAGAATGTAAATATGAGATAACAACCTGTGGAAGAATTATACAAGAACAATGGTTTTCTGCTCTGTTCCACTCTGCCTACCACTGTTGCTGATGGCTTCAACATGTACATTCTCTAATTTTGTGACTTTACCCAACAAAATCTTCATTGAGTCCCCAAAACAGGCCAAAAGCTGCTCACACAGTGCCCATGCACAGCACATGTACCCTTCAGCCAATGTCCTGCATGATCATGCTCTGGACAGGTCCCAAAAAACTGCAGGACAGTCAGCAGATGTTTTTGTAAGGTTCCTGGAAAGTCACAACTCAGCAGGCTCCATTTTGGTTTTCCTGACTCGATTTTGGTGCTGCTGTGCTTAATGCCTGGTAGAATCCTAATTGCTATTTCACTGATTCCTGTTTCAATGACGTAAACCTAAATTAATCACCCTGGAACCACATCTACAATAAATTGTTAACAGGAAAAGGGTGGCTAAAAAATGTAACAAAGATTGTTACCTCTCTACATAGAAAAAGAGCAAATATTTCTAATTTTTTCTCCTTGTTTGTTGGACATTTTGAAATGTGTAAATATTATCATAATTACCAAATCAATGACTGAGAGGCAAACAGAAAAAGAAAAATTAGAGGATTCAATGATGAAACTTCAAAGCTCCCCAGCATGGTGACCTGATTTAGGCCTCTGCTGACTCCTACTGCAGGACTACCCATTGTCCTCTTGTTTTCCTTAGGGAAACAAGAGCCTTGTTCTTCATCATTGATGGCCAGAGATGCAAGGCTGAAGAAGATGCCACAAAACAGTTTCCTCAGGCCACCTCTAACTCATGAACACCATGAAAATGCTGTTTCTCACCTCCAGTCTCTATACTGCTGCTAACATAAGTGATCATTTGTAAGTGAGAAAACAAAATGTGGAAAAGTGACCAGATCGGTTCAAGGTCATTTCTACAATAGGAGAGTTGGCATGTAGACCCTGTTCCTGGTGTCTGGCAGCTACCTCCCCACCATATGAAGGCAGGGGATCTTTTTGCTATAGTACATGGCTTGGGGCGAGGAGACCTTCTATCATTTAGCTTCTTAGCCTTGGACCTCTTGATTCATGTTCCACATGCAAGTGTCTGAGCCTTGAATATGGCCAACGATGTTTTCCCAGCAATCACTGCACTCCTATTACCTCCAAACCCCCGCACGTGCATGGGATTAGCAAGGGATTAAGCAACATATGCATTAGCATGTACCTGCCCACATGCTTTAAAATTTGTTCCATCTCTTTTCCTTTTTACACATTATAATTATTGATGCATACTAGTTGTATGGAGTAAGGGGATTCATTATGATATTTTCATATATGCATATACTGTGTATTGGTCAAGTTTGTCAACCCCTCTCCTATCTTCTCGCTCTCTCCTAACTCTCCTCCCAGACCTGTATAGCCCCTCTTCTACTTTAATTTTTAGTTTCCACATATGAGAGAAAACACGCAATATTTTTCTGTCTGAATTATTTTGTTTAGCATGATATCCTCCACTTCCCTGAATTTTTCTGCATATGACTGGATTTCATTCTTCTTTATGGTTGAATAGGGTTTGTGTCTGTGTCTGTGTGTGCATGTGTGCATGTGTGCACATGTGCATGCCACTTTTGCTTTGCCCATTCTCTTGCTGACACATACCTAGACTGATTGCTTGTCTTGGTTATTGTGAATAGTGCCTCTCTTGCTCCTATCTTGCTCATTAGCCATTGTTGTATAACAAAGCATTCCCAAACTCAGTGCCTTATTGCAAAATTTTATAATTGGCACTCAATTTTCTGGTTTTACTAGGCTCAGTTGGGTAGTTATTGATTACAGTGTCCTGTCAAATAACTTCAGTCAGCTTGGGGCTAAAACTGCAGTACATTCCCATGGCCTAAAGTCCAGCAATAAGAAAGGGAGGACTGGAACATATCTTGAGAGTAGAGCACTTGCCTAGCATGCAGGAGGTCCTGACTTCCATGCCCAGCATGAGATTGTATAACAGCTTACAATTGATTTTTAAGACCACAGGGAGAATGGAACATGGATAGAGGAGCATTATTTGCTATCATAAAGCAAAAGAAATGACAAGCTTAATGCCTACAGAGAGGAAATCTGATGAGACTTCATTTCACTGCAGAGCCTTGAAAGGAGTGAAATTCTGTGTGAGACAAATCTATAATTGTGCTACTGCTGGTTTCCTTTCTGTCAACAAGAGCGCACCATTCTTGTGTCAGGCATTGAGTTGGGTACTGAGAAACAGTGATTACCAGTTGTGTGAGTTACTTTTCACTGGATGTTGAGACAAAATACCTGACACCCAACATGCAAGAAGGAAAGGATTATTTCTTACAGGTCAGAGGTTTCAATCCCTACTCAGTTGGCTCCAAGGCAAAGTGACATTTTGAGGGGAAGCAGATAATTGTGGCTGCAAACAGCAAGCATGAACAGCAAAAGAGAGAGACACACCTTCTTCCCTCAGGTACATTGCATGCTGGCTCCACTCCTGGGCAGGTGTATCACTCATACCACCAATCTGAGTGCTAGACCATGAACCAATAAGTAATACTGGATTTGGCCACATTCATTATTGCATGATGCTTGGGAGGGGCACTGACGTAAACTATGACACCAGTAGAGGCAAAGAGACTGCTCTCATACTCTCAGCATGAAGCTTATGGTCTACTGAGGTAAGGGGATATTTATCAAATCACTATCCAAGTATAGGCTGGAAATTCCTAATCTGAAATCTGAAGTCTGAAATGCTTCAAAATCCAAAATTTTGAGTACTGATGTAGTGCCAAATTGAGAAATTCCACAAAAAGAAATTTTGTTTCAAACACAAAATGTCATTTAATTGAGGTAATTGGTACATTTTAGATGTAAATAATGATCATGTTAATTGTGGGAAATTTGTACCATACATGATATTAATCTTTTTTCTCCATTCCCCTAACTTTCCTTCAACTCCCTTCATCTCCTTATTTATGGAAGGCTTGTTTGCTTCTTTTCTCATCATTTTTTTTTCATTTCGCTTCTTCCTTTCTCCCTCCTCCATCCATAATTCCCCATCTCATTAGAAAATGTTCAAATATCTATTTTATTTTAGTCCTTATCTACATTTTCAGTTTCCCACACCAGAGAAACAACACAATACACAGCTTAACCACAGAATTAATACAAATATTGTATAAAATTATCTTCAGGCTTGGAATATGAAGTATATGAACTATAAATAAATTTCATGTTTAGACTTGGGTCACATCCTAAAGACAACTTATGTCTATGCAAGTTCTCCAATAAATAAAAAAAATCAGAAATTCAAAACACTTCTTTGCCCAATCATTTTGTATAAATGACATGGAATAATGGGGATGTTCAATTAATAACCTCAAGGAAGAAGTAAAAAGGCTGATCAAAATATACAGCTAAGATTCAAATTCTTTAAATTTATTACAATAAGAGATACTCATTAATCCTCCTTAAAAAACACATTCTGAAAATAAATTAAATAAAATACACCTCCTTGCT
Source organism: Cavia porcellus (assembly GCF_034190915.1). Classification (NCBI taxonomy): domain Eukaryota; kingdom Metazoa; phylum Chordata; class Mammalia; order Rodentia; family Caviidae; genus Cavia; species Cavia porcellus. The sequence goes on from NW_026947517.1 coordinate 26,698,840, forward strand.
TCAAACACATTTCTCAATTTGTTCTTGCAATTTTTGGAGCAGTTTGGAAGTCCTCTTTTGCGAGTGTCTTTACAAATTGAGATGGAAATATAGTGAGTATTGCTGCTGAGTGCCATCCAATGGGAAGAATGGCTCATACATACACTATGGTGTGCCCTTATCCACCTGATTCACCAGATCTGGACCCTGTGACTTCTGACTCTTCTCCAAAATCAAAATGATCATGAAAGGTAAACAGTTTGAACTGCTTCAAACATTGAGGTAGCCACAACAGCAAAATTAAAGATCCTTATAAGAGGACTTCCAGAATTGATTCAGAAGAAAATGGCAAGAATGATGGAATCAGTGCATTCCAATGAAGGAGGAACTGGGTGTTGTGGTGCATACCTGTAAACTCAGCACTTGGGAGGCTGAGGCAGCAAAATCTGAGTTTGAGATTAGCTTGAGCAACACAGTGAGTTCAAGGCCAGCCTGAACTCCAAAGAAAATCCTGCCTCAAAAAACTAACAGCCAACAAGCAAAGAACACCTAGGTGATTGTTTTATCACAGTTTTGTGTTTGTGTGTAGATTACTGACTCACTGAAGATAGAAGACCTTCCCTGTGTGTGGTGGGCAACCAATAGGCCTGCATCCTGGAGGCAGTAAAAAGGGAAAGGAGAAAGTCTGGCTTCTGACTCTCCAGAAGAGTTTGAGTCCATGCCATCACCTTACGTCTCATTTCCAGGATCTAACACAGGTTCTTCTGCTTCCTGCCAGAGACTCTGCCAGGACTCTGCTGTGAGCTCCAGTTCTTAGACTTATGTGTTGATCTTTTGCATCTCCAATGAGCACCTGGCACTTTTGCGTTCTTCTCCACCAGGCTCTGGAGATGGCCTTCCTAAACCTCCTTTGTAAATGCTTATCTGTCACACACACACACACACACACACACACACACACACACACACATTAAATCTGATCTTCTAGTGCACCTTGACACAAAATGCCTCTAGCTAACTGTGCAACCTCCCCTGAACAATTTCATGCCTCGTTCATGTGAAAAATCCAAAGCAGAACTGCAGCGGTGCTGTGCTAATTATGGGTTAATTAACAGAGATGTTGGTGTTGGCCCCATTGGGTTAAAATTCTGTACACTGCTTTGTTATTGGAAAAGGTATTTAATGTTGGTGTCTAGGCTCACACAACTATGAAAATGAAGATAATTCCTAACTCACACTCTTGTAAGAATTAACATATGTAAAGCATCTCAAAGGGTCCCTGGCCTGACACCTATAAGTGCTACATATGCTTATTAATATGTTATATTGACATGTAATGTTATATTGACATGTAAAGATACTTTTTTTTTAATCGGTACCGGGATCGAACTCACTGCCGCCTACTTGCAAGGCAGGTGCTTATGCCGCTGAGCTAAATCCCCAGCCCCCATGTAAAGATACTTTTAAGATATAAAGAAATCAGACAATGGATACCGAAAGCACTCATTTCTGTGTAATAAAAGGACAACAACACAAATAACAATTGTATCTGAGCACTTGCTATAAGCTGGGAACCATAGGAAGATCTCTTTTTTGGATCTTCACAGTAGTGCCAAGAGATGAGTATTGTCTTTCATAACGCTTTGTTTTTTTAGTGGAAAAAATCCCACAATATTTCAAAGCGAAATAATAGGAGAATAACAATAGTGGAAACTGAGGCTCCCAGAAGAGAAGCAGTGTGCCTAAGGTGTCAGGCCTGGGAAGATTTGAGTCCAGACATCCATAAATTCCAAGCCTCAGACTCAGTCCACTGCTCTGCTTCCTGTCATAGCAGGCCTGGGGCTCAGAGTCTCCCACAAGCCTCATCAGAGACCTGCAACCACACCTCCCTTCAGCCTGACACAACCCCAAAGCCACGCCCCCTTCCTCATACACCCCCCCGCCACAGGAGGACTACATACCTATTGGGTCCCAACTTATTGGGGCCGCTGACTCCCACCACTGGCCTCAAGCAAAGATTACACTCCACCTGGCCCAACCTGCGCGTGCCGCGCCCACGGACTGTCCCTCGCCTTGCGCCTGCACATCCCACTCAGTCCCGCGCCGGCCCTGGCCTCGCCCTCACAGTGGATGCCTGTCTTGTGCACGGAGTCGCCATTTTGCCGCTAGAGAAGCCCTCTGGAGACCTGAACGCTCTTTCTTCAGCGTCCTAGCCTGCGGCGGTGCAGGGGCTGGGTGTGGGCCAGGTAGGCGGGCGGGAGCCGGCTGTGAGCGGCGGCGCGGCCCGGTGGCCCCGAGGTTAGCGGGCGCAGGTGACTGGGCGGGGAGTCCTGAAGGCGGGGTCGCGGGCCCAGGGCAGCTGGCACAGCTCTGGGGGCGACCCGGCCTCAGCCCGCAAGGCCCCTCTCTTCCTTCCTCCCTCCTCTCCTTCAGGGTTCGACACAGCCAGGCCTGGCCCACATCCCGGAGTCCCTGGCCCCCGCCAGGCGCTGCTGGGAGCCCGGCCCTGGTGTGGGACCTGCGGGAGGCGGCTCAGGTCTCACATGGCATCTGCTGTCACTGAGCCTGGCTGTGCCAATCCGGGGACATTTACCCCCAAAACGACGATTTCATTCCATTCCGAGCTCCTCCCTGCAGAGACTGAGAGAGGACCGAGATATTACAGTAAGATAGCAGTTATTATTCTATCTGCACATGCTTTGGCTCAAGTCAATTCCATTGATAAGGGGTTTCTGCTTCTTTTAATACTGGTGCCACTTGGGTGTTTATGTTTTGTAAACATAAGGAGACTGAATGCAGCATGGGGCTTTGACAACAAGGCAAAGTGTGATCAGTAGGGTTTAAAATTTAAAACCACAAATAAAAATAATTCACACACATTGTTGAACCCTGCTACAAAATATCCATCTTGCCCATATTCAGCTGTCTTTTACCACTACTACCCAGTTCTGCTCATATGATTTATATATTTGCATAGTGTTGAATACTTATACACATAGGTAGAGGTTTATTTAGTTATCCTGTTACTGACCATGTACAAAAGTCTAGTTCCTCTTAGAAAAATTGCATTGAGCATATATCATTTTTTCTTGGGACAAATTCCAGAATTTGGAAATACTAATTCAGAGTACTCTGTTCTTTCCCTGACACTTGACATGAACTAGTGCCTAAACAAGCCATGTTTACATCTTTCAAAATCTAGTTACTTGTCCAATTATCTTGGAAAATTTGGAGTTCAGCGAGATGTTGAGTCATTTTCTGTGCAGGCTGAGAGGCAGGCCACAAAACCTACTGTAGGATTTTGTTTTTAATTCATGTAACATGTTCATGTTTTTGTTTTGATTGACTATTCTGCTTTGTTTCATTTGGTTTTATTCTATTTACAATTAAAAAAAAAAACATTTTCTTGCTGGGCATGGTGGTTCATGCCTGTAATTGTAGCACTCTAGAGAGTTAGTCAGGGGCATCACAGGAAATGCCAAGCTAGCCTGAAATACTTGATGAGTTCAAGGTCAAGCTGCAGTACATAGAAGGACCTTGTCTCAGAACAAAACAACCCCTTTTTTGTCTTTTCTTATTTTAATGTATCATAAGTAGATACTAATAAAGATAATATGAAAATACTTTTATAAATAGATTAAAGTTGTCATACCATGCAGTTTATATACTATGAAACTATAATATACTTTATATAACTATATAATATGAAACAGCATAGTAGTTTCATACTATGCACTTTTCATGCTATGCAGTTTATATACTATGTTCCATTATCCTGGGGATTTCTGCATGAGCTATATGGCTGTGCAATTTTTAAAAAAAAATTTTAAGTTTTGAGACAGGGTCTAAATCATTCACTCAATTCCCCAGGTTGGATGTAAATTTGTGGTCTTCCTTACTTAGCCTCCCAGATGGCTGGGAATCTACAGGCTATCCTTACTTAGAAATTAGCAATCATTATATATGTTTATGGGATAAAATGTACCTTTGATCTATGGCTCCTTTGTAGTAAGAATCAATATAGTTAATGTGTCTACCACCTTCCCAACCTACAAATACTTTCACAGTGACTGCGACTGCAAATCTCACTATTTAGCAGTTTTGAAAGTTATCCTGCTTATTAACTGTGGTCACCATGCAGTTTAGTAGAGAGTTGAAAATTTGTTCTCCACCGTGCCTGAGATTTTGTATTCTTAGGTGAACATCTTCCTTTCCCCATCCATCATGGAATTGATCATATTAAGAATCAGAGTGCCCAAGAAAAGTGTGAAGGTACTTGGGGCACACTGCTCTTCAGAATGACCAGGCAGTGGTACCCTGTAGCACCTCACCTTGCCCCCAGTTTTTATTTTTTTGGTTTTGTTTTTTTTTTCTTTAACTCAGTTCTGGGAATTGATGCAAGGCTGGCTTAGTTACTTTTTCCTGGTTGCAGAGACAACAAACCTGATGCCAAAATTTGGTAAATGAAAGGTTTATTTCTTACAGTTTTGGAGGTATCAGTCCATACTCAGTTGGCTCCAAGGCAGGCTGGCATGGTGGGGCCACAGTTTATGGCTGCTGCAAACAGCAAGGAGGAAACAGGCAAAAGAGCAAGACAGGCCTTCTTTCTGCCATTACATCACATCCTGGCTCCACCCCTAGGTCAGTGTAGTACTCACACCACCAGGCCAAGGGATAAACAATGAACCAGTCACAAATGCATAGTATAAATGCATGAGGCCTGAGGGCCACAGACATAAATTGTGACAAGGGACTTGCACTGAACTAGACTAACTTCTGTTTTTAAAATTCTTTTTTATTTTGAGCCAGGGTCACCACAAGGAACTACAGTGCTGAGACACCATTCTTGGACATAGATTCTTACATGCCTATGTGTGGGTGCACCTTGATGTCATATTGGAAAATACTAGGAGGTGAAGCAGCTCTGAGCAGGATTTAAATTTTACTAATTGGCTTTCTATGTTTAGCTGTGAATCTGTCCTAGGCCCAGGCCCTTTGCCTGGAGATGGGAGCTGATTCATAGTAAGTGAACCTCTATGAATCACAGGTCCTGACTGAGGCCTGTAGTGGCTTGTGAGGCCAGAGATACCTCAAAAGATAAGATAAGGCCAAGCTGTGGACAGTCTGGCTCCAACCCCAATTAACTAGGTAGAGACTGCAGCTGCAAAGATTACTCCTACAGATCACTTCTACCATGTCTTCATGATAAGACAGTGCTACTGAATTAACTTGATTCATTACTTGGAGACATCCTTGAAGTGACTCCCAATGCCCTGCTCATTGCTTGTACTTTCCTCAGTTTCTATGCCCTTTGTCCTTGGTCCTAATATAAATGGACTGACACAAAGAATCCTTTGTCTTTACCCTCACAGTGGAGCCCTACAAATTGTATAATTTCTCACTTTTTATTTAACCTCCACCATAAACTAGTTTGGGAGATCCAAGATATAGGACAGAACCCCATAATGTCAGAGACATTTCATTTTGAAAACTGCGATCCTTGTTCTCGCATTCATGTATTATTTCATGATCAGATTCCGTGGCTTCTTTCCCTGTGGACCCAGAGAGAACAACCTCAGCATCCCCCCAGCTTTCCCTGCTTCCTGTGGCCCACACTGATGCCCCACACCCTTTATGTGGAAGATAGGGATGGTCCCAGTTCCTTCCTGCTTCAAACACATGTGAATCAAACTCCTGAAAAGAAATCTTGCAAAGTTGTGTAGCTCTCTGTAAGTCATAAACCTCTTATTTTTAACCCTCCCAGGTCCAGGGACACTTGTGTAGTGCTCTGATGGGAGCTGAGAGAAGGGGCTCTGCTCTGCCCCCCCCCTTGTTTTCCCCAGTGCTGTTCAGCAACTGGCTTTAAACCTGCCATCAGATGGAGACATAGCACATATCCGAGATGTGTGCCTGCATGAATCAGCTTTGGAGGCTCAGTGTTTTCTGCCCTTGTTGGCCACCTGTGGTGATTCTCTTTTGATTTATAAGAATTTTTCATCTCTCACAGAATGGATTCATGACACCTCTTTTACACCTGTATCACAAACTATCTGTCTGACTATGGCTTGTAAGGAAAGGTTTCTTGTTGTAGTTTCTACATTATTCTTTTTTCTGTTTTTCAAATGCAATGAATCAGACCTCTGTAGCTCCCTTCTATCACTGAAGTCATGGGAACACTTTTCCAACATGAAAAGATGAGTAGATAAAAAATGCTCTCTACATTTTCCTGATAGAATTGTCTACCTGGGATTTTGTCTTCTATCAAAGAGCAACATCAGCCACTGTCTTTCAGTAAAATTTGACTGAACAGAGTCTGATAAATGATTATTAAAGACTCAGAGTACTAAATCACAGTGAGAAAAAGGTCAGAGGTGGGTGGGGTATAGCAGGAGAGGACATGGATATGGGTAATTCCAATACTGAGCAGAGAGCTGGAAATCAACAGATGTGGAAATTTTACAAATAGATGATGTACTTATATGCTACTGAATTGAACATAGTGAAACTAATGGTATCTTAACTTTTAAGGTAAATTGTACTAGAATTTAATATCTAGAAGAATTAGAGACTTAGCAGTAGAAATGTAAACTGAAAATAATACAAGGTGTACAAGGAGAGGGGTAAGGATAGGCAGGTGCTTTGCAGGATTGGCCCTAACTGGAGCTCAGGATGCTTGCTGTGGAGCCAGTAAAAGCCTCAGCTCTAGAATTCCTCAAGACAGGCTGCCTGGCCTTAGTTTTCACTTTGATCCCAAAGCTGGTCAAGTCACTGGAGATGGATCTAGCATAAACTCTGCATGTGGGGCTTGAGCTAACTTAACTACTACCCTGTGACAGCAGAAGGAGAAAAATCACCAAATATCCTTGTTCCTTGCAGGCCCTAGAACTTCCCAGTGCCTGTCACAGACAATTCTGTGCACAAATCCACTCCAGGAAAGTTTCCCATTCTTCTTTGACCCACTCACTTCTGCATGTCTCAGTATTGCAGGAGGCCCCAAATCTTGGAGTCTTTGTCTGTGTAAAGTGTCCCATGCACTCCCCAGAGGCCCACAGACCCAAGCCAAACCCTTCTGACTTCAGTTCTCATTTTCAGTGAGCTCAGGTTGGCCTAACTCAACTGGGCATCTTATAGATTTGGACATCAACCTACTGCTGCAGTTGCAGAGCCCTGCCCCAGCCTTTTTGTTGCCTTGAATGGGGTAGTGGTGGCCCAGGTGATCCTCACATGCTGACGGGAAGTCCCTAATAGTGCTGTGACCCATTGTCCTCCCTTCTTCAGGTAGGCCTAACATAAACCTCCCTTTCCAACCCTTGTGGCCTGTTGTCTCTGAGCAAGAGTGGTGTCTGCAGTGTTACTGTACTCATGGTCACTCTACAGGTGTGCTGTACTATATATACCTGCAAAGTGAGTGGACAGAGAGTGTGGGTTCTGCCTGCCTTTCCTCCATCTTCAGTTTATATAATGATGCATCACCGCATTCTGTGTGCCTTAGAGGAAATCCCCTTACCCTATTATGTGTTCACATGTACAGAGGCCAGGAAGTTAGGCACATTCACAGTAATGTGGGTATTACATGGTGTTCTCTCCAGGGTGACTGTGTGGCCTGCACAACATTAAAGCATAAGACAATAGTGTTTATGTTTAATCTGGTCATTACATCTGTCAGAGCCTAGTAAATTGATAATTAAACGCACCCACCAGCTTCCTGCATGATTTCTGTGTGGACCATGATGTCTCACAGAAATTCCTGCTCTAGATAATAGGAAATCCCATGGAATGACTCTCCATTATCCTTCACAATAAACCACAGCTTTTTCACTCAAGTGATGGATCCTTGGCCAGAGGCAACGCTTTCCCAAGGCTAAGAAAAAACAGCAGTGCATGAAGTGTCTCACCTCTGAGGCAAAAGTCAGGGGTTCGAATAGAACTTGTTTTTCTGGTTTCCTATGTCAACCTAGACAAGATACCATGTCTCTCAGGACCTTCCCAATGTGTCATTGTGCTCTATGGAGCTCATCCTGGCATCTGTAACCTGGGAACATTATCAGTGGTGTGAGATGACATTTGTAAAATCTGTGGGCTGGTGGTACATATACCTAGAGCAGAGGATTAGAAGTGTAATCCAGGAAAAGGTAGGATGGAGGTGGAACACAGTGCACAAAATGTTGGCTCCTGCTGTGTGGTGGTAGAAATGAGACTCATCTCATGGACATGTTTCCCTGGTGGCTTCATGAGGGTGTGGAAATGCATTGATTCAGCCATCCATATTTTCCCTAAGCATCTCAATTTCTTCTATATATTGGTGCTGTGGACTCAAATCAGGACCTCATACAGGCTGAGCAAGCACTATGGATGGAGCTACATCCCCATATCTAAGTCCATAGCTCCTATATTCACACCTGTGTGAGCCACCAGGCCTATGGCCTGTGCTCCTACTCAGTAGCTGAAAGTTCATCTTGTGATGGCCATATCCTGAGTAGCCTGTTGCCTATATTATGGTCCTAACTTTTTTTTTCTTGTCTTTTTCCTTTTGATCGGTACCGGGGATTGAACTCACAACTGCCTGCTTGCAAGGCAGGCGCTTATGCCACTGAGCGAAATCCCCAGCCCTGTGGTCCTAACTTTGTGGCTTATTACTATTATTATTATTATTTTAATTTTGCATTAGCAGTGCTGAAATTGAGCCCAGGGCCTCATGCATGGTAAGCAAGTATTGTATCATGAGCTCTCTCCCCAGTTCCTGACTCACTCTTAAATAGCTGAATATGGCAGAGGTTATGAGATGGTAATACTAAGGTTCACACAAAATAACTGTGACCAATCTCCTGATCTTTTCCTTTGTTCTCCCCAGTATGGTGTTTTATTTTTTTTTTTGTTCCCTCTCTGGATCTCTGGCTCCAAAGAAGTTGCTGCTATCTCTGCAGCTTTCCTGAGGAGAGGCTGATGAACCTTGAGTGAGAAAAGGGAAAACAGACAGAGGAGACAATAGGCTTTTGTCCTGAGTCCTTCCTGTAGACAAAGGACAAAACCTGAGAGCAAATTCTGCCCTAGTGGCATGTTCACTGAGTATGTAGCTCTGTGCACCAAACTACTATGGTAGCAGCCTCAGAAAAGCCTCCTGCATTCCTGATCCACAGTAACTCTTATTAGAACAGAGTATTATATTGTGTATCAGATAGGCATAGACTGATCAGCCTTGTATTTTTTAATATTTTGCAAATGTATGTAATGACTGGACAAAATTTGTCCTCTCTGCCTTCTTTCACCAATCAATCATTCTGAGGTTACTGTACAGTGTTTTTATATTTTTTATTAGAATTGCAATCATGGCTTGCTGTAGTTTCTTTATTCATTTAGATGTTATTGGATATTCACATTGTAGTTTTCAGTTATTGAAAACAAACCTGATGTGAATATCTTGTGAAATTCTCTTCATGACATAGAGAGGACTGGATCTACAGAATATTAAGGTAGTCAGATGTGTTACTCTTAAATTAACTACCAAAATGATTTCTGAAGTGAATATACCACTAACAATGCAAAAGGAGTCTCCTTCCTCACCAATAGCAGTGCACTTTGACCTAAAAACAAAGTCGGCTCTTAGTGCTCTTCAATACATGAGCAGGGTTTTTCCTTTTGAGAAGAATATTCACTTACCTGATTACTGATAATGTTGAGACATATACAGACTGGGAAGGGTCCATATGACTCCCAAGAGCATGTGGAAGGCCTTCAGAAGTGATAGACATGTGGATCCCACAGAGGCCTTCCAATCACTGCAGGCTCATGCTGAAGTCACACTGCATGAACCAGGGAGCTCTGCCTCCTTCTGAGGTTAAGTCCCCATGACCAGGACAGTCTCTGTGAGTTCCCTCAGACCTGCTACTTGACAGAAGGAGGAGGTGGAGGAACCCCTAGCCCAAGGAGGGGGACTTGAGGGACTGCTCCTCTCTACCCATGATATACGTATACAATCTGTATAGCCCCTGAATATGGGAGCTGGTGAAGATTTGAATTAAAATGTGAGTGAAAATGTCCCAACATGGGTGTTATAGCTATGGGGAAATGGGACTGATAACAAAAAGTTGAGCCCACAGAAGATGTGCCAAATTTATTCCAGCCAGCACTGCCTCTACGTGACAAGTTCTACAGAATGTGAAAAGGACAACTTGTGAGCAAATAAGCATACTTTGATTACTTGTTGACAGCAGCACCTGGGATCAGAGATGCCAGACCGGCAAGGTGCAGATATGGAGAGCACCACAGGGTCTGGGGTCTGTTATGTACAGTGTCTGGGGTTGGATAACAGGGAATGAAGGAGCATAACTGGATGCAGCCCCACTTTTATTCAACAGGTAAATGCAGTGTTGGAGCACCCCATTGTGGTGTGGATATGACTTCACCTGTGTAACTGTGTATCACTGAAAAATGATGCAGACATTTGGGGTGGCAACAAGCTCATCAGGGTGGTGCCCACTGATTGGCTTACTGTGGAAGCCTCTTAAGTCTGTGTCAGCTAGGGCTGACCATAACTATCCTACACTGACCAGGACACCCCCTGGGTATTCCCATATATCCACGACACCATCAAGCCAATTATTATGGACACTGCAATATTGTGAAACTGTTCTATAGGTGCCACCATATTGTACAGATGGCCTGGTGGTTTTCTCTAGTGGCTATGTTTCTACCAAGGACAAAAATCATGGACCTAAACCCTTGTTAATGCAGGGCCCATGCCATTAACTTTACTTGCTAGGCTTGGTGTTGCTAATGGATGAAACTTCTGAAATGTGAAAGGTGGTTTTGCAAAACCACATGAGCCTTGATTTGGGAACCACAACACAACAAGGTACTTGTGCCGTCTTTCATTAGAATATGACATTTATATCTCTGACCAATAAAGATAAGAAAAAGAGGCCCTCCAATAAATGGATGTTCAGCTGAGACTCCCAGACTGCCACAACGGGTCTGCCCCACAACCTGACAACCAAGGACGTGCTGGACTGCCACTCAGGCCCACACAGTTGCAAACTCCCCCACCTCCAGAACCTAGTATTACAGTAGATCTTTGGCTCTGACCCTTTCTCGTAAAACCTTGGACTACAGTGGATTATGATGCTGGCTCAATGAGAGACTCAGGAAACCCTCACACAAACAGAACCTGTCAGCATGCTCCACTCAGTGTGGTGAGTGTGCCCCTAAAATAGAGATTTGCAGTGGGTAAATAGGACCAGAAATGAAGCTCCCTCCAACTACAAGCCCTTTGTAAACCTGGCAAGAGAGTGAGTAACACTCCACACAGAGAACATCAGACAAGCTGAGGAGTACACCAATAAGGCCTCCCTTCACTTGAAGAAAATTAAAAGAGCTTATAAAACACACAGTGACAAAATTGCGCCTCAGCTGACACAAACACTATAGACAGATCTGGTGACCTGCAACAACCTGAAGACATAGCAATAGCAAGAACTAGATCTATTCTTTTAAGCTAGTTAGTCCAGGAAAAATATAGAACTCACAAAACAGGTCCTACAGGAGGAATTCAGGTGACAGGCTCTCCTTTTCATTTTGGTACCCAGCAATTGCACAAACATCAACCACACAATAGGACCCTAAAATCCATACTGTGTTGGGATTGGAAGACCAAATATGTACCCAAAGGATGAAAATGACAAGGTGAATTGGCAAAATGCAATCTCAAACATCTAGTCAATCAGGAGCAAGTACAGGTAACACTGAAAGAGAAGATCTTAAAAATCATATACCAGAAATCTCTGGAAAGATAGCAATTGAAGTAAAGAGAGAAATCCATGAGGCTATAGCAGAAATCAAATTAGAAAGAATGTCCCATGTAAAGACAAAAATACCAACATTATTAAACTATTTGCACAACATAGCTAGAGAAGAAATAGATTTAAAAAAAGCAAGAACATGGGAATTTGATTGAAACTTTGAATGAATAATGTAGAAAAAAAGCAGAATCCATGAAACAAGTGCAAGGAGATATCCAAGACAAAAAACTATTGAAAGCTGGTAAAGCTATTTATAAGAAGCTGAGGATAGCTTGAGAACAGTGTCATATATAGTGATCATTATAGGGTAGAACTTCTAAAAACAACAGAGCAACATGAAATAATTCAGTAGCTTCAAGATGATGTGAAGAGAAACATAACAGTAATAGACATCAGAGAAGGTACAGGACTTGGTACTAATGACGTAACTAAACTATTCAGAGAAATAATAGTAGTACATTTCCCAAAGGCAGCAAAAGTCTGATATACAAAAAAGTGATGCATACAGACTGTCAAACAGTTACAACCAACATAAATCTATACCCAGATATATAATAATTAAGATTGAGACACACAGCATAGAAACAGAATACTGAAAACTGTTAGAAGAAAAAGACAACTCACCTATCAAGGAAAGCCTAATAGAATCACAGCAGAATTTTCAGCACAAGTCTTCAGGTTAAGGATCAGTTTGGTGTGAAGTAATTCATGCCCTACAAGAGAACAACTTTCAGCCCAGTATGACGTATCCAGCAAAACTTTCATTCAAATTTAATGGAGAAACAGATAGTTCCATGATAAAGAACAACTGAAGAAATTCAGGTCCACCAAACCAACCCTAGAAAGAATACTGAAAGACATGTTAGATAGAGATAAAAATGACCACAATCTCCAGAACAACAGAAAGAAACCACCAGGCTGGAAAGAAAACTAACCAATGGAGGAAAGCAGGAAACCAAAAACAGGAACACAAATTCAAGCCAGTACATATCAGTGATATCCATAAATGTAAATGTGCTCAACTCACCCATCAAAAGAAACAGATCGACAGAATGGATCAAGAAATAGAATCCCACAGTATGCTGCATAAAAGAAACACATCTGACTTAAAAAGAAACTCAGATTAATAATCAAAGCATGGAAAAAATTTCCATGAAACAGGAAACCAGAAAAGAGCAGGGGTAGCTACTCTGTTTGCAGACAAAGTGAATTTCAAACCTAAAATGATTAAAAGAGTTAAGGAAGGCCACTACAAACTTGTATATTGAAAAATACAACAGGAAGAACTAACAATTATAAGTATATATGCACCAAATATAGAAGCACCCAACTATGTAAGACAAATCCTAATGGACAAGAAGAACTAAACAAATAAGAACACAGTTGCAATAGGAAACCTTAACACCCCACTGTCACAAAGAGATAGATCAACTAGACAAAAGTCAGCAAAGAAATAACAGAACTGAATCATACCTGTGAGTGAATGAACTGAGTGAACATTTACATAGTATGATATGTACTGGCTTGAATTTGTGCACTCAACCACATCAGAACATACATTCTTCTCAGCTCTACATGGGATATTCTCCAAAATACACCATATATTATCCCATAAAATATTTTAAATAAATGCAAATGGAGCAAAATTATCCCATGAGTATTATGGGACCATAGTGTACTAAAATTGGAAATCAGTGGCAAAAAGTCTGCAACACCTGCATAAATACATGGATATTAAATAACAAACTTCTGAACAACCAATGGGTTACAGATGAAATTAAAGAAGAAATAAAACAGTACTTATAATACAATAAAAATGCAGAATAACATACCAAAACCTATGGGGCACAAAACAGTCCTAAGTGCGAAATACATAGTAATAAGTATCACATCAAGAAAATGGAATGAACACAAATAACCTAATGCTATATCTCAAGCTTCTAGAAAAGGAAGAGCAAATCAAACCCAACTTTCATAGAAGAGTGGAAATTCTAAAGATTAGAGAAGAAATTAATGAAATTGAAACAAAAAACAGTACAAAGAATAAATGAATCAATGAATTGGTTTTTTGAGAGAATAAAATTGATAAAATTCTAGCCAAGCATATCAAGAAAAAAACACACAGTAAGGACTGAAAGGGAAATTACCATAGATCCCCTGGAAATTCAAAACTTCATGAACACCTACTTTGAACATCTCTTCTCACACAGGGTGGAAAACAAGAAATAGATTTCTAGAAACATGTGACCTATCAATGCTCAATCAAGAACATATACCAATTTTGAATATCCCAATATCAGCTACTTTAATCAAAAGAATGATTAAAAACTTACCAGCAAAGAAAAGCCCAGATCTTGCTGGATTCAGGGCTGACTTCCATAAGAAATTCAGAGAAGATCTGACTCCAATACTCCTTAAACTCTTCAATGAAATTGAAAGAGAAGCAGTCCTCCCTAACTCATTCTTGGAAGCAAGTGTCACTCTGATACCAAAACCAGAGAGAGATCCAACCAAATGGTGAACTATAGACTATCCCACTAATAAACGTTGATGTAAAGATTCTCAATAAAATATAGGCAAATAGAATGTAGTAAATCATCAAGAAGATTATACAACATAACCAAGTAGGATTTATTCCAGGAATGCAGGGATGGTCCCACATACACAAATCAGTGAATGTAATACACCACATCAACAGAGCCAAAAATAAAAATCATGTAATCATCGCAATGCATGCAGAAAAAGCTTCTGATAACATACAACATCTGCTCATGAAAAAAAAACCCTACAGTAACTCAGAATAGATGCTATATTCCTCAATGTCATAAAGACCATTTATTACAAACCTATAGCCAATGTTATACTAAATGGACAAAAACTGAAAGGCTTCATACTAAAATCAGGAACAGGTGAATATCTCAGCAAGCAGGGAGGGATTGCAGGTTCCTGGGGCACCACGGCCTGTGGTGAGTGCTCAGCACACTCTGCACAAATCTCAGACTGTTCCAGACCCTCTAGACTTCCAGGTGCAGTGAAGTGGAGAGGTGTGTTTGGGGCCTCTACATCTGCCTCCCCATCCTGGCTGCACTTGGAGAACTGCTGAGCTTCTGACGGGTGGGCGGGCCCACACTGTCCCTGGAGCCCAGCCTGTTTGACTGCTGTGCCTAGCCATCGGTGTGCAGTGGAGGGGCTGGGCGGATCTGGGGTGCCTGAATCGGCCTCTCTGTGTGTCTGGGGGACTGTGGATGTCTCAGCAGGCGGGGAGGGATTGCAGGTTCCTGAGGCACCTCAGCCTGTGGTGAGTGCTCAGCACACTCTGCCCAAATCTCAGATTGTTCCGGACCCTCCAGGCTTCCAGGTTCGGTGAAGTGGAAAGGTGGGTCTGAGGCCTCTACATCCGCCTCCCCATCCTGGCTGCACTTGGAGAACTGCTGAGCTTCCAACGGGTGGGTGGGCCCACACTGTCCCTGGAGCCCAGCCTGTTTCGGACTGCTGCGCCTAGCCATCAGTGGGCAGAGGAGGGGCTGGGCGGATCTGGGGCACCTGCATCAGCCTCCCTGTGTCTCTGGATGACTGTGGATGTCTCAGCGGGTGTGGAGCATCGTGGGTTCCGGAGGCCCTGCAGCCTGTGGTGAGTGCTCAGCACACTCTGCCCAGAGCCCAGACTGTTTGGGTCCCTCCAGTCTTCCAGGTGCAGTGAAGTGGAGAGGTGGGTTTGAGGCATCTACATCTGCCTCCACAAGCCAGCTGCGATTGGAGAGCTGTGGAGCTTTCAAGTGCAGGTGGGCACACAGTGTCCCTGAGGCCCAGCTTGTCTGGAACTGCAGAGTTCTGAGCAGGCAGAGGAGGGCCATTGGTTCTGCAGGCCAGTGGCTTGGGGTAGCGTGGTGCCAGAGTCTCAGTAGCTGCAAACATAGAAAGGGATTTCCAACAGATCCTGAGGAAGCTTTCAAATAACACTTGAAACACAGAAATATAGGAAAATGACAAAACGAAAGACCAAATTACAACCTCAAACCTCCAGCCCATCTCAAGAAACCCTAGGAGCAATGTATATAGAAGAAAATATATGCCATTCACCTCAAATATCAGACACAATAGCTACTGAAATTGACAAGAAACTCCAGGAAGCTTTAAAGAAATTCAAACTCGAAATAATCTCCCAGATAAAAGAAGAAATGATAAAAGAAATGAAAGAGATTCTGAATATATCTAAAGAAAACACAGATAAAAAATTGGAGGAACTAAACAAAAAGATAGAATCCCTAGACGGGCAATATAAGAAACAAACAAAATACATAATGTAGATGCACAGAGATATACAGGAAATAAAAAACTCCACTGAAAGTTGTAAAAACTGCCTTAATGAAAGTGAAGATAGAATTTCAGACCTTGAAGACAGGATTGCAGCTAGTGAACAGGAAAGGAAAATCTTTTAAAATTAACAAGGAATCAGGAAACAACAATTCAACAACTGCAAGACGATGCAAAGAAGAATAACATAAGAATCACAGGGATTAATGAAAAAGAAGGAGACAACATAAAGGATGTCAATAGGATATTAGAGAAGTAATAGCTGAAAATTTCCCAAGCATGAGATCAGAAACCGACATCAGGATCAGTGAAGCATATAGAACTCCAAATAGTCATAACCAAAATAAAACTACACTCAGACATATAATAATCACCATCCCAGAAATCCAACACAAGAATAGATTATTAAAAGCTGTCAGAGAGAAAAGACAGATCACTTCTAAAGGAAAACCTATCAGAATCACATCAGACTTCTCAACACAAACAATAAAGTCAAGAAGATCATGGAGTGAAGTATTCCAGATCCTAAAGCAATGTGATTTCCAACCTAGACTGATATATCCTGCAAAACTATCATTCAAAATTGATGGTGAAATACGATACTTCCATGACAAAGAACAGCTGAAGAACTTCATGAACACCAAATCAACCCTACAAAAAATACTGAAAGACAGTTTAGATACACAAAGGAAGAAACCACTAAGCAAAGCAAATAAACAGAACAGAAAGATAAAGATGCAACAGCAGAGAGATAACATTCCAACAATAAACCAGCATTTAACAGTAATAACCATTAATGTAAATGGTCTCAATGCACCAATCAAAAGAAACAGACCAGCAGAATGGATCAAGAAACAAAATCCAACCATATGCTGTTTACAGGAAACCCATCTAATCCAGAAGAATACTCACAGACTGAAAGTCAAAGGATGGAAAACAATACTTCATGCAGCAGGAATCCAAAAAAGGCAGGAGTAGCCATTCTGTTTGCAGACAATGTGAACTTTAAACCAACAATGACCATAAAGGACAAAGAAGGTCACTACATATTTGTAAGGGGAAAACTCCAAGAGGAAGAGATAACTATCTTAAATATATATGCACCAAACTCCAGAGCACCCAGTTATATAAAACAACTATTAACAGAAATGAAAACTCAAATTATCAGTAAAACAATTGTAACAGGACACCTTAATATGCCATTGACACCCAGGGACAGATCAACCAGACAGAAATTGATCAAAGAAATAACCGAACTGAATCACACCTGTGAACAAGTGGGTTTGATAGACATATACAGACTGTTCCACCCAACAACATCAGAATACACATTCTTCTCAGCAGTACATGGATCATTCTCTAAAATAGACCATATATTAGCTCACAGAACATATTTAAACAAATGCAAAAGAGTTGAAATCATCCCTTGCATGTTATCGGATCATAGCGCTCTGAAATTACAAATTAATGATAAAAGATACTGCAAAAATCCTGAAAAAACACATGGAAACTGAATAACACACTCTTGAGTAATCAGTGGGTCACAGAAGAAATTAAAGAAGAAATTAAACAATACCTAAAAGAAAATGAAAATGCAGATACAACTTACCGGAATCTGTGGGATGCAATGAAAGCCATCCTCAGAGGAAAATTTATTGCACTGAGTTCCCACATCAGGAAAACAGAACGAATACAAATATTTAACTTGATGCTACACCTCAAACAGCTAGCAAAAGAAGAGCAAGTCAAGCCCAAAGCCAAAAGAAGGGAGAAAAGTATAAAAATCAGAGCAGAAATCAATGCAATAGAAACTAAGAAAACAATCGAAAGAATCAATGAATCAAAGAGTTGGTTATTTGAAAGAATAAATAAAATCAATAAGTTCCTAGCCAACCTTATTAAAAAAAGGGAAGAAAAAGCTCAAATTCATGCAATAAGAAATGAAAAAAGGTGAGATCACTGCAGACACAATAGAAATACAGAAGATCAGCAACACCTATTTCGAAAACCTCTACTCTTAAAAGTTTGATAACACAGAAGAAATAGACAGATTCTTAGAAACATATGAAGTACCAAAGCTAGATCAAGAGAATGTAAAACTGTTGAATAACCCAATCTCTGTTAATGAAATTGAAAATGTAATTAAGTCCTTACCCACCAAGAAGAGCCCAGGCCCAGATGGATTCACTGCAGAATTCTACAAGAAATACAAAGAAGACCTAATGCCAACACTCCTCAAACTATTCAGTGAAATTGAAAGGGAAGCAATCCTTCCTAAGTCATTCCTGGAAGCAAATATTACTCTAGTATCAAAACCTGAGAAAGACCTTACTAAAAAAGAGAACTATAGACCGATCTCCCTAATGAACACAGATGCAAAAATCCTCAATAAAATATTGGCAAATAGGATGCAGCAAATCATCAAGAAGGTTTTACACCATGACCAAGTGGGATTCATCCCAGGAATACAAGGATGGTTCAACATATGCAAATCAATAAATGTAATCCACCATATCAATAAAGCAAAAAATAAGAATCACGTGATCATTTCTTTAGATGCAGAAAAAGCCTTTGATAAGGCCTAACATTTATTCATGATAAGAACTTTACAGAAAATTGGAATAGATGGCCTTTACATCAATATAATAAAGGCCGTTTATGACAAACCAACAGCCAGCATCATACTAAATGGCCAAAAATTGAAAGCCTTTACTTTAAAATCAGGCACAAGACAAGGATGTCCTTTATCACCACTCCTATTTAATATAGTACTGGAAGTATTAGCCAGAGCAATTAGGCAAGAAAGAGAAATAAAAGGAGTAAAGATAGGCAAAGAAGAAGTTAAATTATCATTGTTTGCAGATGACATGATACTCTACATAGAAGACCCCCTAAACTCCGTTGAAAGACTCTTAGATACAATAAATAAATTCAGTAATGTGGCTGGATACAAAATCAATGCTCAGAAATCAATAGCATTCCTATACACGAACAACAAAATCACAGAGAGGGAAATAAGAGAAACTGCACCCTTCACATTAGCAAGCAAAAAATGAAATATTTAGGAATTACTCTTACGAAAGAAGTGAAAGACTGATACAGTGAAAATTATAATACACTGATAAAGGAAATTGAAGATGGTCTCAGAAAATGGAAAGACATCATTTGCTCATGGATAGGAAGAACAAACATTGTGAAGATGGCCATTCTCCCAAAACTGTTATACAGATTCAATGCAATCCCAATAGAAATACCATCAACATACCTTATAGATCTAGAGAAATCACTCCTAAATTTCATCTGGAACCAGAAGAGACCTAGAATAGCAAAGGCAATTCTAAGCAGCAAAGACAAAGCAGGAGGCATCACAATCCCTGACTTGAAGTTATACTACAAAGCAACAGTAGTAAAATCAACATGGTATTGGAATCAAAACAGAGCCGAAGATCAATGGAATAGATTAGAAGATACAACCACAACTACAAACACACTCATCCACCTTATCTTTGATAAAGGAGCCAAGCAGGTTCACTGGAAGAATGACAGTCTCTTTAATAAATGGTGCTGGAAAAACTGGCTCTCCATTTGCCAAAAACTAAAGCTAGACCCATGTCTATCACCATGTACTAAATTAAAATCTAAATGGGTCAAAGATCTGAATATTAAAACAGAAACACTAAATCTATTGGAAGACAAATTGGGTAAATACCTTGAAGACGTAGGGGTAGGTAGAGAATTCATGAACAGGACTCAAATCGCACAGCAAATACTTCCCAGAATCAATAACTGGGACCATTTCTTATTAAAAAAGTTTCTGCATGTCAAAAGAAATCTCCAGATTAGTGAAAAGAAAACCCACAAACTGGGAAAAGACTTTAGTGAACTCTCTCTCAGAGAGGGGACTCTTGTCTAAAACATATAAAGAATTAAAAAAAACTCAGACCCCCAAAATTCAAAGATCCAATCCAAAAATGGGCATCTGAGATGAATATGCACTTCTCAGATGAAGAAATGCAAATGGCAAATAAATACATGAAAAAATGTACATCATCATTGGTCATTAGAGAAATGCAAATTAAAACCACACTGAGATACCATCTCACTCCTGAAAGAATGGCCAGGATCAAGAAAACCAACAACAAATGCTGGAGAGGCTGTGGGGAAAAAGGAACTCTCCTGCACTGTTGGTGGGAATGTAGACTGGTACAGCCTTTGTGGAGGTCTGTCTGGAGATTTCTCAAAAAGTTGGGATTGGAAATCCCATTTATTCCAGCTATTCCACTTCTAGGCATATTCCCAGAAGAACTGAAAGCATCATACCACAGTGATATATGTGCACCTATGTTTATAGCAACACAATTTGTAATCGCCAGATCTTGGAAACAACCCAAGTGTCCATCAACTGAGGAATGGATAAAAAAGTTGTGGTATTTCTATACAATGGAGTATTATTCGACTATAAAGGAGGATCACATTGAGATATTTATCAATAAATGGGCGCAGCTTGAGACCATACTCATAAGTGAAATAAATCAGTCTCGCATGTGTGAATACTGAATAATTTCCCTAATGTAAGTAATGATTCAAATATATAAAAATATGTGGTAATCATGATTGTCCATTATGTGGCATTGAAGCCTTATAAAGTTTTCACTTATTAATTGGAAAGGCTTTATTCTGGGCTTCTTGATATGGAAATATTTGAAGCTATAGTATATGAAGTTTTATTCAAATATTTCACGGAAAAAGACAGACACTATGGTAACTACTATTAAGACGGGTTATTTGGTGGTGAAGCACTAGGTTGCTGAAACTGTCATGCTTTGACCTCTATTGTTATATTGTTATGTCCTGTTTTATCTCAATCTATCCCTTATTCTTTAAAAAAATTATTTATTTATTTCTTATGTTTGTTTTAATTAAGGGGAAAATTTTTAAAAATTAGCAGGATATATAATAGTAACTTTTATTGATTTCCTATTAACTTGTTTTAAAGTCCTGTAATACTCCCACGATCTTGTTTTGACTGATTAGACTCTGTTCCATTCTGTATGATAGTATCAAGTTTGAGGGTATAGACAACTACTTTGAAGGCAATAAGATTCACTAAGATGCCCATTCTGGTTTGACTATTGTCTCCTTTGGAAGTCCTGTAATGTTTACAATGCCTAAGTTTTATTGGTCTTGTTCTCTACTGTTTTGATCAACTTTATAATATCTAATGAGATAGACAATTCTTTTTAAGGAAACGAGAGACAAAGTTGATAACCATTGTTGATAACCTTGTACTCTGTTTTACATCATGTGCTATGTCTATCCTTGGTTTTGACTGACAGCTTTGTTTTGCCATATTTGACTTTATTCTCTCCCCCCCCCAAAAAAAAGTAATAAGAACTAAGGAGTAATAAAACCCAAAATGTGTAAATTTTGTTGTAAAAAAGAGAGGGAAAAACAAGAGCTCTAAAAGATACAACAGCAAGTATGTTTAGGGGTGTTAAATAGCTGACCATATTAATGTTTTTGGATGGATCACTGAACGCAACTGTTTGCAGTCTCACTGTTTGAATGTCCACTTTGTATTCTTTGATACTGTGATTTGAGCAACTATTTCTAAGGTGATAATATGTAATCTATAAACTGGTGATTTCTTACTGTTTTTTTTTTTTGTAGTTCTGTATTACGTGTACCCTTACACCGTTTTGTTTAGTTTTGTGTTTTTCTCTCTTTCCTTTTAAATAAAATTTTAAAAAGTAAATAAATAAAATAAAATCAGGAACAAGACAGTGATGTCCACTGTCACCACTCCTAGTCAATATAGTTCTGGAAATATTAGCCAGAGCAATCAGACAAGAGGGAGAAATAAAAGGAATAAAAATAGAGAAAGAAGAAGTTAAATTATCATTATTTGCACATGACATGATACTTTACATTGAAGACCCCAAAAACTCAATTGAAAGAATACAGAGTTAAGAAACAAGTTAAACAAATTAAGCAGAATAGCTGGATACAAAGTCAACATTCACAAACAATAACATCCCTGTACACAAAAAGCTCCATGAGAAAGAAATTACTGAAATGTAGCCTTTCACAATAGCATCCAAAAAAATGAAATACTTAGAAATCAACCTAACTAAGAATGTAAAGGTCCTGTATGCTGAAAATTATACTACTCTGATAATGGAGATTCAAGAGGATATTGGACAATGGAAGGATATTTCTTGCTCTTGGTTAGGAAGAGTCAATATTGTGAAAATGGCCATACTTCCAAAACTGTTATACATATTCAATGCAATCCCAATCAAAATATCATTACATACCTTCAGATCTAGAGAAAATATTTCTGAAATTCATCTGGTAACAGAAGAAACCTAGAATAACAAAAACATTTCTGGGCAACAATGGAAAGACAGGAGGCATCTCAATTCCTGACTTGAAACTATACTACAAAGCCACAGTAATAAAATCAGCATGGTATTGGCAAAGAAATAGACCTTAGGATCAAAGGAACAGATTAGAAGATGTGAACACTACTACAAAGACACAGAGCCACACTACATTTGTCAAAGGGGCTAAACATATTCACTGGGAAAAGATAGCCTCATATATAAATGCTTTTGGAAACATTGAGTTTACATGCCAAAGACTGAAACTAGACCCATACCTATCACCATACACTAAACTAAAGGCAAAATGGATCAAGGATCTTAATATTAAAAAAGAAACAAAATTTTACTGGAGGGCATGGTAGGTAGAAATCTTTAAGTCATAGGAGTAGGCAGAGAATTCTTGAATAAAACACAACCACATGAGAAATACTTCAAAGAATCAATAACTGGAATCTCATATTACTAAAAAGTTTTGTACTTAAACATATATCAAACAAAGTGAAAAAAAAAACCCACAGAGTCAGAAATAATCTGGATATAAGACAAAGGACTTGTATGCAGAACATATAAAGAATTGAAAAATATCAAGCCCCCAAATTCAAAGACCCTTTCCAAAAGTGGGCATCAGAGGTGAGCACTCAGTTCACAGATGAAGATATACACATGAAAAATAAATACATACAACACCTGTTCATGATAATGCCCTACAGTAATTCAGAATAGACACTATGTACCTCAATTTCATAAAGACAATGTATGACAAACCTACAGCCAATTTTATACTAAATGGACAAAACTGAAAGGATTCACACTAAAATCAGGAACAAGACAAGGATGTCCACTATCACCACTCCTATTCAATATACTTCTGGAAATACTAGCCAGAGCAATCAGACAAGAGTGAGAAATAAAATGAGGAAAAAGTAGGAAAAGAAGAAGTTATGTTATCATTATTTGAAGACAACATGATACTCTGCATAGAAGACACCAAAACCTCCATTGAAAGATTACTAGAGGTAATAAACAAATTCAGCAGCATAGTTGGATACAAAGTCAACACTCAAAAATCAATAGTATTCCTAAACACAAACAAAAAACTCCATGAGAAAAAAGTTATGGAAATATAGCCTTTCATAGTAGCATCTAAAAAATCAAATACTTAGGAATCAACTAAGAATGTAAAAGAACTATATGCTGAAAATTATACTACTCTGAAAATGGAGATTTAAGATAATTTTAGAAAATGAAAGTATATTTCTTCCTGTTGGTTAGGAAGAACCAACTTTGAGAAAATGGACATACTTCCAAAACTGTTACACAGATTCAAAGCAATCCCAATCAAAACAACATAAATATACTTTACAGATCTAGAGAAAATATTTCTAAAACTCTTCTTATAACAGAAGAAAACTTGAATAACAAAGATGATTCTTGGGCACAAGAGCAAGACAGGAGTCATCTCAATTCCTGACTTGAAACTATACTACAAAGCCACAATAATAAAATCAGCATGGTACTGGCAAAGAAATAGACCTGAGGATCAATGGAACAGATTAGAAGATGCAAACACTACTACAAAGACACAGAGCCACCTCACATTTGTCAAAGGGGCTAAACATGTTCACTGGAAAAAGATAGCCACATTAATAAATGCTGTTGGAAACACTGAGTTTACATGCCAAAGACTGAAACTAGACCCATAACTATCACCATACACTAAACTTAAGTCCAAGTGGATCAAGGATCTAAATATTAAAAAAGAAACAAAAATCTACTGGAGGACAAGGTAGGTAGAAATCTTGGAGATATAGGAGTAGACCGAGAATTCATGAATAAAACGCAAAGTGCATAGGAAATATTTCAAAGAATCAACAACTGGGATGTCATATTACTAAAAGTTTTTATACTTCAAAAGAATCAGACAAGTGAGTGAAAAAAAAACCTAACAGATTGAGAAAGCATCTGGATATAAGACACAGGAATTAAATGCAGAACATATAAAAATTGAAAAACATCAAAGACCCTTTCCAAAAATGAACATCAGAGCTGAGCACACAGTTCTAAGATGAAGATATACAAATGACAAACAAATATATGAAGAAGTGTTCACCATAACTGGTCATTTGAAAAATGCAAATTAAGACAGCACTGAGGTTTCATCTTACTCTAGGAAGAATGGCTGCATCAAATTAAACTGAAACAAATGTTGGCGAGCATGAAGGGAAAAAGGAACTTCTCCACTGTTCGTGGGAATGCAGGCTGGTGAAAGCACTATTAAAATCAATGTGGAAATTCCTCAAAAAACTAGGATGGAAGTTTCATTTAATCCAGGTGTTCCATTCCTGGGTATTTTCCCAGAAAAATGGAAATTATCATGTCACAGTGATGTATGTGCACACATATGTAGAGCACAGTTGTGATAGCTAAATCTTGGAAACAACCAAACTGCCCATCAACCACAAGTGGATGAAAAAATTGTATTTTTACACAATGGAATACTACTCTGCTATAGAAAAGGATGATCCTGAGGCCTTTATCGGTAAATGAAGGTAACAAGAATATCCTCATTAGTAAAATAAATAAGAATCACATTAGAAAATCTCACATTGTCTCTCTAGGGTAAAAAATAATAAAAACTGACAAAGTAATGGGACCCAAAATTATAATAGATATTATAAAAAAGAAAGGGAAGAAAAGTGCTCTAAAGGATATAATGGTATGTATAGTATGTAAGATAGATGACCATATTACTAAATTTCTGTTAGACCATTGAACAGGAGGGTTTGCACTGTCAATGTTTCAGTGTTCAGGGACTTTTTATGCTTTGTTTTTGTAACTTTAACAACCATTTTTAAGACAACAATAAATAATGTATCAACTAGTGATTTTATGCTGTTAATTTTTTTGAATACTATATTCTTTACCTTTTTGCTTTTTTGTATTTTGTTTCTTTAAATTTTGTTTTCCTTCTTTAAATGAAAAAAAATAATGGACCTGGAGTTTTGTGCCTTTGATTCCTTGAAGCAGGATCTGCTCATGCAGTGGTGGGAATCCTTGGG
This sequence comes from Cavia porcellus, assembly GCF_034190915.1. NCBI lineage: Eukaryota > Metazoa > Chordata > Mammalia > Rodentia > Caviidae > Cavia > Cavia porcellus. The sequence continues at coordinate 26,724,373 of NW_026947517.1, forward strand.
ATCCACCTAGCTTTGAATGGCCATAACCTGCACTGCGGTGGGATTAGTGGTATTATGCTGTACATATACTGTTGTCATGTTCTTTGCATAAGTGAGTCCACCCTATGAGTCACTTACAATAAGCACATTTTCCCTGATTTTTGAGTTGGTGGAATGAGAAAAACCACTGCATACTGTTTCAATATCAAAGGGTATGAGGACCTGCATGGACCTCACCCAACCGACTGGCATGTGCACATCATGGACATAGTTATATAAGCACGAGTTAACATAGACAGCCATGAATGTGCTCAGGCTTGTGACAGTATGTAAGAAATAATGACTGAGGATGACTGATATATATAGGCTGGATAATAAAAATGCTTGCTTACTACTGTTGCTAATGTTGGCTCTGTGTGGTTTCTTCTACCTGGGGATCTTACCCACTAAAATACCCACTCACCTCCCTAACTCTGAGAAAATGTCATACCACAGACACAGGGCACTTTAATACCCCACAAAACTAAACTCCCTGTGCCCTGTTCCAAGCCAATCATCACATCCAAAAGCCCAATTCCCTGTTGGGATACAGCTTAAGAATGTAGACCAAGTTTTATGCCTGTGTCTTGGTGGTCACTTCCTAAGCCCTGTGATGGACATTTGCCCCACTTCCATCCCTCCTCTGTACCCCACAGGGCATTAATATTCCCAAATGTTCTGACCTGGAAGTGGAACAAAGCTCCCCCAGCAGCAGATGTGCAGTTCTCGAGCAGCTTGGTCGGACCATGATCTGAGGTGAATCAGTCCCAGGCTGTAGGCCAGGACAATAGGGTCCATTGGCCCCTCTCTCACATGGGTGGAGCTACTTGCCAGCATATCTTAGCCTCTCTTGATCCCTGAACACATGGAGACTCAGTTTTCCTGTGTATCATAGTGTGTTAAAACCAGGCACAGCATTAATGCATGGTGGGGAGAGCCCATGTCCAGCACAAACCATCCTGAAGGCAGCTCCCCATGTACTCTGCAAGCCATCTGTTCTTAATATGTGGCCCCACGTTGTAGCTGAGTGCTATGAGGGAGAGCACAAAGCAAGGGCAGGATCGGGTGCTATGGAACCCATAGAGTTGGGCAGCCCTTCTCAGATGTGTGGACCCCAGTGCCTGTCAGGATATAGGGATGGCCCTCTTGAATAGCTAGGGATATCCCTGTGTGGAGGTGTTGGGTCAGGGTGGCAGTGGACACTGGCTATGTCTGGCAGCCACATTGGGCAACACAGAGTGTGTACCACTGCCACATGCCCAGGACATCCTCCCACAAGGTCATTCTTTTGTCATTCCCCTACCAGACTTTGTATAGCCAGGGCCGCCCTTTTCCACTCCAATCTTCACTGGACCTTTGAATGGAGTCACAGGAGGAGGCAATGCACGTGCAGCTGCCCAAAATCCACTGTCACTGGTGTCTGCTGTCACCCAAAAGTTATGGTGGGTAACAAAATCACTGATGGTGTCCATCACTGAGTAATTTGGGGCCTTTTTCTAATCTTCCTTCTTCCATTCCTGCATTCCTCAGGCATCCCTCCCTCCTCCTTCTATACTCTATTCTCCTTCTAAGATCACACAGCTGTCCTAGGAGCTGCTCTATGCCCCTTCCATCCTTTTTTGTCCCAGAGAGAATTCTGTTCCTACAAGTATTGGTTATCACCTAGAACAAGCTTAATCCAACCTGTGTTGCACTTGGCCCAAGGCCTAGGATTGAGGTTCCTAGAAGTCCTTAATGTTGGCTCACAGCTCTAGAAGTTCTCAGAACATGGTGCTTAGAATAGAGGTCTCAAGGTCAGTCTGGAAACTCCAATCTGTGGAGCATCTAAGGAGCTGATCTAAACTGTGAGTTTCCATGTGATGCATGTGTATCTGGATATGTGGGGAGACTAATGCAGATGCTCCTGTCTGGCACAATCCAAGTAGAAACAGTAACTTTGAAATAGCTCCTGTAGGATGAGCAGAATTGGATCTGGCCAGGGAACAAAAGCTGTGTGCACCAGACCTTCAAGCAGGACCCTGAGATCTGGAAAACACATTGGAAGGAAGGGAAATAAGGGTGCCCAAGCCCAACTGTGTCTGGGGACAAATTCTTCCCAACTGTTATAGTATGTCTCTGTTCTGTCCTAAGACCAAATGACCATGTTATAAGGCCTGGAATTGTCATCACCCTGTTATTGGTATATCTCTGTGCCCCTCAGGAGTGGACAGCACCTGGAAAGGAGATGGCCCAAGGCTCACCTGTGCATAATGTACCTCTCAGTGACTGACCTTCAGGTAAGGTGGTCATGGCCATTGTCATCTCTTTTTCTGTTGGGCCAGCTAGTTGCCAGGCACTGCTGTGTTCTCACTTTCCTGCTCATTGGATCATGAGGGAAATACCTAGTGTTCGAGTCCTGGTGTCCATGAGAATTTAATCAAGTGTGGTGGGGTGTGAACAGCAATGGGGCAGCTGAGTTTTGAATGGCCACAGAGTGGGGCAAGAATCCCATACATTTCCTTCCCCACCACATTGATGTGGGTATCTTGGTGTATAAAGTGGGGTTCCTTCAAACTAACTGTCACTTTTTACTACATCTTTCCATCTCATGATAATTTACTGGAAAGCTGTCTGTATGTGACTCAGTATGTCGCATATAAAAGTATGTTGATAAAAGTGTATTGAAGGCCCTGCTGAGCATGTCTTCCCAGACCACTGGGCAGCAGCTCAGCCTTCAAAACTTAGTGGGAGAGACAAGGCAGGAAGGAGGAGGAAGACAAGGGGCTTTCTCCTCGAAGACAGCAGTTACGGAGGGGCAAGGGTCATCAGCTGTCACTGTTAGACCCACTTTTGAGCCTCTATTCTGAGGCTAGAAAGAAGACAGCAGTTTTGACCACTTTGCTAGAAATCAGGGGTCTGAGCTGAGTTACAAAGGCAAGACTTGTGAGCCAGACTGAGGGCTCCTCCAGAAGACTTTCCTGTGTTTGGTTTTCACTTTCAGTTCCATGACTCAGTCAACCCCAGCTGTTGGCAGTGTGGGTTCACTTGATTCCCCAAGATTGAGCTACTTCTCTAGATCTCTGGTACTCAGCGCAGTTAGTCCTCTATGTGTCTCTGTTAGGTAGTGCATAGACAAAAGTATAAAAGTTCATATTCCTATGATAGGAAGGTTAGCCCCAGAAATTCCATTAGCAAGGATGTAGATTGAGAACAGCTGATGCTTTGCTCTATAGGTTTGCATCCGCATGAAAGACCCACTGCTGGCCAGGTAGAGCGTGTCCTTCCTGTGTGAGGTTTTTCATCAGTTGCTCTTTTTTTCCCACATGTCTGAATAGATTTTCTTGCTTTGTGTTTTGCTTACAGATTATTGTATATTTTTATTAGTACCTATATACTGTGTATGCTGATTACATTGATGATAGGTCCATTGCAAATGTGATGCATAGAATGGAAATTAGGCTCCATCTTGTGCACAGTGGTACAATCCAACAACCAGTGACTGTTGTCAAAGTTTTGTGCATTGAGCACACATCTCAGGACTAAGACACTGGCAACACAAGGTGCTGCTTTGTCTTGATTGTCCTTTCTGTATTACCAATACAGTGGGTAATGATACAATATTTGGGAGCTTAGCCCAACCCTAAACTTAAAAGTCTAGCCAAACCCTAAAGCTAACTCTAACCCTAGAAAGTCATTACCAGCATTTTCTGGCCAAACTGAACTTTATGGCACTGATGGGGGAAATGTAATATAGGTTAATTATGAGAATATAGAATCTGTGGTGGCTGGGATGGTGCAAGAGGGGAAAGAAAAGAAAACACCATTGTGTAAACATTTGAAGAATATATTCTGGAAGAGGACCTTGGAGAAATTAGCTTCAAATTGAGAATGCACTGAATGCCAGCAAGCTGGATATTTTAAACAACATTAAAATCTTAAATTTTATCTACGTTTGTTCTATCACTAACATATCTCTGGTAAATAAGTGTAGCAGTGAATACAGTAATAAGTAAATCTGGAAAAGAGGGGAATGGAAGGTGTGGGTCAATAGCTGCCTGCAGGTAGACCTCAAGAGATGACTACTGAATGGAGGCACCAGGAAGCTTAGATCTCCAGCTGCTGGACAAAGGAATCCAGGTGCTGGCTCTTGCTCTGGGATCACAGCTGGTGAGCGAGTGGCAGGTGAAAGTGGCACAAGGTCTGCAGGTGCAACTTCTGCATGGGCTTACCCTGGCCCTGTAGTTGCAGGAAGTGAAAAGATTGCCAACTGTCCATGGGCTTCCAGAGCAAAACCTTCCAACTGCCTGTCCAGGCAGCCATGTGTACCAATAAAGCCCCAGCAAAGCCTCCCTGACTGTATTCACACGTTAACTGCTGAGTGTGTCACGCTCCTGGGTCACCAAGCATATGGGCACTTTGTTGAGTTCCAAGGCCATCACCTCCCAAAGGCGTACATCCCACACTCCAGGACTACTTATTTTAGGGTTCAGTCTCTGGTGGCTCAGGAGGCTGCAGCTGTTCCACTAGATCAGCCTGGGGATCAACATGGCCATGAATTTCCAAGGGGGCATCAAGCACAGAAGACCTGGGGAGAGAGGGAGCTAGCAGAGTGAGAGGCCTGGCCTTTCCTGCCACAGTGTCTGCACAGCTCACTTGTAGAGAGGGGTGCATTGGCCTCCTGTTCAGTCTGTACAACATCCATCCCCATCCTCACCCACCCATAATTGGGCAGTTACAGCCCAAGGAGCTCATAGAGGCTGACAGAAGTCTCAGTGGGTGGGAGTTCTTGCTCAATTGAATCATATCTCTGCTTTGTACAGGGAATCCTGACACAGTTTCTCCCTACCCATCCCCAGTGCAATTCAGTGTGGTGAACACAGAGAGTGGAATCTTCCCTGTCTTTGCACTCAAGGGCTCAGGGTGGCCTCTCCATAAATATCTGGGAAGTGAGGGATCAATCAGTGTCTGTCCTTTGTCACTGCAGTCTCTAGCTCAGGCAGTGATGCATTGCCCAGTTCTCTTAGCCTCTGTATTACTCCTTGTTTATGGTCTTTCCCATCATCTAGGGAGGCCTGGGGACCAGAACAATGTCCTTGAGGTGAGCAATATCTTTTCTGCTGACAAGGGTGACTCTGTGGCCTCCATAGAACATCAAAACTCAAAAGGGCAGTGGTTGCACTGGCTCTGCTTACAGGATAATTGTGAATGCCCAGAAAAGTGTCTGCACACAGTGTGTATTCATTTACATTTGTGGGTTGATGACATCTATCTGCTCTTCCATGACATCTGACAGCCATGGAAATTTTGCTGTTCTTAAGATTTCCTGTGTTGAACAAACCCTAAAGTTCAAAAAGTTACTCTCCAATCTCCTTTCCAATGAACAGAACTGCAACCACCAAGTATTGTTCAGTGAATGAGATGGAAGATCATCCACCAGAATCATCACAGCCTCCACAGTAGGTTTTCATGGGGCCAAGGCCACACTTGGCATGGAGCCCCCATTTCATCCTTAGTGACCCTAAAGTCTAAATCCACTCAGATCCCACCCATTCAGCATTGTAAACTAGGGTTGATTGAGGCCCTTGCATATGGCCAGGACCTGAATCCAAAGGTGGCCAAGTCCCACTGGGCTGCTAAGGTGAGAACTCCCCTCCTCAGCCTTGATGCTTGGGGGTTAGAGATGTGATCCTTGGAGGAGTCCAGGGATCTATCCAGAAAGCCAGCTCCATAGGCACCTTCAAGCTGTGAGGCCCATCTGCCTGCACCGTGCTTCCTGTACAGACCTCTGCCAGGCTCTCTGCTGCCTGACTTCAGAGAATGTGGTGAGACTGTGGGTGGATATGGAATTGGTGTCCTGCATGTGGCTTCTCAGGAGGGTTTGGGGATGAAGCAAAGCCCACACTCCAATTGGTCCACAGAGGCTCCTGGTAATGGGCTCACAAGATGGTCCTTGCAGAAAAGGAATTCTCATATTAAAAGTTACATTTCACAGGGGACACTTAGGAATACTAGTATGCTCAGATCACCTTGATAGAGAGGTTGAAAAGAAGTTTATGCATGAACAAAACCTATGAGTCCTAAGACGGCCCCCCATTTTAGAGATGATAAAAGGAGGCTCATTCTGGATGTCCAGGTCCATTAATGAGACACTACAGAATATTCTCAGTTTTCTGATGAAAGTTCCCAGGAAGGAATTAAGTTCCTCTTCCATTGCCATGGGAGGCTGAGCAGCTGTGTTCACTGTTCTCTTCTTGTGCTCATTTTGCCCAGAGGCTCCTGCAATAGTAATTGCAGATCCTGAAAACTCCCATGAGACAAGTGCCAGAGAAATGGACAGAGTGGATGACATTTGAGGTGAGCACATCTCTAGCGAGTTGATGCTGTGTAAGAGCTGGAGACAGCAGGGGAAAGACAGCTCACTAATTGTCCTTGGACACCAGGCCCAGGACTGACAATAAGGTGCAATGGCAGAATTCAATCATGACAAGAAATGAAATGACTTTCGTCTGTCCCCTTTCTCCTGCTCCCACTGATATGTGTACAGTGACCTTGCCTGTGACAAGGTAGAGACAGAGTTGAGAGTATATGGTAGTTGAGCATTTGGAGTCAAGATTCCTTTGGAGCAGGACCATGGGCCCAGTGTTTGAAAAGCCCTGGAGGGAGGTGCTGGAAGGATTGATCTGACACAAAGTTCCTCTCAGTCATCTTTGGGTCTCCATACAGTCCCTTCTGCTCACATACCCTGCACCGGAGCCGATATATGTTGTTACTGTGGGTACCATGTCTGGATCAGGGATGTGGCACACAGGTTCCAGGGTCCATCTCCATGCCAATGTCCTGTATGGAGCTCGGGTGGGGCAGTGCCCAGCCACCAACAGGAAGCCTGAGACTCAGACACCACAGGTTTCACTTTGTGAACCCAGATAACCTTATGTTCCTTAAAGACAGACATATCTGTACCAGATGTCTACCCAGGAGGACAAGAGATGACTCTGGAGACTGGGGATAAACATGAGCTCTGCCTTTCTCCTTGAGGCTGCCCTGTCTTGGATGGGAACATGACAGGAGCACAGGGTCATGCATCCCAGCACCTGCCCCTTCTGCAGAGCATCTGCCCTTGTTGTCTATCCTCAGAGCCCTTTCACTGATGATTTAGAATGGGAAATGTTTAGGAGAACTCTCAGAGGTGGCCAGGCCTTAATGTACCTTTCCTGTACTTGGGGTCTCTGAGTGGCAGGTGGCTGAGCCTAGGGACACCTGTCCTGGGATTCCCTTGTCTCTGGTCTCTTAGGAAGCCTATGCTGCCCTTGACATTTGGGCAGTTCCTGGTAAGCATCCTGTAGCATCTTGGCCCAGTGAACCATCCTGTCCTTCATTCCCATGTGGGAACTTGAGGCTGGGGCTTCAAGGCCTTGGAAAGCAGCACAGTATATTCACTGGTCACTCTCTTGAACCAAGTGCCTGTAAAGGTCAACTGTTGCCAGAACAAGGTGCCTGGTGACCAGAGCCTTCACAGTTCTGTTTAGACCTGTTGCCAAGGAAGTTTTGTCATGTGCTAGGGTTCATAGCTGCCCTGCCCTCTCTGATGCCCCCTTTCTTTTTATTGTGTTCCTTAGAAACGGCAAGTGAAAAACTAGAAAATTGAGTGTGGTTTTACACTTTTCTTCACTTTGAAATTTTTAATACAACAAACATGTTGATGCCTCAGATGTGGCAGGTTGGGTGCCAAGTGCCCATTTTCATCCGAAAGTTCTTTTCATTGAGAATTAGGTTTCACTTAGAGATTTGTCAAATTTTAGGATGAAATTCTTTCCTGGCTTCATGTTAGTTTCATTTCAATTCCATTACACAGTATGGAGAAGTTCCCAGAATACCCATAATAATTTTCCCAAAGGATGTGAACGTTTCATATTATAACCCCCATATGTCTAGAGGAGGATTCCTAGCAAGTTTTACTCTCACATGCATATGAATGATTACTTATCCTTAGATGTTTAACTCGACGACACACCATAGTGTTCTGCACTCTGACATCCTGTGGAGGGGTCAGCCAGGTGGTGATTGCAAGGGGTGGCTTTCCAAGGCCATGGACATCATCACCCCATGCTGAGGAAAGACACATGCACATGCCTCCTGGGGAACTTGCCTCATAGCAACTGGTATGACTTCCTGTCCTCCCATCCCAAATAGACCATGGGCATTGTGTCCGTGCTAGGTAGTTTACTTTTCCTAGAGGTGATGGCCCTGAGGATGATCAGGTGCAATGCTCTTTGGTTGGTCTCCTTCAAGCAGGGTCTCCATGCTGGGCTCCCAGTGTGCTGCCACCACGTGCCATTAGGGAGCTGAAAGAAACCAGCTGTGACTTGTTCATGCACCCCTCACCCATCTGCTGATGGCCATTTCTTCTGTTTCTGGGTCGACCCATGAAAATGAACTGCCATAGCCATTCTTATACATGGGCTTGAGTCAATGCAGACTTTTAAAGAAAAACTACTTAAATGTGAAATTACTAGATCATATTGCTGTTTTATGGCTAACTTAGAAAATCTTAAGGTATCATTGGAAGCAGTTGTTTAGCAGAGTTAGGTGGTTGCTTTTCATTTTATTTTGATTTGTTTTATTATAGTATACTGTGCTATGCTATGTTATTTTACATTATGTTATATGTTAGTGAGGATTTTGAAACTGTATTTTCTTTGGTTTCTGATTTGATTTTCTATAATCAACCTGAGAAAATATAAGAATATCACATAACTCTGAGTAAGTATTTTTTGGAGAAAATTTAAAAAGGAAAACACAGTCAGCGATGTTGGTACACACCCATCATTCCAGTACTCAGAGGTTGAGGCAGGGGGATTGTTGTAAGTTTGAGGTCATCCTGGGCTACAAGGGAAGATCAAGGCCTGCCTCAACTGCACAGCAGAACCCTGTCTCAAACAAAGAATGAAAGAAAGAAAGAAAGAAAGAAAGAAAGAAAGAAAGAAAGAAAGAAGAGGGAAAAGAACAATTAAAAATACAAAATCAAATACTGACTGTGAATTCAGAATAAAAACATATGTGAGTTTTTCTAATAAGTGTACTTTAGTCAACACACATAGCATAAGGTTTACCATCATGTAGACATTGATGTGTTACCTAGTTTGCATTGTTTCAATTTTTTTGAATGTTTTACTGAGATGACTGTAAATATGCTACTGGATATACCTTTGTAGGATTTGCGTAGCTCCTTTTGAAGAGAATGTGATCATTGCTTTTTTTCATCTCCTAAATTTATATTTAGAATCAGAAGTTGATCAAGCAATTGCTATTTTTTAAAATAAAACTAAGGGCCATATAAAAGATACTCTTTTTAAGTCTATGGAAAGATAAAAATAATTGTAGAATAACAGTGGTTAAAGTACCTTGCACAGTGATTTCCAGGATTTCTTAATGATGAATAATTTCATACATTTGTAAGTTTTTAAAAAAAGATTTTAACACATGGTCTTACCAGTTCTCTGAGTTTCCCAGGCTAGGTTTAAACTCTTCCTCATCCTTCCTCTCACTCCCAGAGGGCTGGAATTACAGGTGTACATTATCCTGAGTTGACAATTGGCAGTAATTTTTTGTATTCGTGGAATAAAATACTTGGCTTTGATCTTTAGACTCTTTGTAGAATGAATTCATCTAGTTAAGCTATCTCCTACCTTCCTAATCCACAGTTTCTTTCATAGTGAGTAAGACTCAAAATGCCATTAACAATATTAGTAGAGTCACTGCTTTTTAACTGTAACAGTGGTCAGCCTGGGATTCAGGAGATCACTCCAAATGCCTTCTGCTGGGGGACTGAGGCTTGGTATCCTTGAAGCACAGTCTCTTTTTCTCTGATCGCTCATGGCAATTGACGACTGAAGTCAACTCCCAAGAAAGATGTGAACATTAAAGCTACTTGGGGCCCACTGCCCTCCAGAAGGACAGGCCAGGGTAAAACGTTTTTACCTTCCCCTTCTACTTTCCAAAATTTTTGTTTTGGTTATGGTTTTGGGTTTACACTTAGTTTCTAGAACTGAATACAGAGGTTTTGTATTTAGTTCCATTACCTTCCATTTTTAAAAGTCTTCCTTTTTTTGAGGAGTTTCTTAATAAGTTGCTAAGTTGGTGAGTCTCTCCTTGAATTTATGATGTTCCTGTTTTAGTATTCCAGAGTGGTAAGCTTACAAGCCACACCACCAGATGTGTTTTCATCATGGTGTTCTTAAAAGCCCATTGGCTGTGCAGGGATTGGTGAAAATGCCTGTCATGTCAGCATTCAGGCCACTGAGGCAGCAGGATTCCTGGGAGTTCCAGACAAGCCTGTAACACACTCTGATTTCAGCTCAGGGCAGAGTGACAGAGGGTGTCCCTGACAAGAAAAAGAAAAGGAAAATATAGGAAAGGGCAGGAATGGAAGGAAGATACAATACCAAATTCCTGGTGATTGTATGAGTTCTTTTGTATCTGGACTAGTCATTTTAATCTGCGGTCCTATTACAGTATAAGACCTTTTGGACTGCTGTCACTTTAAAATATACCTTGACACCAGGGATTTTGGTACTTCTAAGTTTAATGTTCTTTATATGGCTAGAGGATGTTGTACTTCTTTGTGAATTTTCATATTGATTTTTTTGATTTCTAGTAAAATATCAGTGGTATTTTGACAGGAATGCTTTGAAATGGCTGGTTGCTCTGGGATGCACATATATTATAACAACATGAATTCTTCCTATCCACCATCATGCTATGTGTTTTCTTCTGTTAGTGCTATTTCACTGATTGCATCAATTTCTACAAATTTTAAACAACAGGTGAGTTTGATTAAATTTATCCTAAGTGTTAATTCTATTTGATGAATTATGAAGTGAATTGTGTTCTTTGTATTTGAGGCTGCAGTTTGTTTGAAGCACATAGATATGAATTGTTTAAGACATGCAGATCTTGTACCCTGCACCCTATTTGTGAATCGTTCTAAAAGGTTTTCAGTGAGATATAAGTTTTGTTATATGAAAGATTGTGTCCTCAGGAAATAGAGACCATGCTTAATTCTTCCTTTATGGTGTGGAAGCCTTTGATTTCTTATTCTTGAGTAAATTCTAGGGATAGGACTTGGAGTACTGTGTTGAAAGGCATTGCAAGCCTTGTCTGGTTCCTGATCTGAGAAGAAAATTTTGCAGCTTGTCAGCCCCTGAGCACTATGTCTGGGATGGGCTTCTCATGCATGATCTTTGATGTGCTGAGGTCCATTCTCCCAATACATGGTGTGTAGGTAGCTCTTACAATGAGAAAATGTTAAAATTCAGTATTTTTCAAAGCTATTTTTCCAAATCTATTAAGAGGTTATTTCTGTCCCATTCTGTGAGAGTGACAAGTGGCACTGAATGGTTTCTACAGTGGGACAGTTCTTGCATCACTGAGATTGAGCCGAGTGTTGATTGTGGTGCTTAACTTTTGCATGTGCTGGCAAATTTAGCTGACAATATTTAGCTGAATAATTTTGCTTATGTTCATTTGGAATATTGGTCAGTAGGGTGCTTTCATTTATTTTATTTTATTTTATTTTTCAATACATTATTGTCTGGCTATATTCTCAGGGTGACTTTGTCATCTAAAAGAACATGGTGTTGGATTTTTCCCTTCAATTTCCTGGAAGAATCAAAAAATGATTATTATTTATTTTTATTATACACTTGAAAAAAATCACTTTGTCATTTGTCTTATCCTGGTTTTGTTGTTATTAATGAGTTTTGATTGTTGACCCATCCCCATATTAATTTTTGCTCTGTTCATCAGTGTGTTTGTTCCTTATGGGTGTGGGTCAGTGACACCAAAGGATACCACATTCCCATTAAGGGTCACATCTCATTTTACTTAGGGATGCAGCCATTTACTTTTGTATTTTATATATTTTTGTCAGTAACTCCTTTCAGTTACTTAGTCTTTAATTCATACTGTTCTTGTCAGGAGTTTACTGCTGAAGGAAACTGGAACTGGTCAGGTGCCCGTATCTTATTTCAGGCTTCATATTCTGGCCTGCCTGCAGTGTCCCCATCTCCTGATTTGCTCCATGTAAACACCTGTCCTGCTCCATAGCTGTGGTGAGTCCACATGTGGCAACTGAAATCTGCACCTGGATGGAAGACATACTGTCAAGGTGGGCTCTGTAACAGGCTGACCTTCTTGTACAGTGCTTCCCTGAGTCAGCCAAGGGGCCTAGAGCCTTCAGGAAGGAGTTCTGGAAGCAGGGCCACACCAGCCCTCTTCTGTCCAGAGTGCAGTGTATGCTGTTTTGCTGGAAGCTGACTTGTGGATCAGGAGGCATGGACCTGGGCCTTTCTTGCTCCTGGTGCCACGGTGTCCTCTAGATCTACCTGGACCATATTTCACTGACATCAGATCTCCACAGGGATCTGAGCACCCCCTAGACTTGCTCTTCCAGGCTCCAACTCAATGTGGAGACTTCAGGAGTGAAATCTGTCACTATGAAATTCAACATGTATACATTTTTCCTGGAACATCCACTGCTAAGTCTTCATAACAAAAAGTGAGATTTACAGTTTCCCATTTTCTATTCTTACTCAGTTAAGGTGTGAAAAGTTAGAAGCCATGAACCTATGAGAGCAAAGCTGCTGAGTGAATTATAAACTTACAGGCACTGAAAATGCTAAAAGAAGGCCATGTCCTAGGCCATGTTCCCAGTCTTACTTGAGATGACAGGAGCTTGTGACCTGGCCCTCTCTCCACCCAGCAGTGAAGAGACACAGGACAGCACAGCAGGCGAGGACAGGTGAGAGGAGCTGGTCAGTGGCAGACCACTCATCCTTGGAGGGATGCTTTTGTGGTTTTTCAATTTTTAACTTCCATTGAATCATTGCTAGTGTCCAACTCACTATTTCTTCTCTTGTACCCAACCTAGTTAAGAAAAAAAATAGTATGTAATTTCTCAAACAGATGAGTGAAAATGGATGACTTAATTTTCATTTATGTAAAATGAAGGATATGCACAGTACAGAAACATCAAATATCACCTTATAGATATATAAAATAAGGAATTTTGTTATTCAGAAAAACAACACATCATTTATGACTAATTTTTAAAATCTTAACACATGCGGAGCCCTTCCATGGTGGGGTGGTGCTGCCCTCCTACCCTAGAAAGCACCGGTTCACCTGTGCCAATAACTCTCAGAGGACAACAAGAGTTTTTATTCGGAGTCTCTTTTACTAGTGAGGAGGACCTGAATCTTCCTGCTGCCAGGCTGAACACAAAGTGTGCAGTGTGCAGAGGAGCCCAGCACTGCCTGCTTTACACTCCTCTCCCCCACCACATCCATGCTGCAGCCCTGCAGGGACAGCAAGACAGAGCTGCCAGGATGCAGCCAAGACTGTGCCACATCAATCCTAAGTCTGCCTCCACCAGGTGCCTGATACTGACTGGGTGTTGCTCACATAGTGGGTCTACACACCCTCAGCCTCCTAGACCAAGTGCATTCACCACAGAGACCCTTCCTGTCTGCAAATTTCACTCCTCTCCTTTCTGACTATGGCTGCAGCATTGGAACAAAACACAGCATTAACATTACCTTTTCTTCTTCTTTGTTCTTTTACATTTTTGGTTTTTTTTTTATTTATTTAACCATATATTTAAAACTGCATTTTGCCAAAAAAGCTTTCCTTTTGTTTTTACTCTCTACTTGCTTGAGTTTTTACAGATTTCTACTGCAGTTCAAACCTTAAGTTCTTGGATGCTCAGAATCTACTCTGCAGCTTGGTAGAATGAGTGAAGCGAAGCAGAAAGTGAACTTGGGCACATTTCTGTGCCTCCCAGCATCTTGTACAGCAAACCCTGACTCATGTCTTTTTATCCCCAAAATATGGGCTTCAGTAGATTCAGTAGCTTGAATCTGCAACTGCAAAAAGTGTTTCCTACATTTTTCCAAATAATGTCATTTCTGCCCAACTGGCTAAGCACATTGGCTTAGGTTTTTTATGCCCAAACTTGAAATATAATTTCCAGTAGACAAGAGGCTGCCACCCATCCTGAAATCATGATGGGATTTTATGTAAACACATAGTGCAATCCGTAGTCTGAGAGCATGGTGCCAGGGCAGGGTTCTCTCCAGCAACCATGCACAGCATGCTCCACGCACTCTCCTACTTCCACCTTACCCGTGGTCTGTGACTTGTGGGAGAGGCCACCCTGACACCTCATTGTAGGAGTACTGAGGCTGGTAGACATTCCCAGAGCTGCTAATGACACAGTCTTCAAGTTCTCTTCCTTTCCAGGAGAAGAGGAGACACTGTCTCTCCCCTGTGTCAATGCCATTATCTCAGTCACTGTATTCAGCTTAAGTCCTCATATTTCTACACTGAAGGATTTTTAATGAGGGAAACCTACAGCAAGACCATTCATATCTGTGGAGCAGCTGAGTGGTACACGGCTTCCCACCTTTCCTACAGAACTAGCCAATGTCCAAACAGCTGACATGTAAATACTTTTTAAAAATTTATCATGATTCTATTATTCATGTCTCTGATGGCTCCTTTTTCAGAAACCCTTCTCACCTGGTAGTTGGATTGTTTTCTTGTTAGTTTTTAACTGCAGAAAAAAAGCAGAGACATAGTGGCCCTGTAGGGATACTGTGATACCCTCTCCCACAGCTGAGCCCTGGTCTTCTTCCAACCCAGCCTTGTACTCTGTGCTGCGTCCCCGCCAGACCCCCTACACACTGGGAAGTGGTGGCATCTCTCTTTGATTTAAGTAAGGAGTCTCAGGTGACACTTTTTTCAACTAAGGTTAAACCCCATTTCCCCCTTTATATGGACCTCCCTTTCCTTCCTTCATCCTTCTGACTTCTGAGTCTGCTAATGACAAACCCATGGGTGACTCTGCTACTGGAGAACTATTTGTATGTCATTAATATATTTTCTCTTATTGTAAATGCCATATTTAGAAAAAGAAAAAAGCAAATCTTGGTATATTTATCTATTTCTCCAGGTTCCTGTTACTTCCCTGTGCCACTTCCCCACCCAAAGATGTCATTGTACAATAAAGAGCTTTGAGAGTAAAACTAAGAAGAGCATTCACATTTTCCATCCTCTTCAGCTCCACTTCATTAAGTGATGGGCAAGTCTCCCAGGCTCTGCCTCACTCTCATCTGTCACTCTGCCTCACACATATCTCTGTGTGTATGTACATTGATGTCAGAGGTATTTCGTTGTAAAAACTGAGACCTTCCTCACACACATCCATCTTGCATCCATGGTTATTTCATGTGCAGATTCCTTGGCCTCTTTCCCTGTGGGCACAGAGAGACTGACCTCAGCATCTCTGCAGCTTCCCCTGGTTCCCATGGCCCACACTGGTGCCTGCACCATCTACCTGCAGGGTAGGGAGGGTCCCAGTTCTTTTCTCCTTCTAACAGTGCTGTGAACAACAATCTTGAAAGGAAAGTTAAGAAGTTATGCAGCTTTTTCTTTATTTTTTTTTTATGTTGTTGTTATGTAGCTCTCTGTGTGGAAGAAACCTCTATGCTTAGCTAAACGAGGTCCAGAGACCTGTGTAGAGGTCTGATGGGAGCTGAGGGAAAGGGCTCTGCTCTGCCCCTCCATTTTCTCCCCACTGCTCTTCCCCACCTGCCTTAAAACCTGAAGTCAAATGGGGACACAGCACATCTCAGTGATGTGTCCCTGAATGTACCTGCAGCGGGATACTGTGTATTTTATACACTTGTTGGCCATATGAGCAGATTCCCTTTTGAATTGTAAGAGTTTGGCTCATATCCAACAAAACAAATGGAAAGTTAATTCCAACCTCAAAGATGAATGTATTTATTTTTTACTTATATCCTATAGTCTATCTAGGATAGTCTCCTTTATCAAAGATAAATAGAAGTTAATCTCTTCCAGTACTGCTTGGCCAAACAGAGCTGTGATGCACTGATGTGAAAACCTGGGGTAATAAATCACAGAGGCAGAAAGATCAGTGGTGGCTGGGATGGCAGGGAACAGAGGGAATGGTGTCCAAATGGGAATGGAGTTGGGGGAAACATTCTGGAACTGGGCAGAAATGAAGGCTGTACACATTGAGAATGTGATAGTGCCACTTCCCTGAGGATTTTAATTAAAATGAATGAAATCCTATAATTTGTTTAAAATTAATTCATGCCATAATATTTTAAAAAATTATAGAGGTAAGTGCAAGAAAATGGAAAAAATAGTGGAGGAGATAGGAAAGTCAGGTTTTCAGCAGGAGTTGGCCTCAGTGGAGTTGAGGAGCTGACAATGGCTGTGGAGCCCCTGTTAATCATACATCTGAGCTGACAGAGATGGCTTCCTGGTGCTGCCTCTTCCCGTGGTCCCAGAGCTTATGAAAGCACTGGAGATGAATCAGGTACAAACTCTTCAGCTGGTCCTTGAGCTTGGTGTCCAGCCGACCCTTCAACAGCAAAAGGAGGAAAGATCATCAATTTCCCATGTTCCTTGCAGAGCAAACAAACTTCCCAGTGCCTGTCAGAGACAGCTCTGTGCAAAAATCCACTATCAGGGAGTTTCCCACATTGCAGCCACCCACTGACTGCTGTGTCTCAGAGTTGCAGGGTGGTCCCTTAGCTTTGTCCTCCTCACATACCCTGAAGCCTATACCCAGTCCTTATCACCCTTGTTTCTGCCTCAGTGGGTTCACAGTGCTCCAGCTCAGTGAAGTGAAGTTGCATTGGAGTGTCCATGTGTGTTTGCAGCTGCTGCTTGGAGCTAAGAAGCAGGGCTGTGGTTCTGGAGGAGACAAGTATGGGGAGCTGAGTGTGAGGTCTGGTCCTCCCTCCCAAACTACTCACCCAAGGCAACCTGCTGAGTTCAACATTGCCGGCTGCTCCAGCAGTGCGGAGCCGAGTTCACTCTATCTCCACCACCAGTGAAGCAGTGCTGGCCCCGACAGCCCTGAGAGACTGACAGATGACTCCATGGGAGAGTCGGTGGACACTTGGATGACAATCTCTCCCTTCTTCAGGGAAGCTGTACACACATCTGTCTAGTGCTCCCCAGTGGCATGTTGCCTTCATGGGGGATAGAAAATGCCTGCTATGGAACAGGGGTTGTCTTCCATAAACATGTGAGAAGTGAGGGGACAGAGGGATGTGTCCTGTTCCACCTTTCCTCATTTGTTAGATTCCGCAGTGACTTGCCACTCAGTACTCTGTGCTTCCTCTGGGCTCCTCTTCCACTGTTGTGCATCCTTGTCTAGGGAAGCCAAGAGGGGGTCTCATGTACCATAATGTCAGTGATACATGATCTGCCATTCAGGGTACCCCCCCTAATGTGGAGGGTCAAGAGGGGAGTATATACACATTTCCTGGTCATTGGATCATGGTCAGTGCCTGGAAAAGTGTCTGTGCATGGTGTAGCTCTATATATATATTCATGTACTCATGGTACCAAGTGGTTCCTGCCCTGATGTCTAAAAGGGCCTGATGTTTTGCCAGTCCCCAGAGAATCTGGCTCTGAATAATATATCCCAAAGCCCATAGAGAAACTCTCCAATCTCCTCTACAATGAAGAGAGGATGTTTATTCAGTGTAGGGATCAGTGCAGGAGAAACAAACCTTTACCATGGAGAGAGTAGCTCAATGGAGAATAAATATGGCTACTCAAGAAGGCCTTCCACAGAGCCTTGGCTGGGGTCAGCAATTGCCTGGAAACCCCATTTTGTTCCATAGGGACCCTGTAAGATTGGCCTTAGGTGCAATTCACTGTTGTGAGAATTGTACTGCTACTGGGTGCAATTCTCAATTCTCAGTGAACTGAGGCTGGGAGATATAAGCACATTTCAAAGACTCAGCTCTAGGTGGCTCAGTCATATTGTGCACCTGAGAGCAAACTCTCCTTCCCATCATCGGGGCCTATGGGGTGGAAATGTTGGCCTTTGAGGGACCTGGAAAGGAAAAGCTGTGGATACAGCAGCTGTGCAGAAAGTCCTGCTCCAGGGGTTCCATCAGGCTGTGCAGCCCTTTTGCCTGTGTCACCCTCACTGTGCAGACCACTGCCAGGTTCTCCACTGACTGATTTCCAGTCTGTGATGAGACAGTGGGAAGCCTGAAGTTACTGGCCCAGCCATGCCCCACCGTGAGTGTTGGAAGCTGTAGTGATACTCAAAGGTTAAATTTCTTAAGGAGCAGTTAGAAATAATAGCATTTTCAGATCAGTTGTGAGCAAATAAGTCATTAGCTTCCTACATGAAGAGTATCATCCCACGTGTCCTGTGACAACCACACATTCTGGAGATGAGAAAACAGGCTTGTCCTGGGTGTGGGAGTGCGGACCTGTGTGTGATGACAAACAGAGTACTTCCCTGTGGTGCTTCTGAAGAAATTGGGTCCAGGTTCCTTAGCCATGAAAGGCTGAGTGGCTCTGTTCACTCTCCCGGTACAATGTCATTTAGCCTAGTGGGGCCTCAACCTCTGACCTGAGGGGCTGGATATTTTCCCTGAGACATGGACAAAGTAGCAAGGGCCTAGGTTTTGGGTGTGTGCACCCCTGCTGATGTGATGATGTGTCAGAGTTGGGGACAGGGTAGAAACACAGTCACACCAGTGCCAAAGGGATAAATGGGCCCAGGCATTACAGTGAACTGAAACAGCAGAAGTAAATCATGACAGGAGGTGAAGTGACTTAGTGTCCATGTCCCTATTCTGATGCTCCCACTAAAGTGTGGACAGTGACCTGGCACCTGGCCAATTTGGCTAAGCAGAGAGGAGGTGATAGTTGAAGACTTAGACCCCAGTTTCCTTTGGGGACAGGACCTCAGGCCTGCTCTTTACACGCCCTTGAGGGAAGTACTGAAAATGTAATCTGACCCTGAATATCCCCTGTCCTCTTTGGGCCTCATTACAGAATCCCCTTAGCTCACTCTCTCCCCCTGCTGGCATCTGTTGTTATTGCGAGGCCCCACTGTGGTACAGGTATGTGGATTGCAGACCTGCAGGGCATGAGTTCCAGGCTGATGTCTGGGGCAGCACTGTTGGTGCAGTGACTAGTAGTGTGCAAGAAGCTTCTGAGATCTCAGACAAGCAGAGAATGGGGCCATCAGGACTCCCCTAAAGCTGCCCAGAGTTCTGAGTATAGTGCAGAGAGACCTGGCAGCTTCTGAAAGCACAGGCTGCACATAGAGCTACAGGGTCTGCCCTGCACAGTGAGCTTGGAGGGGTCACATCCTGTCTCATAACACTGTTCCCCCATGGTAGGGATGATACGGACACCCAGGCCAACAGAGCAGATAGTCATTAAGGGGTGTTCCCCAGCATTTATGATCCAGGAAGCCCTCAAAGCTACCAGCCAGCCAGGACAGAAAACCAGGAGGTCTCACTTTGTCTGTTTTGGGATTGCCTAAGTGGGAAAGGATTCACCTTTCTAGTGACAGCACAGAAGCCACCAGCCATGTGATGAACGACGTCCTTTAGTACAGTTCCCCATGGCAGCCTTTCAGACAACAACTGCGGCTTGCTGGCCTGGTGGGGAAGCCAGGCTGGGTCCTTCTGGAATCTGATCTCACCCGCCTTCCCCTCCCCATCTAGAATTTATTCTCACCCTGTGGTTCCCCAAACCCTAAACCAGCTCAGGCTCACTTATCAGCCCCCAGGTGGTCTTCCTCAGAGCCCTAGTGAAACTCCCTCTACCTGCATTGTCTGGCCTCTGCTTTGCATGTGAGGCCTGAAAAAACCCATCTCTATTCCTGTTTCCTGCTGGGGACTCATGGCCACCTGACTGAGCACTTGGGTAACAGAGCTTCTTATGTACACAGGAAGGTTCTTTAGAAATTAAGCAGTGAGTCCCTAGCTTCTGGATTGAAGTTTCTGCATAACAGCCAGGTCAGAAGGCTGTACCATCTCTCACTGGTAGTACATATTGCACACGTTATATTTTGTGTCTGATTGTACCCCCAAAGCCTCATCTAGTCACAGGAGAATGTTTATTTCAAAAGTTGCTGAAACTATGTTTGTGATGGATTCATGGTCTAATGCTGAGATTAAGGGTGTTTGTCGCACAACTGCCCTAGGGTTGGTACCTGCTTACATTGTAAGGGATGGAAGGAGACTTCCTCTCCCCTCCTCACCTGTTGTTTTTACTGTTTTCCACTGCCATGGACTGTTGCCCGCTGCCATGTCCCACCCTGCCTTGAAGCTAGAAGGTAATGGACTGAAACCTCTCCAAACTGTGAACTAAAACACCCTGAACTTATTAAATTTGGGTGTCTATTATTTTGCCTCACCAGCAAGAGAAAAATAACTAAGACAGCACACAAGAGACCCAGCCTCCTATATGTTCCCATGCTCTCAGCCTCAGGAATTCTTGCTCACATTGCTGAATTCAGCTGAGTATAACCCATTTCCCTTATAGACCACGCATCTGATACCAAAAGGAGCAGTGCTGGCCCTGTGTAATTAGAGACCTGCACTTGACCTTGTGTCTCACAGGCCACCTTTTGAGCCTTGTGCCATCTGAGACCAGGCCTTTCACCTGTGAGATCATGGTGAACCTGGTCTGAATAATTCCAAACCAAAAAATCCAGGCTAAGGGCTGCTCAGCTCCAAAAAGTAAGCTTCTGTCAAAGTCAGACTCCTGATGTGTTTGGGGTTGATTATTAGTAGAAAAAGTCCATTCAGAGAGTGAGCTTCATGCTCCATGGGAGCTATGCAGAGGAAAAGAGAACACTATGATGCAGTCTGCAGCCAGGAGCTGGGCAGTGGCTTCTTCCCCACCACAAGGCTCTGTCTACACAGAAAGGAAGCCCCCCTCATCCTGGGTGCACAGAATAGAGTGTTGGGGTCAGTGACCCAGACACTGTGTGTGATCCTCTCAAACCGTGCTCTCTATGGCTGCTCAAACTGGTGACCTAGCACTTGGTCATGGCCAAGGCCATGACTGTCTGTGTTGAAGCTGCCTCACAGTCTCACAATAACAGAGCAGCACTTAACAAGGGTTCCAACAGGGGAGGGTGGACCTGGGCCACAAAAGGCAGAGGCATCTATGGAAGCTGTGCTCAGTGGGAACCATGCCCTAGGGTACCATATTCTGTTACCTGGAGCATGAACCCCATGTCAGGCAGGGTGTGGTGGGTCCCAGGCACAAGATACTGTGGATTCCAGTATGTGGTCAAGGTTTGGGAGGGAGGTAGAGTGTGTTCCCAGGGAGGTTACTCTGCACCCTTTCACTTCCTGCCAGGCTCCCATGGATAGGCAGAGTGACCTGGCAGATATCGGGGAACCTCCCTTTCTGTTCTGTGAGCCTCAGGCCACAGACAAGGGAGGCAGCTGCATCCCACCCCATGCTCTTCCAGAGGGCACTAATTTCATGGACTAGTGACTAAATGACCTCCTGACTGGTAAGTATTTGACTGAGAGCAGAATCATCATTGGTTGGCATCTGCCTGCATCTTCAGAAATTCAGGCTGCCAGTTGCCTTCCTTGCACCCAGCCATCAACCTGGTTGGTTCATAGTTCCCAGCCCAAGAGGCAGGATTATGGGAGGCTCATCTCTCAAAAGAGTCTTGACAATTGTGATAAATGTTCAGTAGTCCATATCTCTGGCCCTTTGTTTTTCTGACACTGTTTCATAACTACTAAAGGAACAGCGTTGGGGGTGCAGCCTACAGAGTTCAATGCCAAAAGCATACACTGCCAGAGAAGAGCAGAGTGAAGACAGATCTGTCACTATTGGCAATTGAAGAGAGCTGCTGGGGTAATTGTCAAAACTGCCACCCCAACACAAGGGCAGCTGTATTGTACTGGACAGACCTATCACACCCATATGGGAAGGACTGGTCCTCACCTCTAGAGGGAGACACTTTCCTGTTCTCTGGAATCGCATTATAGATCATGCTGCATTGTGCACTGTGCATCAAAACTGGTGGATTAGGTGCCTCATCTCTTTGAGCACCCACACTCCATGCTTGAGTGCATTTTGTGTCTCCCTCCAGCAAACCTTTCTGAAGCCTGTATTTTAAAAAAATAGTGGAAGCAGGGCATGGTGGTTCCACACCTGTAAGCCTAGCACTCAAGAGGCTGAGTCAGGATTCTTGAATGTTTGAGACCAACCTAGTTTACACAGTGAGCTCAAGTCTAGCCTGAACTGCAAAGTGAAACCTTGTTTCAAAAAGACAAAATTAAACTAAACAAATGGTGGATTAGAACACTTCTGAGTAGAGATTTGGGTATTATAATGTGTGCATAGTTTTTTCTGTTTAACTCTCTCTCTCTCTCTCTCTCTCTCTCTCTCTCTCTCTCTCTGTCTCTCTCACTCACTGGGGACTGAACTCATGGCCTTATGAGTCTTGCTTCCTTCCTTGCTCTTTCTATCTCTGTCTCTGTCTCTGTCTCACTCTCTCTCCATTTTTTCAAGTTTCCATATTCTTCAGCCTAGGCTTGAACTTCTGATCTTCCTGTCTCAGATTCCTACAGTATGGGAATTGCAGTTGTGCACAACTATGCCAGTTTCATAGGGTGATTGTAACAAACACTGTTTACTCTAGATGACTTACAAGTGTGTGTGTGTGTGTGTGTGTGTGTGTGTGTGTGTGTGTGGCCTTTTGGTTGGTTTAAAGTAATTTGTCATTTTTTGTTTTGGTTTTTTCAGTAGCATGGAGCAAACTCACAACTCTGCATTTTCTAAGCAGGTGCGGAAGCTGCTGAGTGAAGTCCTCAGCCTAAACAATGACTTCTGTGGTTCTCATTACCTTGAGGATGTCATCTGAAATAAGTGAACAATTTAAAGGGATGTTTGCAGTTACTGGTAACATTTTCCTAAACCCTCATCTTCCCAAAGAATGACTGCTTAACTCTATCCCCTCCTGCATAGCAGCCAAGTGCTTTGGGAATGTCTCCTCCTGGGCCTCCAGTAAACTGGGAGGGTTGCAGGTTGTTCTTGACTGAATTGTCCACTGAGGCAACTTCATCCTCTTTGGTCATTGTTACCAAGTGCCTGCAAGGACTGTCATACCTCAGACACAGTGAACAAACCCAAACGCCTTGTGCCCTGATCCATGGCATTGATGACAACTAAAGCCCAAATCTCTGGTGAGTACACCCTTTGAGAGTGGACTGAGTTTCATTCTTCTTCCCTGGCATCATTTCCTAAACCTTGTGATGACATTTGCCTCACTTCCATCCTGCCCCTGTGCCACACAGGTTACTGAGGGTCTCAGCTGTCCTGACCTGGACTGGTACATGGTTCTCCAAGCAGCAGATGTGCCATTCCCCTGCTTGCTGCTCTTACCACCTTCTGATGGTCATCATTCCTGGGCTGAAAGTCCAGGGCAATAGCATCTCTTGGCCCCACTTTCACACATGGCAGCAATATAACTGGGAGTGTGGCCTCCCTTACTCCCTGAGCCTGAGGGGAGTCACTTGAACTGGTATTGTGCACAGCAAGCTGAAGCACAGGATCAGTGCCAGGTAGCATGGAAAAACCCAGGCCCCTCTGTGTGGCACCATGTGGGAGCTGAGCACCATGAAAGAGGGCACAAAACAAGGGCAGGAGCAGGTTCTGTGGAAACCACAGAGGTGGGCATCCCTTCTCTGATGTGTGGACCCCAGTGCCTGTGAGGGCATCAGGATGGGCCTCTTGCATTGAACAAGGGAGTTCCTGGCCTGCTATTTCTGGGTCAGTGTGGCAGTGGACATTGGCTCTGCCTGGCAGTGAATTTGCACAACACAGATTGTGTGACCGCTTGAGTTTTTCTACCCAGGTCCTTACTTGTCCACCCCAGTCTTCTCTGAACCTTTCAGTGGAGCCACAAGAGGAGACACTGCATGTGTAGTTGCCCAAAATATAGCTGGTGCAGTTTGGTGCTATCAGCCAAAAGGTATGATAGGTGACAAAATCAAGTGCCAACCATTGTGCAGCTCAGGGACTTCTTAGCCTTCTTCTTCCAGCTTCCATTCTCTCTTTCCCCAGGTATCCCTCCATCCTCCTCTTATACACACTTCTCTCAAGAGCACACATCTGGGCTTGTGCTAGCCCTGGCTGGACTGGGAGCTGCTCTGCACTCCCCCAGAAGAGAGAATCCAGTACCCACAGGTATGGCTGATTTGTTGTCACCCACAACAAACTAGAACCAAAATGTGTTGTCCTTGATTCACAACGTGGGACTGAGGCTACCAGGAATTCTATTCTTGGCTCTAAACTCTAGAGTTCTCCTCAGGACATGGTGGTCAGAACTGGGGGATCAAGATCAATCTGATTGTGGAGCAACCCAGGACCTGACCTAAGCTTTGGGTCTCTGTGTGATGCATGTGTTCCTGGATATGTGGGGAGACAAATGCAGGTGCTCCTGTCTGGCAGAATCCAGGTAGATACAGTATCTTTGAAATGGCTCATATGATATAGGCAGAATTGTATCTGCTCAGGGAACAAAGGCTGGGTGCACCAGACCATGAAGTGGGACCCTCAGATCTGTACTACACTTTGGAATAAAGGCAAATAAGTGTGCCCCAGCCAAAATGTGTCTGTGTGCCAATTCCTGCCCAATGGGCTCATGCATTTTGGTCCTGTCCTAAGAGCATTGGAAGGTATTATAAGGTGTGGCAGTGTGGTCACCATTCTAATGGTATGTCTCTGGGCCCCTAAGGAGCTGGACAGAACCTGGAGAGGAAACAGGCAGAAGGCTCACTTGTGAACAATGTGAGGTTGTCTCAGTGACCAGCCTCAGGATATGGACACCATCAATTCTTCTTTTGTTTTGGCCACCTAGTTGCCAGGCTTCCATTGTGTTCTCACCTGAACCACAGCATAATTGATTTCCCAAGTCCAGCTGCACAGTGAGGTTGTAGGCCAGTGTGCTGGTGTGAGACAAGCACCTGTGCCACCATCAATAGGCTTCTGTGTTGTGAAAAGCTGTGGATTGTGGCAAGAACCCTATGTGTTTTGATCCCCACCACATCGTTGCTGGAGTCATGATGTACAGAGCAAGATTCCTGCCACTCAGATGTCACTTTTTACTATAACTTTCCTTCCTGTGATAAGTTACTCAGAAGCTGTGTGCCAGATAAATATATGTTCAAGGCCCTGCTAAGCGTCTCCACCCAGACTGACTGGTAGAAGCTCAGCCTTCAAAGCTGGGTAGGAGAGGTGGGGAGGGAGGTGGAGGAGGACAAGTGGCTTTGTCCTCCAAGACAGCAGCTACAGAGGGGCAGAGGGCACCTTCCGCTGTCACTGTTACATCCACTTCTGAGGCTGTAGCCTGTGGTCAGAGAGGAGACAGCAGTTTTGAACACTTTGCTAGAATCAGTGATGTGAACAGAGCTACAAAGGCCGGACATTGGAGCCAGACTGAGGGCTCCTCCAGAAGATTTGCCTGCTTTTCAGTTTCGCTTTCTGTTCCATGATTCAGTCATCACCAGATATTGGCGGTCTGGATTCAATTGTCTCCAAAAGAGTGGGTTGCTTCTGGGGATCTGGGGCAGTCAGCACACAGTGAGATCTCCATGTGTCTCTGTTAGGTTGTATATACAGCAAAGTATAAATTTGCATGTTCCTATGATAGAAAAATTGGTCCCAGAAACTCCATTACCGAGGTTTTAACTTGAGGACAGGTGATGCTTTCTTCATGAGCCTGCATTTGCCTGAAGTACCCCTTACCTGATGCAATATACACTTCTTTGCAGTGTATATTGATTACACTGATGATAGGCACATGGTTTATTTATTATGCAGAATGCATATTAGATCTTATGTGGTGCATGACAGTGCAACCCATCAACTAGAGACTGTTCTCAAAATTGTTTGCATTGATCACCCAGAATTGAAAAAAAGTGGAAAATTTTACAGAGAAAAATCTTTCAGATACAAAAACATACATTAAGTCAAATATATTAGAGAACACACAAATAAAAGAATAGATGAACATAGGAAAACAATGAAAAACAATGGTTGCCCAACATAGCAAAGAAATGGAATACATGAAAGAGATCCAAACAAGAGTTCAACAAGTTCAATGCTATATGAAAGATATATAAAAGCTGTAAGAGATTAAAATTATATGCATAGACTGAGAAAAAGTTACATTTAGAATTTCAAATCTTGAAGACAAAAGTGTAGCTAGTTGTCATGAAAATAATGCTATCTTAAAAGTAGCAAGGGACTATGAGAGATAAATCCAACAGGTACAAAATGCATCAAAGAAGAATTTCATGAGATTGATTGGGGTTAATGAGAAAGCCAGAGACAACACAAATATCATAAAAAACTTCACAAAATAATGGAATAAAACTTCGCGAGCATGATGAAAGAACTTGCCATACAAATAAGTGAAGCATATAGAACTCCAAACAGACATAACCAAAATAAAACTACACTAAGAGACATAATATTGAAGATCCTAGAAATACAGCACAAGACCACAGTATAAAATGCTGTTAAGGAAAAGTCATAGATTACTTATAATTGAAAGCACATCAAATTCTTAGCAATCTTTGTTATTGGCATAAAAATCTTGGCATAACTGACATCATCTCGAGCCCTGCTTTTAACTGGTGGCCTATATTTAACCCAAGAGAATGGAAAATGACTTAGAGTACAAATCTTGTGAGAAAAGCAGAATTAGCTGCATCACCTGGAGAAAAATTACTCTGCTCAACAAAAGAAATATGATACATGTGTCAATTAAATTTAATGTAAGATTCTAGCTCAATTGTTTCCAATAGGATGTCACTTTGTGGCTCTCTGTTTAAAAGCTTTGTAAGTCTCCAGTTCAGCCACTTGTTTAGACTCTGAAATTGGCATGTAATCTATATGAGTGGCCCTGAAATCTATTAACCAAATTCCAAATTTATCAATTTGTATGCTTTGATTCCTTTATTTTTGTTCATGAACCTACCTCAGTCTTCTCAACACAAATATCCAAGTAAAGAAGAAAGCTGTAGTTGAAACAGAAGAACAAGTCCTGAAGTTGGACAGAAGTGTAAGTCCTGAAAGGAAAGAACATCCAATTCAGATTGATGTATCCTGCAAAACATTCAAAATTAATGGAAACATAAGATACTTCCATGACAAAAAAATAGGAAAACTTAAGAAATATATGACTGCAAAACTGACCGTAGAAAAAGTAATGAAAGTCATACTAGAGAGAGGTAAAAATGGCCACAATTCCAAGAACAACACAGAAACAACCAGGCAGTACAAGTAATTAAACAGAGGAAAAAAGCAGAAAATCAACAGCAGAACAATATTACAGCAAAGACAAACCAATACATATCATTGTTAATGGGCACACCTCATCAACCAAAGAAATAGATGGGTGAAATGGATCAAGAAACAAGATACAAAAATAAGCTGTATACAGAAAAAAATATTTAATTCAAAAAGAAATTCAGAGACTAAAAGTCAAAGGACAGAAAACAATCATCCATGCAACAGAGGCCCAGAAAAAAGCATGAGTAGCTATTCTCTTTGCAGACAATAAGAACTTCAAACCAAGAATGACCAAAAAGATAAAGAGCCTCACTGCATACATGTTAATGGAAAGTTTTTAAAAGGATAAGATAACAATCATAAATATGTGTGCATCTAATACAAGAGCACCCAACAATATATGGCAATTGTTAAAAGACATGAAAATAATGCAAACAAAAAATAACAAAATTGACCCAAGAGACTTCAATATCCTACTATCACAAATACATGAAGTAGACTAATAATCAGCAAACAAATAAGAAAATAGAATTGAATCTGTGAACAAATGAACTGAGTAGATGTTTACCAAGTATGTGACTCAACATACTCACAATAAACATTCTTCTCAGCTGTGCAGGGGAGGTTCTCTAAAACATGCCATATAAACTAGTCCACAGAACATGCTGAAGTAAATGCAAAGAAACTGAACTTACCCCGTGCATTTTACCTGACCATAGTGCAATACAATTTGGAAATAATTGTAAAAGAAGGTACAAAAACTTCATAAATATATGGAAATTAAATGACACTCTGCCAATCACTAGGTCACAGATGAAATAAAAGAAGAAACCTGAAAGTATCTACAACACAACAAAAATATAGATGCGAACCTTGGTTCTCATGGGATTCAATGAAAGCAGTTCAAAGTGGGAAATTAATAGTACTCAAATTTCACTTCAGGGAATAGAAAGAGCATAAATAAAGATTTACTCTTGCGCCTCTCACTTCCAGAAAAAAATGGCATGAAAACCCCAAAGCCAATAAGGGATGAAACTATCGTGATCAGAGAAGAAAGCAATGCAGTGCAGAACATAAAAACAATAAAAAGATTTAATGAATCAAAGAGTTGGTTCATTGAAAGAATAAAGAAAATTTATAAACCTTTAGCCAACCAAATCAAAAGAAGAAAAGAACCACTCAAAACCATTCATTAAGGAATGAAAACAGTAAGATAACTACAGATCGTGTGAAAATTAAGAAGATCATCAGTATCTAATTCCAAAACTCATGCTTCCCTAGATTGCATAACATAGAAATGAATCAATTCCTAGATTCATATGAATTGCCAAAGCTGACTCAAGAAGATATAAAAATTCTATATAATGCAGTATCTGTCAATGAGACTGAAGATCTAATTAAATTTTATTTGGTACTGGCCAGGTGGTGCATGCCTATAACCCCAGAACTTGGGAGGCTGAGGTAGAAGGATTGTTGTGAGTTTGAAACTAACCAGGCCTACAATGTGAGCTCAAGTCCACTCCAGTGCATAATAAGACCATCTGGAAAATACATTAAAATGAAGCAAACAATGACAACAAAAAGGCCATTGACCAACATATACAAGTCTAAGTCTTCAGGGATTTACTGCTGAATTTTATACGAAATGTATAGAAACTTGAAGGCCCCTACTCTTTAATGAAATTGAAAGAGAAGCAGTTCTCCCTATCTCTTTCCTGGAGGCCAGTATTACACTGATACTAATACCAGAGAAAGACACAACCAGAAAAAGAGAACTATAGGCAAGTTTTCCTAATGAACATAGTTGCAAAAATCCTTAATAAGATACTAGCAAAGTGAATGTAGCAAATCATCAAGAAGATTTTAAAACCTGACAACTTGGATTCATCCCAGGAAGGCAGGGATGTTTCATTACATGCAAATCAACAAATTTAAATGTTATATCAACACAGGAAAAAACAAAAGTCACATGGTGATCATCTCAATAAATACATGATAAGCTTTTGATAAAATCAAGCACTGATTTGTAATAAAATCCTGCACTATGTAACAATAGAGAGCCTTTACCTCAATCTGATAAAACAAGCAAGGACAAAAATACACCCAGCATCATAGTAAATGGTGAAAAACTAAAAACTTTCACACTACAATTAAGAACAAGGAAAGGATGATTACTAACACCACTCTTCTTCAATATAGCTCTGGAAACATTAGGCGGAACAATTAGAGATAAGAGACAAATAAGAATAATCATAAAACACATAGTAAGTAAACCATCATTATTCACAGATGACATGATATTCTATGTAGAAGATGTCTATTACTCCACCAAAAGACTTCTAGACTTAACCAAATTCAATAATGTAGCTGAAGACAAAGTTGACAATCAAAAATCAAGAGCATTCCTGTATACAATAAACTCACTAAGAAAGAAGTTACAGAAAAACACCCTTTACAGTACCCTCCAAGAAAATGAAATACTTGGAATGAACAAAGAAAGTCAAGGGCTTACATATTGAAAATTACAGTACTTTATAAAAGGATACTGAATAGATTATCAGAAAATGGAAAGAAAACCCTTGACCAAACTGTGCCTTGTCTTTTCACTGTGTTAGTGATTTCTT
This sequence comes from Cavia porcellus, assembly GCF_034190915.1. NCBI lineage: Eukaryota > Metazoa > Chordata > Mammalia > Rodentia > Caviidae > Cavia > Cavia porcellus. Next base: position 26,754,186 of record NW_026947517.1, read on the forward strand.
TTGCTGTATAAATATTTTTTAATAAGATCGAGTCCCAGTGATTGATTCTTTGAAGTTGATTCTTCAAATGTTGTGTTTTGTCCATGAAGCCTCATTAGTGTTTCTGGTGTAATATTTAGATCTCCAAGCTAGTTTGACTTTAGTCTATTTCATGGTGATAGGCATAGACCCAGTTTAAGTCTTCAGTATGGGGAAAGTCATTTTCTTCAGCATTATTGAAGAGACTATCTCTCTTCCAGTGAACATATTTGGCTCCTTTATCAAAGACAAGGTAAAAGAGTGTATTTGTAGTAGTGTCTCCATCTCCAGTCTGTTTAGATTATTGGGTCTGTTTTTCTGCCAGGACTCTGGTGATTTTGTGGCAGTAGCTTTCTAGTATTATAGCAAGTAAAGAATTGTGATGCCTCCTGACTTGCCTCTGTTGCCCAGGAATGTCTTTGGTATTCTAGATCTTTTCTGTTTCCAAATGAATTTTAGAAAAGTTTTCTCTATATTTGTGAGCTATACTAATAGTATTTGGATGGGCATTGCATTAAATCTGTATAAGACTTTGCAATATGTTATATTTTGAGTTTTCCATATTCTTAAACATAGTCTTACTGGTTTTATACTTACCTGATATATCCTAAAAGGTATGATCCTAAGAGTTTCAAACTATTGAGTTCTTCTTCTCAAGGATATCAGCAATTATAGATATTTTTTTCCTATTTGTTTGAGACAGGGTTTCCCTATGCAGTTCAGGCTGACTGTGGACTCACATCTTAGTCCAGTAAATTCACACTGGTAATCCTACCTCAGCATTCCAAGTCCTGGGATTACAGGTATGCACCTAACACCTGAAAGAATTCCTGGTGTTATTTGAAAGGTGAGAAAACAGTCATGAGATACACATGTATTCATTAACCGTCATTTCCTTAAAGGAAAAGTGTTTAAATTAACACATAACAGCATTGGAGTGTAGGGAATCATAAGACATTTTTCTATTTCTTATGGTCTGAGGATAACAGACTACACTACTGCAAAAACGGGAGGCATCACAGCTAGGAATATGTGTCAAATTTGAGCACCAGTATTATGAATTAAGAGAGTATTTATGGAAGATGAGCGAAAAGACCAGTGGAAAATAATGAGAGACCTGGTGACTTTACCTTTCATGACTCTAGGTCAGGCTTTATTATAATGCTGAACATCACAAATATTGAAATAGTCAAATATTATGCGTGTTTTCACCTAGAAAATCTTAAGGCTTGGCACTGTATCCTAGCTGTGTTGCAGCTTGGCATAAATCATACAGTCTTGAGCCCTACATTTAACTAGTGCCTTGTATTTGAGCCAGGGAAATGGAAAATGAGTCAGCATATAAGTACAATGAGAAAAGCAAAATGAGCTGTACCCAAAGAAAAAAATTTAACCTGCTCAAAAACAGAAACAAACAAACAAAAAAAACCCAAACAAACAACAACAACAACAAAAAAACAGGATACAGGTGTCAACCAAAAATTAACATAAAATTGTAGCTACATTGTTTCCAATAGGATGTTCTTTGTGATTCTCTCTTTTAAAAACTCTTAACATTCCAGTCCAGGATCATTTGTTTAGATTTTGAAAGGGAGGGGGGTTGAAATGTGGTTCTGAGCACAGCTATTTAAATTCCAAATTTATACTTTGTCTGTGTGGATTCATATATTGTTGTTCACAAAGTGACCTCAAGCTCCAGAAAAGTTTACTGACACAAGCAAGAACGTAGATTAAATACAGTGTCACTTTAATGAAAGAATAATAGTGAAAAGGAGGGAAGAAAAAAGACAAACACCATGTGTTATGATACCCACCTCTTTACCCAGCATTTAAGAGGGTGAAACAGGAGAATGGCCATGTATTCAAGGACAGACTACCCTATATAGTGAGTGCAAGGTGAGCCAGAACTACAAAGTGGGACTATGTCTTTAAAAACAAAAAAAAACAAAAATGAAAAAATATAAAAACCGAGGAACAGAGAAAGACTATTAAAGGAAAACAAAAATATTAGAGCTGAATGAAAGTTTACTTAACTAAAATGGGAATTATGGAATGATGTTGCAGAGGAAAGCTGGTCCTGAAGTGTTACCCAGGAGGCAGTGAAAAATACGGTTATGAATGGGACCTATTGCGCTACATCAAAATAGTAACCTCCTTCCTTCAATACATCGGCAGTCTACTAGACAGGAGGTCCAAAAGTTCATGGAAATGTCAAACTCAGAGCAAATAAGCAGCTTGAAATCAAGGCTTTGAATCATGGGCTTTAGCAGATGTTTGATATTCAAGTTGAAATAGGCAAAATATAATCCTACCTGGTTTGATGGCAAATTCAGCAAGTTGGTTGGCTCACAGCATTGAAGAATGAAGTCACAAATCAAAGAAGTTCAAAAAGTTTTCTTGGAAAAAAGACAGAATAACCCTGCCTTTGCAGGAGGGGTCTTCAGTGTTTAGCTCACAGATCTATTGTCAGGGGTCATTTATACAGCAAAGTCAGAATGTCAGTACAGTGTGGGTCTCAAACTACAATCTACCTGCAAGTGTATAGCTGCTTAACTAATATTTTTCAGAAGGGCAGCAAGTCACCCAGAAAAGGTATGCAGAAAGAGCCAAGGAATTTTGTGGGAACAGTAGTCCAGATGTTCTGGTCATTGAGTATGGTAATAGATGCCTACCTGGACTTCCTGGGGAAGGTGGTGGTAACTGTAGTACATTTCAAGCTATTGTTTTTCTCTTCAAGAGGCATGTAGACCTTGTCACTGCATCTTCACCTTCAGGTCTGGCTTTCTTCAGCTGTGCCTCTAGCACGGATTGTTGTATTTAGTTTTTTACATTGATTTCTTTGAGGTTCCATTTCCTCTCTTACTATATATCAATTTCTGTCTACCTTGCTCTCCTGTGGTAAAATCACAATACTATTTGAATGGATAAAGTGATATTTATACATTTAAGAAAATATTATTTAATAGGGACCTAGGTTTTAGCTCAGCAGGCAAAAGTACATGCCTGGCAAGAGCCGGGTTGTGAGTTTGATCCCCAGTACCTAAAAAAAAAGTGATTTAAAATGCAAGGAAAGAAAATAATTTCATTTGTGAAGATTTAGATGAACAAAATTTTCAAGTAAATCTGTCAATGCAAATTAAAGAATGCTAATAGTCGTATTTAGAATCTAAGGTTGTTTAGGCTGGGGATTGAGCTCAGTGGTACAAGGACCAGCCAGGCAAGCACAAGGTCATGAGTTCAATCCCTGGTATGAAAAATAAATTTTCTACAGTTGTCAACCATGTAGTGCTATAAGCACAATTATTGAAATTGACAGATGTTCATTCAGTGGCTCAATTTTTCTTTTGTGTTCTACAAAATATCTACAGATAACATGTTAAATACAGTGAATGATATACTGTCCCCTATACCATGGGTATTTGCTGAGAGTTGTTTTTAGTTTTTATTTTTTCACTTACTTGAAACCTGAAAATATTTGGTGATGCTAGATAGAGAAAGTGTGATAATTATTTTTTTTCATTTTAATCATATATTTCACTATATCCATTAAGTACATTTTATTTGATACAATTATGCTAAGAGAAGTTGATAAACGATTCTTAATGTTATGGGCAGCTGAGTTAGTTAGAAATATAAGCAGTCAGACAGTGATATAGGGGAATGCAACTCCTGACCTACTATGTTGTGTATGAGTTTAGGTTCTCTAAAACTGAAGAATGAATCATTAGGAACAATGGAGGTAAAAGTAGAATATATTTTTTGAGAGAAATAGATTGACAGGATTTTGCTCTAGATGGGACATTTCAGCACTGGGAGGTGAGGCCGGGGGACATTTACCTTGAGGTCACTTTCCCCTCTCCTATGCAACTTACCTGTGGCATGCAAAGAGTCCCAATCAGCTACTTGCACATCAGCAATGCCACCTTTAAGCACCACCCCAATGGAAAACTTTATGTAGCCCCTACACGACATTTTACTGTGTATTCTCTCTTTTACCGTGCCAAAAATCCTATCATTTGGTTCCCTAAGGCAGATTGAGTGGCTCCTGGGAATAAACCACCAGTTTCTTCCTCTTGGATGGTTTACGTGCCACCGCTAATATGCATGCAACAGCCACCTTACTCACTGAACATGGGTGAGATAGGGGTAAGTGGCCAAAACCCTTCATCTTTAGGCCTTCTTCACTTTATTTTTTTTTTTTTGCACTGTCCTTTCCCTTTCTATTTTTTTTTTAATTTTATTTAAGGAGAAAAGAAAAAAAGCAGGGAAAGGGTACAAGTTATACAGATTTACAGAAACAAAATGAACAGTAGGAAATCACTAGTTAATGGATTACATATTGTCATCTTAGAAATAATTGTTCAAGTCACAAAATTAAAGCTTGTAAAGTGGACATTCCATCAATGATACTGCAAACAGTCCTGTTCATTGATCCAATAAATCTCTGTGATATCATTTTCTATCTTATACACTTAAATATACATGCAGTTATATAGTTTGGAGCACTTTCTTTTCCTCTCTTTTGTACCATGACTATTACACATTTTGGGTTTCATTGCTTCCACAGTTCTTATTACTTTTTTGGAAGAGAGTAAAACCAAATGTGACATAACAGAACAGAATCGGTCAAGTCAAAAGGGTGGACATAATAGATGATGTAAAAACATAATACAAGGTGATCAACAATGGTTACCATAATGCCTCCCGCTATCTCTAATAGAATTGCCTATATCGTTAGTTATAATACAATTGAACAAAACAGTAAAGAATAAAACCGACAAAACCAAAACATTGGAGACACTGTAGGTCTTCAAAAGTAGATAAAAGTCAACAAGAATGGGCGTCATAATGAATCTCATTATCTTCACAGCTGATGCCTAAACTTTCGAACCTGATACTATCCAGCAAAACAGAATAGGGGAACATCAGTTAAAAACCAGATGGTGAGAGTAATACAGGGCTTTAAATCAAGGTAATGAAAAGTCAAAGTGGGTTACTATAATATATCCTGCTATTTTTTTCCTTTAATTAAAAGGATAAAGATAAAAAAGTAAATAATGGAGTGGAGATTGAGATAAAAGAGGGCATAACAACGAAACAGCGCAGATCAAAATATAACCATTTAAGCAGAATAGTGTTTCACCACCAGATAATCCTAACCTAAAAGTAGTTACCATATTGTCTCTTTCTTTGAAATCCTTGAGTACAACTTCGTATACTGTAGCATTAAGTATATCAAAACAATGTAAAACCATTCAAGAGAATGACAGCATTACAGAGTATTTAGAATCGACTAACAGAAAATGAACAATGGTTTCTTTATAATCTCCTTGTCTTTAAAAGGTTTTTGCTTATACTACCATACATAATAAAATCCAATAAGATACAGCCTATTTAGACCATTGGAGACAGAAGGACAAAAGCTAGATGAGACTTCAAAACAAGATGATACTAAATCAGTATTACCTATTAAGATGTCATTTTCTCCAAAATAGCTGTTCCTATCATCCAATCTTCTTTGCCTCATTTCTGTTGAGCTCTTTTTCTGTCAGTAACTGTCAGTTTGTCTTCTTCATTTTGTTCTCTGCTCCATTCGTTGTGGCCTCTCTGCCATTATTTCTGGATTCTTTGTATTTTTCTTTTTTTTAGAATATCCTGCAATACTCTCTGTAGAGTTGAATTGGTGGTTGCAAATTCCCCCAGTTCCTCTTTATTCTGGAAGCACCTTGTTTTTCCATCAATTTCCAGGGACAGTTGTGCAGGATATCTCAATCTTGGCTGGAGATTATTATCTTTCAAAGCTTGAATTATTTCCCCCCATGCTCTTCGTGATTTGATGGTTTGTGCAGAGAAATCTGTTGTAATTCTGATGGGTGTTCCCTTGTAAGTGGTCTGTTTCTTGTCTCTGACAGCTTTTAATATTCTGTTCTTGTATTGAATTTCTGGAATTTTTATTATTATATGCCTGGGTGTTGCTCTGTTTGGCTTGTAGGTAGCTGGGGTCCTGTATGCCTCATACATCTGAGTATCTTTACCTTTTGCTAAATTAGGAAAATTCTCCTGGATTATTTCTGTGAGTAGCTTTTGTAGTTCACTTGTTTGTGTCCCTACTTCTTCTTTCATGTTCTTAATCCTTAAGTTATGGATCCTCTTATCATCTTCTTGTCTTTGTATTATTGCTGTTTGTTTCTTTGTTATTTTTAAGAAGCTTTTCATTTCATTCTCCCATATTACAAGTCTGCCCTCCAGTTCAGATAGTCTGTCCTTAGTTTCTTTCAAGCTGTTATGCCAGTCTTCGATAGACTTCTTAGTATCTTGGTAGTCCCTTTGAACCTGCTTCACGTATTCTATGCTTTCTCTGTTTTCTCCATCAAACAATTCTCCCCTTTTTTTCTGTTCTTCCATTCCACCATCTGTTTTTTCTTGGGTGGTACTTAGCATTTCTCTAACTATTCTGCATACTTCTAGCTTCAAGTCGTTGATAACTTCATTCCTGAATTGGTCTATGAGGCTCTCTATATGGTGCGGTGTCTGCTATTGCCTGATTCTCAGAATTGGGGGCCGAGGAGCCTTTCTTGTTGCTGCCTCTTCCCATGTTGCCTCTTCTTCTCTGTTCCTTATATATGCAAGCTTATATAAGAGGCCCAGCTTCTCTCCCAGTCAGCCACAGCCTGATCGAATTGCACCAGTTAGGTGTTCCCGCTCACCGCTGCGCACCAGGGAGTTACGGACCAGGCAGCCTACGCATCTCCCCTCCCGGCCACCGTCAGGCTCTGGGATCTGGGTTGGGACAGCCTACCAGGTCCGCCGGCAGCATCACGCAGGCCAGGCACTTTTCACCAATCCCACCCGAGAGGGGGATGTGTGGCTGGAGTCGCCACCGTGCCCTGCTCCCACAAGACTGCTCGGGCCCAGAAAGTCCTCTGCTGGAGTCAAACTGTGGTAGAGTGTCAGTTTCTCTCACACACCTCACAACAAGTCAGTGCACACCTCCCTGCCATTCACAGATTGCCGTTCTCAGAGCTTCTGCGCGTCTCTCTCCTTGCCGAGCCACTGTAGAGGCAGCCAGCCGCCGCGCAGCGGGAAACCCCAATCGCGGCTTACAATGGCGCAGGGTCCAGCCTCCACACTGAGGCTTTTCTGTTCCTGTTTTAGTGCCAGGACTGCATTCCAAGTTGGTTTCTCTCAGCCCAGTTCGTTCCTGAGTCAGCAGAGCATATCTCCACCTGCTTATGTCTCCTTAGTCCGCACCATTCCTGGCTTCTGAGCTGAGTCTTTCAGAGAGCCTCCGGTAGTTGCTGTTATCTGTCCGCCATGTTCTCCCGGAAGTCTCTAGGCCTTCTTCACTTTAAGGACATGGTTTTCTCTCACTCTGTCTTCTGTGATGGCCCAAGTACTCCTGGCTCACTCTGCTCCACCAGGATCTCTCCCTTCCCCTCACTTATGATGCGGCTCCTGTCTTTCCAGCTTCTCCCCATATCTCTCATACCAAATCCCGCTTCTTTCTCAGCCAAAAGTTTCTATAACTCCTGCATCACCCTCTCGTCCTCCATCACTCCCAAGGGTCTCCAATCCTCCCCCTAGGGTCTCCAGTCTTTCCCCTAGGGTCTCTAATCCTTCCCCTAGCATTTCTCACAAGGCTCTGACTTCTCAATACCCCTGCTCTAGCCATCTGTCCCATCTGAGTGTTCTTTTTCTCCTTCTGCTGCATCACCATTTTCTCTGCCTGCCCAGCATACTCAGTCTCAGGCATAGCAGCCTTCTGGCAGGCCACATGGTTGCCAGCAGCCATGTTGATTACACACATGCACCTGCTGGGCTCATCTCTACTGCTGCTTTGGGAACAGGCTGGACCTAAAAGATTAACTAATATTTGTGTTCCTTCTTTTTAACTTTCTGAGCTACCTCAGCTTAACCATCAATTAGGTTCCTTTTCTGGTATACTTATTTCAAGATATCTCTATTAATTGATCTATAAGAAGGTTCACTCTACTCTATTTATTATAGTTTAAGTTGGCCAAATATATTTGAGTGCATTCTAATTTTATAAGATGATTGTCAGTTTATATATCTGTTGTCCATTTGTCCAATTGTCTGCTCTGTTAGCAGCTTTTTCTTTTTACTTGAGCTCAACAACGTTTTACTCAACATTTATATTTTCAGATCATGTAATAAAGGTTTATTTGCATAACAGATTTAAAAGGCATGCTTCCACCTAAGTTGCCAACTGGTCAAAATGATGCTAAAATTGGGTAAACAAAATCCCTTGGGGTGAGGCAACATTAGACAGCACTCCAATTGATAAACAAGAAAGTGGCCACCTGGGAACTTTTTAAAAAATTTATTTTAATTTCAAAGAGATTAAAATAAAAGAGCACTTAACATATGAGATTGGAACACAACAGTTTAAGCAACACAGTATTTCAACACAATACAACCTGACATATCAGTAGCTAACTTAGTGTCTCTTTCCTTGAAGTAGTTGAGTATATCTTCATACACAATAGTATCAAACATAGCAAAATATTATAAAACCATTAAAGAGCATGAAAGTATTACAGATTATTTGGAATGAAATAACACAAAATTAACAATGGTTACTATATTGTCTCATTGTGCAGATAATATTTGTTTATACTATCACACATAATACAAACCAATAAGATACAACAAGATAGAACCAAGGAAACAGAAAACTAAAAGCATGTTAGCACTTCAAAACAAGATAATATTAAATCAAAACTAGCTATTATAATGTCTTCTTTTCTTCAAAATAGCTGTTGAAATAATCATAGATAATGAAATCAAACAACCCAGGATGAAACCATTCTGTGTAATGAATGGGAATATTATAAGGCTCCAACGCAATTTAATGGGGAAGCAGGATTACCACAAACTTTTATGTACTCTTACCATTTCTCAGACTAGGGAGCCTAGATGGTATTTACACATGAACAACGAGGTGCTTTAAGCAGGTCAGGTTCACTGATGGGAGGTCCAAATAAACTCTTTAGCCTCATTGGAAAAAGTTCCAGTAAAGTTCATATTACTGAGACAATTCATTGTTGCTGATTTGATGGTATTTTCATGCCTTCAAATATAAAATTGCGATTGTTTATGATGACAAATATTTTCTTGCATATGTAGATGTCTTATGACTTATTCTTGTGTTCCAGCCTGGTGATTTAAATCAGGCCAATACAAGGTCACCAGTCAAATAATAATTTTTAACAAAAATTTATGTAATGTAATAATGAGCAGTCCAAAATATGTCACAAATTTCTTCAGTGTTCAAATGTTAAAACACCCATGATTAATAGAAAATAACACTTCAATTTAATGTTCTATATTAAGTTTACTGCTTGTCCTGTATGGTATGATATTAATCTTCTGGATGTTTAAAAGCTACTGTTAAGAGATAGTTATAAATTCCCTTTGGATTCCTTGTGCTATGATCAACCAGATATTTTCTAGAAAAAAAAGTTGTATGATGCAGGGGGCAACAGAACAATGAGACCAGGAGTGGGGCTGAGACTGGGCAGCAGCCAGGTCAGAGCCAGTCCAAGCCTTTCTGTCAGCACTGGCTGAGCCCTTAGGATAGGGATGCATTTGCTTGATGTTTTTTCTTGAGGCCTGACCCACAACAGGAGGTATCCATCTCCCCTATGGTTGCTTTTCAATTGGCAATTTCTAGGACCTAGTCCTGTCTCACTGCCTATATATTTCTAACTAACTCAGCTGTCTGTAACAACAGGGCTGGGACTTCAAAGGATTAAGAGGATAAATTCAGATTGCTTATAGCCTTGGAAGAGACAATCACCTCTTGCTCTGGACCAAATCTCAAAACAAATGACAACAGAAATACAATCAAGTGCTAAGAACCAATAGTCCACATAGTTCTGTATCACCCTGAAGAAGTCAAGACTCACCATCCCAACCCCCTACAGGAAGAGTCCCTGCTGTTAAGCAAGCCCACTTATTATGGGACATGCTCCCCCATTTGTTCCTAAGTGAATCAATTTTACCTGAGCAATTGACCCTATGGGTTGAACACAGCTCTATCCCGCCTTATGCTCATCTTGCAAATTCTCATTCTTCACCTCTTTTGACCCATCTAACCTCCTGTTACTACGCTCTAAATACAGAGTCTTTGGCAACCCACTCAGGACTCCTTCTGTCTCTGAGACAGAAGCTTTATTTCTCTCAATAAATATATTCCATTCTTAAACTCCATCATTCTAAACATTATTCTTCTATTTTAGAGAACACAAACTCATACCAGACATATTGTAGGTCAGGAGTTTCATTCCCCTCTATCATTAACATGAACCAAATGAACATGAATATCTTTATGATTTGTCTGAATGCTTTTCCTTTTTCATGCAATTTTAAGTGATCAATACAACTCACAGTGGTTGTATTCCTGGCAATGTATAAAGTTGTATATATCAGTCATTATAAATGTAATGGTATAAACCATTATAAAATAATTGGTTTGAGTGTATAATTTAGCAAGAACTAGATATTGCCATGACAGTAGGTTATCTCATATAAAAATGAAGGTTCAAATAAAATTGTTCAGAACAATTTCTTTTTTTTTTATTTTTTAGACTAGTCAAGTGCAGTAGTGAGAAGGGGGGAAAGAGTAGAACAAGGAGTTCAATCAGAACAATTTCTACATTACTGGCTGCTTCAACAATTTTAAGATACATGAACTGTGTATTTTTGCCTTTTTGTAGACGGCTTCTATTATGTTATTGAAGTCTGTACATCAATAGGACCTTGTTTATATTTTGATGCTTTTTCTGCATTGAAGTTTATATGAAGATTTATTTTTATCTTAGGCTTAAACTCACTGCATTGACACTGATGGAGTGAAGCAACAGTCCACTATATTAATTTCAATTATATATTCATGTCATTGATCATATGAATTACTAAGGAAGTACATTAGCTACATACATAGACAAGAATCAGTACAGTTAGCATTTTCTGGTGCAATAGAGAAGCAGAATATAAGAAAAAAGAAAAGTGGCCTTTCTATTTAAGTAGTGTGAGGAGGACCCCCCAAAAAACAATTTTTTTAAATTATAGGATTAGGGATATATATGACTTTTGCCTGGATGTGGAGATTGGAGCAGACATTTTTGCCATGTGAGGAGCTGATTGGAATTTTCTTCAGGCCCCTGGGAAAGGAATGAGGAGGTTGTAATCAGGGAAAAAGAGGAAGTGGCCATATGGTTAGCATCCCTGATTGGGCCTTCCACCATGTTCAACTACAACCAGGAGGTCCTGGAACTCATTCTAGGGTAAAACTCTTTCAAGTACATCCCTCAGTTTGAATGACAAAACAAAAATAAAGAAGTTTTGCTATGTGTCTTCCTCCAATGCTGGTGGTAACCATTCACAAGAAATATTTTGAGTCATATCCTTAATAAATTGTAGATACCATAACCAAAATTACAGATCAGTTCTCTTTCAGCAAACAGAAGCAGCACTTCAATGCAGGCATAAAGGCCTTTAGTGAGAGTATCCCTGAAGAGGTGAGATCACCGTTACAGAACACAAACTACTACTCATTTATCTGAGTTCACTAAAGACAAAAATTTATAATGGTGTTGCTACAGGGGAAAGAAACTCCTGATCTACTATGTCTGGTGCGAGTTTGTGCTCTCTAAAATTAAAGCATAAATTTTAGGAACAACAGAATTTAAGAGTAGAATATATTTATTGGGAGAAAGAAAGCTGTCTGAGAGAGAGAAGGAGTCCTGAGTGGGTTGCCAAAGACTGTCTTTTGTAGGCACTTCTATAGAGTAAAATCATTTTGTGAGATGGATTTAAGGTGGGAATACTGGAAGCTCACAAGGCAGATATGCATAGGATGGGATAGAAACATGGGAGCCAATAAAATTAATAGTTCAGGTAAAAGTGATTAAATTGGGATCAAATGGCAAAGCCTGTCACACAGAAAGTAGGCATTTTTATGCAGTAGTGACTCTTCAATTAAGGGGTTCAGAAGGTGACTCATGACTTCACTAGGATGATAGGAATTATTTGGAATATCAGGTTTTAGTGGAATGGTAACTGCTGACTTCCTCAGAGTGCTAGAGAACCATTTCAAATATCAATCCTTACAATATGAATACATTTGCTTAATCTTTTGTCCTGAAGTCCGACGCTTAGCTTATGCACTGACTATACTGAGCATCACCGGGGCAGTTGTCATTTTAACCAGTTGATTCTTTTATTGAATACATTATAATAGTCACTTTTATATTTGTTGTTATTTTATAAAAACTAACCAATGTATGCATTTTTAATTATCTTTTATTTAAATAATTGCACTGGTAAGGACTTACGTATAAAGCCTTAGGCTAAGTGTGATTCCTTTAGTCCCAGCATCAGCAAAGGATGAGATGGAACAATAATGGCTTTGAAGCTGACTTTGGGAGGCAATTTTGCTAGATCATTTAGCAGAATGTGTGGTAGTTGTTTTTATACCTGCATTTGAAGTTTAAGGAAACAGGTAAGTTTAGGTCAAGAATATAAATGTAGGATAGGATAGCTGAATTATGAAAATCATGATTTCTTTTTTTTTTTGGCCCAGGAAATGTGCGTTTCATGGTAATTTGTGCAGCAGTCTTAAATATGCCTGTATTAGAGTAAAACATGAATGAGCCAGGCATTCTAGGTTCTGAAAGTAGAGGCATTATCAAAACGTTTTTACTCAATGCTACTGCTGATGCTTTTTATAGAAAATAAGATAGGGCAACAAAACATGAAAAATGATTATATAATAATGTCATACTCTTGCACAAATGAAGAAGCCAAAAAAGAAACAAACCAAAAAAAAAAAAAAAGTCAAATAAAAAAGTATGAAGAAACAATCTACAGGGTAGTAGAAGTTTGCATGTTACTCCCTGACAGCTAACATGTAAATCCAATAGAAATGTGAAATGAATACACACTTTTCAGAACAGGTACAAATTGTCAAGAAATACCTGAAGAACTATTGAGCATTTATGCACAAAAGAGAAATGGAAATCAGTACACCATCTCACTGCAGAGACAAATCACTGAAGATCAAAAGAACACGCATGAAATGGCAGGGGAAAAGAAACTAACTTTGTTGATGGAAATGTAGGCAAGTACCTCAACCACTACTGCAGTCAGTGTTCAAAGTATTCAAATGATTAAACATTAAAGTAGTCATCTGGTCTACCTCCCACAAACAACAATGAGAAAACTGGGGTGAATTCAAATGTAATAATCAGGAACACATACTTCCACAGAGTTGTCTTCTCATGTGCCTTGACATCCACTAAGTGCAGTGCTTCCTTTAATGGGTCTCATACTCAAGGATCTAAGGACCCATTGCAGTGATTCATGCATATTCCTGTTTACTGCAACAATAGTCACTTTTCTGTGGAGAGCAGCAAGCACTGCTCCATCACCACCAAATGCCAATGATGAACAACAAATACTCATCAGTGTACTCTGTTTAGTAAATTATATTGTATTTTATTATGAAATGAGATCTAAGTTAGGTTTTTATAGTATGATAAGCATGATATAAGCATGATAGTCATGCTAATGTAACAAGGCCATCACTATTACACTCTTGTGTTAATTAGATTTGAACTGTTTTTCTTTTGGTGGAAACATCTTGCTATGAAGTTCAGGTTGGATTTTAGATCACTTTATAAACCAGAGTGGTCTCAAACAATTCTCCTGCCTCAGCCTCTCAAGTACTTGTTTACATACACATGCCATCAGGCCCAGTTTAGATTTGATATGTTAACTTCATATTCAGTACTTTTTAAAAAAATTCAACTGTTTTGGTTGTTAAAGTATTTCCACTTTTTACCTCCAGCATCTATAACCACTGTGACCTTACTGAGGTGGTGATGTACATACCATCATCCTCATGACATTCTCTCATGGGTCCAGTGCTGTCAGTGTACTGCAGTGAGACTTATGTGTACAAATGTATATAACTGTTTGTTTTTCTACTTTCCTTCAAAAAGATTTTAAAATTGCCTTATATAATCAATAACCTTGTCTACAGTTTGATGCACATGCCCACAGTTAAGTAGAGTGCAGCACACACACACAGGAAAGAGACCAGATGGATATTTTCCATGAGAGGTTTGTCAAGGCACATGAGAAGACAACTCTGTGGAAGTATGTGTTCCTGATTATTACATTTGAATTCACCCCAGTTTTCTCATTGTTGTTTGTGGGAGGTAGACCAGATGACTACTTTAAGATATGGAGTTATAAAGCGTCCTTTTTTTTTTTTTTTTTTTTTTTTTTTTTTGTATAGAGGATCAAACTCAGGACCTTGAACTTGCTAAGCAGATGCTTATGTCACTGAGATCAATCCTCAGCATTCACAAAGTCTGTTTTGGAATTTAAGTATCTGAAGAACTGCCTTGGTGGTGGGGCCCCCTTAGTAATGTCAACTTGGATCACCCAGTGAACTGAGGCACCATTGTTTTGGGCATAGAGCATCCATTGAAGGATTGTTGCAAACACCATCAAAGGAGAAATGGAGGGGAAGGTGCTGGGCTGTTGATTCTCATGGAGAAGCTGGTATCACAGTTTTCCAGATATGAACACAAACATCATCATCATCATTGGAGGAGGAGGAGCTCAGGACCTCATTAGTACTGTGCATGGCTACTGTTTTCTTTTGAAGATCTCTGGCCCTCATCCTGAGCTTTCTGTCTTGACTCCAGTATTGATCACTCAGCCTGATGGCAAACATGCTGTGCCCAAGTGCACAGACTTTGTAGCTTCCAACAATGAACTTTGACTCTTCCTCGTACACAACTTTGATAGAGACTTGTATGAGACACTGGGAGTGCCTCTAGATCTCCAAGTAAACTTGCATTGGTCCTTGCCATGGGATCTAAGTGCTCAGCAGGACTTAAGTCGTATATTGTCATAGGATTCAGATTGTCAGCTGGATTCTTTAGGTATCTAGTATGTGGACAGATCTATACCTCTCTAAATCTGACTTTTTGGGAGTGAATATTTTAATATAATCTTAGCAATTATAAGTTCCATATTAAATCTCTTTCCTTGCAAACCCTGACTACAATAGATGGGAAAGGGTAAGAGGTGCCATTTTTCAGACATGACAAAGTTCTTTAGTTAGCTAATGTTCCATGACACTTTTCTCATGTGGAGAAGCCCAGCTATATCAATAGATTAGCTTTGAAGACTGTTCATAGATTCTTTACAGATATTAAGGCATTACATTCTGTGTTGCATGATCAAGAAGCACATGGGTTAGGAACCTCCATGGTGCTTCCTGTCACCTGAACCAAGCTTTGTAGCCTATGCTGTCTGGCCTCTGTGTACCTGAATTGCCAATAAATGATGCAGTCACAGATGCAGTCATTTTATATTGACAACTAATTTGCAAGGATTGGCATGTTATTTCCTGCTATTGCATCTTTAACTTTCATGACAAAGAACATCTAAGAAATTTATGACTACCAAGCCAACTCTGCAAAGAATACTGAAAGACATTTTTGATACTCATAGAATAAAACTACTAAGCAAGGCAGACAATTAACCAATATGGAAAGATAACATGTCAACAGTAAACCAATATATAACAGTTATAAACATTAATGTGAATGGGCTCAATTCACCAATTAAAGAAACAGACTGGTAGAATGGATCAAGAAAACATGGCCAATCCCGTGCTGTCTACAAGAAACCCATCTAACCCAAAATGAAAGTCAAGACAGAAAGTCAAAGGATGGAAAACAATACATCATGCAACAGGAAGTGTAAAAAAACAAGGGTAGCTATTTTGTTTGCAGACAATGTGAACTTCAAACCAGGAATGATTCTAAGACATAAAGAAGGTCACTACATACTGGTAAGGGGAAAATATAAAGAAGAAGAGATAACTATCTTAAATATATATGCACCAAATTCCAGAACACAAAGTTATCCAAAGCAATTATATATAGAAATGAAAAATTAAATAAGCAATAACACAATTCTATCAGGAGAAATTAACACACGATGGATACCAAGAGACAGATCAACCAGACAAAAATCAGCAAAGAAATAACAGAACTGAATCACACCTGTAACCTAATGGACCTGACGGATATATACAGAGTGTTCCATACAAATAAATCAGAATATATATTCTTCTCAGCATTACATGGGATAGTCTCTAAAATAGCCCATATACTAGGCCACAGAACATTTTTAAATGAATGCAAAATGGTTTAAATTATCTCATGCATGTTATAGGATCATAGAACCATGAATCTAGTAACTAATGATAAAAGAAACTGCAAAAATCACACAAACACATGGAAATTAAATAACACAGTCTTGAGCAATCTGAGGGTCACAGGGGAAATTAAAGAACAAATTAAATGATACCAAAAAGCAAACAAAAATACATACAACTTACTGGAATTTGTAGGATGCAATAAAGCAGCCCTCAGAGGAAAATTTATTGCACTGACTTCCCACATCAGGAAAACAGAATGAATACAAAGAAAAAACCTGATGCTACATCTCAAATATCTAGAAAGACAAGAGAAAATGAAGCCCAAAGTCAAAAGAAGGGAGGAAATTATAAAAATCAGAGCAGAAATTAATGCAATAGAGACTAAGAACACAATCCAAAGGATCAATGAATGAAAGAGTTGATTCTGTGAAAGAATAAATAAAATTGATAAGCACCTAACCTACCCTATTTTAAAAAGGGAAGAAAAAGCTCAAATTCATGAAATAAGGAATGCAAATGAGAAAATCACGACAGATTTTTTGGGAAATTCAGAATATTATCAACACCTATTTTAAAATAATCTACTTTCGTTGGTTTAATAACAGAGAAGAAATGGATAGATGGATAGAAACATATGAATTACCAAAGCTCAATCAAGAAGATGTAAAACTATTAAATAACTCAGTCTCTATTAATGAAATTGATATTATAATAATTCTCCTTACATACAAAGAAGAGCCCAGGCTCAGATGGATTCACTGTGGAATTCTTCAAGAAATACAAAGAAATCTAATGCCAGCACTCCTCAAACACTTCAGTGAAATCAAAAGGAAAGCAATTCTTCCTTAGTCATTCCTGGAAGAAATATTATTGTAGTTGCAAAACCTGAGAAAGACCAAACTGAAAAAGAGAACTACAGGCCAATCTCCCTAATTAACACAGATACAAAAATCCTCAATAAAATATTGGCAAACAGGAAGAAGCAAATCCTCAGGATGATACACCACAACCATGTGCGATTCATTCCAGGCATGCAGGGGTGTTTTACCATATGTAAATGAATCAATGGAATCCACCATATCAATAAAACCAAAGGTAAGAATCACGTGAGCATTTCTATTCATGTAGAAGAAGCTTTTCATAAGGTGCATCTTCCATTCATGAAAAGAACCTTACAGAAAATTGGAATAGATGATTTTTATCTAAATATGATAAAGGTCATCTATGACAAACCAATAGTCAGCACCATATTAAATGGTCAAAAGATTAAGGCCTTTATCTTAAAATAAGGCAAAAAACAAGGATGTCCCTCATCACTGTTCCTATTCAAAATAGTACAAGAAATACTAAACAGAGCAATGAAATAATAGACAGAAATTAAAGGGGTAAATATAGGAAAGGAGGAGGTTAAATTATTATTATTTGCAGATGACATGATATTCTATGTAGAAGACCCTCAAAATTCCATTGGAAGTCTCCTAGATATAATAAATTTAGCGAAGAAGCTGGATACAAAGTCAATACTCAAAAATCAATAGCATTCCTATACACAAACAACAAACTCATTGAGAGAGATATAGGAGAAGCCACACCCTTCACACTAACAAACAAAAAAATGAAATACTTCGGAATTAATCCTTCAAAAGAAGTAAAAAATATCTATATAAGGAAAATTATAATATCCTGAAAAAGAAATTGAAGAGAATCTCAGAAAATGTAAAGACATCGCTTGTTCAAGCATAGGAAGACTAAATATTGTGAAAATGCCCTTTCTCTCAAAACTGTTATACAGGTTAACTGCAATCCCAATGAATATAGCATCAACATACCTCAAAGATCTAGAGAAATCACTCCTAAAATTAATCTGGAACCAGAAGAGAACTAGAATAGCAAAGACAATTCTAAGCAGCAAAGGAAAGGCAAGAGGCATCACAATCCCTGAGTCGAACTTATATTACTTAGCAATTATAATAAAATCAACATGGTATTGAAATAAAAACAGATCTAAAGATCGGTGGAATAAATTAGAAGATACAACCACAACTACAAACAAACTCAACCATCTTATTTTTGATAAATAGGCCAAACATGTTCACTGAAAGAACCACAGTCTCTTTAATGAATTGTGCTTGAAAAAGTGGCTCATGATAGGCCAAACCTAAATCTAGACTGATGCCTATCAAGATGTACTAAACTAAAATGTAACTGAATTAAAGATATGAACATTATAACAGAAACACTAAAGCTGTTGCAAGATAAATAGGGTACAATTCTTGAAGACATAGGAGTAGGTAGAGAATTCATGAACAGGAATCAAACCACACGGGAAATACTTCCCAGAATCAATAACTGAGATCTCATCTTATTAAAATGTTTGTGCATGTCAAAAGAAATCTCCAGCATAGTGAAAAAAAAAAAGAAACTGGGAAAAAAATCTTAGTGAACCATCCCTAAGACAAAGGATTTCTGTCTAAGACATAAAAAAAAAAAAAAACAGACCCCCAAAATTCAAAGATATAATCCAAAAATAGCATTTGAGATGAATGCATAATTCTCACATAAATAAATACAAATGGCAAATAAGTACATGAAAAAAATGTTCCTCATCATTATTCATTAGAGAAATTCAAATTAAAACCACACTGAGATTCCATCTCACTCCAGAAAGAATGGCCAGGATCCAGAAAACTATCAACAACAAGTGCTGGAGAGGCTGTGTGGAAAATGGAACTCTCCTGCACTTTGCTGCATAAATGACCCCTGACAATAGGTCTGTGGCTTAAACACTGAAGAGCACTCCTGAAAATCCAGGGCTATTCTTCTCTCTTTTTTCCCAGAAAACTTTTTGAACTTCTTTAGGTTTGTGACTTCATTCCTTAATGTTGTGAGCCAACAAACTTGGTGCATTTGACATCAAACAGGGCAAGATTATATTTGTCCTATTCCCATTTGAATATCAAACTTCTGCTAAATGTTCCAAAACATTTGCATGAAGCTACTTGCTTGATCTGCATTTTTAAAGACATATTTTGTCTTGAGGCCTGGCCCATAACAAGAGGTATCTGTCTCCCCCATAACTGCGAGGTGTCTGGGCTTCTGTGCTGGCCTCTTTTAGGACCTGATCCTGTCTCCCTGGCTATATATTTCTAAGTAACTCAGCTGCCTGTAACAACAGGGCTGGGCCCTCAATGGAGTCAGAAAATAAATTCAGATTTCTTGTAGCATTGGAAGAGACAATCACCTCCTGCTGTGAGCCAAATCTTAAAAGAAAAGGCAAGGAAATGCAACCAAGTGCTAAGATCCAACAGTCCAAATAGTTCTCTGATGACCCTGAGGAACTCAAGAATCACCATTCCAACCCCATACAGGTAGTGTCCCTGCTCTTAAACAGGCCCACTTAGTATGTAACATGCTCTCCCATTTGCTCCCAATTTAATCAATTTTACCTGAGAAATTAACCTTATTGGTTGACCACAGTCTTATTCCGCCTTATGCTAATCTTGAAAATTCCTATTTTTCCCCTCCTGTGACCCATCTGACCTCATGGTTTAACTCTGTACAAGCTCCTCAAAAAGACAGAGTCTTTGGCAACCCACTCAGGACCCTTTTTCTCTCTCAGAAGTTTTCCTTCTCCCAATAAATATGTTCCATTCTTAAACTCCATCATTCCTAAAATTCATTCTTTAAATTTAGAGAACACAACCTCATACTGGACATGTAGTAGATAAGGAGATTCATAACCCTATACCAGTAACATGAGCCAAATTAACATGACTCTACTTATATAACGTCTGAAATTTGCTCCTTGTTCTGCAGTTTTAAGTGATTAATACAAATCACAGTGATTGTAGTCCTGGCAATATCTAAAATTGTATATATCAGTCATTATAAATGTAAAATAATTGGTTTGAGTGCATTATTTAGCAAGAACTAGACATTGCCATTGCAGTAGGTTATATCTTATTAAAGAGAGATTCACCTATAATTCTTCAGAAAAGTTTCTACATTATTGGCTGCTTGAACAATTTTTCATTAGAAAAACTATGTATTTTTGTCAGTTTCAAGAAGGTTTCTATTATATTATTGAAAGCTGTCTGTAGGTCTCTAAGACCTTGGCTGTATTTTGATGCATATTTGTGTTTTGAAATTTATATGAAGATTTATTTTTATCTTAGGATTAAACTTACTGCATTGACACTGATAGAGTGAAGCAACAGCCCACTGCATTAATTTCCATTGGGTCCTCGTGGCATTTAACATGAGAATTATTGAAGAGCTAAATTAGCTTCATACATATACAAGAATCAGTACTGTTACTGAAAGAGTTTTGGCCAAGACAGGACACTATAGCCAGTGAGGCAGAACCAAGGAGCTCCTATCTTCCCCACCCCTAGGAATTTACCTGTGACTCCAACTTCCCTGCACCTAGGAATTTACATATGGTGCCAAACAAAGACCAATGGACTACTTGTGCATCCCTAATGCCCCCCCAGGTTCCATCCCAAACCTAGGCTGCTTATATGCCCCCATGCTATGAGTCATGAGAGAGAAAGCCAGACTCCAGTGGTCAGGGGGTTTTTGTTTTCTCTCTTCGCATTCTCAGAATAAAAGCCTCTTTTTTTTTATACTTCCCATCTTTTGGACATACTATATAATCTTATCAGTTAGGATTTTGTGGCCCAATAGAGAATCAGAATATAAGAAAAAAGTAAAAGTGTCCTTTCTATTTAAAGAATGTGGAGGGGAGCCTACAGCCACCAAGGGTTTGCCTTTTTTTCTGACTGATTATGGGATTATGGGGTATATGTGAAATTTTGCTCTATGTGGTGCCTGGCACTAACATTGATGTCATGCAAGGAGCTGATAGGAATTTTCTTTGGGCCGCTGGGAAAGAAATGAGGAAGTTGCATTCAGGGAAAAAAAGAGGAAGTAGCCATATGGGTAAGCTTGGCTGATTGGAACTTTAACCCGGATGAACTACCATCATGATATCCTGTAATTTATTCTAGGGCAAAACTCTTTCAAGTGCATTCTTCAGTTTCAATTACAAAATGAAAGTAAAGAATTTTTGCTATGTGTCTTCTTCCACGGTTAGTGGTAAACAATTCAAAAGAAATGTTTTTAGTCATTTCCTTAATGCATTGTACAAGTAAACAAAACTAAAGATCAGTTCACTTTCAGAAAACAGAAGCAGCACTTAAAGGCAAGGATAAAGCCCTTCAGTGCAAGTGTCCCTTAAGAGGTGAGATCAACGTTTAAGAATACAATCATCTACTCATTTCTCTGACTTCAAGAAAAAGAAAAAGTTATAGTAGTATTGCTATAGGGGAGTGAAACTCCCAGTCTACTATACCTGGTATGAGTTTGTGTTCTGTGAAGTGAAAAGATGAATTTTAGGAACCACAGAAGTCAAGATAATATATATATTGGTAGAAAGACAGCTGTGGGAGAGAGCAAATTCATCCTGAGTGGGTTGGCAAAGACTGTCTTTTCCAAAGACTTTTATAGAGTAAAATCATATGATCACATGGGTTTAAGTTGGAGAAAACTGGGAACTCAAAATGCAGATGGGCATAAGATGGGACAGATCTATGGTTGTCAATAAGATAAGTAGTCCAGGTAAAGTTAATTAAATTGGGAACAAATGGGGAAGGGAATCACATAGAAAGCAGGCATTCTTAGGCAGCAGTGAATCTTCCCTTAGGAGGTTGGGTGGTTGACTCTTTATAGGAACTAATTACAATATCAGTCTTTAGGATATGGAGACATTTATTTGAATGGTGACTCCTGACTTCCTCAGAGTGCTAGGGAACTATTTAGAACATCAGTCCTTAGAGTATGGATGAATTTGTTGATTTTCTGTCTTGAGGCTTGGCCCATAGTAGGAGCTGTCCATTGTTGTAACCTAGTTATAACCAGTCGACCCCCTTTCTGTTCTGTAGGCTCCATTTCAATACAGATTAAAATTCCATCTCCAGTAAAGACTTAAATTTCAGCTCCTTGTAAATACCCCTCCCCTCCCTATTCTTTTTAGATTAAGTAAACTTTAAGTTTCAGTTTCTTGTAATCCACCCAACCCCCTTCAGCCTATCTGCAATACAATATGCTGTCTTTTAGAAAAGTTTAACTACAAGGAAGTTATCAAACTGGGTCAAAGTTTGCAACATTCCTGTGGCTTTTGACTTTAAGACCCAACCTTTTTAGCTGTAAGGCTGGCAGTCTCCAAATTGGCTCCTGGAGATTGCATTGCCAGGCCTGACCTAAAATAAAGCCTTTGCTCCCCAAATTTTAATTTCTTGCTTCCTTGGGTTTTATTCCAGAGTCCAAACTATCACATCCATCTTATACATAGGTGCAAGGTATCTGGGTTTCTTCATGGGCTCCTTGGAGGACCTAGACCTGTCTCAGTGCCAATAGTATTTAACTAACTCAGCTTCCCATAACAGTATTTTTCTGAAAATTTAATACACATGTCTTGTGCTCTGGGTGAATGATATGGGGAGTACAGTGTGCAATGTATATACCAGTGTTGCCACCTTATTCACATGTTCTGAAATTTAGTTTTATTTTATTTTTTCTTTTTATCCTTGAAATAAAATGGATTTGGAAATGAAAAGCCTGAAGTAAAGCCCTTTGGTACACATATTCCTCTGTGTAGCTGAGATCAACATTGTAGAAGACAGCCAGCTACAGAAGTCTGTGACTACAGTCTATCATTTGGGATCCTCTCTTGCAGGAAGGAGTTCCTTTCCCTATTTATTTTTGACTCAGAAGGAAGGGAGTAGAGCAGCAGTCAATCAGTGATGAAGAGGCAGGCTATATGAAATGTCCAATTAGGGGAGCCATGACAGGTGGTCTCTTGGGTCTCTTCCATTGTCTAGTCATTATTTACCTGTTTGGAGCACAAAACTGGGAGCACAATACATGCTGGATCTCATTTACTGGTTTCCATGTCCTGTGGCCTGATTAGCAAAGAACCTGGGCAACCCTCTAGCCACAGAATGGTGAGGCTTTGGATGGGAGCCCAGAAATAGGGTGGAATTGGGAGAAACCAGTTACAAGTGTTTAGAAGCAGTTCTGCTGTCTGTAGACACAGGTATTTAGATAGCTTCAGCTCCTGATATATTTTAGCATTGGTTTTGGGTCATCCACTGTCCCTTTTTACTCCTGCTGGGAGTAAGCATGATTTTGTGTCCCCAGAACCCTCACGTAACTATGATAGCAACAGACTGGAATATTATCTTTGAAATTCTCTACTACCCTGGCACCTCCATTATAGGGGGCAGAGGAAGGAGCTTGGGGAGACCCTGACTCTGATGCATTTTGTAATTGGAGCAGCAGTACTGAGCTTGGTCTCTGTTCCCATTGCAGTTAGCAGCAATCTTTAGGTTCTAAAGTTTATAAATATCTGTAATGCAGGGCCTCATATCCACAACAGCTCTCCTTAAACTTGTGCTTTTTTGTATTTATAGGGATTACCTAAATTTATGGTATATTATCACATTTTCATCCTCATGACAAGTGTTGGCAAAGTCCTAATAATTCAGAGATGTGTAGCAATGTGGCTTAGTGGAGGAAGGCTTCCCAAACACCTGGTGAACTCCTGTGAATTACACAGAACAATGCAAAGAATTTCTGAACATACTATTTGTTACCCACCTGCTCATAGACTATGTTTGTGAGAACAGCGATAGAAGTTTGAATTCCGACAAAACTGAAACTGATTTAAAAGTGTTATCAAGGGCAGAGTAAATTGTCCTTGCTAAGGACAAATTCCAGAAGGGCTGCCTGTTAGATCTGCATCGAAAAATTCCTAAATTTAGTCACCTAAATGCAGCACCCTAGGAATCAGATTTTGCAGAATGGCAAATTCAAGTTCAAACTTCACAGCTTAATAATCAGTGAAAATCTCTTAGTATAAATATTAAAGCTAGAGATTTAATGCTAATACCTGTTGTTCATTCCCAGCATGGAAAATAAAAATGTGTTATATAATGTCAAAAAATAAATAATATAATGTCATTTGTGATAAGAAATGCGTGAGTGTTTCTCCCATCAATTCAGTGAAATAGCTCAGCTATAAAGATTAAAAGGTCACAGGGATTCTTTTAGATGAGAAACCAAAATATTAACTGTGGAATGAAATGAAAGAGGGTTGATAGAGAAAGGTAAAACTGACTGTTTGGAAAAGGGAATTACAGGTTAAGGACAGAAGGGAGACTATGATTGAGAAATGTATCAGAATGATTTGTCTGTGATACACATATATACCCATGCCCAAAGTGAAGCTAAATATTCTGCATTTCAAAAGGTACCAACTTTTAAGATTTCTAAATGTGCACTAATGTTTTGGGAATGGTTGTTTTCATCATATCTGACAAGGCCATTCTGTTGCTTCATTGTCAGAATTTCTTAGCAGGCATTAAAAGCAGAACTTGATGTTAATGGAGTCATTAAAACAGAGACCCATTTCATTGTGATTTTTTTTTAAATTTTATGCAAGGAAAGACTAAACAAAACAAAATAAGTAGAAATAATGCTACTTTCAAAGAGAAAATAAATGGTAAGAAATAACTAGTCGATGATTTCATATGGTGCTCATAGAAATAGTTAATCAAGATACAAAAGTGAAACATATGAAATGGTGATTCAAACAGCGAGACTTCAAACAGTTTTGTTCAGCTCTCCAACAAAAACTTACTAATATGGTTATTAATCCTATATATGATTTTTTTCTTCACAGAAATGACAAGCTAGGTAAATCCTATGGACATACATCTTGGAATCAGTGTAAAGAAGTATTTCTTTGTACTGAAGAAGGTAATTTGAATGTGAAAGAAACAGAAACACACTACAATGTTCAGATCCATGAAAAATATTGCAGTGGAGGGACACCCTATGTATGCAAGCAATGCGGGAAAGGTTTTACCACACATGGAATTTGTAAGAAACATGAAAGTATTCACAGAGGAAGGAGATCCTACATATGTAAGCAATGTGGGAAAGCTTTTACAACATGTACATATTGTTAAATACATGAAAGTCTTCACTCTGGAGAAAAACGTTATAAATATAAGCACTGTGAGAAAGCTTTCAGCACACGTACTTATTGTGTAATCCATGAAAAACTTCACATTAGGCAGAAATCGTATATATGTAAGAAATGTGGGAAAGCTTTTAGCAGTAACATTCATGGTAAAATACATGAAAGAATTCACACTGGAGAGAAACCCTATGTGTGTAAGCAATGTGGAAAAGGTTTCACCCAACCTGCAAATTGTAAGCAACATGATAGAATTCACACTGGAGAGAAACCCTATGTATGTAAGGACTGTGGGAAAACTTTTACCACATGTGGAGGGTATAAACAACATGAAAGAACTCACACTGGAGAGAAAACCTATGTATGTAAGCAATGTGGAAAAGCTTTTACCAAACACGATGTTGTAAGGAACATGAAAGAATTCACACTGGAGAGAAACGTTATGTATGTAAGCAATGTGGGAAAGCTTTTACCACACATGGACAACATAAGAATCATGAAAGAATTCACACTGGACAGAAATGCTATGTCTGTAAGCAATGTGGGAAAGGTTTCACCCAACCTGGAAATTGTAAGAAACATGAAAGAATTCACACTGGAGAGAAACCCTACATGTGTAAGCAATGTGGGAAAGTTTTTACCCAACATGGACATTGTAAGCAACATGAAAGTTCACACTCAAGATAAATCCAGTGCATATAAGCATCATGAGAATGGTTTGAGCACATGTACATATTGCATAATGCATGAAGTCTTCACACTGGGTAGAAAAGTTATACATGTAAAGAATGTAAAGGAATGTGGGAAAGGTTTCAGCAGAAAAGCTCATTGTCCAATACATGAAAAATTTTACACTGTTGAGAAACCCTGTGTATGTGAAGAATGTGGGAAAGCTTTCACCACACATGGATATTTTATAAGACATCAATGACTTCACACTGGTGAGAAACCCTATGTATATAACAATGTGGCAAGTTTTTAGTGCATACAGTCATTGCAAAACATGTGAAAGAATTCACACTGGGAAGAACCACTGGCTATGTAAGCAAGTGGAGACACTTTCAACAGCCAGAGCCATGTATTTCACTTACATGAAGAAACTCACACAAGAGGTAAATCCTATGTGTTATGGGAATCCTCTCAGCACACATGGTCATTGTTACATATCTGAAAGTGTTCACTGGGCTGAGATCCTATGTGGATTAGCAATGTGCGATATATTAGCAATCCATATTTGTTGTTAAATACCTATTAAAAGCGTCACTGGCCAGACAGTTTAGATCTAAGTTTACTTTAAAAATCCCTAGGAGACCTGAAGAAATAATCACAAATTTTCCAGAAACGACAAATCTGAGGTGGAGCTCTCCTCAAGTGCACATGTTGCATGGTTTTCAGTTAATTACTTGTACATCTCTAGATTTTTGAAAGTGTCTTTGTGCTTCAACATGGCATCTTGTAATTAAACACGTTAAACTGAAATGTGCTTTTCACTTTCAAGTATGGATAATGACTTTTGTAGTCAGGAGTGTGCACAGAGAACAATTGGATCAAGACAAATGTTTATAATATTATTTTTATAATAGTCATCAGGAGTTAACACAGGAAACTGCAGGAAGTCTATCTGCAACACCAAAGACATAGATTATTTAGTCAAGAGCCTGAACCCCACAGCAATGTCCCACATGAGTCCAGATAAAAATTCAGAGCTCAGGACAATGCTTACTATTAGTCCAACTGGAGGTCCAGAGCACACAAGAAGGACTCATCAAGTCCCTTTTATGGATCCATGCTGGAAAGACTCAAGGGTCAGCAGTGGAAGCTAGAAAGTCTATGCCAGCTGGATGATGGAGCTGTGCTAGTGGGATGAGTGTTCTATGCTAGTGCTGAAAAGTCACAATCACAACAAAGACTATTCAGGTCTATCCTGAAAGGCACCACAGCCATCCTCAGTGACAGGGAGGCCCGGAGCTCCTCCAATGAGAAGCACAGTCGAGTACATGCCAGGAAGCAGCGTGATGAGCTCATTATGGAGACCAAGCAGCATATGTCTTCCCATCCAAATCCTTCCCAGCCAAGAAGCAATGCTCAATATGAGGACAAAGCCTTCTTCAGGAGAACCAACAGCATGGACAGCAACTCGTAGGACAACCCACAATGCTTCCTTAATGCCTCAACTCTCATCACCTCCTTTCTCTTTCACGTATTTATCCTGGCAACTTACCTCAAGTGGAACAGCTTTGCTCAATGCCATGCTGATGTAATCCAGCTGACGTTAAGTTGACCACCTGTTCTTAATGCAAAACAGTATCTATGTACTTAAGGTTTTGTCTTTAAACTTAATTTTCTTATTTTTTGGTGAATTGTAATGTTTTCTATTAAAAGAGAAAAAAACAGAAAAAAGGTAGAAATAACACAGAATTTCAAAAAAAATAAGAAATCACTAGTTGATAAGTTACATATTGTCATCTTAGAAATAGTTGTTTAAGTTAAAAAATTAAAGCATACAAAGTGGCATTCAAATAATGACACTGTGAACATTTCTGCTCAATGATCCAATAAAAACTTAGTAATATGCTTATCTGTCCTACATACTTATTTTTTAATCTTAAAAGGGTAAGGTTAAACATGACAAAACAGTACAGAACAGTTCATAAGAACACAAGTTAAAGAAACACAGATTTCAAAGCAAGTCCCCTGGAGATGTTCACTGTTTATCTTACTGTCCCTAGTTTTCTTTTAAATAGTTGTTCCCATCTTCACATGCATTGAATATATACTGAACATTGTAGAACTAATCAAATAATTACAGCATGATGCAGGCTTTTTTGGTCTTCAAGAACCGATTTTGGGGAAGTTGATAGTAATTACAATAAAGTCATTCTCTTCGTAGTAGCTGTATTTATCTTTATGTATGCTGAAATTTAACATATGAGACTAGACTACTGTCTTAGTTAGTTTTTACTTGTCACTGAGACAAAATACCTGAAGCCAAAATTTGGGAAAGGAAAGGTTTATTTCGTACAGTTCTTTGAGGTTTCAGTCCACTCTTAGTTGGCTCCAAGACAGGCGGGCATGGCTGGACCACAGTTCATGGCAGCTGCCAACAGCAAGCTCAAACCAGCAAAGAGAAAGAGACACCTTCCTGCCATTACATCACATCCTGGCTCCACACCTCTGTGGGTGGAACACTGACACCATCAATCCAAGCACTAGACACTGAATGAATAACAAATGCACAATTCAGATTTATGAGGGCTGGGGGACACAGACATAAACCATGACAACTATTATCACTTTGAACAGTGAATAATAGTGTCCTGAGAAGGAGAAAGGTGAGGAATTGCATAAAAAAAGAAGGCAGAGGGTACTGTTAAAAGTGTATCTGGAATTAAAAGTTACAGTAGTCTTATTGGTCTGTTTAATGTGATTATATTTTGTTCTGGTCTGTCTACTCATATTAGATTTGAGGGCACAGACATATAACCCAAAAATATCAGGGTATACCATGGTAACTATCCTTAATTTCCTATTAACTTAAACTGAAACCCTATATTACTTACATTGTTTTACTATGACTGATCTTATTTGAAGCTGGTTTGTCTGAATGCTATTTGGCCTTGACTGATTTTATTCAGATTTGATATGCTTGCTGGTATCAAGTCTAAGAGTAGAGGCAACTACTCTGAAGATGACAAGATGTAAAAGAGAAGCATTGGGGGGCTGGGGATTTAGACCAGTGGCTTAAGCACCTGCCTGGCAAGTGTGATATCATGAGTTTGATCCCCAGTACCAAAAAATAAATAAACAAAAGATATCCATTCCAGGTTTGATTATTACTGCTTTCACATCCTACAATGTCTTCAAAATGGTTTTTATAAAAATAGCTATGCAATGTTATGCTTAACTGTATAATGCTTGATAGTGTGGATAATTCTATTGATAATAACAAGAGAAAGCATAGTAAATACTGTATATCACCTAATATTGTGGTCTTATATGTCTTTTTCATATCATGATTGTAGACGAATTTGTTTTATTGTCTTGTTTGGATCTGTTTTTCCCAATAATACAGAAAGGATTGATATACACATAGAGATTCATACCTGGGAAGAATTTCTAACCTATTTATGGGAACAAATTATAAAATACACGATGTAATGAACAGATATTCTGAAGAAGAAACACTAAGAAACCCAATGCATATTCTGGAGCATTGTGACATAAAATTGAGCAATACTATTAATTAGTCCAGTCACTTATTTGTTGGTGAATTGCAATTTTAACACTGCATTTGCTTTAAACTTTTGATGCACATGCTTCATTTTCTCTTTCATAAATCATGTTTCTGAAGTGGATGCAATATTTGGCATTAAGATATACATTTATAAGGCTCAGAGCATGTGGTTTTGACAAAGATTTGTTCTTTTCACATAACTTGCACATTAATGAATGTTATGTTTTCTATGTTGTGACAAGACAAGATATCTGCTGATTCCTTAACATCACTGGACATCATACCATGTACATTATGTTGCCTGATGTTCTTTCTCAGTGGTGCCAATATTTGACATTTAACTAAACCATCAGAATTTTACCTGTTATATTTATATTGCATCTTTACTTTGCTAGTAATGTTTCCCCACATGTACCAAAGTAAACCATACTACTGTGAATTTCTGATTGCCCCATACTGACAGAACCATAACTTGTCTCCAATGGCACATCACAAAATATATTAATATCTCCAGAAATTATGAAATTTGCCATGATTTATGAGTACTTTGAAATCAATTTTTCTTAAATGTGGAGTTGTTTTGGGGGAAAACGTTGCTATTGGATGTATCATGCAAATGCCTTTATTTTATTCCTTGATGCTGTGAATGCATTATATATTTAGTAATTATTACAGCTTTTTCCTAAAACACTGAAGTAATGGCATGAATGGAAACCTAAATTTTGAGCTGTCAACACAGTAAAAAGTAAATCTGTGAAATTAAGATTCAGATTGTGTTCTGTTTTACTGAATTGTGAATTTATACAATGACATATCTATTTATAAGGAACAGTGTCTGATGTTTGTGGTGTGTGATGATTATCTTTAAACACATACACTGGTCCATGAGTCCCAGTTGGTTTCCTGTAGCCTGTGGTTTTCACTTCCATTTTAACATTCATGTAATTTGTAAAGTGTTTAATGCAGTCTTGTTGAATTCAAAATCTGATTAGGTTCCGATGGAATTATGTGTTTAACAAATGTGATGTCATGAAAACACAAGTGAGCATTTCATTAAATACCCCTATTCCAGTGAAGACAGCTTGCCCAAGTTTCAATTATCCTTGGAAGAATACATTACTCACCTGTTGTGTAATCATCACTAAAACTATATCTATTTTGTACCTGAGGTACCTGACATACTTCATAAGGTAAAAGACACTGCAAAGTACATTGTCAGCCTGTATGTACTACAGCATGTGTCCAGATTCCCTGAAGCATATTTCTACTTACTATCAATGGGAAATTTTGGAGTTTGTATTATAGCTAATAATAGAAGACTGAATCTATAATACATATATCCTGAGTACATGCACTTTCTCATTTCATCATGAAAGTAAATCTTGCTGGTCTTGTTGATGCATGCTTGTAATCCTAGCACCTAACAGAGCTTAAATTAGTGGAAGAGGAATTTGAGTCTAACCTACACAATTAGTGTGGCCCTGTCTCAAAATTTATCTTCAAGTTCTGCAGGTGTGGCTTAATGTTTTAGATCTCCTCCCTTTCCTCCTCAGCATCAACATTTTTTAATACTCACAATTAC
Organism: Cavia porcellus; assembly: GCF_034190915.1. Taxonomy (NCBI): domain Eukaryota; kingdom Metazoa; phylum Chordata; class Mammalia; order Rodentia; family Caviidae; genus Cavia; species Cavia porcellus. The sequence continues at coordinate 26,785,333 of NW_026947517.1, forward strand.
ACATCAATAGTTGTCCTTTTATCACCACCTAGAAGTTATCCCCAAGAATCACTTGGGAAGCCCATCTGTTTATGCAGTGACCATCCTGAGCATCATTGGGGCAGTTGTCAATTTAACCCATTCATTCTTTACTGAGTATAGTAGAATTGTCACTTTTATATTACTTGTTATTTTATAAAAACTAAGAAAAAGTATGCAATTTTTGATCATTTTGTATTTAAATAATTGCATTGGTAAGGAGTTACTTGTAAAGATTGGCTAATGGCGATTTCTTTAGTCCCAGCATCAGGAGAGAAGGAGACGCTGTATTCATGGCTTTGTAACTGACTTTGGGTGGCTACTGCTAGATGATTTAGCAGAGTGTGAAGCAGTGGTTTTTATCCCTGCATTTGAAGTTTAAGGAAACAAGTAAGTTGAGGCCAATAATAAAAATGTATGATAGAACAAAAGAATCACTACTGCAAACTGTGATTTTTCTTTCACGCAGGAAATGTACTTTTTGTCATAATTCGCAGCACTATCAAATATGACTCTATTAGAGTAAGTCATAGTGAAACATGAAAGAGCCAGGCATTCCATGTTCTGAATGTAGATGTATTAAAAAACATTTTTTCTTAATGTTTTTGCTGCTGTTTTGTGTAGAAAATAAGATAGGGTGAAAAAACAAGCAAAAAGGAATTTGGAAGATTTTAATCCTCCTGCATAAACTTAGAAGCCACAAAAAAAGTCAAACCAAAAGGATGGAATAAACTACAGAATGAGAGAAATTGTACCTGTTACTCCCTGTTAGCTAACATGAAAAACCAATAGGAACGTGAAAGGAACACACATTTTTCAGAATATCTACAACTTGCCAAGAAATACCTGAAGAACTATTGAGCATTTATGCACAATACAGAAATGCAAATAGGGACATCATCTCATTGCAGAGAAAACAAATCACCACAAGAACTAAGGCATGTACATGAGACAGCGGGAGTAAAGAAACTATTTAAACTTTTTGGTGGAAATGTAGGTAAGTAGTTCAACTACTACCGAAGTCAGTTTTTAAAGTATTCAAAAGACTAAAATTAGTAATTCTCATTATTGGAGTGCTTCCTTTAATATGTCCCCAAAGAGTTAAGGACATATTGCAGTGATGCATGCAGATTCCTGTTACTGCAGCAATAGTCATTTTTCTGTGGAGAGCAGCAGCAAGCACTGCTCCATCACCACCAAATACCGATGATGAACAATAAATGCTCACCAGTGTACTCCATTTGGTAAATGGTGTGATATTTTATTGTGAAATGGTCTGTAAGTTAGGTTTTCCTAGTAGACTATAGGTCAGTATAAACATGATAGTCATGCTAATTTCACAAGGCAATCACTAGTACACTATTATGTCCATTAGATTTGATATATTTATCTTGTTGAGCAAGCATGTTGCTATGAAGTCCAGGCTGGCTCTGAGATCACTTTATAAACCAGAGTGGTCTCAACAAGTCTCTTTCCTCAGTGTCTCAAGTAAGGGCTCCATGCACGAGCCACCAGGCCTAGTTTAGATTTGGTATATTCAGTGTATTCAGTATATTTTACTTCAACTGTTTTTGTTGTTAAAGTATTTCCACATTTTTACCTCCAGCATCTGGAGAACCATCAGCCTTGTTGAGGTGGGGATGTGCATACCACCAGCCTCGTGACTTTCTCTCCTGGGTTCAGTGCTGTCAGTGTACTGCAGTGAAACATAGGTGTACATATCTCTTTCTTTTTATACATTCCTTAAAGAGATTTTTAAAATTTCCATGGATAATCAGAGAGTCAATAACCCTGACTATAGTTTCATTCAAATGCCCACAGTTATGTAGTGTGTAGGACACACAGATAGAAACATATCACATAGTTCCAGTGAGAGGTTTGTCAAAGCAGATGTGAAGACTACTTTGTGAAGGTTTGTGTTCCTGATTATTTCATTAGAATGAGCCTCAGGTTTTCTCACTGTTGTTTATGTGAAGCAGACCAGATGACCACTTTAATATATGAAGTGATATAAAGCCTGTTTGGATTTTAAGTATCTAAAGAACTGCTCTGGTGCTTTGGCCTGCTTAGTAATGGTCCACTTGGATTACCCAGTGAATGAAGTCATCATGGTTTTGGGACAGAACATGCATTGATGGATTATTTAAAACAGCATTAAATGAGAACTAGAGGGAAAGGAGCTGGGATGTTGATTCTCATGGAGAAGCTGGTAGCACTGGTTTTCCAGATAAGAACTCAGCCATCATCATCATCATCAAAGAAGCTCAGGTCCTCATTATTGCTGTGCATGGCTACTGTTCTCTTTTGTAGATCTCTGGCACTTACCTTGAGCTTCATGCCTTGGCTCCAGTAATGATCACTCAACTTTATGGCATAGATTCTATGACAAAATGAACAGAGTGTCTAGCTTCCAACACTGAACTTTGAGCCTTCATTGTGTACAACCTTAACTAAGACTTTCATGACACATTGTAAGTGCCTCTAAGTCTCCAGGTACACTTTTGATTGTCCTTGCCATGGGCTCAAATTCTTCAGCTGTACTTGTGCTGGATATTGTCATAGCATTCAAGTACTCAGTTGGATTTTTTGGTCTGTAGTATCTGAAAAGCTCTACATCTCTCTAAATCTGACATTCTGAGATAAATATTTTTAAATTATCTTATCAATTATAAGTTCCATATTAAGTCTCTTTCCTCACAAACCCTTACTACAACAGATGGGAAAGGATAAGATGTGACATTTTTGAGACAGGAGAAATTTCTTTAGTTACCTAATTTATATGTCTTTTTTCTCTTGGAGAGAAAGCCAGCTATATCAATAGCTTGATTTTCAGGACTGTTGTAGCTTCTCCAGCACTATCAATCCATTACATTGTGTGTTGTATGGGCAAGAAGTAGGTGTGTTGGAACCTGCATGGTGCTTCCAGTCACCTTAACATGAGCCTTTGCAGCTTATGCTGTCTGGCCTCTGTGTACCTAAATTGTCACTAAAGGATGCACTCACAGAGGCTGTCATTTTATATTGGCAAATAATTTGCAAGTCTCTCAGGTCCTTTGCTGATGTTCTGATGTGAAGAAAAATGTAGGATGCACAACCTGAGTTCCCAAAAATAATTATGATAGCAGTATAGACATCCAAACTCATGAAAATTCATCTATAGGCTCCCTTATTCCATCAAGAATTTGCCTTGAACTTAAGTGGTTCTGCAATAATTTACTAGACTTCTACAAGCACAAGAGAGATGTGTTTCTCAGAGCTTCAATCCTTTTGGGTTCACATTTGGACAGTGCATAACGATGCCCTGTCTTTGTGCTCGGCAGAGTCTCATGTCTTTGCTCATGTCTACTGCTTCTTCCATCAATACTATTTTAACATTGTAGGGGTAACCTCCTTGTGTTATTCAAACAACTGTAGGTAGAATGTCATTTCTTCAATTAAGGTAATGAGTTTCACATTACCTTTTCTCATTTGCTTAGAGCATCTTTTACTTTTAATTTTTCATTATTATCACAACGGTGAGTTTCATACTCATTTGGTATGACAATATTATGCATGCTGCGAAAGAGTATTGACCAAAAGAAAAGTGTTACTCTGTCCTCAGCATCTCGTGGCTCAGACTGCCATATTCTCTTCTGGTGAGCATGGGGACTAAGCATAAATGGGATGAGATAGGGCAAATGTCTATCAGTATTCAGTAAAATAGAAAGGCTATATCTGGGTGTGAGAGAAGGTGACAGTGTTTGAATGAGACCTGAGTGATGTGCACTTGTGATTCATTACAGTTATTTGGAAACTTGTTGGAGCCATTCAAGGTGAGTACACGTGCAAGGCTCTGGCATAGCCTGAGCACGATTGATCTGAGAATGAGCAGACACTCATTGGGCATGATAAGTCATAGCTGAAGCCACCTGGAGACTTTCTGGATCATTTTCTTAATTAGCATCATTTGTTGCTCTGAAGGTTCTTTAAAACCATCCCAAGACCCTGCTCAGGTTTCCCCCATTGTCCACTCAACTCTTTGCTTGTTATGATTAAATATGGGTTGCTCAGTATCAGTCAGCCAGCCAGCTAGAAGACTTATGAGCTCTGCCAAGGGTTTAATCCTCTTGCATCCCTAAAGATTGTGTCACTTGTTTCATTCTTTTGGGGCTTCACCATGCATCTGAGGGATGGGGATCTAGGCATGGATACCATCAGCTTGCTACCTAAACAGGGACTCTGAAGTGAAGATGGCTGCTGTGGATGGTGACTTATCATTGCTGTGCTCATGGGGTAGAAAACGGCCCCCAAAGCATGTCTATTTCATTTTATTTGGGAAACCACCTCATTTTCTGAAAAAAAAAAATCCCTTCATCTGTGAAGTCATGATGAATACTATATCTGAAATGGAACAGAAACATAACAAAGAACTGCTTTATTTAGGAAGGTGAGCCCTGTTACTTCCAATGATATTTTGGTGCAGCTCTTGTGGGAAATTCATGACCATTGTCTTTGAGGTGGGTGTGGTCAGTGTGAGAGATTGGGAAAAACAGGTAAACTGCTGCATTGAGGACCCTCCAGCTCCGATCTGTGTCTTGCACACCTGGTATCTTTGCTGAGGTGACATTTGCCACTGCCTCCACAAGATGCAAACCCTGTAAAATCTCTGGGAAACACCTTACCTTTTCTAACTCCCATGCAAAAGGTGGCTCAAGAAGCCAAACAACATGGGGAATTAATTGCTTGTGCTATTTTGCATCAGTGACAAGAGCCACACTCTGAAGGTTTTCAGTAACTGTTTAAAGAGTTAAAAAGTGCTGGGGATTAAGCTCAGTGGCATAAGCATCTGCCTGGCAACTGCAAGATGATAAATTGAATCCCCTCTTCCAAAAGAAAAAAATAAAAAAAGATAAAGAGCTTTTAAAAGGCTGTCAAGGAATATGGACTTAAAAGTACTTTTGTAATTGGCATTATTGAGGCTTATTAGTCACGGTTATGAAATGACACCTTTGGAGTGGAAATCTTAGTGCATACTATTGTCACTCAAACCCAACATCAGGTGTGGCTCTAAAAATATACTGATGTTGTGGACAAGCAAGCTACAAATAATTTAGGAAAAAGACAGACACTATGGTAACTACTATTCTTTAAAAAAATTATGTAACTATTTCTTATGTTTATTTTAATTAAGGGAAAAATTTAAAAAATTACGATATATAGTAGTAACTCTTTTTGATCTCCTATTAACTTGTTTTGAAGTCCTGTAATACTCCCAAGATCTTGTTTTGACTGATTAGACTCTGTTCCATTCTGTGCGATAGTAGCAAGTCTGAAGGTATAGGCAACTAATTTGAAGGCAATAAGATTCACAAAGATGCCCATTCTGGTTTGACTATTGTCTCCTTTGGAAGTCCTGTAATGTTCACAATGCCTAAGTTTTACTGGTCTTGTTCTCCACTGTTTTGTCCAACTTTATAATATCTAATGAGATAGACAATTCCTTTTAAGGAAACAAGAGACAATGTTGATAACCATTGTTAATAACCTTGTACTCTGTTCTACATCATGTGCTATGTCTATCCTTGGTTTTGACTTACAGCTTTGTTTTGCCATATTTGACTTTATTCTCTCCCCCCCCCAAAAAGTAATAAGAACTAAAGAGTAATAAAATCCAAAATGTGTAAATTTTGTTGTAAAAAAGAGAGGGAGGGAAAAAAAAAGAGCTCTAACGGATATAATAGCAAGTGTGTTTAGGGATGTTAAATAGCTGACTATATTAATGTTTTTGGATCATTGAACACAGCTGTTTGCAGTCTCTCTGTTTGAATGTCTACTTTGTATTCTTTGATACTGTGATTTGAGCAACTATTTCCAAGATGATAATATGTAATCTATTAACAGGTGATTTCTTACTGTTATGTTTTTTTTTTTGTAGTTCTGTATTATGTGTAACCTTACACTGCTTTGTTTTGTTTTGTGTTTTTCTCTTTTTCCTCTTAAATAAAAAAAAAAACCAAAAAAAAATATTACTATAGGAGTTAGTGAATTATGGGGAGAGAGATCTTTTTCAGAAATTTGCCAACAAATTCATTGCCACCCTCAGACTATTACCCTCAAATGGCTTAAATTGCTTTAAAAGCTTGAAAAAGAATCCCTGAAGCAGTACACACACAAGGTTCCTTTAGCACTATTAAACAGGAGGCCACTGAACCTTGCCTTACCTTTATAGAATGATAAATTAAGCTAGTGAATGCCATGTGGACAACACAGCAGCAGCGTCTATCTTGTTAAAGCTATTAACATATAAAAATGCTAACCCAGACTACAAAAATGCTTTGAAAGATATTTCTATGAAACCTGACACTACTTTGGAAATCCCTGGTAAGTTTTATAGGGTCTCTACTACTTTTCATGATCCCCTACTTTCTGGGATCAGGCATATTGTTGATTCAACTGTGATCTCCCTTACCCATTCAACTAAATGTTTCTGAATCTGTAGCTCAACTAACTGTCTTGTCTTATGTCTCCCCTAAAGCGTGTCATGTTATTTGTGGAAATCAAGGATTTGACTGCAATTTGGTGTCTGCTGCTATTCCCATAGGAGATGCATGCCGAAGCCTCTCTTTAACTATTGACAACCTTTCCTTTTCATGTTTGCTACTGGAGCTGATGTTTCTCTTTTACTTCACTAACTTGGTGATATTTTATTTCCATTGTCAATGCTATTCCCTCTCATCTCTTGAGATGTACTGGAACACCTGTATTCCTTAGAATTGATTTAATCACTACTATCTTGCCACTTACCAAGGCTTACTTTTCCTTTTTGCTGTCCTCCGCTGTTCCCTCTGCAAACACAGGGCTGTAGAATTAGCTCAGTGGCATGAATGCCTGCCTTGCTAGTGCACAGTCATGATTTTGATCCATTGCTCTTTGAATCCCCACTTTTTAAAAAAATTATTTAAAAGAAAAAAGAGAAAAATCAAAACAAAACAATGTGGTGTAAGGGTACAAGTAATACAGACTACAAAACAAAACAGTAAGAAATCACCAGTTAATAGATTACACATTATCATCTTAGAGATACTCAAGTCACAGTATGAAAGCATACGAAGGAGACATTCAAACAGTGAGTCTGTAAACAGTTGTCTTCAATGATCCAACCAAAAACATTAATATGGTCATCTATTTAACACCCCTAAACACACTTGCAGTTGTATCCTTAAGAGCACTTTTTTCCCTCTCTTCTTTACAACACAATTTACACATTTTGGGTGTTATTACTCCTTAGTTCTTATTACTTTTTTTTGGAAGAGAATAAAGTCAAATATGGCAAAACAAAGCTGTCAGTCAAAACCAAGGATAGACATAGCACATGATGGAAAAACAGAGTACAAGGTTATCAACAATTGTTACCATAATGCCTCTTGCTTCCTTAAAAAGAATTGTCTATCTCATTAGGTATTATAAAGTTGAACTAAGGGGCTAGGGATTTAGTTCAGCGCCATAAGTGCCTGCCTTGCAAGCAGGCAGTCGTGAGTTCAATCCCTGGTACCGATAAAAATGAAAAAGACAAAAAAAAATTGAACTCAACAGTAGAGAATAAGACCAATAAAACCTAAATATTGTAAACATTACAGGACTTCCAAAGGAGATAACAGTCAAATCAGAATGGACATCTCAGTGAATTTTATGCCTTCTAAGTAGTTGCCTATACCCTCAAACTTGATACTATCATTCAGAACGGAACAGAGCCTAATCAGTCAAAACAAGATAGTGGGAGTATTACAGGACTTCAAATCAAGTTAATAGGAAATCAAAAAAGTTACTATAATATATCCTGCTAATTTCCTTTAATTTTTCACCTTAATTAAAAATCATAAAAAATAACTAAATAATTTTTTAATGAATAAGGGAGAGATTGAGATAAAAGAGGACACAACAACTTAACAATACAAGTCAAAGCATGACAGTTTCAGCAACCTGGTGCTTCAGCACAAATAACCTGACTTAATAGTAGTTACCATAGTGTCTGTCTTTTTTCTTGAAATATTTGAATATAATTTCATATACTATAGCTTCAAATATTTCCATATCAAGCATCCCAGAATAAAGCCATTCCAATTAATAAGAGAAAACTTTGTAAGGCTTCAAGGCCACATAATGGGGAATCATGTGAATCCCCACTTTATATAATCCATTTTTGTATCTTGAACACTTATTTGTAAGAGGACAATATGTAAACATCAACCAGTGATTTCTTATAGCTTAGTTTGCCTTCGAAAACATATATCTTTTCTGTTTTTGTTTTGTTTAGTCTATTTTAAATAAAAAATAAGAAAAGAATATCTCTTCTCTTTAAACAATTAAAAAAGAAAGATGCACTCCATGCACAGGTTTTACTATTCTCTTCACGGTGCTATTTACTTTAGGTCAGTTGTGTGTCCCAATGAGGCTAATTTCTTCCCTGATTCAAATACATTCTTGCCAGTATATACCTCTGACAAACCCTTTTGTATGATACAAAACTCCCCAAGACCCATGTGGGCTAGGGCTGAGGCCTCTGTTGATCTGGGGAAGGGGTATCCTCTGTGTTTTTGCTAAGGTCTCGTGTGGATTTCTGCTAATTGTGTTTGCCCTGTATGGAATGAGTTGGCATCACAGGCTACAAAGTGCAATTCCACCATTTCAACTCTCCCTGAATCAGGCCTTTGATCCTTTTTATAAGATCTCTGCTAGTTGGTCTAAAGCAAATCCAACTGGTTGATTCATAGTTGTAGATTTGAAATTTGTAAGAAGGTATTGTAATTTGGCTTGATTAAGGATATGCTTGAGTGCACTCAGATTTTGTAAGATGTTTATCAATCTGTCCATATATCAGTTGCCTGTTTGTCTAGTCCATTTTTAAGCAGTTGCTGGGAGTTGCTGAGCTAGTGATTGTTAATATCTGTAAAGCAGAAAGCAAAAATACCCATACAGGTGTGCTCAAGTGGCACAGCACATCTGGGAAACACACTGAGGGCATGGAATGCTTGAGGTGAACAGGCGTTCCAGCACTGGGAGCATGGGGTGTAAGAGGGCAACTACTTTAACATAGAGGCATGGTACAAGTACATAAATGGCCTCTGGGGAACTGAAATATTCTCACAGACCCCGACAAGTTGTGTGCTGATTTCTGTGTTTGTTTGAATCCACACTGATCATCTGTCTATTTTTCCATTTGTCCACTCTGTGAAAAGCTGTTCCTTTCATTTTAAGCTCAGTAACTTTTCTCTTTTTCTAAGTTTGACTTGTTTGATCAAAGATATGTTTGGGTTGTGAATTTATGAAGCATGTTTCACATTAGTTGCCAGCTTCTCGAAATGTCACAAAGACTGGGTATATGAATGCAATATGTTGTTATTCATCACTGATTTATAGTCTCATTATTTAGAAATTATATTATTAGGATGAATAAACAAAGTCCTGGAGGAAAAAAGATGGTGTATAGGTAACAGCAGGCTACAGAGACTCTCTGAGATGTCAACTTAGATTCCAAAAATAATTCAGCATAGTGAAACCCAGGCAGAGGGAGATAGACTCTCCTAAGCCTGGAAAAAATTAAGCTGAGAGAAACCATTTAAAAATACAGTCCCAGTGCTTCTACTGAAACAGCTACAGTCTCGGTGCTGCCACTTGAACTTGCTGCCACTTCTACACTTGATCTCATGCAGCCAAGATTTATGGAACTACACAAAAGCTCATCAGTTTCATCTCACTGGAGATGCATTTGCACTGAGGATGGGAGTCGGTGATCTTAACTGACAAGCTGAGGTGGCAGGTAACCCTGCATCAATCTGTGGTGAGTGACGGGAATAAACCCCTTCCATAGAGCTCCAAGAGATGACATTTTGGGATGGGGCAAATTGGCCAGAACAAGGGCCTGTAGTGTCTTCAGTCAGCTTCTCCCTTCTCAAGTGGGATTTATGGGGAGCACCTGACCTGTGTCATGCCTCAGGCTGAAACCAATAGGCTAGCCCATACCAGTCTCAATGCCTGTCAGTTCACCCTAATGCAGTGAAGTCTTCAGCAGGCTGATTAATCCAGAGGGGGCGGGCCCAGCATAGGCTACCCTGGTCTGTATCTACATAGTACACTGCACTGGGTGGGAACATACAATTAGCACTTCAGACAAACTGTAACCAACAAAGAAAGAACCTGGACCTCCCATATACAACTGTATGGAAGGAACAAAAAAATAATAAGAGGAAGCAACAAGAAAGGGTTCCCTTTCCCCAATCATGAGAAAATGGATCCAGGAAAGGTAAATGCAAAGGAGAATGAGGAGAGCAAACATGCAATATCAGACATGGCCGCAGTAGACATAAAGCATTATCTTCAGGAATGCATAGATAATTTGAAAGGTGAAGTATTTAACCAAGTAAAGCAAGATATAAATAGAATAATTTAAGAAATCCTAAGCACCTCTCCAGAAAAAAAAAAACATGGAAAAACGGAAGAAAACAAAAAAAGGGGAGAATTGTTTTATGAGGAAAATAGAGAAAAGATAGAAGAAAGGAAATTGGTTCAAAGGGAGAACCATGAATTTAAAAACTCCTTTGAAAGTTGGCAAAATTAATTGCAAGAAACTAAGGTAGGTTATCCAAACTAGAGGATAGGTTTGCACTGTACGATCATGAAAGGAAAAATTTCTTAAATATAACAAGGAAACAAGTAGTAACAATACAAAGGCTAGATGATGACAAAAGGATGTATAACTTAAGAATAACGAATGTGAATGAAGAAGCAGGAGTACAAACAAAGGAACTACAAATGATATTCACAAAAATAAGGAAAACATCCCAAGCATAGGAAAAGGAAAAGATACTCAGCTGTATGAGGCATACAGAACTCCAGCCACCTAAACCAAAACAGAACTACATATAGGCATATAATAATCAAGATTCCAGAAATCCAACATAAGAACAGAATATTAAAAGCTGTCAGACACAAGAAACAGATTGTTTATAAGGGAAAGTCCATCAGAATTACATCAGACTTCTTGGCATGAACCACCAAATCGAGAAGAAAATGGAGTGAATCATTCCATGTCTTGAAAGAAAATAACCTACAGCCCCGATTGATGTATCCTGAAAATTTTTCCTAGAAATTAATGGAGAAACAAGATGCTTCCAAGATAAAGAGGAACTGGGAAAATTCACAACCACCAATCCAACCCTACAGAGAATACTATAGGACATTCTAAAGAGAGAGAAAATCACCAGGATTTCAGGAACAGTGGTACAGAGGCCACAATGAATGGAGCAAAACGCAAAGTGAAGAAGACAAATAGACAACAGATGACAGAAAAATAGAACAACAGAAATGAGACAGAGAAGGTTGGATATAATTTCTAATGCTGATGTCCTAAATACACTAAATTAAGAAAAAAAAAGAGATAATCACAGGCACAGTGGATCAAGAAATAGGTCCAACCGAGATGCTCTTTATAGGAACTATAATTGACCTGAATAAAGGTATTTGGACCCAAATTGAACATGAGAAAATAGAACTCGATGTGATAGGGAATGAGAGAGTAATAGGGGCAACTGGACCAGTACTTATGGGTAGATTGGAAAGACAGTCTTTAATAAGTGAAGAAATACAACTAGATATCAAGTCCAGGAGTGAGAAAGTTCAGAAACACTTAGATAAATAGCAGCTTGCCCCCCAAAATATAAAACCAAGGGTGTTGGGGAGACCCAAAAATACACAGTACACCCTGGGGGAGTGAAAGGGGAAGAAAAGTCTTTAAAAAGACAAAAGAAGATATTGCTCTAAGTGTATCAGGAATTAAAACCCATATTACTTGTACCACTCTGCTTAGATAGAACTTATTCCATCCCAGTTTTTATACAAGCACTAGATCTGAGGGCACAGATAGCTATCCCAAAAATATCAGGATATAGCACAGTAATCATCTTTATGTTCCTGTTAACTTAAACCAGATCACTCTATAACATATTGTTATATCATTACTGATTTTAGTTAAATCTGATTTGTTTGATTGCTTCTTGTTATTGCCTATTTTATTCAAAACCTTTACATTGATAATATTGCCAGAGTGTAGACAACTGTACTGAAAATAGCAATGATTCACTATAATACCCATTCTGATTTGATTAATATCTGTTTTTGTAGCTCTACACTAGCTACAAAGTTCTATATCTGTTAATACTGTTATGCACTGATATATTCAATTATACTTTATCTGATGATATAGCCATTTTTATTGATGATAACAAGAGACAATACAGTAACCAAGGTAGAACTCCTTGTACAGCAGTTTTATATGTCTTTTTAATTTTATGTATCTGTAGATTATGTTTTGCTTAGTCCTGCTTTGTTCTGTTTCTCCCTCTAATATAGAAAGGATAGTAACACATGTTAAGATGCATGCTTCCATAAAAAACCTATCAACAATTTACAAGAACTGATCTTATGACACATGATGAAATGAACAAATATTTGAAAGAGAAAAAAAGGGACTACAGTACCCAGTGCAGATTCCATAGTGTCATGATGTGAAATCAAGTAATACTATTAATCTTCAATTAGAGGGATTTTAATCTGCTTTGGTTTGTTTAAACTCAACATAAATGAAGATATGGATAAATACATACATGTTTAAGGGCATAGGATTGATTGTTGTATTACTTAGTTTTTATTAGATAGTTGAACAGAACTATTTGCAGTCTCCCTGTTTGAATTCCCATTTATATGTTCCACTTTTGTATCTTGAACAATTATTTGTAAGAAGACAATATGTAAACACTAACTAGTGATTTATTACTGTTTATACTTTTCTTTGAATGTATGTACTATTTATGCCTGCTTTCTGTTTTGTTTTGTCTTTCTTTAAATAAAAATAAATTTAAAAAGATAAATAAATATACAAAGTCCCGTAGCATTGAGATTGGAGGACCAAGCTCTGATTGATAAATAAGAAATCAGCTGTCTGGTAACATTTTTAACCAGTTTTTGTCCATTGATTAGAGACCTCAATGATCTCCAGAGCATTATAACAGACACTTCAAATAAATTTATGAATTGTATTCCTAAATGTTCACATTGGTCATTATCAAATGAAGTAATACATATTTTTGGTTTGATGATGCCTGTATAAAGGTTTCACATGGTTATGACAGTTGATTGTAATCAACTATATGATGTATTGCATATATTAATAATTCTGGATGCATAAGACTCCATGATTGTAAAGTGGGGATTACTTATGGTAAAAGATTTTTGTCTCATGTGCACACCTTTGCCGATAACAAAGACTTGTGAGATTCACATTCAACTAAAGATCAATAAGTTGCTCAATAATACAAAAAAACTTCTTGTGTATTAGATAAGTTTGATTGACTAAAAGGGATATTTTATGTCAAAACAGGAATTTAGATTATTTCAAGAATCTCATGATTGTCATGATGCAATACTATGTATAGTTTTGATTCCTGATCTATTATGTAAAATATGCAACTGTTAAACCTGTAGGTATTCAAATGCTAAAATATCCATGGATAGAAGAAAATAGGATTCATTTAATGTTCTAAGTTGTTTCATGTTTAGATAATATAGTAATGTTAAACTTACTGCCTCTAATATACTCTATTCTTACCAAAAACTTCTTTTGGATGTTTGACAGCTAAGGTTTGGAAGCCAAAACTTAGAGAAACAGATGGGCTAAATGGATAGCCAATATTTTAGCCCCAGCCCTTCAAGGTTGGTGGAGACCCAGGATATAAAATACCCTTTGATTGCATCATCCTAAGATATTCAGTGAGTCCCTGGTTGTCTCAACATGAAGATGATGAGACCACAGAGGAAAGTCACCTTCAATGCAAGCTGTGCCTAAGAAGAGTCACCAGGAGAAAAATCTCCCAAGCTTTCACAGAGAGCAATGTGGTCCAGCAATTATTGTTCTCTTCTAAGTGGCTGACACTGACAGAAGAGCCATGAGGTATTATGAATGGTTCTAAGATAACTCCTGAGAAGACCTAAGTGACCTTGATAGGAAGTAAGTAACTGACTGTAGTTGTCATGGTTTGTGCATGTGTGCCACAGGCCTCATATGTTTGCATTGTGTATTTGTGATGGTTCATTGTCTAGTGCTTGGATTGATGGTGTCAGTGCTAAACCCACATTGGGGTGGAGCCAGGATGTAATTCAATAGCAGGAAGAAGGTGTGTCCTGCTTTTTGCTGGCTCCTGGTTGCTCTTTGCAGCCTCCATGAACTGTGGCTCAGCCATACCTGCCTGCCTTGGAGCCAACTGAGTGTGAACTGAAACCTGCAAAAACTGTAAGAAATAAACCTTTCTTTTCTCAACTTGGGCTTCAGGTATTTTGTGTCAGAAACAAGTAAAAAGTATTTAAGACAGAATTTGGTATATACAAGTGGGGTCATTTGCTGTGACTATACTTGGCCATGTTTTTCGAGAGGCATTGGAAATGGCTTGTGGGCAGAGTTTGGAAAGGTTTGGTCATGTCGCCTGGGTGCGTAGAGTTGGAGCAGCTTAGGCTCTTCTGGAGAGGGGATTCTGGTCAGAGATCAAGAGACCAGAAGGCTGATAGAGGGCCTGATAGTAAAGACCAGGCTTGGGAGGTTTTTGTAGGGAAGAAGGACTGCACTGGTTGTTGTACTCCACATGATATTTGTTATGGCTTGGCAGAAGGTTTGTCTGCAAACTTCAAGGTTTGCTCCTGCCCAGAGACTTTGCTGAGACTGAGACAAAATGCAATGGACTGATTAATCTTGAAAAAGAAATTAAAAAGCAATCAAACCTTGAGACTGTGGCATGGCTATTGTTGGGGGCTTTTAGGCAGATTTATGTTGCATATCAAAAGCAAATATATCAGCAGGGTAGTGTACAATGCTGTGAGTTTGGCCAGAAGAAAAATTCCAGGAAGACTGTGGATTGCAAAGACAGAGTTGAGATTTTGATTCCTGAGGAGAAACAAGGTGAGAAAGATGGCCCCGGGGCATCACAGGAAAGGGGTCCACACCCTGTGCAGCCTCACTGCAAAAGTGAAAGAATTTGCTCAGAGGGAAAAACTGCAGAGTGCCATGTTCCAGAACGGTGACAGAGGCCACTTGAGTTTCCAGAATGTTGGCAACTTAGAGAAGCTTTTCCTCACAATCAGGTAAACAGAGCCTTGCAGTCCAGGAAACTGACCCCTATAGACAAAAGACAGAAAAGCCTAAGTACTGTTCCAGTCAGCAGCAAACCTTGGTGGCATCCACAAGGTGCTGATTTTAGTTGCAAGGAAAATGTACAAATTCTGAGACAAGATGACATCCACTTGAATTGCAAAGTGCATGGGAGGCCAAAAAGTGTGCCCCTGAGAAGGCAATTTGTGAAGAAGTAAGGGTGAAGCCAAAGGTGCGGTGGAGACTGCAGAAGCTTGGAAAAGGCAGGAATGTGGATGATAAAAGGGAAGTCACAAAAATAGAGCAGAGAAGATTTAAGATAAAAGCTGTGGGAGTTAAAAATCACTGGAGTGCCATGGGGATGGAATTACCCAATACTTTTGGTGTTTATAACCAGAATGCTTCTGATGCTGAACCTGGAATTCTAGGATTTAATATTCACCCTGCTGGACTTCTTTTTTTTCCAATGCTTTATATTCCCCTTCTTGTAACTTTTGGAATGGTAATGTTTACCTTGTGCCTTTGCATTTGAGAAACATTTAACCTTGTTTCATTTGTACAGGGGTTACAGTTAAGAGTTTGTCTTAGATCTTGCAGGAGACTTGGGAATTGGACTGTTCAGCCATGCTGAAACATAGGATGTTGGCAGCTCTTGGAAGTGGACTAAATGTCTTTTGTATAATGGATGTACATGAGTCCTGGGGGCCAGGGGTGGAATGTCATCATTTATGCCTGTGTCCCCCAGGATTCATGAGTTTGCATTGTGCATTTGTGATGGTTCATTGTGTAGTACATGGATTGATGATGTTAGTGCTACACCCACATAGCGGTGGGGCCAAGATGTAATATAATGGCAGGAAGAAAGTGTGTCTTGCTTTTTGTTGGTTCCTGCTTGCTGTTTGAAGCTGCCATGAACTGCGGCCCAGCCATGCCCACCTGCCTTGGAGCCAACTGAGTGTGGACTGAAACCTCCAAAAACTGAAGAAATAAACCTTTCCTTTCTCAACTTGGGCTTCAGGTATTTTGTCTCAGAAACAAGTAAAAAATAACTAAGACAGTAGTTAATGAAGGGCTCATGTTAGCTTGGCCTTGTCTGTCCTTCAAAAAAGCCTGGCCGCTGAAGATACGGTGTAATGTAAAAGCTTGGCTGTGGGGGAAGCTATGATCGCTAACATCCTCTGACAATTCCTGGCTATACTGGTAAATGACTACTGTTATGAACTGATGGACTATGATGAGTTTAAGTTGCAGTTCTCTTCAATGCTTCCCCACCTTACGCTGGCTACCCATCCTGGGAGTCAACAAAACAAATAAAGAGAGAGATGTAGGAAAGGGTTGAAGATGAAAACATGTGCAGGCTGTGGTGTGGCCTGGGCATGATTGAATTGAGAATGAGGAGACACCTTAAGGAACAAGATAGGCCACAGCTGAGGCCACCTGAAGAATTCCTGGATAGTTTTTCCTAATTAGAATCATCTGTTGCTCTGTGGGTTCCTGGAACCTCTCCCAGGGGCCTGCTCAGATTTTTACCACTGTCCACTCACTTCCTTGCTTGTTCTGAATAAATATGGGCTTCCTAGTGACAGGTGGCTGGCTGGTTAGCAGAGTTATGAGTTCTAAAGAAGATTTCACTCTTCCTGTTGCCCTCAAGACAATGCCACTTTTCCCATTCTGTTGGTCCTCTGCTGTGCACTTTTTTGGGGGCTAGATATTTAGTCATAGGCCCCAACAGAAAATTAACTTTCAGATAGGATAACTGTAAGTTTCCTGAAAATTTTGTTGCATGTAAATTTTCTTTACCTGTAGATGGAAGTGTTATTATCAACAAATATATTGCTAACTTATCAACATATGCTACCTTATTAACATATTGAGGGGTATTATAGTGATTTCTCAGAAACCATGATTATACACCACTTTACATCATTTTGAGTATTCTGCATAACTTTTTAAAGTCAGTACTTATAAGTGAAATTGGTAGATAATAAAGGAGGCCTCCATCAACTTGCTAAGTACTATGTAACATGAGTCTCGGTGGTTCTAGCAGTTAATTTGTTTTAACCATGAATTCCTCAACAGATGCCAGTTATGCCTGCTTGGCAGAGAATGGATTGTACAGGAAATTATGTGGTTTTGATCTCCAAAGAATTACTGGAGTCAAACTGAAACAGGTAAATGCTAAAAAACTGTCAGGATTTTCATAGATTAAAAACTCATTTACATAATCAGTTGAAGAATGAGTTGATGCATTTGGAAGATTATTCATAACATACAGCTAGCTGAATTATATTAGATATTTATTTCTTTTATACAGGTACAAAATACCTGACTTACAGAATTTAATATAAATATATTCTTTATCTCATTGTTTCCATTAGGGAAGTTTGGTTTTGACTGTTTCCAAAGCATAAATATCTTGGAGAAAAGTGAAAAGGAAAAGGTAAGTTTTTTATGAGGTCAAGGAGCCAGAGAACAGTTTCAGAACCTGAGAGGAAGGATCCAGGGACCAGATTTAGTTCATGGGTTCCAACACACATGGCTGCAGTGTATACATATAGAAGCGATCATAGTGATATCCTACACATTTCTGAAGCCAAAAAGGTGTTAAAAATGGATCACCAGGCTTTAGGGAATATATGACTTCTAGGAATATTAAAATCCTGAAGAGCTGAGTGCCAGTTAGTGACAAGGGAACTATACGGCAAGGGGAACTTAGAGTGTGACTTCTTTGGGTATCCCTGCCTCCTCAGAAGGAAATGTTTAACTGGATTAGGAATTTGGTTCCATTTCAGCAATAATTGTCACCACTATGCTTGGCAATATGATCACTTTCAGAATTCAGCATTTTTATGAATCTGAATGAGTACCAAGCTTGTCTTGGAGAATTGATGCTTGCTTTTATTTCATCTTTACTCTGTTGCAGACCATTACTATAATTTAAATGTAATGTCTTCACTTTACACATTAACTCTGCTCCTTTTGTGTTCACATACTGGGTTTCTAGGTGGAAAATTAATAGAAATGAGTGAAAATCATGAAAATGAAGTCTGATCCCTCTAACACAGACGTGAGACTCTCTGTTCTGTTGTGTTCCGCACTGGCCTATTCTCAGAATATTTTCTGACATCAGTGGATATTTATTCCTGGAGGATTGAACCTGAATCCTGAAAACATTTGCAGCCCATTATGGAAAGAGTCCACTGATCCTTGAAAGAAAGCAGGGGTAGCCATGAAATGGCGGCGATAAATAAGAAATTTAGAGAAGACCTAACACCACCACTTCTCAAAATTTAATGAAATCGAATGGGAAATGGTACTTCTCAATTCATTCCTGGAAGCAAGATTTCCCTGATACCAAAACCAGAGAACAATCCAAATAAGAAAGAGAATTACAGACCATTCTGCCTAGTGAACATTGAAGCAAAAATCATCAATAAGATACTGGCAAACAGACTGCAGAATACCATCAAGAAGATTTTACACCATGATTAAGTGGAATTATTCCCTGTGATGCAGGGGTGGTTCAACATACATAAATCCATACGTATAATACACCGTATTGACAAATTCAAAAGCAAAAATCATTTGATCATTTGAATAGATGCAGAAAAAGATTTTGCCAAAGTGCATCACCTATTCATAATAAAAAACCTATAAAAGTTGGGAGAGACGATCTTTATCTCAATCTGATAAAAGCCTTTTATTACAAACCAACAGTCAACCTCATACTAAGTGGACAAAAACTGAAAGCTTTCTCTCTAAGATCAGGAACAAAACAAGGATGTCTACTGTATGCACTCTTATTCAACATAGTCCTAGAATCTAGTTGGAGCAATTAGACAAGAGAAAGAAATAAAAGAAATAAAGATAGGAAAGGAAAATCTTAAACTATCATTATTTGAAGAAGACATGATACTCTACTTATAAGATCCTAAAATTTCCACCAAAAGACTTCTAGTTTAAGAAGAAAATTCAGTAATATAGCTGGTTACAAAGGCAACACTCAACAATCAATAGACTTCATAAACAAGAATAAAAAACTCATGGAAAGAGAAATCAAGGAAACAATAACTTTTACAATAGCATCAAACAAAATGAAATACTTAGGAATCAATCTAACAAAGGATGTAAATGACCTCTACACTGTAAACTACAGTACTCTCAACAAGGAGATTGAAGAAGACATTCTAAAATGAAGAGCTATCCCATAGTCTTGGGTAGGGAAATTCAATACAGTGAAATGACCATCTTCTAAAGCTATTGTACAGATTCAGTGCAATCCCAATCAAAAACGCATAGCATATCTCAAATTACTACATAAAATAAATCCGAAAATTCATCTGGAACCAGAAGAGACCTAAAGTAGCAAAAGTGATCCTGGGCAACAAAGGAAAGATAGGGTTCATCAAATCCCTGACTTGAAATTATACTATAAATGTATTGTGATTTTAAAAAAAAAGGTGTGGTACTGACAAAAAACAAAACAAACAAAACCAGACCCAAAGATCAAAGGAACAAATTAGAAGATGGAGAAACAACCCCAGACCACTAAACCATCTTATCTTTGACAAAGGTGCAAAAAGTCAATGGAAGAAAAGCATCCTGTTTAATAAATGGTGCTGGAAAACCTGGCTCTATAAATTCTGAATATTATCTTTCAACGTGTATTAAGCTAAGATCAGAATAGATCAAAGATCTTATATTAAAACAGAAACATTAAATCTGCTGCAAGATAGAGTAAGTAAAACTCTTAAAGACATTGATTTAAGCAAAGACTTCATGAAGAAAACTTGGATTGAACAGCAAAAATCAAAGAGAATTAAGAGAGAATCTTACCCTAATGAAAAGCTTTTTAACAGCAAGAGAAATCACTAACAGACTGAAAAGACAACGCACAACGTGGGAGAAAATGTTTGCCAACTGTTCCTCAGACAAAGTATTACTATTGAGAGCACAGAAAACTAAAAATTTCAGTCTTCTCAGATTTAAAGACCCAATCCAAAAATGTGCATCTGAGGTGAAATACAGTTCTCAGATGAAGAAATAGAAACAGCAAATAAATATGTGATATAATGCTCTGTATCACTCATCATTTAACAATTGCAAATTAAATAACACTGATATGTCACCTTGCCCAAGAAAAAATTCCTACTGTCAAGAAATCAAGCAATAATGAATGCTGGAGGGGTTGTGGTGGGAAAAGGAATCCTTTTCCATTGTTGGTGGTAAAGCAACCACTGTGGAAATCAGTGTGGAGATTCCACACAAACTAGGTCTACAGGTCCCACTCAACTCAGCTATTCTCCTTCTGGGTATCTACCAAAAAAATAAAAATCATTATACCACAGTGATATGTGTGCACCCATGTTTATAGCAGCACAGTTTGTGGTAGCCAGATCTTGGATGGAATGCATGACCTCCAGCTTGCCAGGCAGGCACTTAAGTAAATCCCTGGACCACATTTTTTTACTTTTTAACTTTCAAATAAAATGGGTTTGGGAGAAAAAACAAGGACTGAGGTAAAGACTTTCAGTGCAGATACCCATCAGACGAGCTGAGGTCAACATTCCAGAAGACAGCCAGCTCCAGAAGCCTCCACCATCTTTCATTGGGGATCAGTTACAGGGTGGGGTTTTTTTCTGTTATTATTCTTGGTGGGGAAGGCAGGCAGGAGAGCAGGAGCCAATCAGTGATGAAGAGGCCGGCTGTAAGAACTGTCCAATCAGGCATTCCAAGGTAGGAGGTCTCTTCTGGTGTCATGGCGTCAATTGCAAGGCCAGGGCAAAAAAGGGAGCACTAGATGTTTGCTAGACCATTGTTTTTTGCTTCTGTTCTCCGTGGACTGCTTAGAAAGAACGTGGGAGACCTCCAAATTACGCAATGGTGATGTTATGGGATGGGAGCAGTGAAATGGGGTGGAATTCGGTTGAGATCAGTTACAAGTGGTGAGAAGGGATTGGGGGTTTACCTCAGCGGCATAAGCACCTACCTTGAAAGCAGGCAGTCATGAGTTTGATCCCCGGTACCGATAATAAGGAAAAAGAAAAAAAAAAAACAAAAACAAAAAAACAAAACAAAACAAAAAACCAAAACGGTGGTGGTGAGAAGCAGCTGTGCTGTATAGAGCCTGTGTGCTTAGCCTCAGACCCTGAGGTGATCTACTGGTAGCAGGAAGTCATCCTGTGTCCCTTTTACCTCTCGCTAGAGCCAGGACATTTCTGGGTCCCTAGAGCTCTGTCGCCAGTGTGATACCAACAGGCCACAATGCCATTTTTGAAATCGCCTGCTGCCCTTACCCCTCCAACAGTCTGCGCCCAGGAAGGGGCATGAGGAGACCCTGATTCCAATGTGGTTTCAAGCTGGGTGCAGCTGTAATAAGCTAGGTCTCTGCTCTCATTCCTGTCAGCAACAGATCTGAAAGTCAGACATTTATAAATGTGTGTGCTGCAGGACCTCATAGCCACAACTGCTCTCCTTAAACTTATGCATTTATGTATTTTGTGATCGCCTAAATTTATACTATGTTCTCATATTTCCATGCTCATTAAAGGTGGAGGCAAAGGTTCTGAGAATTCAAAGATGTGTATTGATGTGCCTCAGTGGAGGAAGGCTTCCCAAACACCTTATGAACTGCTGTGTATTATACAGAACAATGCAAAGAATTTCTGAAAATACTTTATGACACATGTGTTCATAGACGAGGTTTGGGAGAACAGCCATAGAGGTTTAAATTTTGAGAAAAATGAAGCAGATATAAATGTGTCATCAAGAGCAGGGAAAAGTGTGTTTGCTAACGACAAATTCCAGAAAGGGCTGCCAGTTAAATTCTCATTGAAAAATGCCTAAATTTAGTCATTTGCATGAACATATATATACATGTGATATCCTTCTGAATGGAAAGGAATATGGGTGTCATATCTGAATTAAGAGTTGATTTAATAGCTTGGTTGATCATATACATTGTTGAAATATGGAAATGCTCTGTAATGGACTTTACTAGTTCGTGTAAAGAGATGCCCTAAATTGAAATTGTGCAGGGATATCTGTAGTTAAGGCATGAAGGGTTTTCTGCTTAAGGTGGATTAGAGAAGCTTGGAAAGGATGTGGAAGTGACTGACAGGACACAATGTGCCAATAGCAGGACATACAACAGAGAGGGTCTTCCCTGAAAGTCAGGTAGTCCTTAGGGTAAGCATGAAGTTAAAGTTGGCTTATGATTTCTTCCTTGAGGTGAATAACACCAGCTCTGGTAAGAATCAGTATCCCACATCCTTGTCAACCCATGAATTCTGTGTTCTTCACTTGAGATCTAATTTTGATTATCTCTAATTATGACCATGTGTCATGAAGTTGAAATTTGAATTTTTTTTAAACAGGGATCGAACTCATGATCTCAAGCTTGCTAGGTAGGTGTTCATGCTGCTGAGCTAATACCCAGCTCTGAAAGTGTTTTCTGTATACTATGTATGATATCAACATTGTTCCTCAGAAAATGTTGAATATTATGGAATTTTTCTATATTGTATGGATATAATTTTTAAAGCAAATCAAAGGTGTCGTATGCAGTCACTTTTCAAGTTTCACATTGTCTTTGGGGTGTCTCAGTCAGGGTTTCTATATTTCAGACAGCTCTGTAACTTAGGCTAGCCCCAAACTCTAGGAAGGTCTCCTGCATCAGCCTCCCAAGATATATTTCTTATATCTGAATGGAGAGTGATCACTTGGTGACACTGAGCTATAATTTGAAACTCGTACCTGGTTTCAATGTTTATACATTTTTTACATACAGCAGTTTTCTATGAACATTTGAGTTATTATTTATGTATCGTATTTGATGTTATTTATGTTTTGTTCTATGAATCCAAATTTAAATATCAAAATGCTGCTTAAGTATATTAAGAACAAAGGACTCAGTGGCCTAAATGAGATGTGAAGAGATATCATTGTTAGTACATCAAAGTGATCCATGAGTTATTTGTCTGCCTCTGTGTTTATGGATGCTGGTCCTGCAGGCTCTCACTATGAGCTCTGCTTTAGAGACAGTGCACAGGGACTCTTGCAGTAAGAATCAGTGCTCCTATTTGGCTGTTATATTAGCTGTGAGTTGCAATATAGCATTAAATTTGCTGTCTCAAAAAATGTGTATATACAAAAATTAATCTCCAAGATGTGGAATTAAGATTTGAAGAAATCACTCTCCATTTAGCTGTTTTGTTTGTTTTTATTTGTTTAGTTTAGTTTTGTTTTATTGAGACAAGTTTTCTCTATGTATATGAGCCAGATTTGAACACTTTATGGAGCACAGAATTGCCCTAGCCTCAAAGCAGCACTCCTATCTCAGCGTCATGAGTGTGGGATTATAGATATGTGTGTTTTTACCCTAAAAAAATATTGAGACTTGTAACTTAGCTGTGTTGTAGTTTGGCTTAATAGATGCCATCTTGAGCTTTGCATTTAACTAGTGCCCTTGTATTTCACTCTGAAAAATGGAAAATCATTGAGGGTATAAGTCCCAGGAGAAAAGCAAAATGAGCTGTACCCAAAGAAAAAAATTAACCTGCTCAATACAAGAAGCAGAATACAGTTGTCATCCAAAAATTATTATAAGATTCTAGCTAAATTGTTTCCAACAGGATCTTTTTGTGATTCTATCTTTTAAAACATCTCTCACTTTCCAGTTCAGAGCCTCTTGTTTAGATGCTGAAATGGGGTTAGGGTTTCTGTATACAAGTGGTGTTGAGCCCAGCTAATGAAATTCCACATTTCTCAATTGGGTTGCTTGGCTTCCTATAGTATTGTTCACAAAATCACCTCGAGCTGCAGAAACCTTACTGACACAAGCAAACTTCAGGATTAAATGACAGTGCTGCTGAAATGAAAGAATAGTAGTGAAAAGGAGAGGAGAAAAAGACAAATGCCATGTGCTATAATGCCCACATCTTTTCCCCAGCAATGAAGAAGCTGAAACAGGAGAATGGCCATGTATTCAAAGACAGCCTAACCTACATAGTGAGTGCAAGGCTGCCCAGAACTCCAAAGTGAGACTGTCTTTAAAGCAAAAACTAAAATGAAAAAACAAAAACAACCAATTAGACAGAAAGACTATTGAAAACAAACAAAAATAGAGCTGAGTGAAATTTGACTTATGTAAAATGGGAATTATTAATGATGCTGCAGAGGAAAGAAGGCCATGTAGTGGCATCCAGGAGGCAGTGACAAACACAGACTTAGGAATGGCACCTATTGTGCTACGGGACAACAGTGACCTCCTTCCTCCAATACATTTGCAGTTCAATAGACTGAGGACTTCTAAAAGCTCATTGAAATTTTAAATTCAGGGCAAAAAGCAGCTTGAAATTCTGGCTTTGGAACAATGCCTTTAGCAGACATTTCATATTTAAATTGAGATAAGAGAAATATAATCCTGCCCTGTTTGATATCAAATGCATCAAGTTTAATGACTCACAACACTGAGAAATGAAGTCATAAACCAATAGAATTTCAAAAAATTTCTTAGAAAAAAAGAGAGAAGAATAGCCCTGAATTATCAGGAATGGTCTTAAGTGTTTTGGCCATAGACCTATTGTCAGGGGTCATTTATACAGGAAAGTCACAATGTGGATACAGTGTGTGTCTCAGACTACAATCAACCTATAAGCTTATAGCTGCTTAACTAATGTTATTCAACAAGGAACAAGTCAGCCAGAAAAGGTATGTGGAAAGAGCCAAGGCATTTTGTGGGAACAATAGTCCATGTGTTCTGTTCATTGAGTATGGTAATGTTAGACCGGTGTCGCAAGGAAGACTCCAAGGGCCTCGCTCTCATGTAAAAACAATGGGGTTTTTATTATTCTGTGCGCACGGGGTCCTCCAACAGGTGGAAACGGAGAACCCTGAGTTGGGGCAAGGCTGGTGTTTTTAAGGATGAAAACCGCAAAGCAAGCGTTGTTACAGAAGCCAATCATTAGCATAGTCAACAGACTTTATCTCTGAGTTTCCTGACATTAACCAGCCATGGTTGCAGATGTTTTCTTTTGGGCCTCTCGCAGAGCTAAGTTAGAACTGAGTCAACCGGGTCATGAGACTCAGTTCTGTTCTTAGCTGGGTGTGGGTAGCTGTTCCTAATATCTCCTGAATAGAAAAGTCTAACAGCAATTAACACCCTTAATTACCTTACTTTAGCAACACAACTATTCTATTTGTAGAGGGCAACAATGGTTAGCATATATTTTGTGAAGAATGTACAATCTAATACAGTCTGATGCAATTAACACAATTTGTGATGGGGCTTCTGGATAGGGAAGACCCAGGATGTCAGGAGCTATTACCTCAGGCCTTTGTTTTATGGCCTTTAGGAAGTTAAAACTTAACCTAGTTGGATTTGAAGGGAGAAGGGGAGGGGAAGCAGCAGATGGAACGAGCTTTCTTGGTCTCTTCAGTAATAGATGCCTATCTGGACTTCCTGGGGAAGGTGGTGGTAACTGTAGTACATTTCAAGCTATTGTTTTTCTCTTTAAGAGGCATGCAGACCTGGTCACTGCATCTTCACCTTCAGGACTGGCTTTCTTCAGCTGTGCCTCTAGCAGGGATTGTTGTATTTAGTATTTTGCATTGACTATTTGAGGTTCCAGTTCCTCTCTGATTGTATATCAATTTCTGTCTACCTTGACATCCTTTGCTAAAATCACAGTTCTATTTGAATGAATAAACTGAAATATTCATTAATACAGGCCAGGGATTTAGCTCAGGAGGCAGAAACGCCTGCCTGGAAAATGCTAGGTTGTAAGTTTGATCCCTGGTATCTAAAAAAAAAAAAAAAAAAAAAAAGTAATTTAAACCACAAGGAAAGAAAATAATTTCATTTGTGAAAATGTAGGTTTACAAAATTTATAACTAAATATGTCAATGGCAAATTAAACATTGTTAATAGTCATATTTAGTATCTAAAGTTGTTGGGTCTGGGGATTGAGCTGTGGTATACAAGGAGCTGCCTGGAGAGCACAAGTTCATGAGTTCAATCCCTCATACAGAAAAAAAAAATCACAGATGTCAATGATGCAGTGCTGTGAGCACATTTATTGAAATGGATACTTGGTATTTAATAGGCTCAATGTTTCTTTTGTGGTCTATGAAATACCTGCAGATAACATGGCAATTACAGTGAATGATATACTGTCCCTTATAGGATTGCTATTTTCTGAGTTGTTTTTATTTTTTGTTTTCCTACATACTTGAAAGTTGAACATGTTGGCTGGTGCTAGGTGGAAAAACTGTGAAAATCATTTTTTCAATTTAATGATATATTTCCCTATTTTCATTAAGAACATTTTATTTGCTTTATTTCATAAGAAGTACTGTTAGTCATTTCCTTAAAGCATTGTAGGTACCATAACCAAAATTACAGATCATTTCACTTTCAGAAAACAAAAGTAGCACTTAAAGTCAGGGATAAAGTCCTTCAGTGCAAGCATCCCTGGAAAGGTGAGATCAACATTGTAGAATACAAACTACTACTGATTTATCTGACTTCAGGAAAGAGAAAAATTTATAATGATATTCCTATAGAGTAATGAATCTCCCGGTCTAATATGGCTGGTATGAGTTTGTGTTCTCTAAAGTCAAAGAATGAATTTTAGGAAGAACAGAGATTAAGAGAAGAATGTACTTATTGAGAGAAAGAAAGCTGCCTGAGAGAGAGAAGGGGTCCTGAGCGGGATGCCAAACACTGTCCTTTTAGGGACCTTTATAGAGTAAAATCATGTGGTGAGATGAGTTTAAGGTGGGGAAAAATCGGAACTCACAATGCAGACGGGCATAAGACAGGACAGAGCTATGGTAGCCAATAAGATTATAAGTTCATATAAAGTTGATTAAATTGGGAAAAAAGGGGAAAGGGAGTCACATAGAAAGCAGGCATTCTTAGGCAGCAGTGACTTTCCCTTAGGGTTTTGGGAGGGTGACTCCTGAGTTCATCAGGATGATAGGAAATATTTAAAATGTCAGTCCTTATGGTAAGCATACTTTTCTTTGAATGGTGACTCCTCACCTCCTCAGAGTGCTATGGGACTATTTAGAATATCAGTCTTTAGGATATGGATGAATTTGCTTATCATTTGTCTTGAGACTTGGCCCATAGCATGAGGTGTCAGTCTTCTCCATAGTTGCACAGTATCTCGTCTCCTGACATGGACTCCTTTGGAGGACCTAGCCCTGCCTTATGCCAATACTATTTAAATAACTCAGGTGCCTGTAACAGTACTGTTTGGATAATTGATTACAGATGTCTTGTGCTGTGGGTGAATGATCTGGGGATTACAGTGTGCAGTGTATATACCAGTGTTGCCCCCTGATTGACATGTTTTGAAATTTAATTTTAGTTCATGTGTTTTTTTTTTTCACTGAAATAAAATGGATTTGAAAATTAAAAGCCTGAGGTAAAGCTCTTCCGTACAAACACTCCTCTGATCAAGATCACCACTGTAGAAGAACAGCAGCTCCAGAAGTCTCTGCACTGCAGTCTATCATTTGAGATCCTCTCTTGCAGGGAGGGGTTTCTTTCCCTGTTGATTCTTGACTCAGAAGTAGAGCCGTAGAGCAGGAGTCAATCAGTGATGAAGGGGCAGGCTATATGAACTGTCCAATTTTCAGGCCATTGCTGGCTGTGACTTTTGTCTCTTCTGGTTTCTCAGCATGATTTACCTTTTCTGAGTACGATACTGGCAGCAAAACGCTTGCTGCATTTCATTTAAGTACATTTGATGTCCTGTGGCCTGATTAGGAAAGAACCTGAGAGATCCTGGAGCCATGGAATGGTGTGGTTGCAGATGGGAGCCCAGAGATAGGGTGGATTGGGTGAAACCAGTTACAAGTATGTAGAAGTAATTCCTGTGTCTGGAGCCTCAGGTATTTAGCTTCAGCTCCTGAGGTCCTCCAGCATTGGCCATGGGTCATTCACTGTCCCTTTTGCTTCTTGCTGTTGGCAAGGGTGGTTTGGGGTCCCCAGAACCGTGGCTTCACTATTACAGCAGCAGACTCAAGTATCATCTTTGAAATTCACTGCTGGCCTGGAAACTCCACCATCTTAGGCATTGGAAGAAGCTTGGGAAGACCCTGACTATGATGATTTGTAGCTTGTAGAGCAGTAATGAGCTAGGTCTATACTCTCTTTACTCAGAGTAGCAGATCTAGAATGTCCGGAGTTTATTAATTTCTGTAATGCAGGGCCTCATAGCCACAATGACTCAACTTAAACTTGAGCTTTTTGATCTCCTCAATTTATAGTATGTTCTCATATTTCCATCCTCATGACAGGTAGTTGCAAAGGTCCTGAGAATTCAGAGATGTGTAGTAGTGTGCCTCAGTGGAGAAAGGCTTCCCAAACCACTAGTGAACTTCTGTGTATTATACAGAACAGTGCAAAATAATTTCTGAACATACTTAATTATTTAGGTGGCACCCTTGCTCACTGACTAGAGCACAGCCATAGAGTTTTGAAGTCTGAGAAAAATGAAGCAAATATGAAAGTATTATCGAGGATAGGGTAAAAATTTGTGAAGGACAAATTCCAGAAAGGGCTACCTGTTAAATTCTCATCGAAAAATGCTGAAATTCAGGCATTTGCATGGACATATACACGTGATATCCTTCTGAATGGAAAGGAATAGGGGTGTCATCTCTGAATTAAGAGGTGATGTAGTGTCTTGGTTGTTCATAGACAGTTTAAAAATGGAAATGCTTTGCAATGGAATTTACAAAGTGGTGTAAAGGAGAAGCTCTAAACAGAAATTTTGCAGTGATATCAATAGTTAGGCATGAAGGGTTTCCTGCTGTGGATGGATCAGAGAAGTGTGGAAAGGATGTGCAAGTGACTGACAGAATTCACGAAGCCAATAGCAGGACATATAACAGAGAGGGTCTTCACTGAAATTCAGTTAGTTCTTAGAGTAAGTGTAAAGTTAAAGTTGGGTTCTTATTGCTTCCTGGAGGTGATCAACAACAGCTTTGACAACAATCAGTATTTCACATCCTTGTCAACCCATGAATTTTGTGTTCCATACTTGAGATCTAATTGAGATTATCTCTAATTATGCCCCAGTGTCATGAAGGTAAAATGTGGATTTTTTTGTACCAGGGATCGAACTCATGACCTATGCTTTCCAGGCAGGCGTTCATGCCACTGAGCTAAATACCCAACTGTGAAACTGTTTTCTTTTTTGTATGGAATATATCCACATTGTTTCCTAGAAAGTGTTGAATATTGTTGGAATTTTTCCATATTTTATGGCTATAATTTTTAAAAACAAACCAAAGGTGTCATATGCAGTCTCTTTTCAAGTTTCACTTTGTCTGTGGGGTGTCTCAGTCATGGTTTCTCTACTTTAGACAGCTCTGTAAATTAGGATGGCCCCACATTCAAGGAAGAAGTCCTTCACCAGCCTCACAAGATATATTCCTTATATCTGAATTGAAAGTGATCGCTTGGTGACAGTGAGCTATAAATTACAGCTTGGGCCTGGTTCCATTTTATATACTTATTTTTTTAAAACAGCATTTTCCACTAACATTTGAGTTATTATTTGTGTACCATATTGGAGGTTATTTATGTTTTGTTCTATGAAACCAAATTCATGTTTCAAAATGCTGCTGAGGTATATTAAGAACAAAGTACTCACTGGCCTAAATGAGATTTGAAGAGACATTATCTGCAGCCTATCAAAGTGATTGATGAGATTTTTTTTCTTTTTTAAAATTTTGAAAATGGTAAAATAAAACAGAACAAGGCAGAATAAGGCCAACTAAGATCATACAGTGAAATTGGTACACAACTTCACAACAGGTTACTGTGATAACAGTAATAGGTATCACAGTATATTTTATTATCTTTATAATAGTTGTTCTTTCAAACACATACATCAGAATGAGATGAAATACAGAACATTATAGTACTTATCAAAACAGTATATTGAATAGAGCAATACCATCAATCAGAATAGAGCAAAACAGTAATAAAAATATTTGCCTTCAAAGAGATAGTAGAAAGAAGTCCCCCTTATTTGTTATGGTCTGCTTCCCAGGAGACACTCAGATTTCTGGTCCCCATTTGCTAACGGGGGGTGACAGGAGAAGAGGGGTAGGGAAGTGGGATGTTTGATACTAGGCCGTGCATCAGTAGGTTCACTATTGCTTAGTAGGGAGACAGGCTGGTTGTTTGATTTCACAGCATCCTAAGTTCCCACATGGCGTGGATCTCAGGAGCTGCTGCTGGTTCTCCCCCTGGAAGGGCCACATTCTGCCAGACTGCCACTGCTTACCAGGGAGAAGTGGTGCTTGCTTGCCTTCCAAGTGTCCTAAATTCCAGCATGGCATGGATCTCAGGAGCTGCTGCTGGTTTGCCCCCTGGATGGGCCACAGTCTGCCACATTGCCACCACTTATCAGGGAAGGGAGGTGCTTGGCTTCCCAGTTGATTGATGGGATATTTATCTGTCTCTGTGCTTTGTGGATGCTGGTCCTGCAGGCTTCTCACTGTGAGATCTGCTTTAGAGACAGTACACAGGGAATCTTGCAGTGACTCAGCACAAGAATCAGTGCTCCTATTTCACTGTTACATTAGCAGTGAGCTGCAATCTATCATCAAATTTGCTGTCTTCAAAAATGTGTATATACACAAAATTAATGACCAAGACATGGATTTAAATTTGAAGAAATCAGTCTTCATTCAGCTGTTTTGTTTGGTTGTATTTGTTTAGTTTTGTTTTGTTTTATTGAGACAAGCTTTCTATATATCAGCTGGATTTGAACACCCTATGGAGCCTGGAATTGCCCTGAACTCACTGAAACCATCCTGCCTCAGCCTTTTGAGTGCTGGCATTATAGATATATACCACCACACTTTGCTTTTGATTCAGATTTGTAGGAGAGAATTTAAGATATCCCAAACCTGGTGTCTCAACCTTTGTGTGAGAAATATATGTGTGGTCCTTTAGGAGGTGGTGACCTTTGAGGATGTGGTCGTGAACTTCAGCAATGAGGAGTGGACTTTGCTGAGTCCATCCGAAAAGAACCTGTACAGAGATGTGATGGGCGAAACCTTTAGGAGCATGACTGCAATAGGTAAGGACAAAACACTTTTGTCACTCATGCTGTCAGAATGTTGTATGTTGCTCATCAGTGCTGTTTCATTAAACACAATGTGAAAATATTTTTAAAAATAACTCAGACCTGGACACATTATATCATAACTCTAAACAAAATCTATTAATTTGTATGTATTATTCTAATGAGTGCTGGTATTTCTATGTCTACAATTCAGGAGGACTTGGGGATATCCAGGAACCTGAAAAAGAATGCAAAATTTACTGGAGATACTTAAGGTAATTCGCACTCATAAGGAGAATGAATGTTCCTGAGTAATTAGTGAGTCAGCAGAAAAATACCACCAAATAAATGAGGCACCATTCAATTTATTGTCAGTAATATTCTCTGAAGACATATAAAGAGTTATGACATTCTCCCTTCAGTTTTTCTACCCATATATACATGTGAATACAACACATTCATCATCTAAACATTACTAAGATTGCAATAGAATTTGAAATAAAATGGAGTTCTTGTGTTTCCAAGCCATGCTCTAAAGCATCAGCCCTTCTGACTAAAATTCTTAGAAGGCTGGTAGAATGTTAAGTGCACTCATTCTGAATATCACTGTGCAGTTGTCTCTAGAAATTGATCCCCTCATACTTGTCCTGGATATATTTTTAAAAACTCAAGATGCACATAAAATACTGGTACATGCTTACTCATTTACAAAGCAGATCAAGTTATAATAGATCAGGCCTTGAAGAAGCTTAGCTATCTATCACTGGATTTGTGGAGAAGGAAAATATTAGTAGACTCTCTGTGATTGTGCATTCTTGTAAATCCAGCACACTAGGAATCAGATTTTGCAGAAAGGCAAATTCAAGTTCAAACTTCACAGCTTAATGATCAGCGAAAATCTCTTAAAACACATTTAAACAGCTATAGATTTTATGCTAATAGCTGTTGTTCATTCCCAGCATGGAAAAGAAAAAAATGTGTTATATAATGTCAAAAAATAAATAATATAATGTCATTTGCCATAAGAAATAGGTGGTTCTTTCTCCCATCAATTCGGTGAAATAGCTCAGCTATAAAACCTAAAAGTTCAGAGGATACCTTTTAGATGAGAAACCAAAATATAAATTGTGGAATGAGGTGAAAGAGTTAATAGAGAAAAGTAAGACTGACCGTATGGGAAGGGAACTACAGTTTAAGGACAGAAGGGAGATTGTGATGGGGAAACATATCAGAATGATCTGTATGTGATACACATATGTACCCATGCCCAAAGTGAAGATAAAGATTCTACATTTCAAAAGGTACCAAATTTTAAGATTTCCAAATGTGTACCAGTCTTTTGGGAGTGGTTGTTTTCAACATGTCTTACAAGGCCATTGTGTTACTTCATGGTCAGAGTTTCTTAGCAGGAATTAAAAATAGAACTTGACATTAATGCAGTCATTAAACTGAGACCCATTTCACTGTGAATGTTTCTTTTTTTTTATTTAATGTAAGAAAAGACTAAAAAAAAAAACAAAATAAGTAGAAATGATACCACTTTCAAAGTTTAAATAAACAGTAAGAAATCTAAAGACAATGATTACATATGCTGCTCATAGAAATAGTTAATGAAATACAAAAGTGAAACATATGAAGTGGGGATTCAAACAGCGAGACTGCAAACAGTTTTGTTCAAATCTCCAGTAAAAACTTAGTAATATGGTTATCAATCTGATATGTGATTTTTTTTTTTACAGAAATGACAAGGTAGGGAAATCCTATGGACATACATCTTGGAATCAGTGTAAAGAAGTATTCCCTTGTACTGCAGAAGGTAATGTGAATGTGAAAGAAGCAGAAACACACCACAATATTCAGATCCATGAAAAATATTGCAGTGGAGAGAAATCGTATGTATGTCAGCAATGTGGAAAAGGGTTCACCAAATCTGGACATTATAAGCAGCATGAAATAATTCACACTGGAGAGAAACCTTATGTATGTATGCAATGTGGGAAAGCTTTTACCCATCTTGGAAATTGTAAGCAACATGAAAGAATTCACACTGGAGAGAAACTTTATGTATGTAAGCAATGTGGGAAAGCTTTTAACACACGGGCAAGTTGTAAAATACATGAAAGAATTCACACTGGAGAGAAACCCTATGCATGTAAGCAATGTGGGGAAGCTTTTACCACACATGGAAATTGTAAGGCACATGAAAGAATTCACACTGGAGAGAAGCCATATGTATGTAAGCAATGTGGGAAAGCTTTTACCACATATGGACATTGTAAGGCACATGAAATAATTCACACTGGAGTGAAACCATATGTATGTAAGCAATGTGGGAAAGCTTTTACCCGACATGGACATTGTAAGCAACATGAAAGAATTCACACTGGAGAGAAACCCTATGTATGTAAGCAACGTGGGAAAGCTTTTACCCAACATGTAGTTTGTAAACAACATGAAAGAATTCAAACTGGAGAGAAACCCTATGCATGTAAGCAATGTGGGAAAGCTTTTACCACACATGGAAATTGTAAGCAACATGAAAGAATCCACACTGGAGAGAAGCCATATGTATGTAAGCAATGTGGGAAAGCTTTTACCACATATGGACATTGTAAGGCACATGAAATAATTCACACTGGAGTGAAACCATATGTATGTAAGCAATGTGGGAAAGCTTTTACCCGACATGGACATTGTAAGCAACATGAAAGAATTCACACTGGAGAGAAACCCTATGTATGTAAGCAACGTGGGAAAGCTTTTACCCAACATGTAGTTTGTAAACAACATGAAAGAATTCAAACTGGAGAGAAACCCTATGCATGTAAGCAATGTGGGAAAGCTTTTACCACACATGGAAATTGTAAGCAACATGAAAGAATCCACACTGGAGAGAAGCCATATGTATGTAAGCAATGTGGGAAAGCTTTTACCACATATGGACATTGTAAGGCACATGAAATAATTCACACTGGAGTGAAACCATATGTATGTAAGCAATGTGGGAAAGCTTTTACCCGACATGGACATTGTAAGCAACATGAAAGAATTCACACTGGAGAGAAACCCTATGTATGTAAGCAATGTGGGAGAGATTTTACCCAACATGTAGTTTGTAAGCAACATGAAAGAATTCACACTGGAGAGAAACCCTATGCATGTAAGCAATGTGGGAAAGCTTTTACCACACATGGAAATTGTAAGCAACATGAAAGTTCACACTCAAGATAAAACCAGTGTATATAAACATCATGAGAATTTTTTGACAACAATTACATATTGCATAATGCATGAAAAACTTCACACTGGGCAGAAAACTTATATATCTAAGGAATGTGGGAAAGGTTTTAGCAGAAATGCTCATTGTCCAATACATGAAAAAATTTACACTGTTGAGAAACCCTGTTTATGTGAAGAATGTGGGAAAGTTTTCACCACACATGGATGTTGTAAAATACATCAATGACTCCACACTGGTGGAGAAACCCTATGCATATAACAATGTGGCAAAGCTTTTACCACATACAGTCATTGCAAAACACATGAAACAATACACACTGGGATGAACCACGGGCTACATAAGCAAGTGGAGACACTTTCAGCATCCAAATTGTAAGTGAAATACATGAAGAAACTCACCCAAGAGATAAATCCTATGTGTTACGGGAATACTCTCAGCACACATGATCATTGTTACATATCTGAAAGAGCTCACTGGATCCTATGTGTATTAACAGTGTGAGACATATGGCAATCCATGTTTGTTGTTAAATACATAGAAAAAGCAGCACTCTTCAGACAGTTTAGATCTAAGTTTATTTTAAAAATTCCAAGTAGACCTGAAGAAATAATCAATACAGAAGTTTGATGTCAATATTTCTTCATGAATTTTCCAGAAATGACAAATCTGAGGTGGAGCTCTACTCAAGTACACATTTTGTATGGTTTTCAGTTAATCACTTATACCTCTTTAGATTTTTTAATGTGTCTTTGTGCTTCAACATGGCATCTTGTAATTAAACATGGTAAACTGAAATGGGCTTTTCACTTTCAAGTATGGATAGTGTCTATGTACTTAACATTTTGTCTTTAAAACTTAATTTTCATATTTTTGGTGAATTATTTTTATTTAAAGAAAAAACCAAAAAGTGTAGAAATAATACAGAATTTCTGAAAAATAAACAATAAGAAATCACTAGTTGATTAATTACATATTGTCATCTTAGAGTTAATTGTTCAAGTTACAAAATTAAAGCATACAAAGTGATATTCAAATAATGACACTATGAACAATTTAACTCATTAATCCAACAAAAACTTGTTAACATGCTTATATGTTCTACAAACTTGTTTTTTATCTTAAAGACGGTAAGATTAAACATGACAAAACAAAACAAAACAGTTCATAAGAAACAAGTTAAGGAAACACAGGTTTCAAAGAAATCCCCTGAGATGTTCATTGTCTATCTTACTGTCTCTAGTTTTCTTCCAAATAGTTGTTCCCATCTTCACAAGCATTGAATATATACTGAACATTATAGAACTAATCAAATAATTACAGGATGATGCAGGCTTTTTTGATCTTCAAGACTGATTTTGGGGAAGTTGATAGTGATTACCATAATGTGTCTCATTCTCTTCGTAGTAGATGTCTTTATTTTTATGTATGCTGAAACTGAACATAAGAGACTAAAGTAATATCACTCTGAACAGTGAATAATAGTATCCTGAGAAGGAGAAAGGTGAGGAATTGCCTAAAAAAAGAAGGCAAAGGACATTGTTAAAAGTGTATCAGGATTTAAAAGCTACAGTAGTTCTGTTGCTCTGTTTAGTTTGATTATATTTTGTTCTGGTCTGTCTACTCATATTAGATTTGAGGGCACAGAGAGGTAACCCAAAAATAGCAGGTTATACCATGGTGGTAACTGTCCTTAATTTCCTATTAACTAAAACTGAAACAATGTATTACTTACATTGTCTTACTATGACTGATCTTATTGGAAGCTGGTTTGTTTGAATGTTATTTGGCCTTGACTGATTTTATTCACATTTGGTATGCTTGCTGGTATCAAGTCCAAGAGTAGAGGCAACTACTCTGAAGATGATAAATGTGAAAGATATATATTGGGGGGCTGGGGATTTAGCTCAGTGGCTAAAGCCCCTGCCTGGCAAGTGTTAGGTAATCAGTTTGATCCCTAATACCAAAAAATAAATAAAAGATATAAATTCCAGTTTTAATTTTTTTATTTATAGAGAAAAAAAGAACATAAAAAACAAAGCAGTAAAAGGATACAAATCATACAGAATTTCAAGAAAAAATACAGTAAGAAATCACTAGTTAATAGGTTACATATTGTCTAATTAGAAACAGTTGTCCAAATTATAAAATTAAAGCATATAAAGTGAACATTCCTACAGCGAGATTCCAGACAATTGCACTCAATGAACCAACAAAGCTCAGTAATATGGTTTTCCTTCCTACACACTCAAACAGGCACTTATATCTCTTAGACCACCTTCCTTTCCTCTCTTCTTCACAATAACATTTACACTTTTGGGTTTTTTTTTTACTCCCATAGTTCTTATTACTTTTTTTTTGAATAGAATAAAACCTCAAGTGAGTTAACAAAACAGAGTCGGTTAGAACATAAGGATGGGCATAGTACTTGATGCAAAAATAGAATATCAGGTGATCAAAAATGGTTACCATTGTGCCTCTTGCTATTTTTAAAAAGAGTTGCTATATCATCAGGTATAATAGAATTGATCAAAACAGTACAGAACAAGACCAATAAAATCTACACTGGAGACCTTACAGGATTTCAAAAGAAGATAATAGTCAAACCATAATGGGCATCATAGTAAATCTTATTGCCTACAAATTGGTTGCCTATAACCTCAAACTTGATACTATCAAACAAAATAGAATATAGTAAAATCAGGCAGAACAAGATGGGGAGAGCAATACTGGGGTTAAAATCAGGTTAATAGGAAAACAAAAAAGTTACTATAATATATCCCGCTATTTTTTAATTTAGTTTTCTTTTAATTGAAAAAAATAATAAAAAAAAGAATAATTTTTTAAAGGGTGGAGATTGAGATAAAAGAGACATTGTAATAAAACAACACAGGTCAGAACTGAACAATTAAAGCATTTTGTTTCACCACCACATAATCTAACATAATATTAGTCACAATAGTGCGTCTTTCCTTGAATTGAATATAACTTCGTATACTGTAGAATCAATCATATCAAGACAGTGTGAAGCCATTCAAGAGAATGAAAGAATTACAGGGTATTTAGAGCCAGTTAACAGGAAATGAACAACGATTTCTATATTATCTCTTTGCCTGTGAAAAATTTTATTTATACTATCACATACAGTAAAATATATTAAGATACAACATGTTAAAACCAATGGTAACATGTACAACAGCTTGATGGGAGTTCCAAAGAAGGTGATATTAAATCAGCACTAGCTTTTATGATGTGTTATTTTCTTCAGAATAGCTATTCGTACTATCACCGATACTAAATCAAAAAACCCAGGGTAAAATCATTGCACTTAATGAGTGAAAACATTATATGGATTCAAACCAATATGATTGGGTATCATGATTACCACATACCTCTATGTATTATCATTTCTTATACTAGGGAATATATTTGGTATTTATACATGTGAGTTTGATTTATTTCACTTATGAGTATGGTCTCAGTCTGTGTACATTTATTTATATGTCCATGTGATCATTCTTTATAGCTGAGTAGTTCTCCATTGTATAAAAACACCATAACTTTTTTATCAATTCCTCAGTTGATGGACACTTAGGTTGTTTCCAAGATCTGGCTATTACAAACTGTGCTGCTATAAAAATGGGTGCACATATATCACTGTGGAATGATGCTTTCAGTTCTTCTGAGAATATGCCTAGCAGAAGAATAGCTGGGTCAAAAGGTGCTTCCAGTCCCAACTTTCTGAGAAATCTCCAGACTGAGCTCCACAATGGTTGTACCAGTCTACACTCCCACCAAAAGTGCAGGAGAGTTCCTTTGTCCCAACAGCGTCTCCAACATTTGTTGTTGGTGGTTTTCTTGATCTTAGCCATTCTTTCAGGAGTGAGATGAAATCTCAGTGTGGTTTTAATTTGCATTTCTCTAATGATCATTGATGGTGAACATTTTTTCATGTATTTATTTGTCATTTGTATTTCTTCATCTCAAAATTGTTTATTCATCTCAGATGCTCATTTTTGGATTGGGTCTTTGAATTTTGGTGGTCTCCTTTTTAAAAATGCTTTACATGTTGTAGACAGAAGTCCTCTGTCTGAGGGGTAGTTCACTAAGATTTTTTTCCCAGTTTGTGGGTTTTCTTTTCACTATACTGGAGATTTCATTTGATGTGCAGAAACTTTTGAATAAGAGGTGATCCCAATTATTGATTCTGGGAAGCATTTCCCATGCGGTTTGAGTCCTGTTCATCAATTCTCTACCTACTCCTATGTCTTCAAGGTTTTTACCCAATTTGTCTTCCAATAGATTTAGTGTTTCTGTTTTAATATTTAGATCTTTGATCCATTTAGATTTTATTTTAGTACATGGTGATAGGCATGGATCTAGTTTTAGTTTTAGGCCTATGGAGAGCCAGTTTTTCACCACCATTTATTAAACAGAATGTCATTCTTCCAGTGAATATGTTTGGCCCATTTATCAAAGATAAGGTAGCTGAGTGTGTTTGTAGTGGTGGTTGTATCTTCTCATCTATTCCACTGATCTTCGGCTCTGTTTCAATTCCAGTACCATGTTGATTGTACTACAGTTGCTTTGTAATGTAACTTCAAGTCAGGGATTGTGGTACCTCCTGCCTTGCTTTTGCTGCTTCTAACTGTCCTTGCTATTCCAGCTTTCTTCTCATTCCAAATGAATTTTAGGGGTGATTTCTCAAGTTCTATGAGGTATGTTGATGGTATTTTTATCGGGATTGCATTGCATCTGTATAAAAGTTTTGGGAGAATGGCCATTTTCACAATATTTATTCTTCCTATCCATGAGCAAGGGATGTCTTTCCATTTTCTGAGATCATCTTCAGTTTCATTTTTCAGTGTGTTATAATTTTCCCTGTATAGATCTTTCACTTCTTTCGTGAGAGTAATTCCTAAATATTTCATTTTTTTGGTTGCTAGTGCGAAGGGTGTGGCCTCTCTTATTTCTGTCTCTGTGACTTTGTTGTTAGTGCATAGGAATGCTATTGATTTTTGAGTATTGATTCTATCCAGCTACATTACTGAATTTATTATATCTAGGAGTCTTTCAAAGGAGCTTCGGGGATCTTCTATATAAAGTATCATGTCATCTGCAAATAATGATAATTTAACTTCTTCTTTTCCTATCTTTAAGCCTTTTATTTCTCTCTTGTCTAATTGCTCTGCCCAGTATGTCCAGTAGTATATTAAATAGGAGCTGTGATAAGGGACATCCTTGTCTTGTG
This sequence comes from Cavia porcellus, assembly GCF_034190915.1. Lineage (NCBI taxonomy): Eukaryota > Metazoa > Chordata > Mammalia > Rodentia > Caviidae > Cavia > Cavia porcellus. The sequence goes on from NW_026947517.1 coordinate 26,825,106, forward strand.
CCTGATTTTAAAGTAAAGGCCTTCAGTTTTTGACCATTTAGTATGGCACTGGTTGTTGTTTTGTCATTGCCGGACTTAATTATATTGAGGTAAGGAACATCTATTCCAATTTTCTGCAAGGTTCTTATCATAAATGAATGTTGGTCCTTATCAGAAGCTTTTTCTGCATCTATAATAATGATCATGTGATTATAACTTTTCTCTCTATTGATATGGTGTATTACATTTATTGATTTACATATATTAAACAATCTCTGCATGCCTGGCATGAATCCCCCTTCATTATGATATATGATCTTCTTGTTGCTTTGCTGCATCCTATTTGCCAAAATTTTATTGAGGATTTTTGCATCATTCTTCATTAGGGAGATTGGTCTTTAGTTCTCTTTCTCAGTTGGGTCCTCCTCTGGTTTTGGTACTAGAGTAATATTTGCTTCTAGGAACAATTTATGAAGGATTGCTTCCCTTTCCATTTCATTGAAGAGTTTGCAGTGTGTTGGCATTAGGTCTTCTTTATTTTTCTTGTAGAATTCTTCAGTGAATCCATCTGTGCCTGGGCTCTTCTTTGTAGGTAACAATTTTATTATGTTTTCAATTTCATTAATAGAATTTGGGTTATTCAGTAGTTTTACATCTTCATGACCTAGCTTTGGTACTTCATATGCTTTAGGAATCTGTCTATTTCTTCTGTGTTATAAAACCTTTGAGAGTAGAGGTTTTCGAAATAGGTATTGATGATCTTCTGTATTTCAATAGGGTGTTAGTAATTTCACCTCTTTTATTCCTTATTGCTTGGATTTGAACTTTTTCTTCCATTTTTTAATAAGGTTGTCTAGGGACTTTTCAATTTTATTTATTCTTTCAAAGAATGAGGTCTTTGATTCATTGATGTTTTTTTGGATTGTTTTTTTTTAGTCTCTATTGCATTGATTTCTGCTCTGATTTTTATAATTTCTTCTTTTCTTTTGGCTTTGGGCTTGACTTGCTCTTCTTTTTCTAGATGTTTGAGGTATAACATCAGGTTATTTATTTGTATTCATTCTGTTTTCCTAATGTGGGAACTCGTGCAATAAATTTTGCTCAGAGGCCAGTTTTCATTGCATCACACAGATTGTGGTACGTTGTATTTGTGTTTCCGTTTGTTTGTAGGTATTGTTTAATTTCTTCTTTAATTTCCTCTGTGATTACTCAAGAGTGTTATTCTGTTTCCATGTGTTTGTGGCATTTTTGCAGTATCTTTTATCATTAATTTCTAATTTCATAGTGGTATGGTCTGATAGCATGCAAGGGAAAATTTCAACCCTTTTGCATTTATTTAAATATGCTCTGTGAATTAACATATGGTCTATATTAGAGAATGACCCATGTAATACTGAGAAGAATGTGTATTCTGTTATTGTTGGGTAGAATACTCTGTATATGTCTATTAAGTCGATATATTCACAGGTACGATTAAGTTCTTTTATTTCTTTGCTCATTTTCTGTCTCGTTGATCTGTCCATTGGTGTCAGTGATGTGTTAAGATCTTCTGTTAGAATTGTGTTACTACTAATTTGATTTTTTATTTTTGTTAGTACTTGTTTTATATAATTGGGTGCTCTGGAGTTTGGTGCATGTAAATTTAAGATAGTTTTCTCTTCCTCTTGGAGTTTTCCCCTAGCCAGTATGTAGTGACCTTCTTCATCCCTTCTGATCATTATTCTTTTGACTTGCTTGTCTTGGCAGGAAACCACGGGTTCTACATCAGGTTTGATTATTAACTGCTTTCACATCCTACAACAACTTCAAAGTTGTGTTTTTATAAAAATAGCTATATAATGTTATGCTTACTTGTATGGTCCCTGATGATATGGACAATTCTATCGAAAATAACAAGAGAAAGCATAGTAAGTACTGTATATCACCTAATATTGTGGTCTTATATGTCTCTTTCATATCATGATTTACTAGGAATTTGTTTTGTTGCCTTATTTTGATCTGTTTTCCCCCATAACACAGAAAGGATAGATATACACAGAGATTCACACATCGGAAGAATTTCTAACCTATTTATTTAAACAAATAATATAATGCATAATGTAATGAACAGATACTCTGAAGAAGAAGTGACACTAAGAAACCCAATGCTAATTCTGTAGCATTATGATATAAAATTGAGCAATACTATTATTCACTGTTCAGAGTGATATTAGTCTATTCTCTTATTTTTTGGGGGGGGAATTGTAATTTTAACATGGCATTGTTTTAATCTTTTGATGCACATGCTTCATTTTCTCTTTCATAAATGATGTTTCTGAAGTTGAGGCAATATTTGGCATTAAGATATACATTTGTAGAGGCTTGGAGTATGTGTTTTTGACAAAGTTGTGTTCTTTTCACATAACTTGTACATTAATGAATGTTATGTTTTCCAAGTTGTGACAAGACATCTGCTGATTTCTTAACATCACTGGATATTATACCATGTAAATTATGTTGTCTGATTTTGTTTCTCAGTGGAGCCAATATTTGTCATTTAAGTAAATCTTTGTTTTTCTAACCATCAGAATTTTACTTCTTATGTTCATATTACATTTTTATTTGCTAGTAAGGTTTCCCCACATGTACCAAATGTAAACCATACTACTGTGAATTTCTTATTGTGCCATACTGACAGAATCATAACTTGTCTCCAATAGCACATCACAATATATATATCAATATCTCCAGAAATTATAAAATTGGCATGATTTATGAGTAACCATACTTTGAAATCAATTTTTCTTAAGTATGGAGTTGTTTTGGGGGAAAATGTTGTTATTGGATGTATCATGCTAATGCCTTTATGTTATTCCTTGATGCTGTGAATGCATTATATATTTTGTAATTATTACTGTTTTTTTCCTAAAATACTGAAGTAATGGCATGAAGGGAAAGCTAAATTTTGAGCTGTCAACAAAGTAAAAAGTAAATTTGCTAAATTAAGATTCAGATTGTGGTCTGTTTTACTGAATTGTGAATTTATACAATGGCATATCACTTTATTCATAAGGACCAATGCATGATATTTGTGGTGTGTATTGATTATCTTTAAATGCATACAGTGGGCTAGAGTCCCAGTTGGTTTCCTGTGGCCTGTGGTTTTCACTTCCATTTTAACACTCATGTAATTTGTCACGTGTTTAATGCAGTGTTGTTGAATACAAAATCTGCTTAGGAATTATGTTGTTAAAAACTGTGGTGTCATGAAAACACAAGTGAACATTGCATTAAATCCCCTAATCCAGTGAAGATAGTTTGCCCAAGTCTCAATTATCCTTGGGAAAATAAATTACTCACCTCTTATGCAATCACCACTAAAACTATATCTATTTTGTGCTCGAAGAACCTGATATACTTCACAAAGTAAAAGACACTGTGAAGTACATTGTCAGCCTCTGCACACTACAGCATGTGGCTAGATTCCCTGCAGCATACTTCTGCTTACCATCAATGGGAATATTTGGAATTTGTATTACAGCTAATAATAGAATACTGAATCCATAAGAATATATCCTGAGTATATGCACTTTCTCATTTTACCATGAAAGTAAATCTTGCTGGTCCTGTTGATGCATGCTTATAATCCTAGCACTTCAGCGAGCTTAAATTAGTGGAAGAGGAAGTTGAGTCTAACCTACACAATTAGAGTGACCTTGTCTCAAAATATATCTTCAAGTTCTGCAGATGTAGCTCAATGCTTTAGATCTTCTCCCTTTCTTCCCCAGCATCAACATTTTTTTAATACTCACAATTGCACATCAGTAGTTGTCCTTTTATCAGTTGGCCACCTCGAAGTTATCCCAGAGAATCACTTGGGAAACACATTTGTTTATGCAGTGACCATCCTGAGCATCATTTGGGCAGTTGTCAATTTAACCCATTCATTCTTGTATTGAAAACAGTAGAATTGTCACTTTTATATTCCTTGTTATTTTATAAAAACTAACAAAAATATGCAATTTTTGATCATTTTGTATTTAAATAATTGCATTGGTAAGGAGTTACCTGTAAAGATTATGCTAAAGATGATTTCTTTAGTTCAAGCATCAGGAGAGAATGAGATGGGATGATAATGGCTTTGAAGCTGACTTTGGGAGGCAATTGCTAGATGGTTTAGCAGAGTGTGAAACAGTTGTTTTTATGCCTGCATTTGAAGTTTAAGGAAACAAATACGTTGAGGTCAAGAATATAAATGTACGATAGGATAAAAGAATCACTACTGCAAATTGTGATTTTTCTTTTACTCAGGAAGTGTACTTTTTTTTGGTAATTTGTGCAGCAGTCTCAAATATGCCTCTATTGGAGTAAAACATAGTGAAACATGAAAGAGCCAGACATTTCATGTTCTGAATGTAGAGGTATTAAAAACATTTTTTCTTAATGCTATTGCTGCTGTTTTGTGTAGAAAATAATATAGGGTAACAAAACAAGCAAAAAGGACTTTGTAAGATTTTAATCCTCCTGCATAAGCATAGATGCCACAAAAAAGTCAAACCAAAAGGATGAAGAAATAAACTACAAAATGAGAAAAATTTTGCCTATTACTCCCTGACAGCTAACACGTAAAAGCAATGGGGATGTGAAAGGAACACACATTTTTCAGAATATGTACAAATTTCCAAGAAATACTTAAAGAACTATTGATCATTTTTGCACAATAGAGAAATGCAAATAGGGACATCATTTCTTTGCAGAGAGAACCAATCACCATAAGATCTAAAGAACCTTCAGGAGACTACAGGAGAAAAGGAACTATTTACCCTTGTTGGTGGAAATGTAGGTAAGTAGTTCAACTACTACCAAAGTCAGTTTTTATAGTATTCAAAAGACTAAAATTAGTAATGCTCATTAGTGCAGTGCTTCCTTTGGTGGGTCTCTTCCTCAAAGAGGTAAGGACATATTGCAGGGATGCATGCAGATTCCTGTTACTGCAGCAATAGTCATTTTTCTGTGGAGAGCATCAGCAAGCACTGCTCCATCACCACCAAATACCAATGATGAACAACAAATACTCACTAGTGTACTCTATTTGATAAATGGTGTGATATTTTATTGTGAAGTTGGCTGTGACTTAGGTTTTCCAGTAGACTACAGGTCAGTGTAAATATGATAGTGATGCTAATGTCACATGGCCATCACTAGTACACTATTATGTTCATTAGATTTGATTTATTTATCTTTTTGAGGATGCATGTTGCTATGAAGTTCAGGCTGGCTTTGAGGTCACATTATAACCCAGAGTGGTCTCAAACATTTCTCCTTCCTTAGTGTCTCAAGTACTGGGCTCCACACAAGAGCCACCAGGCCTAGTTTATATTTGGTATATTAAGTGCATATTCAGGATATTTTATTTCAACTGTTTATGTTGTTAAAATATTTCCATATTTACCTCCAGCATTTGTAGAAACTTTGGCCTTATTGAGGTGGTGATGTGCATGTCATCAGCCTCATGACATTGTCTGCTGGGTTCAGAACTGTCAGTGCACTGTAGTGAAACATAGCTGTATATAACTCTTTCTTTTTCTACTTTCCTTAGAACAGATTTTTAAAATTTCCATGGATAATCAGAGGGTCAATAACCCTGGCTAGATTTTCATGCAAATGCTGACAGTTAAGTACAGTGTAACACTGACCCGAAGATACTCTGTCATCTGAGAGTCTCTATAGTCCTTTCTGTACACACACATGAGTCTCTATAGTCCTTTCTGTACACACACTTTGTGCCTGAACCAGCACCTGTTGTGGGTCCCAGAGTCTGCTGCAAGGCCAAGGCACACATAGCTTTGTGACTGCCTCTAGACCGATGTCCTATATGCCACTCTGCTGAGGCAGAGCACAGCTTCTGGCAGGAAGCCAGAGGCTCTGAGGCTCTGAGACAACACAGGTTTTACTTTGTGAACACAGATAATCTATATTTCTGTAAGACAGACAGCTCTGTCCCATATTTCTACTCAGGAAGACAGAAGAGGAATCTGGAGACTGTGGATTAAACAGGGGTGCTGCCCTTCTGCTCCACCAGCCTGGTCTTGGGTGGGAACCCGACAGTGGGCCAGGCTTGCATTCTCCCAGCACCTGCACCTGCCCAAGAGGATCTGGCCTCAGGGCATGTCAGACCCAGTCACACTTGACTTAGGGCAGGAGTTGTGTAGGGGGATTCACAGTGGTGGTCAGGCCTTAATGTTACTCTGCTGGACTCAGTCTGTCTGAGTGGCTTGTGGCTAAGTCTAGTGATACCTGTCCTGGTCTCTCTCCTGCCTCTGGGTGCCAGAAGGCTCGGGACAGTGAGCCCTGTCCTTTAATGCCCTTGTCATTTGGCATTTGCCCGCAAAAATCCTGAAGGCGCTGGGATGAGTGAACCATTTTTTCAGCGATTCCCACATTGTCTACCTATGCGGGACACTGAGGCTGGGGTCTTGTGTCCTGGGAAAGCAGCATAACCTGCTCCCTGCTCACTCTCTTGAGCCAACTGTCTGTAAAGACCAACTGTCACCAGACCAAGGTGCCTGGTGACCTGAGCCTTCAGAGGTCTGTTTGGACCTATCACCAAGGAAGTGAGGTCATGCACTGGGGTCCACAGTTTGGCCTTCCTCTGTGATATCACCTTTCTTTTTGTTGTGGAACAAATCTATATCCTCCTTAGAAACAACAAGTTAGAATGCTAGAAAACTGAGTATACTTTTAGACTTTGTTGCACTTTGAAGATTTTAATGCAGCAAACATGTAGATGCTTCAGATGTGTCAGGCTGGGTGCCAAACACAAATGTCCATTCAAAGGATCCATTGTCTCAGAGGATGAAAGACACATTGTCTTCTGTTTAAGATTTGTCAAATGTTAGGATGACTTCCTTTTTTGGGCTTATGTTAGTTTAATTTCAGTTCCATTCGGAAGCAGAATACCCCTAATAATTTTACCAAACAATGTGAAGGTCTCATATTATAAACCCCATATATCCAGGGGAGGAGGATTCATAGCCAGTTTTACTCTCACGTGCTTAGGAATGATTATTTATTCATCCTTAGATGTTTAACTCAGCCATACACTGTAGTGCTCCAAACTCTGACCTCCTGAGAGGGGGGAAAGCAGGTGGTGAGTACAAGGGGAGGTGACATCATCACCCCATACAGATGAAGGACTCATGTGCATCCCTCCTGGGGAACTTGTCTCCTAGCTGCTGCTGTCTCTTCCTTTCCTCCCATGCCAATCAGAACATGTGCTTTGTGTCCCTGATGGGTAGTTTCCCTTTCCTAGAGGTGATGGTGCTGAGCCTTTTCAGTTGTAATACACTTTGGTTGGTCTCCTTGAAGCAGTGTTTCCATGCTGGGCTCTCTGTGTGCTGCCACCACCCACTATTATGTGGCTGAACCAAGCACATGCACCTGTCACCGAACTTGTGATGGCCTTTTTTTAAGTTTTGGGGTCGGACTTCAAAAGGGACAGCCACACCCATTCTTACACAAGCATTTGAGTGGATACTGACATTTATTTCAAAGAAAATGCATCATATGGCTGGTGTATGGATAACTGAGAAATTCTTGTTGTATCTTTGGAAGCAGATGTTTAAAGCAGAGTTATGTGGTTCCTTTTTAATTTATTTTGTGTTATTATGCTATACTATATTATGCTCTGTTATGTTATATTATGTTGTATGTTGGTGAGGATTTTGAAAGTCCTTCAGGGTGTTTTCAGTACTTTCTGATTTGGTTTTGTATAACCAACCTGATGAACTTTGAGAATATCAAAAATGTTGATGAGTTTTGTTTTGGAGAAAATTTAAAGAGGAAAACACAACCAGGGATGTTGTTGCACACATGTCATTCCAGGTCTCCAAAGGCTGAGGCAGAAAGTTTGTGGTGAGTTTTAGGTCATCCTGGGCCACAAGGGAAGATCAAGGCCAGACTAAACTGCAAAGCAAAACCCTGTCTGAAGAAAAAAGGAAAGAAGATAGAGAGAGAAAAAAAAAGTCAAAAATAGACTTTCTAGTGAGAAATCTTTGTGAGGTTCTCTTGCATGTGTACTTTAGTCAGCACACGTAGCATAAGGTTTACCATCATGGAGACATTGATGTGCTTCCAGGTGTTTGTACTCTTTCAATTTTTTAAGGCTTTTTACTTAGATGACTGCAGGTATGCTGCTAAATATATCCTTTTAGGATTTGGGTAGTTTAGTATGAAGAGATTTTGATCAGTCTGTTTTTTTCTGTCCTAAATTTATATTTAGTACCAGAATTTGAGCAAGGGATTACTATTTTTATTTTGAAATCATAATAAGAATCATATAAAGATACACTTTTTAAGTCTATAAAAAGATAAATAAGTATAGATTAATAGTGATTAATGTACCTTGTTCAGTGACTTCTGAGATTTCTTAAAGATCAATATTTTCATACATTTGTAAAAGCTTTGGTTTGGTACAAATTTTAAGACATGGTCCCACTAATTTTCTAAATGTCCCAGGCTAGGCTTAAACCTTTCTTCATCTTTCCTCCCCCTCCCAGAGTGCTGGGATTACAGGTGTATATTATCCTGAGTTGGCAATTGGTAGCAATGTTGTGCATCCATGCAATAAAATGTTTGGCTTTGGTCTTCAGACACTTTGTAGAAGGAGTCACTCTAGTTAAGCTCTCTGCCACCTTCCTAGCTTGCAGCTTCTTTCACAGTGAGTAGGACTGAAAATCCCATTAACACTGTTAGTAGATGCTCTGCTTTTCTAACTGTGGTCAGCAGGCACTTCAGATCACTCCAAATGCCTTCTGCACTAGGATTGAGGCTTGGTGTCTTTGAAGCACATTCTCTTTTTCTTTGATCCCTCATGGAATTTGATGATTGTTTGAAGTCAAGTCGCAAGAAAGGTGGGAAGGTTAAAGCTACTTGGGGCACACTCCCCTCCAGAAGGCCAGGCTAGTGTAAAAATGTATTTAACCTCCTGGTGTCAGTTGCAAGGTTTTTTTTTTTTTGTTTGTTTGTTTGTTTGTTTGTTCAATTTCTAGGATTTGAATACAGAGCTTTGCATTAGCTTCTTTGTCTTCACCTTTTAACACTTTTCTTGTTTTGAGCCAGGTCCTTAATAAATGGCTAAATTGCTGAGGCTCACCTTGAATTTGTGATGCTCTGACTCAGCCTTCCAGACTGCTAGGATTACAAGCCACACCACCAGACCCGGTCACATCATAGTGTTGTTAAAAACTTATTGGCTGAGCAAGGAATGGTGAAAATGCCTGTAATGCCTGTACTCAAGTGGCTGAGGCAGCAGGGTTCCTGGGAGTTCCAGACAAGCCTGCAACATATTCTGAGTTCAGCTCAGGCTACAATGACACAGGGAGACCCTGCCTATAAAAAGAGAATGAAAAAATAGGGAAGAAAAGGAAAGGAAAGGAAAGGAAAGGAAAGGAAAGGAAAGGAAAGGAAAGAAGAAATAAAATAAAATTCCTAGTGATTTTGTCACTTGGTGTGCATCTGGGCTAGCTGTTTTAGTCTGTGTCCTTTTCTTCCAGTGTAAAACCCTTTTGACTACTGTTACTTTATAGTACCTGGAAACTAGTATTTTGATGCCTCTACTTTTAATTGTCTTTCTATGGCTATAGGATGACTCTTTGTACTTCCTTGTGAATTTTCATGGTTTTTTTTATGTTTCTAAGAAAATGGCACTGATATTTTGACAGGAATGGCACTGAAACACCTGGTTGCTCTGGGTTCCATGTACATTATAACATGAATTCTTCCCACCCCTCATCACAGTATGGCTTTTCTTCTCTCAGTGCTCTTCAATTATTGCATTCCAAGAAGATGTGAATTTGCTTCCATTTCCCTAATCAATAGTTATTTTTGATTATTTGTGAAATGAATTGTGTTCTTTGTATTTGAGGCTACAGTTTGTTTGTAGTACATAGTAATGAATTGATTAGGGCATGTTACTCATGTATCCTGCAATTTAAGTGATTTGTGAATTTGTTCTATAAGGTTGTCAATGGAGTTTAAATTTCTTATATACAATGCTGCACCCTCAGGAGAACTGAGACAACACTTAATTCTTCCTTTCTGATTTGGAAGGCTTTGCTTTCTCTTTCTGGATTAAATTATATGGCCAGGACTTTGAGTACTGTATGTTGAAAAGAGTTGCAAGCCTTGTCTCCTTCCTGACCCTAGAACGTAAGCTTGCAGCTTGTCAGCATCTGAGTACCATGTCAAGGATGGAGCTTGCCATGCTGTGCTGAGGTCGATTCCTCCTACTTATAGTCTATGAATGATTTTTATCATGAAAAATGGTGACCTTTTGAGGTTCTCAAAGCTGTTTTTCCAAATCTCTTCCGGGGTTAGCTGTGCCTTATGCTGTGAATGTGGTAAGCAACACTGAATAGTTTGTGCGAGAGAGAACATTCTTGCACCACTGAGATTGAGCCCAGTGTTGATCGTGTTGGTTAATTTTGAACATGCTGGTGAGTTAATGTGGCAAACATTTAGCTGAATACTTTTCTGTATGTTCATTAGGAATATTAGCCAACAGAGTGTTTTCATTTATTTTATTTTTAACACATTATTGTCTGGCTTCATTCTCAGGATAACTTGTCACTTAAAAGAAGTTGGTGCTGGTTTTTTCTTCAACTTGATGGAAGAATTGAAAAACAATCAGTATTCATTCTTTATCACATACTGGATAAAATTCACCAGTGCACGTATTGTATCCCAGCTTTGTTGTTGTTATTAAGCAGCTGTGATGTTTACCCATTGCCTGTGCTCCTTATTGCTCTGTTCATCAGACTGTTCCCTTCTGATGCGTGTGGTTTGGGGACATCAATGGACACCACATATCCTTTAAGGGTCACATCTCATTTTACTTATGGTGCTACCATTTACTTTTGTATCTTCAAACTATCTCCATAATATATAATTTTGTGAGTAACTCCTTTCAGTTACTCAGTTTTTAATGCACACTCTTGCCGGGTTTGGTTACTGCTGGAGGAATCTGGGGCTGGTGAGGGCCTGGCTCTTATTTAAGGCTTTGTACCCTGACCTACCTGCAGTGCCTCCATCTCCTGGCCTGTACTCTGTAAACACCTGTCCTGTTCCATAGCTATGGTGAGTCCACATGTGGCAGTTCAGATCTGCACCTGGGTGGAAAACATTCAGTCAATTTGAGCTCTGTAACAGAATGACCTTCTCATGCAGAGCTCCCCTGAGTGAGACAGTGGGCCTCAGGCATGTAGGAAGGTGCTCTGGAACCATTTCATCTCTCTTCTGTCCACTGTGGAGTGTGTGACACTTTCCTTAGAACTCACTGATGGATGAGGCAGCCTGGACTGGGCCTTTTTTTGCCATGGTTTCTGCTAGGAGCCATGGTGTCCTGAACCTCTGCCTGGACCATCTCTCTAACTTCAGATTTCCACAGAGATGTGAGCAGACTCAGTCATCTTCTACCAGGCTCTAACTCTATGCTGAGGATTCAGGTGAAATATCTGCGACCCTGAAATTCATCTTACATACATTTAACCTGGAAATTCCACTTCTAAGGGTCATTATAAAAAATGAGATTGATAGACACCATATTCTCTTCTTAATCAGTTAAGGTGTGGACAGTTAGAAACCATGAATGTTCCACAGCACACCTGCTGAGTAAATTATAAATTACAGCCACTGAAAATGCTGAAAGAAGGCCATGTCCTAGGCCATGTCCCTGATCTTTCCTGAGATGGAAGAGAGCTTGTGTCCTGGCTCTCTCTCCACCCAGCAGTGAAGAGACGCAGGCCTGCACAGCAGGTGAGGACAGGAGAGAGGAGCTGGTCAATGGCAGACCTCTCATCCTGGGAGGGATGCCTTTATGGTTTTTCTATTTTATTTTTCATTGAATTATTTATAGTGCTCCATTCAATATTGCTTCTCTTCTGTTCAATTCAGTTCAGAATAAATAGTTGGTATTTTCTTGAATAGGTGAGTGGAAATGGATGATTTGATTTTCTTTTATCTGTAATTTAGGGTATGCATATAGAAGAACATTCAAGCATCACTTTATAGATATATAAAATAAGGAGTCTTTTTATTCAGAAAGGCAACACATCATTCATGACTAACTTTTAAACCCCCAACACATGAAGCCACGTGAAACCCGTTGTGGTGGGTGTCCTGCCTTCCCTACCTGAGAAGTTACTGTGCTCATCTGTGCCTGGTAGAGGACACCCAGAATCTTCTTCAGAGTCTCTTTTTCCAGCAAGCAGGACTAGAATCTTCCTGTGCTTAGGCCATGCAGGGAGTGTGCAGCACGCAGAGGAGCCAGCACCTCCTGCCTTACACACTTGTCCACCACTGCATCCATGCTGCAGCCCTGCAGGCCCAATAAGGCAGAGCCACCAGTGTGCAGCAAAAACTCTGCCACCTCAGCCACAGGGGCCTCAACTCCTGGGTCCTGGCCTCAGCCTCCACCAGGCTCCAGGTTCTGCCCTCAGTTGGATTTACATAGTGGGCCAGACACACCATCAGTGTCTTGGGGCTAAGTCCATTTTCCACAGTGGCCCGTCCATTCCGCAAATTTTGATCCTTTTCTTTCTAAATGAGGCTGAGGCGTTGGAGAAAAAACCCACACATTAGCATTACTTTTTGTTTTTCTTTCTTTCCCGTTCTTCTTTTCTTCTTCCCTTTCTTCTTCTTCTTCTTCTTCTTCTTCTTCTTCTTCTTCTTCTTCTTCTTCTTCTTCTTCTTCTTCTTCTTCATCTCTTCATCTTTGTCTTTGTCCTTCTCTTGGACTTCTTTGTCTTTGACTTCTTTGTCTTCTTCTTGGTTTCTTTGTTGCTTTAAGCATATATTTTGAGGTGCATTTTCCAAAAACCTTTCTTTGTCTTTTCACTTTCCAGTTAACTGAAGTTTTTACAGATCTCTACTGCAATTCTAACCCTATGTGTTTGAATGCTCAGAATCCACTCTGTGGCTTGGTAGAATGAGGGAAGTAAAGCAGAAACTGAACTTGGGGAAGTTTTTGTGCATTTTAGCATATCGTACAACAACCCCTGACTCATGGCTTTTTACCTCAAAAATAGGGACTTCAGCAGCAAGTGAGTCTGCCACAGACAAAATGAGTTTTCTGTATGTATTTCAAACAATCTCATTTCCCCTCAACTTGTGAAGCACATGGTATAGGTTTCTTATGGCCAATCTGAAAAATTATTTCCAGTACATGAAAGGCTGCCACTAGTCCTGAAATCATGACAGAACTTTCTTGTAAACATATAGTCTGATCCACACCCTGGCAGACAGAAGCTAAGAGAGTCAGAGATGGCTGGCACAGATAGAAACACCTCAAAATTGTCAACTACCAGTTGCAACAAGCAGGAACCACGTTGCTGAGCTTTCACTGTTAGGTGATGGAATTGTGCGGTGGGTTTTGCACTAGGTTTTCTGAGGCAGCTCAGTAAATCTAAGTTGCCGCCTCGATCCCCCTTCCCGCAGTGCAATACAAACAGAAAGTCATGAACGTGCATCATTTATTTGAAAATTTCTATTGCATTTATAAAACCTGTATGCATGAGAGTCCACATATGTGCCATAGCAGACCCACCCACGTGCATTACCACCATATCTTGTAAAGGATGAGTTTATTTATACACAATGCAGAGTGATGTTCTCAGCCTTGATTTTCCAGACTGGTGCATTTCTTGAAGGGAAGTCATTTCTTGAAGGGAAGTCAACAGTCATTCTTGAAGGGAAGCTAAATGATTTAGTTTGAGTAAACTTCAAGTATGTTGCTGTGCTTCTGTGTGATGTCCTTGCTGCCAGACAGGAGGAAGGCAATGAGTGGGATCTGCTGGAGGTTTAGCTCCAGAGGGACAAACTTTGCACAGCTGTGTCAGGCAGGGCTCTCCATCACCTGACTGGTCACCCTGGCATCCAAATACCCTTGCCCAGTGCTGTCTCTGGCTTTGGAAGGTGTGGATGGCAGTGGAGATACCCAGTGTACTGGCTGGCCCTGGTGAAACATTGTCATGCCACGAGTTTGTCATCCTTAGCCCTGCACCTCTGAGGCCCTGGGGCCAGGGCAAGGTTCCCCGCAGCTCCAGTGAACATCATCGTCCAGACAGCTCTCCTTGTGTGTACTCTATGTGGAGGCTAGCAAGGGTCCCAGCTCATTCCTGCTTCAAAGAGTATTGTGAGTCAAACTTTTGAATATTTATGCAGCATTCTGTGTGGGAGAAAACTCTATTCTTAGTTATAGGAGTTCTGGGGAAAGCTGTTTAGAGCTCTGATGGGAGCTGTGAGATATGGCTGTGCTCTGCCCTTCCCATTATTCTTCAGCACCTGCCTTAAAATGTGTCAGTGGATGGGAGAACAACACATTTCAGGGATGTGTGCCTGCATGAAACCAGTTTAGGAGGCTGTGTTTTCTGGGCTTGTTGGCCATGTCTGGTGATTCCCTTTGAGTTAGAAGAATTTGCCATTTCCCTCACAAAATGGACTCATGAAACCTCTTTCACACTTGTAAGAAAAACCATCTATCTGACTATTGGTTATAAAGAAAGGTTTCCTGTTTTGGTTTTTGCATTATTGTTGTTTTTCTAATGAAGTGAATCAGCCCTTTGTTGCTCTCTTTGTATCATTGAAATCATGGAAAACATTTTCAGAAATGAAAAGATGAGTACATACACAATGGTCTCTGCATTTTCCCTGTAGACTTTTTTCTCTAGGATTTTCTCTTCTTTCAAAGAGCAGTAGCAGCCAGTCTCCTCCAGGAATGTTTGGCCAAGCAGAATTTGATGCACTGATATGAAAGACCCAGGGTACTCCCTGGTAAGCGGCAGTAGTGTGGCCCACTGCATCCCTTCCAGGGGGAGAACTAGCAGTGTCTCCTGAGATCCAAGCCATGCTGGAACTTAAGACTCTGGGAAGCCAAGCCAGCACCTCCCCTCCCTGGTGAGTGGCAGTAGTGTGGCCCACTGCAGCCCTTCGAGGGGGAGAACTATCAGTGTCTCCTGAGATCCACATCATGTTGGAACTTAGAACTCAGGGAAGCCAAGCCAGCACCTCCCTTCCCTGGTAAATGGTGGTAATGTGGCCCACTGCAGCCCTTCCAGGGGGAGAACTAGCAGTGTCTCCTGAGATCCACGCCATGCTGGAACTTAGGACTCTAGAAAGCCAAACCAGCACCTCCCCTCCCTGGTAAGCAGTGGTAGTGTGACCCACTGAAGCCCTTCCAGGGGGAGAACTAGCAGTGTCTCCTGAGATCCACGCCATGTTGGAACTTAGGACTCTGGGAAGCCAAGCCAGCACCTCCCCTGCCTGGTAAGTGGAGGCAGGGTGGCAGACTGCAGCCCTTCTAGGGGGAGAACTAGCAGTGTCTCCTGAGATCCACGCCATGCTGGAACTTAGGACTCTAGAAAGCCAAACCAGCACCTCCTCTCCCTGGTAAGCAGTGGTAGTGTGACCCACTGAAGCCCTTCTAGGGGGAGAACTAGCAGTGTCTCCTGAAATCCACGCAATGTTGGAACTGAGGACGCTGTGAGAACAAATGACCATTCTGCCTCCCTGCTTAGCAATAGTGAACCTACTGCTACATGGCCTAGAGTCAAATATCCCACTTCCCCTATCCTCCTTCCCCTCCTCCTCCCCGCCCATTAGCAGGTGGGAACCCAAAATCTGAGCATCTCCTGGGAGGTTGACCATAGCAAATAAGGGGGACTTCATTCTACCATTTCTTTGAAGGCAAATAGTTTTATTACTGTTTTGCTCTTTTCTGATTAATGGTACTGCTCTATTCAATATTCTGTTTTGATAAATTCTATAGTGTTCTATATTTCATCTCATTTTTAAATACAGGATTGAAAGAACAACTACTATAAAGATAACAAAGTATACTGTGATACCTATTACTGTTATTCCTGTAACCTGCTGGGAAGTTCTGTACCAATTTCACTTTACAATCTTAGCTGCCTTTATTCTGACTTGTTCTGTTGTATACTTTCAAAATAAAAATTAAAAACAAAAGAAAAAGAAAGACCCAGGGTAGTAAATCACAGTGAGAGAAAAGTCAGCACTGGGTGGGGACTAGCAGGAGAGAACCAGGATATGGATGGGTCCAACACGGAGCAGAAAGCTGGCACTTGACAGATGTGAAGATTGTACCAATTGACAATGTGCTTACCTGTGACTCAACTGAACATGTGGAAACTAATGAAATATTAACTTAAAATTATCTTAGAATTTAATGGTTCAAAGAACTGTAGACTGAAGAGTAGAAAGGAAAACTGAGAGAAATAGAAGAGGTAAAGGGAAGGGGAAGCGAAGGGCAGGTGCTTTGGAGGACTTGAGCCCTAAGTGGAGCTCAGGACACCTGCCATGGAGCCAGCGACAGACCTGCTTTGGAATTCCACCAGACCGGGTATCTGATCTTTATTTTCAGGTTGATCCCAGAGCTGGTGAGGTCATTGGAGGTGGAGTTGGCACAAGATCTGTAAGTAGACCTTGAGCTCAGTCCAGTACCAGCCCTGCTTTAGAAAAATCACCAACTGTCCCTGTTCCATGCAGGCCCCAAAACCTCCCAGGGCCTGTCAGGGACAGCTCTGTGCACAAATGCACCCCAGGAAAACTTCCCATTCTCCCTCACCCCACTCATTTCTGCATGCCTCTGTGTTGCAGGAGGCCCCAAGTCTGAGAGACTTTCTCTCTCTAAAGTGTTCCGTGTCCTCCTCAGAAACCAAGAGACCCAGGACAATTCCTTCTCACTGCAGTTCTCATGTTCAGTGAGCTAGGCTTGGCCCAACTCAATCAAATTAGATTGGGCTGATTGTACCACCTTGCTTAGCAGCACCTGCCAGGAGCCAAGAAGAGAAACTCTGATCCTGAGGAGGACAGGTGTAAGCAGCACTACAGGTCTGGCTTCCCTCCCAAACTGTCCTCCCAGGGTATCCTGTGTGCTAACCATAATCAGCCCTCACTTGCTGTCAGAGGTCCCTGGACAGTGCTGTTACCATTTGTCCTCCACTCTGCAGGAAGCCTGAAATGCAACTCCCTTTTCCACCCTTGTGGCCTGTTGCCTTTGCGAGAAAGCAAGTGGAGTCTGCAGTGTTACTCTAATCATGGGTGCTCCACAGGGTGCTGCTCTATAACTATCTGAGAAGTGAGTAGACAGTGGGAGTGCATCCTGCCTGCCTTTCCTCCACCTTCAGTTCGTATGCATCACCCCATTCTGTGTGCCTTTGTGTGTCTTGCTTTCCCCTATTTTATGTCCATATGTACAGAGGCCAAGAAGTTAGGCACATTCACCGTAGTGTAGATGGTACATGGTCAGCTCTCCAGGGTGACTGTGTGGCCTTCATAACATGGAAGCACAAGAGACCAGTATTTGTATCTGCTCTGGTCATTGCATCATTGGTCAATGCCCAGTACACTGATAATTTGAGGCACCCAAAAGCTCCCTCCATAATGTCTGTGTGGAACTGGGTCATCTGGCATCCCCCAGAGATTCTTGCTCTGGATACCATGGAAGCACACAGAATGACTGCCCAGTGTCCTTCTGAGTGAAGACAACTGCTCCACCCAAGTGATGGATCCTTGGCAGGAGGCAAAGCTTCCACACAGGAAAGGAAAAACTGCAATGAAGCCAGGGCCCCCGGTCTGAGCAGACCTAGTTTTAGACCCAACTCCTCCTTCCTACTTCCCTTGTCAACTTACAAAAGACACTATGCCTCTCAGGTCCTTTCCAGTGTGTCCCCCTGAGCTATGATGGTCATATTTGCAACTGCTTCCTAGGGACATCATCAGAGGTGAGAGATGACACTTTTAAATTTGTGGGCTGGAGTCATGTGTACACAATGTACAGAAATAGAGGTGAAATCGATGAAAGGTTGGGAGGGAGGTTAACACATTGCACACAGGCCTAGATCCTTCTGTGTGGTGGTGTAAATGACACTCACCTCCTGGACATGTTTGCCTGGTGTTATCATGAGGGAGCAGAAGTTCATCAGATCAGCCATCATTTTGTTCCCTAAGCATCTCAATTTCTTCTATGTATTGGTTCTGTGGCCTCAAGTCAGGACCTCACACAGGCTAGGCAAGCAGTATGGATGCAGATGCACCCAGAAATCTACCAGCACTGTGCCTACATTCACACCTGTGTGAGTCACCACACCCATGGCCAGCGTGCTTAACTGCTGACTGCTCACCTTCTGATGGCCACATCCTGAGTAGCCCATTCCTGGACCATGGGTCACAGGTAGTGAATTTTGTTCAGCTTTGTATTAGCCAGGCTGAAATTTAGCCCAGGTCCTCACGCATGGTAGGCAAGTGCTCTATCCTGAGCTCTCTCCCCAATTCCTTACTTGTTTTTAATAACAGAACATGGCAGACGTGATGGGATGTGACTATCAAGGTTCACACATAAAATGCCTCTGTGACCAGCCTCTGATCCCTCCCTCCTGTGTTCTTCCTTACTTTCTCTCTCTTTTGTTTTTTCTTCCTCTATATATCTCTATCTCTGCATCTTCCCTGAGGAGAGGCTGACTCTTTGCAGAGAAAAAGGGTAAGAGACAGAGCAGACATCAGACCTCCATCCTAACCTTGTTCCTGCCTATTAGCAAGAGAGAGAGCCTGAGAACAGATTCTGCCACAGATGTGCTTCCACTGATCCTGCAGCCTGATCAGGAGAAACTATGGTGGGTCCTCCAGCAGCACCTCCTGAATTCCTAACCCATAGAACCTGAGAGAACTGAAGTTTACCTGTTGTACCTAAGTTTGCAGTCACACATTCATCTTTGGTCACTGATGCGCTACAGCAGATGTGAGGTTCTGCCCCCACTCCTGTCCCTCCCCCACTCCTCCCCTCCCTTATTCTTGCCAGGCCCTCTGTTCTCTCTTCTCATCTCTTTTTTGACTAAAAAAATTTTGACTTTGAATCTCTAAATGGTTGGTCCTCTGTCTTCTGCCACACAGACTCAACTCTGTACAGCATTAGGGCCTGCATGCCTCAGGTTCAGGCATCAGTTCCATCTCAGTGAGGCTGTTCAGATGCCCCCATGTAGTGACCTTGGCCTCTGTGTGCCTTTGCTTTATTGGGATATAGTGCTGGGTCTTCTCTTCCACTACATTCTGCAGTTGTTTGTCCCTCTCCTCCAGCCTTCCATCTTCTGGGTGGCCATTGACATATTGTCCTTTTCTGTGTTGGTGCCAGCCTTTTTCAGCCCAGGAATAGGGTGAGAATTTGAGGCATGTAGATTGAATGAATCAAATCACTTTTCCTCTGAGCCACCGATTTGGTTCCCATGGCATCACTGTGTGTTCGTGTGTGTGTGTGTGTGTGTGTGTGTGTGTGTGTGTGTGTGCACATATGTGTGTATCCCTTGGGATGCTGCTAGAAATCAGTCCCACATGTTTAGGCTCAGGTCCCAGGAGCTTGGGGGCTGCTTTTATAATGCCTTTGGGAGTGGGCTGGGTCCTGTGCTAGGAGGTCTTTCTCCTTTGGACTTCTCCCCTATCCTCTTCACTCTGCCCATGTCCTGTGCCTTGGGCCTGGCATTGTCCCTCTCTGGGCACTGGTTCTCAAATGTCCATCGGGAATGGAATAACACACATAGTCCTTTACTCTGGAGATTCTAGCATGCTTGGGGGTGAGGCCCTAGACTGTCACATGGGGTTTTCTTCACCTGGGCATTGTCCCCATCCATACCTGCCTGTAATTTAATACTGTCCCTACTAAGGCCATCATCTTCAGGTTACCTCGCATTGCCATTGTCACATGCAGTCCATTGGGCAGGGCAAGGCCTGGACTTAGAACTCACCACTCAATGTCACTGATGCCTTGCCCAAGCCTGTGACACTTTATATTCCCACTTGGTTCAAAGACCACGGGAAAACTTTCTATCACCCATCAAATTCAGGAGCCACACCTTAGCTCACACTGGGACACCCACGTGCTCAGCTTCTTCTTTGTGGGAAGTCCAGTGGCTGCTGAATCAGTGACCTAACCTCTCCTGCTGCACAGGCCTCAGTGGCAGCCAGGACTTGGGGGAATAACTTCAGCCTGGAGAATTCATAGCATGGAGCAACCAATCAGCTGGCCTCTGTGAAGGCTGCAGGGCTTTATGCCATGACACAGCAGATCTGTGATTGATGACTGCACCCCAGCCCCTGAGGAGTCTTGGAGAGCTCTTGAATCCCCACCATCTACCACAGCCTGGCCAGGAGATGGGTGGATTCAAGTTCTGGGCTGGCTTTTACTACCAGGGACCTGATGCCACTGCTGTTTCCCAGTGCTCATTTCTCCCACTCATTTGCCTCCTTGATCATTATGTTTCTTTTCTTATGTAAACAAGGCCTCATTATTCTTAATTGGGCTGTGTTCATGTGTCTTGCTCTTTGACTGAACTACTGGGTAAGAACTAAAACTTATAGGTGGTGACATGCTGAGCCAGACTTTATGCAAATTTACTCTGTCCAGAGAAGAGGACAAAGGCCACCATTTTCATGACACTACATGGAAATAAACCACAGGGGAATTCAATGGACATGTTGCCTGTGACACTGCACTTTCTATACTGGGTTATAGACTTTCCTTGGAACACACAGTGCCTCACATTTTAATGGTTGTATTACAACTACAATACTTTACTTTTGTGATTTTTTTTTCTGTTAAGCATTCATAAATTAAAATTAATAATTTATCATTGGAAATATCTAAAGTATAAACATGGGTGTGACACTACTATGGTGCTGCTCTGTAACCAAAGAAAATGTGTTAGTCTCCTTCCTATGAAATAGACATGAAATGAACTACATGTAATTAAACGTGGAGCAGTTTTGATGTGTATATGTCTATAAAGCCAGGAACATAATTAAGAAAACAAAGAATCCTAAGAATTACAAAAAAATTCCTGAATTCTTTTTCTATGCCCTGCCAAGAGTCCATGAATAAATGAATGACAAATTGATGTAGTCTGTTTGGGTTTTCCCTTCTCAGACAATGTGAGATTAAACAGTTACTTACAGCAGGGTAAGGCAGGGGAGAAAAATAACTGCAGTGATGTGGAAAAGGTAGGGCAGGTAATTTACAAGGACATAGGATGAGTGGTGGCCAGGATATAGTAGGAAGGAAAATAAAAGAAAATATATTTGTGTAGTGAGTTGATGAAAATGTTCTGGAAGAAGACATTGGTGAAGTTTTCACAATATGGAGAATACACTAAATCATACCAAACTTGTCAACTGAAACAAGAATAAACCCTTAAATTTCATTTACAATGATTCTATCACTGGCAGCCCAGAATAGAATAATAATAAATAGAATAATAAGTAAATCTGGAAGAGAGGGGAATGGCAGGTGTGGATCAAGAGCTGCCTGCAAGTAGAGGTCAAGAGATGACTCCTGCTGGGGAGCCACCAGGAGATCCAGCTCTGCAGATGGTGGAGAAAGGAAAACATGTGCCTGCTCTTGCTGTGGGGTCAGAGCTGGTGAGGGAGCTGCAGGTGAAGCTGGCACGAGCTCTGCTGGTGCAAATTCAGCATGCACTGGAATTGCCTCTGCAGTTGCAGGAGAAGAAAACATCACTGACTTTCCAGGGACTTCTCAGGGCCAAACCTTCCCACTGCCTGTCAGAGTTAGCTGTGTGCATGAACACAGCCCCAGTAAAGCCTTCCAGATTGCATCCCCAAAATGACTGCTGAGGGGCTCATGTTCCTGGGTCTCCCATCATCTGGACACAGTGCTGAGTTTCCTAGCACATTCCACCTCTCAAAGCCACAATCCACATTCCAGGGCTCCTTACCCTGTGACTTAGGCTCCAGGGCTTTAGGAGGCTCCAGATGGTCCATGAGAAGCTTGGCCTTGGGATCCACCTTGGAGTTCAGCTCCAGTGAGGAGTCAAGGACAGGAGATGCAGACCTGTAGCAAACAGGGAGGTGGCAAAGCGAGAGGTCTGGCCTCTCTTCTAACACTACCTACACATGTTACCTTAGGCAGGGTCACATGGGTCTCAAGCCCAGCCATTTCAGTGTCCACTCCCACCCTCTCCCAACTACAGTGTGGTAGTGTGGGCCTTGGGATCACTGAGAGGCTGACAGAATGCTCTGTGGGAGGCTGTCCTTGCTTAGTGGTATGACACCACTCCCTTCTTTAGGGAAGCATGACACAGTTTCTCCCTGCCCTTCCCCACTGCAGGTCAGCTCAACAAAGGCAAAGGCTCATATCTGCCATGTCTTTGCACTCAAGGGCTCAGGGATGGTGCTCCATGAATATCTGAGAAGTGAGGAGTCATTAATGTCTATCCCGACTTTCTGCAGTGTCTAGGTCAGCAAAGATCTGCTGCCCAGTTCTCTTGGTCTCTGTAGAACTCCTACATGGTCTGTAGCCTCTTCTAAGGGAGGCCTTGGACACAGAAAGCATTCCTTGAGGTGAACAATATCTGTTCTGCTGCCAATACTGACTCTGTGGCCTCTAAAAGAACATCAAAACTCAAAAGAGCAGTGGTTGCACCTGTTCTGCTTACAAGATCATGGACAATACTCAGAAAAGTGTCTTCACACAGGGTGTCTTCCTGTGTATTTTGGCTTGATGACACCCACTGACTTTCCCATGATACCTGTGGGCCATGGACACTGCCATCCCTAAGAATTCCTGCCCCGAGTATACCCTGAAAACCCTAGAATGACTCTCCAATCTAATTTCCAAAGAACAGAACAGTTTTCCCCATGTGTGTGTCAGTGAGGGGATTGGAAGGTCATCCTGGGAATCAGGACAGCCTCTGTAGCAGGTCTGCATGGGGCCAAGGCCACAGCTAATCCCTTGTCATGGATCCCACATTTCATCTTCAGTGACCCTGCACTCTGGATCCACTCAGCACCCCACAGTTCAGTGTTGTAAACTGAGCCTGAGGTGCTTGCACATGGCCAGGACTTGAATACACAGGTCTCCAGGTCCCACAGGGCTGCTCAGGTGAGAACTTAACTTCCCAGTATCTGAACTAGTCCTGGACTCAGTGTCTCTGAGTGGCTGGTGGTTGAGCCTAGGGATGTGTGTTCTGGGCTTCCTCTTGTCTCTGGGTGCCTCTGGGTACCTGTGTGTGCCAATGAGTCCTGGCCTGAGCTGCTGACAGCTGGGTGTTTCCAATTGAGCTTCCTGAAGCATCTGAACCAAGTGAACCATCCTCTCCATATGTTCCCACATGGTTCCCTGACACGGGGTCCTGATGCTGGGGCCACTAGCCCTGGGAAAGCAGCATAGCATGTTCCTTGTTCACTCTCTTGAGCCAGCCATCTATGAAGGCCAACTATCACCAGACTACAGTGCCTGGTGATCAGAGCCTTCAGAGTTCTGTTTGGACTTGTCACTAAGGAAGTGTGGTCATGTGCTAGGGTCTACAGTTGAGGCTCCCCCTCTGATGCCTCCTTTGTTTTTATTGTGAGCTAATCAGTGTCCTCCTTAGAAACAGCAAGTTAAAAAACTAGCAAAATGTGTGTGTGTTTAGACCTCTTCATCCATAAGATCCTTTCCCTTGAAAATGAGGTACACAGTTTCTTCATTTAGACATTTCTCAAATTTTATTTTGATTGTCTTTTCTGGACTTACGTTAGTTTCATTGCATTATCATTAAGGAGCATGGAGATGTTCCCAGAATGTCCATAATAATTTTCCTTGAAGGATATGAAATGTTTCATGTTATAACACCCATGTGTCCAGGAAAGGAGGATTCATAGCAAGTTTTACTCTCACATGCCCATGAATGATCATTTATTCATTCTTGGAAGTTTATCTCAGCCACACACTGTAGTGCTCTGTACTCTGACCTCCTTTGAGGAGGGACAGCAGGTGGTGATGGCAAGGGGAGGCTTTGCAAGGCTGTGGACATCATCACCCCGTGCTGATTAAGGACACATGGGCATCCATCTTGGGGAATTTGTCTCCTAGTCACTGTTTTCACTTCCTGTTCTCCCATCCCAAACAGACCATGGGCTTCGTGTCCCTGCTGGGTAGTTTGCCTTTCCTAGAGGTGATGGCGCTGAGCCTGTTCAGTCTCGATGCTCTTGGTTGGTCTCCTTCAAGCAGTGTCTCTGTGCTGGGCGCTCCACATACTGCTGCTTATTGTTGGTGGAGCCACCACACACTCTCATGGGGCTGAACCCGCCAACTGCAACTTGTTCATGCATCTGTCACCCATCTACTGATCCCATTTGTTCTGTTTCTGGGTTGGCCCTGGAAAACCAGCTGCCACAGCCATTCTTATACACTTTCTTGAGTGGACATAGACTTCTATTTCAAAGAAAAAGTACTTAGATGTGAAATTGCCAGATTATATGTCTTGTGTGTGATTAGCTTACAAACTGTTAAGGTACACTTGGAAGCAATTTTAAAATCAGAGTTAGGTGGTTGTTATCTTTTGGTACTGAGGATTGAACTTATGACCTCAGGTTTGCCAAGGGGTCACTTATACTGCTGAACTAAACCTCCAACCCTGTTTTCTTATTTTGTTTTGCTTTCTTTTGTTGTGTTTTTTATGCTATAATATGTTATGTTATGTTATGTTATGTTATGTTATGTTATGTTATGTTATGTTGTGTTACACTATGTTTAGTGTTGGTGAGGATTTTGAGTCTCCTTCAGTGCATTTTCAGTGCTTTCTGTGTTCATTTTGTAAAACTCACCTGATAAACTATGACATATCACATAATCCTGGGTAATTTAATTTTGGAAAAAATTTAAAAAGTAAACAAGAGCCAGATTTGGTAGTTAACATCTGTAATGCCAGAAGTTACAGGTCTGAGGCAGCAAGATTGCTGTGAGTTGAGGTCAGCCTGGACTACAATGTGAGTTCAATGAAAGCCTAAACTTCGTAGCAAAATCCTGTCTCAAAAATAAATAAACAAATCAAAATAAAAGATACATTTAGAAAGGTTTAAAAAGACACAAAAATCATCTATAAATCAACAAATCAAGTCTTCGTGAATTTTTCTTACATATGTACTTTAGTCAGCACACTGAGCCTTAGGTTTACCATGAGGTAGACATTGATCTACTGCCAAGAAGTTGAACTGTTTCAATTTTTTTGACATTTTTACTGAAATTAACGTATATATGCTACTGAATACACAATCTTAGGATTTGGATAGCATAGTATAAAGAGAATTTGATGGTTCTTTTTATTTTTATACTAACTTTATATATGGAAGTAGGGTTTGAGCAAAGGATTACTGTTTTTTGGAAAGACTTTCTTGTTTATTTTAATGTAACTCAATTACATATTAATAAGGACCACATAAAAGATGCTACTGTTAAGTCTATAAAAGAATAAAATACAGAAGAATAATCAGAGAATAACATTGGCTACTGCATTGTGCATAATGATTCCTTAATGATGTATATTTTCATACATTTGTAAAATTTGTTAATGTTTTTTTTACAAATTTTAAAGCATGATCTCACTAAGATTGTGAGTTTCCCAGGCCAGGCTTAAACCTTTCCTCACTCACTCTCCCTCCCTCTCCCAAAGTGCTATGATTGCAGGTATTATCTTGAGTTGGTAATCAGCAGTAATTTTGTGCATTCATAGAATTAATATTTGGCTTTGATCTTTAGACACTTGCAGAAAAGAGTGGATCTAGTTAAGGCATCTACCAACTTCCTAACTGGCAGTTTTTTCACAGTGAGTAGGATTAAAAATCCCATTAACACTGTTGGTAATTTCTCTGCTTTGTAACTGTGGTCATCATGCCCCTCAGAATATCACTGCAAATGTCTTCTGCACTGGGACTGAGACTTGGTGTCCTTGAAGCACATTCTGTTTTTTTTTTTTAATCCCTCATGGATTTTGATGATTGTTTGAAGTCAAACCACAAGAAAAATATGAAATCTAATGCCAATTGGGACACACTGCCCTCCAGAAGGATAGGACAGTATTAAATATTATTTTTTTCTACCATTGGACTTTCCAAGTTTTTTGTTTTGCATTTATTTTCTACAGATTGAATACTGAGATTTGCACTTAGCTCCATGGCCTTCCACATTTAAAATTCTGTTTATTTTCATCCAGGTTCTGGATAAGTGGCTATATTGCTTAGGCTGTCCTTAAATTTGTGACGTTGCTGCCTCAGCCTTCCGGACTGCTGGCATTACAAGACACTCCACCAGACCTGGTTTCATCATAGTGTTGTTAAAAACTCTTCGGCTGAGCATGGAATGTTGAAAATGCTTGCAATGCCTGCACTCAGGAGGCTGAGGCAGCAAGATTCCTGGGAGTTCCAGACAAGCCTGCAACACATTCTGAGTTCAGCTTAGGCCAAAGCTACACAGGAAGAACTTGATCAAAAACTGAAAAAGAAAAATAAAAAAACTAAAGGAAAGAGAAATGAAGGAAAGCAGAGGTGAAGTGGGGAAGGGAAGGGAAGGAAAAAGGCGAAACAAAACAAAATTCCTGGTGACTGTATGAGTTTTTCTCTACTGGGCTGGCCTTTTTAATCTGTGGTCCAGTTCTTGCAGTATAGGACCCTTTTGACTGTTGTCACTTTATTATATACCAGAAAACTATGTATTTTGTTGCCTCTAACTTTAATGTTTTTTCCATGGCAATAGGATGATTCCTTGTCTTTCCCTGTGCATTTTTGTTTTGTTTTTTCTATTTCTAAGAAAATGGCTCTGATATTTTGCCAGGAATGGCATTTAAACACCTGGTTGCTCTGGGTAGCATGTACATTATAACAACATGAATTCTTCCCATCCACCATCACAATCTGCCTTTTCTTCTCTTAGTGCCACTTCACTCATTGCTTCAGTTTCCACAATTTTTTGAGAACACGTGTGTTCGGTTTAAATTTTACATAAGCATTAATTCTTTTGAATGAATTATGAAATGAATTGTGCTCCTTGTATCTGAGGTTGCAGTTTGTTTGAAGCACATAGATATGAATTGATTATGACATATGGATTTTGTACCTTGAACCTGAAGTTATTTGCCAATTTGTTCTAAAAGTTGCTCAGTGGAGTTCTAAGTTTCTTATATGAAATGTATCCTCAGGAAACAGAGGCACCTCTTAATTCTTCCTTTCTGATTTGGTAAACTTTTGGATTCTTATTGTTGACTCATTCTAGGACTAGGACTTCAAGTAGTGTGTTGAAAAGAGTCCAAAGCCTGGTCTTGTTCCTGACCTGAGAAGCCAATCTTGCAGCTCATCAGCCTCCGAGCATGATGTCAGTGATGGTCTTGTCATGTCTGTTCTTTGCTCTGCTGAGATTCATTCCTCCTACACATGATGCATGAATGGTTCTTATCATGAAAGGGTGGTGAACTTTTGAATTTCTCAAAGTGATTTTTCCAAATCCCTTGAGGGGTTAGCTGTGCCTCATGCTGTGAATGTGACAAGTGACACTGAATGATTTGTGCAAGTGGAACCATTCTAGCACCGCTGAGGGTGAACTCAGTGTATATTGTGGTGTTTAAATTTTGTATGTGCTGGTGAATTTAGCTGATGAGCATTTACTTGAATATTTTTGTGTATGTTCATTAAGAACATTGGCCATTAGAGTATTACCATTTTTTGAATGCATTATGTTCTGGCTTTGTCATCAGGGTGACTTCATCATCTAAAAGGATTTGGTGGTGGTTCCCTTCCCTTGAAAAACATGAAAAATTATTAGTATTTATTCTTTTTCAAAATTTTATTTTGAAGTTAGGAAAATACAACAGAGCAAACAGAACAAAGCAAATTGAGACAATGCACTGAAATTGGTAAAAAAATTCACAGCAGGGTCCATGATAACAGTAATTGGTACAATAGTATATCTCCTTATCTTCACAATTGGTTTTCATTCAATTAGTTTAGTGAAATCCAAACAAACACATAACATTTTAAAACCAGTCAAAAGATAATATTGAATAGAGCAAAAGAATTAATCAGAACACAGCAAAAGATTAAAGACAACATTTGTTTTCAAACACAAGATAGAAAGAAATCCCCCATATTTTCTATATTGCACACAGTCATCTTCCCAAGAGATGCTCAGAATTCTGCCTCTCCTTGCTAACCAAGGGTGGCTAAATGAGATGTATGGCTCTCAGTCCATGTACCAGTATGCTCACCGGAGATGCTGACTGGTTCTCCTCCTAGCTTGCACCAGGGGTGCTTGCCAGGGAGGCAGGATAATTGTTTTCTTGTTCAGCTCCTAAGTCCCAACATGGCCAAATCCAGTATTTATTCTTTATAAGACACTTCATACAAGTCAGCAGGGCATTTATCATATTCTGGCATTTGTTTTTGTTATTAAGCAGTTATGGTTGTTGACTCATTGCCCGTGTTTGTTAATGCTATGTCAAATGGTGTGTATTCTTCTGAGGATGTGGGTCAGGGAAGCCATAGGAGATCATGTACTGATTAAAGGTCACATCACATTTTATTTAGGGATGTAGCAATTTACTTTTGTATCTTCAAACTTCCCCTACAGTATATATTTTTGTGAGTATCTGTTAAATTATTTAGTCTTTTAAAGCACATTGTTGCAGGGTGCAGTTACTCTTGGAGGACACTGGGGCAGGCTAGGGCCAGGTCTCTTATTTCAGGCTTTGTACCCTTACCTGCCTGCAGTGTCTCCACCTCCTGATCTGCTGCCTGTAAACACCTGTCCTGCTCCACAGCTCTGGTGAATCCACATGTGGCAGTTGAGATCTCACCTGGGTGGAAGACATTCAGTCAAGGTAGGCTCTGAAACATGCTGATCTTCTTGTACAGAGTTCCCTTGAGTGAGCCATGGGGCCTCAGGACTGCAGGGAAGAGCTCTGGCAGCATGGTCACAACAGCCCTCTCTTATCCAGCATGCAGTGTATGCTGTATGCTGAGAAGCTGACTGATGGATCAGGAGTCCTGGACCTGAGCCTTTCTTGCACATGGTACACAACTAGGTGCCATGGTGTCCTCCACATCTGCATGGTCCATCTTCCTCTGACTTCAGATCTCCACAGAGATCTGAGCAGCCCCAGGCTTCCCCTTCCAGGCTCCAAATCTATGGTGAGTTTTAGTGTGATTTTTATGATCAGGAAATTCAATTTATATACGTTTAACCTAGAAATTCCACTTCTATGGCCTCATTATAAAAAATAAGATTGAGAGACATGCACGATCTCTTCTTATTCAGTTATGAGTGTGGATAGTTATAAACCGTGAATGTACCACAGTAGAGCTGCTGAGCCAATTCTAAAATTATAGTCACAGAAAATGCTAAAAGAAGGCCATGTCCTAGGCCATGTCCTGGATCCTACCTGAGATGATAGAAGAGCTCATATCCTGGCCCTCTCTCCACCCAGCAGTGAAGAGACCCAGGCCTGAATAGCAGGTGAGGACAGAAGAGAGGCGCTCCTGGAGAGCAGAGCACTGAACCTGGGGGGAAGCCTTTTTGGTGTTTTTCCCATTTTTCCATTCCATTGCATTATTTATAGTGTTCTATTCAATATTCCTTTTATTCAAATCAGTTAATATTTAAATGTGGCTAATTTCTTGAATAGGTATGTGAAAATGGATGATTTTATTTCATTATATATACTGAAAGTTATGCACAATACAGACACTTCAAATATCACTGTAAATATAAAATAAGGAGGCTTGGTATTCACAAGCCAACACATCATTCATGACTAACTTCTAAAAATTCCAACACATAAAGCCATAAGGATCCTGCTGTGGTGAGTGTCCCTGCCCTTCATACCTTAAAAGCCACCTTGCTGACCTGTGCCTGCTACTGCCATAGGACAGCAAAAGATTTGCTTCAGTGTCTAGTTTTCCAGCAAGGAAGTCCTGAATCTTCCTGCTTTCAGGCAGCACAGAGAGTGTGCAGCTTGCCCAGGAGCCTAGCACTGCCTGCCTTACACCTTTTTTCCCCACCTCATCCATGCTGCAGCCCTGCAGGCACAGGAAGGCAGAGCAGCCAGGATTCAGCAAAAACTCTGATTCCTCAGCCCCAGGGGCCTCAGTTCCTGGGTCCTGGTCTCAGCCTCCACCTGGATTCAGGTACTATCCTGAATTCATCTGGCCTCGTGGGCAGGACACCCAATCTGCACCCTGGGGATGAAGACTATGAAGACCACTGTCTTCAGTGACCCTTCTACTCTGCAAATTTCACTCCTATCTTTGAGACTGAGGCAGTGGCATTGGAACAAAACACAATATTGTCATTACATTTTTTGTTGATGTTATTTTTTTCTGGCTTCTTTGTAAGCATATATATATGTGTGTGTGTGTGTGTGTGTGTGTGTGTGTGTGTGTGTGTGTGTGTGTGTAAGCATATATTTAGTACTGCGTTTTGCCAAAAAACATTTCCTTGTCTTTTCACTCCCCAGTTAACAGAAGTTTTTACAGATTTCTACTGTAGTTCAAACCCTATGTGCTTGAATTTTGAGAATCCACTCTCCAGCTTGGTAGAATGATGGAAGCAAAGCAGAAACTGAACTTGGGGACACTGCTGTGCCTTCCACCATTTTGTACAGCAAACCCTGACTCATGCCTCTTTACCCATAACATGTGGGCTTCAGTACCAACTGAATCTGCCACTGACAAATGAGTTTCCTACATTTACTTCAAACAATCTCATTTCCCCTCAACTTGCTAAGCACATGGTCTAAGGATTCTTACACCCAAACTTGAAAAATAATTTCCAGTAAACAAGAGACTGCTACCCATCCTGAAATCATGATGGGATTTTATGTAAAGATGTAATCTGATCCACACTGAAACAATCATGAGCTGAGAGGGGCAGAGATGGCTTGTGCAGATAGAAACACCTTGAGATTGTCAACCAGAAGCAGCATCAAGCAGGGAGCCGAGCTGCTGAACCCTCACATTTGGGTGATGGAATTGTCTGGTGGGTTTTGCCTTGGGTTTACTGAGGTGGCTCAGTAAATCTAGGTTGCTACAGTGCAGTGCCAAAGGGAAGTCATGTCCATGTAGCATTTATTTGAAGTTATTCTTTTGCAATTGTGAAACCTGCATGCATGAGGTTTCACACTTCTGCCATTGCAGACTCACCCACAGGCATTATTTCCATGACTTGTAAAGGGTCAGTTTATTTACACAACATGCAGAGTGCTGTTCTCAGCCTTGTTTTTCACAGACTTGTGCATTTTCAATCATTTCTTCAAAGGAAACCAGACGATTTATTCTGAGCAAAATTCAATTGTGTTGCCATGCTTCTGTGTGATGTCCTTGCTGACTGACCTGAAAACGAAGTGAGGTGGACCTGCTGGGGGTTCAGTTTCAGAGGGATACTCTGCTCAGCTGTGTGAGTCAGGACTGCCCCTCACCTGACTGGCCACTCTGGCATCCAAATGCCCTTGCTCGGTGTTGTCCCTGTTGTCAGGAAGCACTGGTTTGCACTGTAGACTCCCACTGCACTGGTTAGCCCATGAAAAACCTTGCTATGCTATGAGTTTTTCACCCCTATACCTGTACCTCTATGGCCCTGGGTAGAGTTTCCTGCAACAATCATGCATGGCATTCTGCAAACAGCTCTCTTGTGCATGCTCTACGTAAAGGCTAGGGAGGGTCCCAGTTCCTTTCTGCTTCAAACAGTACTGGGAATCAAACTCTTAAAAAGAAATCTTGAAAATTTGTGTAACATTCTTTGTTTGAGAAACCTCTCTTCTTGGTCCTGTGAGGTCTAAGGATGGCTCCGTATATAGCTGTGATGGGAGCTGTGGGACGGGACTCTGCTCTGTACCCCATGTTCTCTCCAGTTCTGTTCAGATCCTGCCTTAAAATGTGCCATTGGATGGGACACAGCACACCACAGTGACTTGTGCCTGCGTGAATCAACTTTGGGAGGCTGCATGTTTTCTGTACCTGTTGGCCACAGGAAGTGATTTCCTTTCGAATTACAAGACTTTCTCACTTCTCTCACAAAATGGACTGGTGAGAACTCTTTTACTCCAATAATTCAAACCCCGGGAAGGTGAAGCATTTTCATCACCAATCATAGCACTAAACAATGAACCAATCACAGATGCTAGGTTTAGCTGGCTCTGTGACTTCATGAGGCTTTGATGGGGACACCCAGATACAAACCATAACACTTTCTAAAGTAAATCCACTGAAGATGCCCATGCTCTGGACTAGAAGATGATTCCTTGCCTTAGTCCAGGGTTTATCTTATTTTATTTTATTAATTTATTTTTTAAGACTCTCACTGTGTAGTTCAGGCTGGCCTTCAATTCACTATGTAAATTAGGCTGACCTAGAACTTGTAACAATCCTCCTGACTCAGCTTCCTAAGTGCCAGGATTACAGGCATGTACCATCAAACCCAGCTATTGTTTGTTAAGATGTATTTATTGATTTACTTGAGACTACTCAATTTAGTTACCTTTGTTATGCTTCAGTACACAAAAATGCTAAGAAGTGTAATAAAATTCCAGCCCAATGTAAACAACTTAGCAACTTAGCAAGGCCCTGTCTGGAAATAAATTATGATAAAAGGACCAAGGCACTGGATTCAATCTTCAGCATAGCAAAATTAAATAAATCTATAAATAAACAATCTTCGTATAAAATAATCTATAAATAAACAATACTGCTTAGAAATAAATCTATAAAAAAACAAAATTTCTTGTCAGTAAATCTATAAGTAAATAAAACTTTTGTGGATAGCTCAGATGAGAAGTATTTTAAAAGCAATTTTATTTCATTATAATTGACATAGAATAAACTAACAGGTTTAAATACAAAATTGGATGAATCTTGACACGGGCCAGGGATATAGCTCAGTGGCAAAGTGCTCCCTGGTAAACACAGGGTCCTGAATTTGGTTCCTGGTACCAAAAATAAACAATCCTGAAACTAAAAACAAACAAAAAATCCTCTAGGAATCTTGTCATACATGAGCACCTTGAAAATCATCACCGAAGTGGTGATGTATACGTGACCTTGATATTTTCCTTATGCCTCCTTATAATTGCTTCCCTCCATCCTAAGCAATGTGTCTGCTTTTTGTCTCTGGTAAACACTTTGTGTTTCCTAGAGGTGACAGGTCTGTAACCACACAGGATGCAGAAGGTTTTTGTTTTTGTTTTGCGGGGAGCTGGTAGAGTTTATTCAATCCTCATAACCATGTTAGGTTTCCCAAGTGCTGCTCCTTGTCAGTGGCTGAGCCATCACATCCCATTGTGTGGATGAACCACAGATCCTCATGTGTCCATCAGCTGAGGCCCTTTTTGGTGTTTCCAGTTTTGAGTTCAAAAATAAAGTTGCTGTAGTCATTCTTGTGTTTGTATAGCTGTAGCACTGATTTCCAAGGGGAAGATACTCAGTGTGCAGTTTAATATTTCAGGTCTTGCTTGTTTAACTCAGAAATTGTTTAAGTGTCTTTCAAGTAGTTGTTCAAAGCAGAGTAAAGATTTCTGGCTCTTCCTGTGACTGTTTTTGAACTCTGTTCTTTTTTAACTCTTGTTCATTTATTTTTCAGTCTTTTTCAGTTCATTTTATAAAATTTACCTAAGGAAAGTTTATTTCTATTACCTAAATTTCAGCATTTTTTGACTTTGGATAGAATTTTAAAGGTGGAAAAAACCCAAAATACTGTATATATACACATTTGTAAATCTCCTATAATTTTCACATCACAAAACTTCTGCTATGTGATGCTTAACTTCATTGTCAACTTGATGGGCTTGAGAGCTGTCCAAGAGATTAGTAAAGTGTACTTCTCAGCTCATCTGTATGGGCTATGGAGGAATGACAATAGGTACTCCATCTGGTCTGTGGCTCCTTCCTCCCTGGTGCTGTCCCTCTACTCTGCTTCCTGGCCACCATGAACTACTTAGAGCACTATACAAGAATGTAAATATGAGATAACAAACTGTAAGAATTATACAACAAAAACAGTGGTTCTCTGCTCTGCTCCACACTGCCTGCCACTTTTGCTGATGTCTTGAACATGTACATTCTCTGACCTTGGGAGCTCACCCAAGAAAATCTTCCTTGAGTTCCCAAAGCAGGGCAACAAGTGTTCACACAGTGCCCATGAACAGCCCCTGTAACCTTCAGCCAATTCTTCAGCATCTCCAAGGAGAACATGGCCCTTTTGTGTTCTCTCCGTGACTCTGGCCATTCTAATCCTACTTTGTAAGTCCTTTATGTGTGACACACACACACACACACACACACACACACACACACACACACACACAGGCACACACACAAATTAAATCTGACCCTCTGTTGAACCCTGACACAAACTGCCTCTAGCTACCTGTGCAACCTTCCATGAACAATTTCATGCCTCACTCATGTGAAAAATCCAAAGCAGCACTGTAGCAGTGCTGTGCCAAGTATGGGGTAGTTAACGGAGGTGTTGGTATGAGGCCCACTGGGTTAAAATTCTGTCCACTTGTTTGTCATTGGAAAATGTATTGAATGTTGGTGTCTTGTCTCACACAGCTATGAAAATGAAGATAATTCCTAACTCCTACTCTTGTAATAATTAACATATGTAAAGCACCTCAGAGAGGCCCTGGCCTCACACCTGTAAGGGTTACATATGCTTGTTAGTATGTTATATTAACATGTAAACATATATTTAAGTTATGAAAACATCAGACGACGGATACCGAAAGCACTCATTTCTCTGTAATAAAAGAAGGGCAACAACGCAAATAACAATGGCATCTGAGCACTTGCTGTATGGTAGGAACCATGGGAAGACTCTGCAGGGTTTTCATTGGATCTTCACAACAGTGCCAAGAGATGAGTATTGCCATTCATCACAGTTTGTTTTTTAATGGAAAAAAACCCGCAATATTTCAAAGCAAAATAATAGTAGAATAACAGTAGTGGAAATTGAAGCTCCCAGAAGAGAAGCAGTGTGCCTAAGGTGTCAGGCCCTGGAAGATTTCAGTCCAGACATCTATAAATTCCAAGCCTCAGACTCAGTCCACTCCTCTGCCTCCTCTCACAGCAGGCCTGGGGCTCAGTCTCCCAGAAGCTCAACCTGCAGCCACACCCAGCATCAGAGAAACCCTAACCCCCACTGCCACGCCCACCGCCTCATTCTTGCCTACTGGAGGGCTCTGCAGCTCCTGGGTCCCAGCTTTTGGCCCCGCCCTTCACATCGCTTGGCCCCACACCCTGGCCGAGAGTGAAGTTTACACTCCACCTGCCCAACCTGGGCGGCCCGCTTCCAGGGACGGTCCCTAGCCACTGGCCTCTGCATTCCACTCAGTCCCACCCCAGCCCCGGCCTCGCTTCACAGTGGATGCACGGAGTGGCCATTTTGCAGCTAGCGACCCCTTCTGGAGACCTGAGCACTCTTCCTTCCTTTCGGCCTAGGCTGTGGCTGGGCTGGGACTGGGGTCTAGGCCAGGTAGGCGGGAGGCAGCCGGTGTTGAGTGGCGGCACGGCCTGGTGACCCCGACTTTAGCGGCACATGTGACCTTTTTCGGGGGTCGGGGAGGCGGCGTGCGCGGCACTGGGGCGACCTAGCCTCAGGTCTTCAGGGCCCTCTCTCCTTTCCTCCCTCCTCTCTGTCGGCATCTGCATGGCCAGCCTGGCACGTGGCCCGGGATCCTTGCCCCCCCCAGGTGCTGTTGGGAGCCCAGCCCTGGTATGGGCCCTGTGGGCAGGGCGGCTCGGGGTCTCACATGGCCTCTGCTGTCAGTGAGCCTGGCCCTGCTGAGCCGCGGACATTTACCCCAATAGGACGATTTTATTCCACTTGCAGCTCCTCCTTGCAGACTGAGAGAGGACCTAGATGTTATACTAAGATAGCAGTTATTATTCTACCTGCACATGCTGTGTCTCCAGTCCATTCCATTGATAAGGGCTTTCTACTTGTTTTAATATTGGTCCTCTTGGGTGTTTAAGCTTTGTGAGGACTCTGAATGTGGCATGGGGCTTTGAGGGATGAGGAAATGTGATCAGCAGTTTAAAAATTTAAATCCACAAAAAATATAATTCACCCACATTGTTGAACCTGCTGCACAATACCCATCTTGTCCGTATTCGGCTGTCTCTAACCATACTCCCCAGTACTGCTCACATCATTTATGTATTTGCATACTGTTGAATATTTATATTACATGCATAGGTAGAGTTTTACTTAGTTATCCTGTTACTGACCATGTACCCAAGTCTAGTTCCTCTTAGAAAAACTACATTGAGCATATATCTTTTTTTCTTGGGGTAAATTCCAGACATTGGAAATAGTAAATCAAAGTTCTGTATTCTTTTCCCGGTACTTGATATGAATTGCTTCATGGACAAGACATGTTAACAATAGACACCTTGCAAAATTTAAGTATTTGCCCATTTATCTGGAGAAATTTGGAGTCCAGCAAGGTGTTAAGTCATTTTCTGTACCAGCTGAGAGGCCGTAACCTAATGTTGGATTTTATTTTTAACTGATGTACCATGTTCATCCTTTTGTTTTGATTGATTCTATTCTGTTATATTTCATTTGGTTTTATCCTCTTTACAAAAAAAAAAAAAAAAAAACACTTTCTTGCAAAGTATGGTGGTGCATGCCTGTAATCCCAGCACACAGGAGGGTTAGGCACAAGGATCACAGGGAGTTCAAGGCTAGCCTGAAATACTTGTTGAGTCAAGGTCAGCCTGCAATACATAGCAATACCTTGTCTCAGAGGAAAATAAAACAAACAAACAACCAATTTTTCCTCTTTTTTATTTTAATGTAGCACAGGTAGATATTAATAAAGTATGAAAACACTTTTATAAATAGATTAAATTTTTTCATACCAGAATAGTGGTTAATAAACTGTGTTCAACGATCCCAGGGATTCCTGTATGAGCTATATGACCATATGACCATGCACTTTAAAAACTTGTTTTTTTTTTTTTTTTTTTTTGAGACAGTCTCTAAATAATTTACTCTGCTCTCCAAGTTGAGTTTAAGCTTGTGGTCATCCTTCTTTCTCTCCCAGAGTGCTGGGAGTACAGGTATAGGATACGTCCTTTGGTAATTCACAATAATTACAAATGTTTGTGGGGTAACATGTGCTTTTGATCTCTAGCTCCTTTGTAGAAAGAATCAATCTAGTTAATGTGCTACCACCTTACTAACCTACAAATACTTTCACAGTGACTACAACTGCAAATCCCATTGTTTAACAGATTTGAAAGCTATCCTTATTAACTGTGGTCACCATGCAGTTTAGTAATCATTGAAAATTTCTTCTCCATTGTTAATGAGACTTCGTATTCTTGGATGAAAATCCTCCTTTCCCCATCCTTCATGGAACTTATCATTCTTTAAAATCAAAGTGCCCAAGAAAGATGTGGAGGCTCAAGCTGCTTGGGGCACCCTGCTCTCCAGAAAGACCAGGTGATGGTTTTCTGCAGCCCTTCATCTTGCTCCCAACTTTTATTTTCCTTAACTCAATTCTGCGAATTGAATGCAGGCCTGTGCACTGAACTGTTCTGTTTTTAAATTTCTTTTTTATTTTGAATCAGGGTTTGCATAAGTAAGTACACTGCTGAGAAACAATTCTTGGGCATAGATACTTACATGTCTGTATGTTGACACACATTGATGTCAGAGACATTTCATTTTCAAAACCAAGATCCTCCATGCACACATCCTTCTCTCATCAGTGTATTACTTCATGATCAGATTCCTTTTCCTCTTTCCTTGTGGGCCCAGAGAGACTGAGCTCAGCATTCCTGCAGCTTTCCCTGGTTCTCATGACCCACTCTGATGCCTTGAACTCTCCATGTGGAGTATAGCAAGGCTCCCAGTTTCCTCCTGCTTCAAACAGTGCAGTGAACCACAGTCTTGAACAGAAAGCTTGAAAAGTTATGTGGATCTCTGTGTGGGATAAATCTCTATTGTGAGCACTGCGAGGTCCGGGGACACCTGTGTAGAACTGTGATGGGAGGTACTGGACAGGGCTTTTCTCTGCACACCATGTTCTCCCAAGTCATGTTCAGCACTTGCCTTAAAACCTGCCATCAGATGGGGACACAGCACATGTCAGGGATGTGTGCCTCCATGAATCAGCTTTGGGAAGCTCAGCATTTTCTACATTTGTTTACATGTAGTGATTCTCTTTTGAATTACAAGAAGTATTCATCTCTCACTGATGGACTCATGACACCTCTTGTCACATCTAATACAAACTATTTATCTGTCTGCTGCTTGTAAGCAAAGATTTCTTATTGTGGATTCTACATTATTCTTGTTTCTGTTTTTCAAATGTAAGGAATCAGATCTTTCTCTCTCCCTTGTATCTCTGAAATCATGGGAAAGCTTTTCCAACATGGAAAGATGAGTAGATACACAATAGTCTTTACATTTTACCTGTAAGCTTTGGTCTACCTGGGATTTTGTTTTCTATCGAAGAGCAATAGCAGCCAGTCTCCTCTAGGAATATTTGGCCACACATAATCTGATGCATGAATATTAAAGACCCAGAGTACTAAATCACAGGGTGAAAAAGTCAGAATGGGTGGTGAGTAGCAAGAGAGTAAAAGGATATGGAAGTGTCCCAAACTGAGCAGAGAGTTGGAACTCAATGGATATGGAAATTGTACAAATTAGTGATGTGATGAAGTGCTACTGAATTGAATATGTTGAAATGCATGATATCTTAACTTTTAATTAAAATTACCTTAGAGTTTGATGTTGAGAATAATTATAGACATAGGAATAAAATCAAAACTGAAAGAAATGCAAGGGGATGGGTTACAAGAGCATGGGAATGGAAAAGCAGGTGCTTTGCAGGACTTGGCCCTAAGTGGAGTTCAAGACACCTATCATGGTGTGAGTAAAAGTGCCAGTTATGGAATTCCTTAAGACAGGGTGCCTGACCCTAATTTTCACTTTTATCCCATAGCTGGTGAGGTCACTGGAGGTGCAGATGACCAAAGCTCTGCTATTGGGACTTGAGGTTATTCAGGTACCAGCCCTGCATCTGCAGAAGGAGAACAATCACCAACTGTACTTGCTACTTGAAGGCCCCAGAACTTCCCAGTGCCTGTCACAGACAACTCTGTGCACAAATCCACCCCAGCAAAGTTTCTCATTCAGCTTTGACCAAATCATTTCTGCATGCCTCAGGGTTGCAGGATGGCCCAAGACTGGTAGTCTTTCTCCTTGTCAAGTGTCCCATGCACTCCTCAGAGGCCCACAGGCCAAAGCCAAAATCTTCTGAAGGCAGTGCTTAGTTTCAGTGAGCTTAGATTGGTCCAATTCAGCTGGGACATCTTGTAGAATTGGACACCAGCACCTGCTGCAGTTGCAGAGAGCCCAGCCTAGCCTTCTCTCTGCCTTGAATGGGACAGTGTTGGTCCAAGAAGCCCTCCCCTGCTGATAGTAGTCCCTAAAAGTGCTGTGACCACCTGTCCTCCGTTCTATAGGAAAGCATGAAATCAATTTTCCTTTCCCACCCTCGTGGTGTTGTCTCTGTGAGAAAGAGAATGGTGTCTGCAGTGTTACTCTACTTGTGCTTACTCTACAGGTTTGGTGCACTATAAATATCTGTGAAGTGAGTGGTCAGAGGGAGTGTGTTCTGCCTGCCATTCCTTCCTCTTCAGTTCATATAGTGATGCATCATTCCATTATGTGTGCCTTCTGGGGACACCTCTTCCCCTATTATGTGTTTATATATACAGAGGCCAGGAAGTTAGGCACATTCACAGTAAAGTGGGTAGTACCTGATCTGTTCTTTAGAGGGACTTGTGTCCTGAATAACATGGAATCACAAGAGAACAGGGGCTACATTTGTTCTGGTCATTGCATCAGGGTCACAGCCTAGTAAATTGGTGGTTAAAGGCACTCACCAGCTCCTTTTATGATGTCTGTGTGAACCTGTGGCCTATGGTATCCCCCAGAGATTCCTGCTTTGGATACCTTGGAAGCCCATGGAATGACTCTCCGGTGTCCTTCACAATGAAGAGAACAGCTTCACCCAAGTGACAGATCCACGGTAGGAGGCAAGGCTTCCCCAAGGCTAAGAAAAACCAGCAGTGCTGACAGGGTCACAGCTCTGAGGAGAAAGATCTGGGTTTAGACCCAAATCCTCCTCCTGACTTCCTACGTAAACCTAGACAAGACACCATGTCTCAGGTCTTTCACAGAGTGTCCCCATGCACTATAGAAGTCATCCTGGCATCTACTTCCTAGGGACATTATCACCATTCTGAGATGACAATTGTAATGCCTGTTGGCAGGTGTCTTGTGTACATTGTGTACTGAATTAGACGTTAAATCCCGGAATGGGTGCGATGAATGTGGATTACATTGCTGCCTGGTGGTAGAAATGACACTGACATCCTGGACATATTCCCTGATGGCAATGTGAGGGGGCAGAAGTTCTTCAATTCAATCATCTTTATGTTCCCTAAGCATCACAATCTCTGCTATGTACTGGTGCTATGGAATCGAGTCAGGACCTCACACAGGCTATGCAAGCACTATGGATGGATTTGCACCAACAAATCTTCTGGCATTGCTTCTGCATTCACACCTGTGTGAATTAGCACTCCCATGACCTGACTCCTACTCAATAGCTAACAGCTAACCTTCTGATGCAACAAGCTATTCCCTACATTATGGGCCTCACTTAGAGAATTATTTTTATTATTATTATTATTAGTGTTGTTATTTTGCATTAGCAGTGCTGAAATTGAGCCCAGGGCCTCATGCATGGTAAGCAAGTACTCTACACTGACCTCTCTCTCCAGCTCCTGACTCTCTCTTAAATAACTGACAATGGAAGACATCATGTGATGCAAATTCTAAGGTTCACACATTAAAATAACTGTTATGCATCTTCTGTGTTTTCCCTCTTATGTTCTCTCTTATATTTTAGTATTCATTTTTCACCCTCTCTGTATCTCTGGCTGTGGGGAAGCCACTGCTGTCTCTGAAGCTCGCAAGAGGAGAGGCTGATGAGCTTTGAGTGAGAAAAGAGAAAACAGTCCAAAAGACATCAGGCTTTTGCCTTGGGTCTGCCTGTAGGCAAGAGACAGAGCCTGAGAGCAAATTTTGCCCTAGTGCCATCTCCCCTGAGCCTGTCTTCACAGAGATATGATGGTAGCAGATCCAGCAAAAGCCTCCTGGATTCCTGATACACAGCAACTCTGAGAGAACAGAGTTTATCTCTTATATGAACTGACCTGTCTTCTATCACACATGTCTTGTCACATTTTCAAAATGTATGTACTGACTGGACAGAATTTGACCTCTCTGCCTTCTTTCACCAATCATAATCAATAAAGATTATGTACAGTGAGATTACTGTACAGTTCTTTCCTGTGGATTTTCTTTAGTAGGTTCTCACTTCACGGTTTGCTGTGGTTTGTTTATTCATTCAAATGTTATTGGATATTCACATTGCAGTTTTCAATTGTTGGAAACAAAGTTGAAGTGAATATCTTATAAAATTCTCTTCATGACATAGAGAGGATTGTATGCACAGAATCCTAAGGTAGTCAGATGAGTTAACCTGAAATTAACTGCCAAAATGGTATCTGAAGTGAATGTACCACAAGCAAGACAGAAGAAATTTCCTTTGTGCACTTCCTCACCAATACCAGTGTGTTTTGAACAAAAATGAAAGTCTCCTTTGTGCTCTTTAAAACATAAACAGGGGTTCTCTTGTGGGATGAATATTCTCTTACCTGATAATTGACAATGATAGGAGGCATGTAGAAACTGGAAAGCGTTCATGTGACTGCCAAGGGCATGTTGAAGGCCTTAGAAGTGATAGAATTGTGAGTCTGCTGGAAGACATGGAATCACAGCTGGCTCCTGTGGAAGTCACACTGCATGACCCAGGGAGTACTGAATTCTCCTGAAGTAAAGGCCCCATGACTAGGACAGTTCTTGTGAGAATTCCCTGGTATGGCAGGACAGGCCTATGACTTGACAGAAGATGGAAGTGGAGGAGCCCCTAGCCCAAGGAGAGGGACTCAGGGGAATGTTCCTTTCTACCCATAGTACATGTGTACAATCTAGACAGCTTTGGAATATGGGAGCAGCCAAAAGAGTTAAAGCAAAATGTGAGTGAAACAGTCCCACCATGGGTGTTTTACCTATGGGAAAATGACAAAAATAAAGGCAAAATACAGTCTCAAACATCTAGTCCATCAGGAGCAAGACCAACCAACATTGAAATAGAGGACTTTAAAAGTCATAAATAAGAAACTTCAAAAGATAGCAAATGAAGTAAAGAAAGAAATCCATGAAGCTATAGAGGAAATCAAATTAGAAATAATGTTTCATGTAAAGAAATAACAGAAGTAACAACTGTAGTAAACAAGGTTCTCAACATAGCTAGAGAAGAAATAGATAAAATAAAAAATACAGGAGCATGGTAAATTGAAACTATGAATGAACGATGTAGAAAAAAGGCAGAATCTATGAAACATATGCAAAGAGATATCCAAGCAATGAAAAAATATATTGGAAGCTGGCAAAGCCATTTAAATGAAGCTGAGGATAGAATTTCATAATTTGAGGACAGTATTGCAAGGAGTGATCATGAAAGTGTAGAACATGTAAAAATAGCGAAGCATCATGAAATGGCAATCCAGCAGCTTCATCATGATGCCAAGAGAAGCAACGTAAGTCTAATAGACATCAGTGAAGATGCAGGAGTCAATGCAAATGACATAACTAAGCTATTCACATAAATAAAAATAGAAAAATTTCCAAACATGAGGAAAATTCTGATATACAAAAAAGTGAGGCACACAAAATGCAAAACAGTCACAACAAACATAAGTCTATGGTCAAACATATAATAATTAAGATTCCAGACATACAGCTTAAAAACAGAATACTAAAACTGTTAGAGAAAAGACACAACTCAGCTGTCCAGGAAAGACTATGATTACATTAAGGCAAACTTTTCAGCACAGACCTTCAGGTTAAGACGAGCTGGGAGTGAACAATTTCAAGCCCTAACAGAAAACAACTTTCAAGCTAGACTGATGTAACTAGTAAAAGTGTCTTTCAAATGTAATGGAGAAACAAGATAGTTCAATGACAAAGAACAAGTGAAGAAATTCATGTCCACCAAACCAACCCTAGAAGGATTACTGAAAGACATGCTAGATAGAGATAAAAATGACCACAATCTCCAGAAGAACAGAAAGAAATGACAAGGCTGGGCAAGAAATTGAAAAAGGGAGAAAAGCAGGAAATCAACACTAGGAATACAACCTGGTAAATTCAAGCCAGTACATATCAGTGATATCCATAATGGTAAATGGGCATAACCCACCTATAAAAAGAAACAGGTTGACAGAATGGATCAAGAAACAGGACCCCACAATATGCTGTATACAACAAACACATCTTACTCAAAATTCATAGATTAAAAGACAAAGGATGGAAAACAGTTTTCCATGAAACAGGAACAAAGAAAAAAGCAGGGTAGCTATTCTGTTTGTAGAAAATGTGAACTTTAAACCTAAAATGTTTAAAGGAGTTAAAGAAAGCCACTACATACGTGTAAGTGAGAAACTGCAAGAGAAAGAATTACAAATATATATGCACCAAGTACAGGAGCACCCAACTATATAAGGCAAATACTAATGGACATGAAATACCAAACACAAGTATATAATTGCAGTAGGAGACTTTAACTCCCCACTGTTACAGATAGATCGAGACAAAAAGTCAGCAAAAGAATAACAGCACTGAATAATACCTGTGAGCAAATGGACTTGATGGATGGATGTTTACAGAGTGTTCCACCCAATCACAACATAATTTATATTAGAATACACATTCTTCTTAGCTGTACATGGGACCTTCTCCAAAATAGATCATATATTAACCGATACAGCATGCTTAACTAAATGCAAAAGGAACAAAATTATCTCATGCATAATATCAGAACATATCTCAATAAAATTGGAAATCAATGGCAAAAAAGTGCAAAGCCTTCATATACATGGAAATTAAATAAAAACTTTCTGAATAACCAGTGTGTTACAGATGAAATTAAAGGGCAAACAAATCAATACTTACAATACAATGAAAACACAGATACAACATACTGTATCCTATGGAATGCAATGAAAGCAGCCCTCAGAGGGAAATATATAACAATAAATAGTCACATGAAGAAAATGGAATGAACACAAATAAATAACCTAATGCTACATCTCAAGTTTCTAGAAAAGGAGCGAGTCAAACTCAACACTGATAGAGGAGAGGAAATTGTAAACATTAGAGAAGAAATTAATGCAATTGAAACTAAAAAATGTTACAAAGAGTTAAGGAATCACCTGGGTTTTTTTTTTTTTTTTTTTTTTTAGAGAATAAACAAAATTGACAATCCCCTG
This sequence comes from Cavia porcellus, assembly GCF_034190915.1. Lineage (NCBI taxonomy): Eukaryota > Metazoa > Chordata > Mammalia > Rodentia > Caviidae > Cavia > Cavia porcellus. Next base: position 26,869,368 of record NW_026947517.1, read on the forward strand.
GCCAGCATTAACAAGAAAAAGAAAGAATAAACTAAAATCCACCCAATAACGACTGAAAAGATGGAAATTACTACAGATTCCATGGAAATTCAAAAGATCATGAATACCTACTCTGAAAATCTCTATTCACATAGGGTGGAAAACACAGAGGAAATGGACAGATTTCTAACAACATGAACTATCAAAGCTCAATGAAGAAGATAAAACAATTTTGAATAACTCAGCATCAGCTACTGAAACTAAAAACAGTTTAAAAACTTACCAACAAACAAAAGCCCAGGTTCTGATGAATTCATGGCTGAATTACATACAAAATTTAGAGAAGACCTAACTTCAATATTCCTTAAACTCTTCAATGAAATTGAAAGAGAATCAGTCCTCCCTAACTCCATTCTTGGAAGCAAGTATCACTCTGATAACAAAATCAGAAAAAGACCCAACCAATAAGGAGAACTAAAGGCCAGTCTCACTAATGAACATTCATGCAGAGATTCTCAATAAAATATTAGCAAATAGAATGCAGCAAATCAGCAAGAAGATTATGCACCATGACCAAGTGGGAATACAGGAATGGTTCAAAATATGTCAATAAATGAAATACTCCACATCAACAGAGCCAGAACTAAAAATCACATGATCATCTCCAAAGAGGCAGAAAAAGCTGTTGATAAAGTCCAAAACTTGTGCATGATGAAAAGCCTATGGAAACTTGGAATAGATAGTATCTACCTCAATCTCATAAAGACCATTGATGACAAACCTATGGCCAACGTTATGCTAAATGGACAAAAATTGAAAGCCTTCACACTAAAATCAGGAAGAAGACAAAGTTGTCCACTATCACAACTCCTATTCAATATAGTTCTGCAAATATTATTCAGAGCAATGAGACAAGAGGGTGAAGTAAGAGGAATAAAAATAAGAAGTTAAATTATCATTACTTGCAGACAACATGATACTCCACATAGAAGACCCCAAAAACTCCATTAAAAAACTACTAAAGGGATCGGGGAGAACATGGCAGACAGACAACAGCAACTACCAGAGGCTCTCTGAAAGGCTCGGCTCAGAGGCCAGGAATGATGCGGACTAGGAAGACACGAACCAGTAGAGATATTCTCTGCTGACTCAGGAACAAACTGGGCTGAGAGAAACCAACTTAGAATACAGTCCTGGTGCTAAAATAGGAACAGAAAAGACTCGGTGTAGAGGCTCGACCCCGCGCCATTGGAAACCGCGATTTGGGTTTCCTGCCGCCCGGCGGCTGGCTGCCTCCACAGCGGCTCGGCAAGGAGAGACGCGCAGAGCTCTGGGAACCTGAGTCTCCGAACGGAGTCGAAAACAGGACGGACAAGGAGGCGTAAACGAAAACTGACTGGTGGCGAGGTGAGTGAGAAACTGACCCCCTACCACAGTTTGACTCCAGCGGCGGACTTTCTGGGCTCTGGCAGTCCTGTAAGAGCAGGGCGCGGTGGCAACTCCAGCCACACATTCCCCTCTCGGACGGGATTGATGAAAAGTGCCTGACCTGAGTGATGCTGCTAGCGGACTCCCTAGGCTGGCCTAACCCAGATCCCAGAGCCTGACGGTGGCCCGGAGGAGCGACTGACTCCCGCGTAGGCTGCCTCTTCCGCAACTCCCTGGTGCGCAGTGGTGGGCGGGAACAAATAGCCAGCGCAATTTGATCAGGCTGTGGCTGACAGGCAGGGAAGCCAGGCCTCCTATGTAAGCTTGCATTTTATAAGGAACAGAAAATATGGGGAAGGGAAGCAACAAAAAAGGCTCCTCAGCCCCCAATCCTGAGAAACAGGCAATAGTGGACACCGCACCAATATACATTAAGCGCCATATAGAGAGCCTCATAGACCAATTCAGGAATGAAGTTATCAACGACCTGAAGCTAGAAGTATGCAGAATAGTTAGAGAAATGCTAAGCACCACCCAGGAAAAAACAGATGGTGGAATGGAAGAACAGAAAAAGAGGGGAGAATTGCTTGATGGAGAAAACAGAGAAAGCATTGAGAATGTGAAGCAGGTTCAAAGGGACTATCAAGAAATTAAGAAGTCTATCCAAGACTAGCATAACAGCTTGAAAGAAACTAAGGACAGACTATCTGAACTGGAGGGCAGACTTGAAATATGGGAGAATGAAATGAAAAACTTCTTAAAATTAACAAAGAAACAAACAGCAATAATACAAAGACAAGAAGATGATAAGAGGAGCCATAACTTAAGGATTAAGAACATAAAAGAAGAAGTAGGGACACAAACAAGTGAACTACAAAAGCTACTCACAGAAATAATCCAGGAGAATTTTCCTAATTTAGCAAAAGGTAAAGATACTCAGATGTATGAGGCATAAAGGACCCCAGCTACCTACAACCCTAACAGAGAAACACCCAGGCATATAATAATAAAAATTCCAGAAATTCAATACAAGAACAGAATATTAAAAGCTGTAAGAGACAAGAAACAGATCACTTACAAGGGAACACCCATCAGAATTACAGCAGATTTCTCTTCACAAACCATCAAATCACGAAGAGCATGGGGGGAAATAAGTCAAGCTTTGAAAGATAATAATCTCCAGCCAAGATTGAGATATCCTGCACAACTGTCCCTCGAAATTGATGGAAAAACGAGGTGCTTCCAGGATAAAGAGGAACTGGGGGAATTTGCAACCACCAATTCAACCCTACAGAAAGTATTGCAGGATATTCTAAAAAAAGAAAAATACAAAGAACCCAGAAATAGTGGCAGGAGGCCACAACGAATGGAGCAGAGAACAAAATGAAGAAGAAAAACGGACAGCTACTGACAGAAAAAGAGCTCAACAGAAATGAGCCAGAGAAGATTGGATGATAGGAACAGCTATTTTGGAGAAAATGACATCTTAATAGGTAATACTGATTTAGTACCATCTTGTTTTGAAGTCTCACCTAGCTTTTGTTCTTCTGTCTCTAATGGTCTAAACAGGTTGTATCTTATTGGATTTTGTTATGTACGATAGTATAAGCAAAAACCTTTTAAAGACAAGGAGATTATACAGAGACCATTGTTCATTTTCTGTTAGTCAATTCTAAATACTCTATAACACTGTCATTCTCTTAAATGGTTTTACATTGTTTTGATATACTTAATGCTACAGTATATGAAGTTGTACTCAAGGACTTCAGGGAGGGAGTCAATATGGTAACTACTTTTGGGTCGGAAATATCTGGTGGTGAAACACTATTCTGCTTAAATGGTTATGTTTTGATCTGCCCTGTTTTGCTGTTATGCCCTCTTTTTTCTCAATCTCCACTGCATTATTTACTTTTTTATTTTTATCCATTTAATTAAAGGGAAAAATATAGCAGGATATAATATAGTAACCCACTTTGACTTTCTATTATCTCGATTTGAAGCCCTGTATTACTCTCACCATCTTGTTTTTGACTGAGGTTCCTCTGTTCTGTTTTGCTGGATAGTATCAGGTTCGAAAGTTTAGGCATCAGCTGAGAAGATAATGAGATTCATTATAACGCCCATTCTCGTTGACTTTTATCTACTTTTGAAGACCTACAATAACTCCAATGTTTTGGTTTTGTCGGTTTTATTCTTTACTGTTTCGTTCAATTGTATTACAACTAATGATATAGGCAATTCTATTAGAAATAGCGGGAGGCATTATGGTAACCATTGTTGATCACCTTGTATTATGTTTTTATATTATCTATTATATCCACCCTTTTAACTTGACCAATTCTGTTCTGTTATGTCACATTTGGTTTTACTCTCTTCCAAAAAAGCAATAAGAACCGTGGGAGCAATGAAACCCAAAATGTGTAATAGTCACTGTACAAAAGAGAGGAAAAGAAAGTGCTCTAAACTATATAACTGCATGTATATTTAAATGTATAAGATAGAAAATGATATCACAGAGTTTTATTGGATCATTGAACAGAACTGTTTGCAGTATCATTGATGGAATGTCCACCCTACAAGCTTTAATTTTGTGACTTGAACAATTATTTCTAAGATGGCAATATGTAATCCATTAACTAGTGATTTTCTACTGTGCATTTTTTTCTTCTGTAAATCTGTATAACTTGTAGCCCTTCACTGTTTTTTTTTCTTTCTTTTCTTTTCTCCTTAAATTAAAAAAAAAAAAACTACTAAAGGTAATAAACAGATCCATAAGCATAGCTGGATACAAAATGAACACTCAAAAAAATCAATACCATTCCTTTACACAAATGCCATGAGAAAGAACTTATGGAAATATTACCTTTCATAATAGCACATAAAGTAATGAAATATTTAGTAATCAACCAGCCAAGAATATAAGAGGGTTATGTGCTGAAAATTATACTACTGTAAAAAAAGAGATTGAGAAGGATATTAGAAAATTGAGGGTTATTTCTTGATTGTGGTTAGGAACAACCAACACTGTGAAAATGGCCATACTCCCAAAACTGTTACACAGATTCAATTCAATCCCAATCAAAATACTATTAACATACCTTGCAGATCAAGAGAATATATTCCTACAATTCATCTGGAAACAGAAGAAAATAGAATACCAAAGGCGATTTTGGGTAACAAAGGCAAGACAGGAGGGATCTCAATTCCTAACTTAAAACTATACTACAGAGTCACAGTAATAAAAATCAACATAGTACTGGCAGAGACCTGAGGATCAATGGAATAAATTAGAAGATGCAAACACTATCAGCAACCTTACATATGACAAACAGGCTAAATATGTTCCCTAGAAGAAAGATAGCCTCCATAATAAATGGTATTGGAAAAAATGGCTTTCCACATTCTGAACACTCAAACTACACTCATGTTTATCACCATACACTAAACTAAAGTCCAAATGGATCAAGGATCTAAATATTAAAAACGAAACACTAAATCAACTGGAGAACAAGGTAGTTAGAAATCTTGGGGACATTGGGATTGGCAGAGAATTTGTGAATAAAATGCAAACCACATAGGAAATACTTCAAAGATTCAACAACTGGGATCTCATATTATTAAAACATTTTTCACTTCAAAAGAAGTCAACAACTAAGTGAAAAGTAAACTCACAAAATGGGAAAGAATTTTAGGAAACAGACACTCAGACAAAGTACTTATATCCAGAACATATAAAGAAATGAAAAACATCAAGCCCCCCAGATTCGAAGACCATCTCCACAAATGGGCATCAAAAATAAACACACAGTTCTCAGACAAAGATATATAAATGGCAAATAAATATATGAAAAAATGTTCACAATTAATGACCATTTGAGAAATGCACACTAACTAAGACAGCATTGAGATTTCCTCTCCTTCCAGAAAGTATGGCTGCCATCAAGAAATCAACTGATAACAAATGTAGGTGAGACTGTGGGGAAAAAGGTACATCAAGAATTAGCCCTGTGTTCCTGGGGTAAATCCCACTTGGTCATGGTGTATAATCTTCTTGATGATTTTATGGGAGTGCAGACTGGTGCAACCACTGTGGAAATCAGTATTGAGATTCCTCAAAAGTAGGATTGGAAGTTCCATTCAATCCAGTTATTCCTTTCCTGGGTACTTTCACAGAAAAACTGAAAATGTCATGTCACAGTGATATATGCGCACCCACGTTCATAGCAGCACAATATGTGATAGCTAAGTCTTGAAAACAACCAAAATGGTCATCAGCTGCAGAGTGGATGAAAAATGTATTTTTATACATTTTCACTACTACTCTGATATAGAAAAGGATGGTCTTGAGTTCTTTATAGGTAAATGAGGCAACTTGAGAATATACTCATAAGTGCAATAAACAACACTCATAGTAGTAAATATCACATTTTGCCTCTGGTGTAAAACATACTAAAAAATGGCAAAGTAATATGATCCAAAAAGTATAATAGGTATTGTAAAGGAGAAAGGAAACTGCTCTAAAGGATATAGTGATATGTATAGTGTGTAAGATAGATGTCCATATTACTAAATTTCTGTTAATCATTGATAAGAAGAGTTTGCACTGTAAATGTTTGAGTGTTTAGCCACCTTTTATGCATTTTTGTAGAGAGTTTGCACTGTAAATGTTTGAGTGTTTAGCCACCTTTTATGCATTTTTGTAACTTTAACAATTATTTTTAAGATAACAATATGTAATGTATCAACTAGTGATTTTATGATGTTAAGTTTTTTGAGATCTGTATGCTACATGTTTCATTGTTTCTTTTAATAAAAAATTTTTTTAAAGAAATGGATGAGGAGTTCTCTATCCTACAGGCCTTGCAGCAAGAACTGCACATGCAGTGGAGAGAATCCTTGGGATCCACTTCACTCTGGGTGGCCATAAGCTGCACTGCGGTGGTATTATATATGCTTTACATTTATTGTGGTTGTGGTCTTTGTGTGCATGAATCCACCATATGGGTCACTTACAGTAAGCATATTTTCCCTGATCTTTGAGGTGGTGGAATGTAGGAAACCACTTCACATTGTTTCAACCCCAAAGGCTTTGAGGACCTGTATGGAACTTACCCAACTGAATAGCATACGCACAGCATGCACACAAGTCTATAGGCAGAACTAGCATAGTCAGCCATGGATGCACTAAGGTTTGTGACAGTATGCAAGAACGTAATGCCTAATAATGGATGATATATCCAGGCTTGATACTAAAGATGCTTGTTTATTGCTGTTGCTAATGTTGGCTCTGTGTGGTTTCTTCTCCTTGTACCCACTAAAATATCCATTCACCACCCTATCTCTGAGAAAATCTCATAACACAGACACAGGGAACTTTAATACCCCACAAAACTAAAGCCTCTGTCCCCTGTTACAAGGCACACATAACATCCTAAAGCCCAAATCTCTTTTGGGGTACAGCTTTAGAAAAGAGACAAAGTTTCAAGCCTGCACCTTGAAGATCAATTCCTAAGCCCTGTGACAAACATCAGCCTCACTTCCATCCCTCCTCTGTATGCAAAGGGCATTAAAGTTTTAAAATGTCTGACCTTTACCTGGAATGCAGCTCCCCAAGCAACAGGTGTGCAGCCTTCAAACAGACTGGTCAGACAATGGGCTCCGATGAGTCAATCCTGAGGCTGAAGGCCAAGGACAGTGTTATCTGTTGACCCCACTGTCACACAGTGGAGTTACTTACCAGAATATCTTAGCCTCCCTTGATTCTGAACCCATGGGGACTCACTTTTCCTGTGGTTCATAGTGAGTTAAAACCAGGCACAGCATTAATGTGTTTTAGGGAGAACCCATGCCCATCACAACCCCTACTGAAATCAGCTCCTTATGTACTCTGCAAGGCACCTATTCTTATCATGTCACATATAAAAAGATGTTGATAAAATGTATGTTGAATGCCCTGCAAGCCATATCCACCCAGCCCACTTTGCAGCAGCTCAGCCTTCGAACCTCCATTGGGCAGGCAGGGGAGGAATGTAGAGGAAGACAAGGGGCTTTCTCTGCCAAGACAGAAAGTAGAGAAGGACAAGGGGCAACTCCAGCTGTCAATGTTACACCCACTTCTGAGCCTGTAATCTGAGGCCAGAGAGGAGACAGCTATTTTGATCACTTTGCTAGAAATCAGGAGTCTGAGCAGAGCTACAAAGGCTGGACTTGGGAGCCCAATGAGGGATTCTCCAGAAGATTTGCCTGCATTTCGTTTTCACTTTCTGTTCTATGACTTAGTCTTCACCAGCTGTTGGCAGTGTGGGTTCACTTGTCTTCCCAAGTGAGCTGCTTCTGGGGATCTTGGGTAGTCAGCACACAGTGAGTTCTTTATGTGTCTCTGTTAGGTTTTGCACAGAGCAAAGTATAAAAGTGCAGTTCCCATGATAGTAAGGTTGGCCCCAAAACTCCATTAGTGAAGTCTTAGTTTGAGGGCAGCTGATGCTTTGATCTTCAGGTTTGCATGTACATGAAGGACTTAGTGCTGGCCAGGTAGAATGTGTCCTTCCTGCATGAGGATTTTCATCAGTTGTGCTTTTATTCTAACATATCAGAAGTGGATTTTCTTGCTGTGTGTTTTGCTTATAAATTATCATATTTTTTATTAGTACCTGTTTACAGTGTGTACTGATTATGTTTTTGATATGTCCATGGCACATGTGATGCATAGAATGGAAGTTAGGCCCTACCTTGTGCACAATGGTGCAGTCCATCAACAAGTGACTGTTCTCAATGTTGCGGGCATTGAGAACCTAGCTCAGAGCCAAGCCATTGCCAGCACAAAGCACTGCTTTGTCTGGATTGTTCTTTCTTTATGATCATTGCAGTGGGTATGATGCAACATTTGGAAGATTAGTCCAGCCCTAACCCTAACTCTAACCAGAACCCTAAATCTAACTAACCCTAAAAAGTCATTACCAGCATTCTCTGGGCAAAGAAAACTTGATGGCATTGATGTGGGAAATGTAACATAAGTTAATTATAAGGACATAAGATCACTGGTGGCTGGGGTGGAGCAGCAGGGGAAAGTAAAAAAAAAAGCATTGTTCAAAAATTTGAAGAATATTCTGGAATTGCACAGTGGGGAAATCTGCACAACATTGAGAATACACTAAATGCCAGCAAGCTGATTACTGTAAACTTCATTAAAATGTTAAATTTTATTTATTTTATTCTGTCACTAACTAATCTCTGAGAAATAAGAGTAGTCATGAATACAATGATAAATAAAATGGGAAGAGAGGGGAATGGCAGTTGTGGGTCAAGAGCTGCCCACAGGTAGAACTCAAGAGAAGACTCCTGCTGTGGAGCACCCAGGTGGTCCAGCTTTGCATCTGATGGACAAGGGAATCCAGGTGCTGGCTCTTGCTGTGGGGCCAGAGCTGGTGAGGGAGCTGCAACCTATAGGTGACTGCATATCTTTCACTGTAATTGCCATGTAATCTGCATGTATTTAATAGACCACAAAAGAAACATTGAGCCTAATAATTAACAACTATTAGTCTCAATAAATGTGCTAATAGCACTGCATCATTGACAACTGTGAATTGTTTTTTTTTCTATGAGGTATTGAACTCATGACCTTGTGCTCTCCAGGCAGCTCATTGTGTCACTGAGCTCAATTCCCAGCCGCAACTACTTTAGATAATAAATATGACTATTAACAATGCTTAATTTGCCTTTTACATATTTAGTTATACATTTTTTAAACCTACATTTTCTTAAACGAAATTATTTTCTTTCCTTGCAGTTTAAATTACTTTTTTTTTTAGGGACCGGGGATCAAAGTTACAACCTAGCACTTTCCAGGCAGGCATTTCTGCCTGCCCAGCTAAATCCCTGGCCTGTATTAATGAATATTTTTAAATGTATAAACATCACTTTATTCATTCAAATAGTATTGTGATTTAAGCAAAGGATGTCAATGAAGACAGAAATTGATATACAATCAGAGAGGAAATGCAACCTCAAAGAGTCAATGCAAAAATCTAAATACAACAATCACTGCTACAGGCACAGCTGAAGAAAGCCAGGCATGAAGGTGAAGATGCAGTGACCAGGTCTACGTGCTCCTGAAGAGAAAAACAACAGCTTGAAATGTACTACAGTTACCACCACCTCCTCCAGGAAGTTCAGATAGGCCTCAATTACCATACTCAATGACAAGAACAACTGGACTATTGTTCCCACAAAATGCCTTGGCTCTTTCCACATACATTTTCTCTCTGACTTGTTCCCCTGCTGCATAATATTAGTTAAGCAGCTTTAAGCTTATATTTTGATTGTAGTTTGAGACCCACACTGTACCCACATTGTGACTTTCCTGTATAAATGACCCCTGACAATAAGTCTGAGGCCAAAACACTGAAGACCACTCCTGAAAATTCAAGGCTATTCTTCTCTCTTTTTTCCTAAGAAAATTTTTGAACTTCTTCTGGTTTGTGACTTCTTTCTCAATGTTGTAAGCCATTAAACTTGGTGCATTTGACATTAAACAGGGCAGGATTATATTTCTCTTATTTCAATTTGAATATGAAATGTCTGCTAAAAGCCATGTTCCAAAGCCTGGATTTCAAGCTGCTTGTTTGCCATGGGTTTAACATTTCCATTAGCTGTTAGAAGTCCTCAGTCTACTGAACTGCAAATGTATTGGAGGAAGGAGGTCACTGTTGTCCTCTAGCACAATAGGTGCCATTCCTAAATCTGTGTTGGTCACAGCCTCCTGGATGTCACTACATGGATTTCATTCCTCTGCTCCATCATTCAATAATTTCCATTTTAGAGAAGTCAACTTTCACAAAGCTCTATTATTGTTTTTTTTTTTTTTGAATAGTCTTTCTCTCTCCTTGGTTGTTTATTTTTTTTTCATTTAATTTTTTGATTTAAATACATAGTCTCACTTTGGAGCTCTGGTCAGCCTTGCACTCTCTTGGAGGTTAGGCTGTCCTTGAATATATGGCCATTCTCTTATTATTGGATATTCACATTGCAGTGGGGAAATCCGCACAACATTGAGAATACATTAAATGTCAGCAAGCTGATTATTTAAACTTCATTAAAATGTTAAATTTTATTTAGTTTGTTCTGGCACTAACAAATCTCTGAGAAATAAGAGTAGTGATGAATACAATGATAAATAAAACTGGAAGAGAGTGGAATGACAGGTGTGGGTCAAGAGCTGCCCACAGGTAGAACTCAAGAGGTGACTCCTGCTGTGGAGCACCCAGGAGGTCCAGCTCGGCAGCTAATGGACAAGGGAATCCAGGTGCTGGCTCTTGCTGTGGGGCCAGAGCTGGTGAGGGAGCTGCAGATGGAGCTGGCACAAGGTCAGGAGGTGCAACTTATGCATGGACTGAAACTGGCCCTGTAATTTCAGGAAGAGAAAATATCACCAACTGTTCATGGATTTCTTGGGCAAAACCTTCCCACTGCCTGTCAGAGGCAGCTGTGTGCACCAGCTCAGCCCCAGCAAAGCCTCCCAGACTACTTCGCACATTGACTGCCGAGGATCTCATGCTCCTTGGTCACACAGCATTTGGGCACTTTGCTGAGTTCCAAGGCATATCCACTGCCCACAAGCCCAGAAACTCTGGAGCTCAGGCCTGGGAGGTTCAGGATGCTCTAGCTGTTCCTGAAGAAGCTTAGCCTGGGGATCTACATGGAAGTACAGTTCCAATGAAGAGTCAAGCACTGAAGATGTGGACCTGGGGCAGAAGGGAGCCGGCCGAGTGAGAGGCCTGATATACCTGGGCAAGACATCTGTGGGGGGGGGTGTAGGCCTTAAAGGCTGTACAGCATCCAGCCACAGCCTCTTCCATTCTCATTTTGGGGCATTTTGGGCCAAGGAGCCCTTAGAGGCTGAAAGAAGTCTCTGTGAGAGGAAGACCTTGCATAGATATATCACACTTCTTTCTGACACATTGTCTCCTTGCCCCTCCCCAGTGTAGTCAGCTTGGTGAAGGCAGTGACTGCTATATGCCATGTCATGGCACTCAATGCATCAGGGATGCTGCTCCATGAATATCTGAGATGTGAGAGGTCAGTCAGTATCTGTCTTACCTCTCTGCAGTCTCTAGCTTAGGCAGTGATCCATTGCTGTACCCAATTATGCATGTTCTGTACCCACACCTAGGGAGGCCTGGGGTCCGGAAAAATTACTTTTAGGTGAGCAATATCTGTTCTGCTGCAAATAGTGACTCTGTGGCCTCCAAAGAACATTGTAACTCCAAAGGGCAGGAGTTGCATCTGCTCTGCTTACAATGTCACGACCAATACCCAGAAATGTGTCTGCACACAGTGTGTCTTCATGTGTATTTGTAGCATAATTAAACCTATTTGCTCTTCCATGATATCTGACAGTCATGGATTTATGCTGTACTCAAGGTATCCTGTGTTGAACAAACCCTGAGGCCCATATAGTGACTCTTCAATCTCCTTTCCAAAGAAGAGAAAGCTTCTGCCAAGTTTTGGTCAGTAAAGGGGATGGAAGATCATTCATGGGAATCAGCACAGGCTCTACTGTAGGTCTTCATGGGGCCAAGGCCACAGCTAACCTTTTTGCATGGAGCCCCCATTTCATCTTCAGTGACCCTGAGTTCTCAATCCACTCAGCACCTCATCATTCAGCATTTTAAACTGAGATTGAGTGATGAACTTGCACATGGCCAGGACCTGAGTCTGCAGGTGGCCAAGTCTCACTGGGCTACTAAGTTAAGAACTCACCTTCACAGCTTTGGTGGCTGCAGGACTGAAATGTCAGCCATGGAGGAAGCCAGAGAAGAATGGCCGGCGCTGGGGCAGCTGTCCAGGAAGGCTAAGTCTGGAGTCTCCTTCAGGCTGTGAGGTCCATCTGCCTGCACCTGGCTTGCTGTACAGACATCTGAAGGCTCTCTACTGGCTGACTTCCGATCTGTGATGAGACAGTGGGGAGACATGGAATTGGTGTTGTGCACATGACTTCTCAGAAGGGTTGGAGCTGAAGCAAAGCCCACACTCCAAATGGTCCACAGAGGCTTGTGCTACAGGGCTCACTAAGGAATACTACCCTGCTCACATCACCTCAATATAGGAGACGCAGAATAGAAGTATATGCATTAATAAAACCTATGAGTCTTAAGACTGCCTCCAATTTTAAAGATGAGAAAATGGAGGATCATTCTAGGTGTCCAGATCCATTAATGAGGCCCCACAGAATGTTCCCCAGTTTCCTGATAGAATATCCACAGGAAGGAATTAAGCTACTCTTACATAGTCATGGAAGGTGAGCAGCTGTGTTCACTGCTCTTTTCTTGTGCTCATTTAGCCCTGAGGCTCCTATTAAAGGAAATGTGGTCCCTGAAAAATTCCTGTAAGACAAGTGCCAAGAAATGGACAGAGTGGACTGACATTTGAGGTGAGAACATGTGTGGTGAGTTGATGATGTGTAAGGGTGGAGAGGCAGCCAGCTAATGGTCCATGGACACCAGGCCTAGGGCTGAAAATGAGATACAATGGCAGAATTCAATCATGCCAAGAAGTGAAGTGACTTTGTGTTTGTGTCCCATTTCCCATTCTCCCATCAATGTGTGCACAATGACCTTGCCAGTGACAAGGTAGAATCTGAGTAAAGAGGATATGGTATTTGAGCACTTAGCATCTAGATTGCTTGAGAGCAGGACCACAGGTGCAGTGTTTGACAAGTCCTGGATGGATGTGCTTAAAGGGTTAATCTGACCTAAATTCCCCTCAGTACTCTATGGGCCACTATACAGTCCTTTCTGCTGACACACCCTGCATCAGAGCAGATATCTATTGTTATTGTGGGTACCATGTCTAGAGCCGGGACATGACACACAGGGCCCAGGGACCTGCTCCAAGCCCGTGTCCTGTGTACAGCTCTGTTGGGTCAGAGCCCAGAAGCCTAGAGAAAGCCTGAGGCTCTGAGAAACCACAGGATTCACTTTGTTAAACAACATAAACTTATGTTCCTGAAAGACAAAAAGCACTGTCCCAGACTTCTACCCAGGAGGACAGGCAATGACTCTGGAGGCTGTGGATAAACATGGCCACTGCCCTTCTCTTCCTGCCAGCCCTGTCCTAGATGGGAATGTGAATGTGACAGTAGCCCAGGCTCAGTTTCCCTGTCCCTGCCCAGGAGCATCTGTCCTCAGTGCCTGTCCTCAGACCCCCTCACACTGATGACCTAGGGAGGGAATTGTTTATGCAGACTTACAGTGGTGGCCAGGCCTAAATAGCCTTGTCTGTGTCTCTGAGTGGCTGGTGGCAGAGGCTAGGGATATCTGGACTAGGCTCCCTCTTCTGTCTGAGTGCCTGGGGACTAGGCCTGGTGAATCTTGTCCTGTGCTGCCTTTGATGGTTGGGCAGTCCCCGGTGAGCATCCTGAAGTATCTTGGCTGAATGAACCATCCTCTCACTTGTCCACAGGTAGTTTTCCCATGGCGGGTCCTGAGGCTGGGGTTTTGAGGCCTGGGAATGCAGCATAACATATTGACTTAACATTCTCTCTAGCCAAGTGCCTGTGAAGGCCAACTGTCACTAGACCAAGGTGCTTGGTGACCAGAGCCTTCAGAGTTCTGTTTAGATCTGTTGCCAAGCAAATGAGGTCATACACTTGGGTCCATAGCTGGGCTGCCACCTCTAATGCCCAATTTATTTTTATTGTGGAATAAATCTGTTCTCCTTAGAAATAGGTGAAAAACTGGAAAACTGAGTGTGGTTTTACACTTTTCTGAACTTTGAAAATTTAAATGCAGCAAACATGTAGATGCTTCAGATGTGGCAGGTATGGTGCCAAGCACACAATTCCATCCAAAGGGCCCCTTGTCTCTGAAGATGAGGTGTTCACTGTCTTCACATAGAGATATTTCACATTTTCAGGTGACTTGCTTTCCTGGGCATGTGTTAGTTTCATTTCAATTCCATTAGGGAGCATGGTGATATTCCCAGAATGCCCATGTTTTCCCTTGAAGAATGTGAATGTTTCATGTTAAAACAGCACATGTCCAGGGGAGGAGGATTCCTAGCAAGTCTTGCTCTCACATGCCTATGAATGATTACTTATAAGTCCTTGGATGTTTACCTCAGCCACACACTGTAGTGCTCTGTAGTCTGACAGCCTGTGAGGGGGGACAGCAGGTGGTGAGAGCAAGGGAAGTCTTTGCAAGGCCATGAACATCATTGCCCCATGTGGATGAAGGACACATGCGTGTCACTCCTAGGGAACTTGTCTACAAGCAGCTGCTATCACTTCCTGTCCTTCCATCCCAAACAGACCATGAGCTTTGTGTCCCTCCTGGGTAGTTTGCCTTTCCTGTAGGTGATGTTGCTCATCCTGTTTAGTGGCAATTCCCTTTGCTTGGTATACTTCAAGGAGTGTCTCCGTGCTGGGCTCTTCCTGTGCTGTCACAAACTGCTACTATGGGGCTGAACCAAACAACTGCGACTTGTTCATGCATGTGTCACCTATGTGCTGATGGGGATTTGTTCTGTTTATGGCTTGATTCTTGAAAGCAGGGTACCACAGCCATTTTTATTCATGTTCTTGTGTGTATATATGTTTTATTTCAAAGAATAGTGCTTGAATGTGAAATTACTGGATCATATTTCTGTAGTATGGCTACCTTAGAAATTCTTAAAGTATCTTTGGAAGCAATTGATTCAAGCAGAGTTAAGTGGTTGGTTTTTGTTTTGTTTTGTTTTATTATGCTATAATATATCATGCTATGTTACGTTCCACTATGTTATGTGTTGGTTATGATTTTGAAACTCCTTCAGCATACTTTCAGTCCTTTCTGATTTGACTTTGAATAATCAACCTGAGAAAGTATAAGAATATAACATAATCTGACTAATTTTGCTTTGGAGAAATTTTAAAAAGGAAAACTCAATCAGGGATGTTGGTGCACACCTATCATTCCAGTACTTAGAAGGTTGAGGCAGGGAGATTGTAGTGAGTTTGAGGTCATCCTGGGCTACAAGATAAGATGAAGACCAGCCTGAACTGCATAGCAAAACCCTTCCTAAAAACAAAATGAAAGAAAGAAAGAAAGAAAGAAAGATGAAATAATATAAAAATGAAAAGTCAAAGTCACCTGTCAATTGAGAAATCAAATCTTTGTGAGGTTTTCCTGAATATGTGTTTTAGTCAACACAACTAGCATAAGATTTACCATCATGTATGCATTGATGTTCTGCCTGGTGTTTCCACTGTTTTAATTTTTTAAAGTTTTTACTGAAATGAGTGCAGATATGCTACTGAATTTACCCTCTTAGGATATGAGTAGCTCAGTATGAAGAGAATTTGATCATTCTTATTTTTTCTGTCCTAAATTTATATTTGAACAAGAATTTGATCGAGGGATTGCTATCTTTTTTGAAATAATGATAAGAATCTTATAAAGATACTGTTTTTGAGTGTATAAAATGGTAAAAATGATTGTAGATTAGTAGTGGTTAATGTACCTTGCACTGGAATTTCTAAATGATGGATATTTTAATACATTTGTAAAATTATTTACAAATGTTAACACATGGTCTCACTAATTTTCTAAGTTTCCCAGGCTAGGCTTAAATCTTTCCTCATGCTTCCTCACCCTCCCAGAGTGCTGGGATTACACGTGTACATTATCCTGCATTGGCAATTGATAGCAATGTTGTGTATTCATGGAATAAAATGTTCAGCTTCGGTTTTTAGACACTTTGCAGAAAGAGATGATCTACTTAAGCTATCTGCCCCCTTCCTAGCCTGTAGTTTCTTTCACAGAGTGTAAGACTGAAAATCCCATTAACACTGTTTTGGATTCTCTGCTTTTTAACTGTGGTCAGCATGTTCTTCAGAGCATCACTGTAATTGCCTTCTCCACTGGGACTGAGGTTTGCTGTCCTTGAAGCACATTCTCTTTTTATTTAACCCCTCCCAGAATTTAATGATTGTTTGAATTCAGACCCCCAGAAAGGTGTGAAAGTTAAAGCTACTTGGGGCACACTGCCCTCCAGAAGGCCAGGCTAGTGCAAAACATTATTTTCCCTGCAGTCCTACTTTCCACGGGTTTCTTTTGGTTTTTGAATATTGATTTTTGATTCTAATTTTTGCTCTGTTCATCAGTGTGTCTGTCCCTGATGTCTGTGGGTCAGTGACATCAAAGGAAACCACACATCCATTAAGGGTCATATTTCATTTTACTTAGGGATGCAACCATTTTCTTTGGTATCCTCAAACTAACCCTACAGTGTATATTCTTGTAAGTAACTACTTTCAGTTATTTAGTCTTTTAAGCAAAATATTCTCACCATAATGCTTCTACTGAAGGAAACAGGAGCAGTCATGAGCCCATCTCTTATTTCAGGCTCCATACCTTGACCAGCCTGCAGTGTCCCCATTTTCTGAACTGCTCCACAGCTGTTGTGAGTCCACATGCGGCAGTTGAGATCTGCACCTGAGTGGAAACATTCAGTCAAGGAGGGCTCTGTAACAGGATGACCTTCTTGAGCAAAGGTCCCCTGAGGGAGATAGGGCCTCAGGCCTGCACGGAGGAGCTCTGGCAACAGGGCCATTCCAGCCATCTCCTGTCCAGCCTGCAAGCTGTGCTGCTTTGCTAAGAAGCTCACTCATGGATCAGCAGGCCTGAATCTGGCCTTTCTTGCCATGGTTCCTGCTAGGAGTCATGGTGTCCAGCACCTCTGCCTGGTCCATCTCCCCACCTTCAGATCTCAACAGAGACCTGCACAGCTTTGGGCTTCCTCTCCCACGCTGCCATCTATGTAGAAACTTGAGGTGTGAAATCTGTGACTATGAAACTCAACCTGTATACATTTAACCTGGAAATTCAGCATCTAAGGCTTCATTATAAAGAATGAGGCTGACAACACCCATACTGTCTTCTTACTCAGCTTAGCTGTGAATAGTTAGAAACCACTGAATGTGCCACAGCAGAGCTGCTGCGTCAATTATAAAATTACAGCCACTGAAAATGTGGCAAGAAGCCCATGTCTCAGGCCATGTCCCCGGTGTTACTTGAGATGACACAGAGTTTATGGCCTGACCCTCTCTCTACCCAGCAGTGAAGACACAGGGACTCATGCAGCAGGTAAGGACAGGAGCGCGGGGCTCATCGATGGCAGACCATGATCCTGGGGGTATGCCTATTTCTTTTTTGCCCATTTTCTTATACCATTGAATTAATTATAGTGTTCTATTCAATATTACTTCTATTCAGTTTAGTTAACAACAAATAGTGGCTAATTTATTGAATGGGCAAGGGAAAATGGATGATTTAATTACATTATATATAATGAAATACACTACATACTTCGAATATCTATCTGTGTGTGTGTGTGTGTGTGTGTGTGTGTGTGTGTGTATGTATGTGTAAAGTAGTCTTGATATTCAGAAAGGCAACACTCTGTTTATCACTATCTCTAACACATGAGGTCATGCAGAGTGCTTCCACGGTGCAGTGGTGCTACAACCCCATAGAAGCCACCATGCGCATCATGCCTGCTACTGCCAGAGGACAGCAAGAGATTTGGTTCAGTGTTTGTTTTTCCAGGAAGGAAGTCCTGAATCATCCTGCTTCCAGGAAGCTCAGGGAGTGAGCAGCATGCAGAGGAGCCCAGCACTGCCTGCCTTACACCCCTTTCCCCCTCTGTATCCATGCTGCAGCCCTGCCAGGGGGCAGCCACGACTCTGCCTCCTCAGCCCCAGGGTCCTCAGTTCTTGAGTCCTTGCCTCAGCCTCCACCAGGCTTCAGGTGCTGCCATGTGTTCAGCTGGCATAGTGGGTGGGGCACACTCTCAGCCCCACATAAACAAAGATCACAGACCACACTTACCATTCCAGTCTGCAAATTTTGACTGAGGCTTTGGCATTGGAACAATACACACAATTGTCTTTACCTTTTTTTTTTTGTTCTTTTTTTAGTGGTTTCTTTATGTATTTAAACATATATTTAGAATTGCATTTTGCAAAAAAACTTTATTTGTCTTTTCATGCCCCAGTTAACTGAAGTTCTTACAAATTTCTACTGCACTTCAAACCCATATTTTTGAATGCTCAGAATCCAATCTGCAGCTTCGTAGCATGGTGGAAACAAAGCAGAAACTGAATTTGGGGATATTTCTTTGCCTTCTAGCACCTTGAAAAGAAAACCTTGACTCACGTGTTTTTATCTCCCAATATAGGCTTCAGTACCAACTGAATCTACCACTGAAAAAATGAGTTTCCTGTATTTATTTCAAACAGTCTCACTTCCCCTCAACTGGATAAGCACATTTTCTAAGATTTCTTATGCCCAAACTTGAAAAATAAGTTCCAGTAGAAAAGAGGCTGCTAACCATCCTGAAATCATGATGGGATTTTAGGTAAACATATAGTCCAGCCCACACCCTGGCAGCCATGAGCTGAGAGAGTGGCAGATGGCTTGTGCAGATAGAAACACCTAGAAATAGTCAACCAGCAGCTGCAACAAGCAGGGAGCGCAGCTGCTGAGCCTTCACTGCTGGGTGATGGAATGGTGTGTTTGGTTTTGCCCTGGGTTTACTGATGTGGCTTGGTAAATCCAGGTTGTTGCAGGGATTATCCTTCCAAAGGAAAATCATGTACATGTATCATTTATTTGCCATTTTCTTTTGCATTTATGGAACCTGCATGCATGAGATTTTATGCCTCTGCCATTGCAGACCCATTCATGGGCATTATCCCCATGTATTGTTAAGGGCTAGTTTATTTACACAACATGCAGAGCACTTTTCTCAGCCTTGTTTCTCCAGACCTGTGCATTTTGAATCATTTCTTCAAAGGAAGCTAAACAATTTAGTTTGAGAAAACTTCAACTGTGTTACTGTGCTTCTGTGTGACTTCCTTGCTGCCAGACCAGAAAAAGGCAGTGAGTTGGACCTGCTGGATGGTTATCCCCAGAGGAACATGCTTTGCACAGCTGTGCCAGGAAGGGCTGCTCATTAGTTGACTGGCCACCCTGACATCCAAATGTCCTTTCCCCAAGCTATTCTTGGATTTGGGAAGCATTGGATTGCAGTAGAGACTCCTTGTGCACTGGCTGGCTCTTGGAAAGCCTTGTGCTGCCATGAGGTTGTTGGTTCCTAGACCTTCACCTCTGTGGCCCTGGGCCAGTTAGTCCCAGCAACCATGCACAGCATCCTCCAGGTAGTTCTCCTGTGCACCCTCTATGTGGAGGCTAGGGAGGATCCCAGTTCCTTTCTGTTTCAAACAGTACTGAGAATCAAACTCTTGAATAGAAATCTTGAAAAGTTGTGCAAGTTTCTCTCTGGGAGAAATCCCTGTTCTTAGCCATGCATGCTCCAGGGACACCAGTGTATACCTCTGATGGGAACTGCGTGTCAAGGTTCTGCTCTGCACCCCATAATTTCATGTGTGCTGTTGAGCATCTGCCTTAGAACCTGCCATCGAATGGGGACACAGCACATCTCAGGGATCTGTCCCATGTGTGCTTCAGCTTTGGGAGGCTCAACATTTTCTGTACTTTTTGGCCATTGGTGGTGATTGCCTTTGAGTTACAAGAATTTGTCACTTCTCTCACAAAGTGGACTCTTGAGACATCTTTCACACCTGTAATAACAATCATCTATCTGACTATTGGTTGTACGGAAAAGTTTCCTGCTGTGGTCTCTACATTTGTCTTGTTTCTGTTTTTCAAATGCGATGTATCTGAACTTTCAATCTCCATTCTGACACTGAAATCATGGGAAAGCTTTTCCAACATGAAAAGATAAGTATGTACACAATGGTCTCTACATTTTCCCTGTAGTCTTTGTCTATCTGGTATTTTCTCTTCTATGAAAGAGCAATAGCAGCCAGTCTCCTCCAGTAATATTTGGCCAAATAGAATCTGATGCACTGACATGAAAGATTCAGAGTAGCTAATCCCATCCAGAGAAAAGTTAGAAGCACATGGGAACTAGCAGGATAGTACAGGGCTATCGATGGGTCCAAAACAGCAGCAAGCTGAAACTCCACAGATGTGAATATTGTACAAATTGGCAATGCGCTTATGATAGGGCTACTGAGTTGAACATGTTGAAGCTAATAAAATCTTAACTGTTAATTTAAATTAACTTAGAATGTAATGCTTAGAAGAATTACATGAGAGTAGAAATGCAAACTGAAAGAAATACAAGGGGTACAAGGGGAGGGAAGGGAAAGGCAATACTTTGCAGGACTTGGCCATATGCAGAGCTCAGGATGTCTACAAGGTGCCAGCAACAGCCCCAGCTCTGAAATTCATGAAGACCTGGTACTGAACTGGGCATAGCTTTCACATTGATCCCAGAGTTGGTGAGGTCACTGGAGGTGGAGCTCACACAAGCTCAACAAGTAGGACTTGAGCTCAGTCAGGTACCATCCCTGCCTCAGAGAAGGGAAAAAAATCACCAACTGTCCTTGATCCGTGCAGGCCGCAAAGCCTCCCAAGGCCTCTCAAAGACAATTCTGTGCACAAATCCACCTCAGCAAAGCTTCCTGTTCTGCCTCGCCCCACTCACTTGTGCATGCCTCATTGTTGCAGAACGCCCCAAGTTTGAGAGTCTTTCTCCATGTAAAGTTACACATGCCTTCCCCAGAGAATAATAGAACAAGGCCAAACCTTGCTCACTGTAGTTCTCATCTTCAGTGAGTTCAGGTTTTTCCAAAAGACTCAAGTTAGTTTTGATTGGGTTTCCGAACTTGGTAAGCAGCACCTTCCAGGAATCAGTAAAGGAAGCACTGGTCCTAGGGAGGACAATTGTAAGCAGCAGTACAGGTCCAGCCTCCCTCCCAAAAGGCCCTCCCAAGGCATCCTGTGGAATTTGACACCAGCCTCTTGCTCCAGCTACAGAGAGCCCAGCCCCAGCCATCACTGTGCCCTGAATGGGGCAATGCTGACCCAGGCAGCCCTCACATGCTAATGGAAGTCCCTGGACAGAGCTGTGACCACCTGGCCTCCATTCTTCAGGAAGCCTGAAATGCATCTCCTTTTCCCAACCTCATGGCATGTTGCCTCTGTGAGAAACAGAGTGGTGTTTTCGGTGCTGCTCTACTCATGGGTACTCTACAGGGTGCTGCTCTCTATCTGAGAAGTGCAGATGGAGTGTGCCCTGCCTGCCTTTTGTTCACCTTCAGTTCATATAGTGATGCATCACTTCATTCTGTGAGCCTGCCCATGACATCCCTCCTCTATTGTGTGTCCCCATGTACAGAGGCCAGGAATGTAATCTATAATATTGGTAGTATTTGGTCCAAATTGATTGTGTGCCTGGACAAAATGAAAGCACAGGAGAGCAGTGGTTTCATCTGCTCTTGGCATTACATCATGGTCAGTGCCTGGTACACTCATGATTTAAAGCCCCCTCCAGCTCCTTCCATGATGTCTGTGTGGACCTGAGTCCTCTGGTATCCCCCAGAGATTACTGCTCTTTATACCATAGAAGCCCATGGAATGACTCTCTGGTGTCCTTCACAGTGAAGGGAACAGCTTCACTGAAGCAAGGGCTCCTTGGTAGGAGGCAAAGCTTCCGCATAGGAAAGAAAAAACAGCAGGGTAGCCAGTGTGCAAATTTCTGAGGAAAAGCCCTGCGTTTAGACCCAACTGCTCCTTCTGACTTCCTATGTAAACCTAGGTAAAACATCATGCACTCCAGAGGTCATACTGTCATCTGCTTCCTAGGGACATCATCAGACTTGTGAGATGACTTTTGTGAAAATTGGCAGCTGGTATCCCAGGTACATAATGTATAGAAATAGAGGAGAAATCTGGGAAGGGTTAGGATGGAGGTGAATACAGTGTACACTGGGCTGGTTCCTCCTGCCTGGTCATGGAAATGACACTCACCTCTGGACATGTTTCCCTGGTAGCATCCTGAGAAGACAGAAGTTCATCAGTTGGGCCGTCCTTATGTTCCCTAAGCAGTGCAGTTGCTTCTATGTATTGGTATTTTAGCCTCAAGTGCAGAAAGTTATTGGCATCTCATAGAATGACCCCTGGGTACAGCCTGGGGAGAGACAGCAATCAACCATGTTCTAAAGGTGGTCAGCCAGACTATAGCAGTAGATTTGGAGTTGGTTTTTAAAAAGGCCTAGTGAAATCAGTTGAGGTTTGAGTCTCTGTAATCCCCATCCTCTACCAGACTAGGGCAAGAGGGTCACATATTTGAACCCAGACTAAACAATTCAGCTGCACAGTGAGACTTGGTGTCAAATTTAAATTTCAAAAACTAAAAAGGGCTGGGGATGTCGCTCTGTGGGAAGGCCCTCAGTTCAACCCTCTTATATAAATACAAAACTTATTGCCTTGTGAAGAAGCTCAATCAAGAGGATTCTACAACTTCCTTGGGGCAATATGGAACAAAATTCCCCTAGGAACCTTAAGCCTTGATTGTCCAAAATGGTCTGAGATTCAGTAACTTGTAAGAGAAAGTGAGTCAAGTTGTAGGCAATGTTCATCCATTTTCAAGAAGCAGAGGTGAGGCCATGTCATGATGTTGTGCTGTCTGCTGTGATGTCATGGGGATGCACTGTCCCCATGGGAACACCACAGCTTGTAGAGCTGCATTTGCCAGAGGTCACCATGAAACTCTGTGCCTGGACACTGTATATGCAGACCCATGAACAGTAACTGGTCCTACCCAAGCTTCTATGACCATGACTGAAGAATTCCACTGCTAAGAATCTAACACACAAAATGAGATTTACAAACGTGGTTGCTTCCTATGGGATAGAGCCTGACAGGACTCTGTCTCCACATCCTAAATGCAATCCGTGAGGAGTGTTCCCTGAGACACACTCCCCACCCAGGAGTTAAAACACTCAGGCTGACCCTAAAATGAGACTGAAAGAGGGAGGCCACTGTTCCTGGATGGAACAACAGCCACAATGTCCTATATTATTCACTCATATTGCATTGTGTATTTAACCATAATATGTATTTCTTGCCCCAGAAAAGAATACTGGATAATTTACTGAATCTGTGATTGAGTAACCAAGGACATTAGCTTAAGATTCTGCCTTCTCACAAAAAAGCAACATTAAAAAGTCACATCTAGCACCCTCTGGCTGAAGAGAAACTTGATGGCATTGATGTGGAAAATGTAGCAGAGGTAAATTATGAGGACATAAGATGAGTGGTCGCTGGGATGGAGCAGGATGGTGAAAAAAATAAAACAACTTTCTGTACAAAATTGAGGAGGAAAATGTTCTGGTAGTGCACAGTGATGAAATTTGCAAAACATTGAGAATACACAGAATGCTACCAGGCTGATTATTTTAAACATGACTGAAATCTAAACTTTATTTATATTAGTTCCATCACTGCCATACCTCTGGGAAATAAGGGTAGCAATGAGTAAACTGATAAGTAAATCTGTAAGAGAGGGGAAAGGCAGGTGTGGGTCAAGGGTTCCCTGCAGGTAGAACTCAAGAAATGACTCCTGCTTGGGAGCAACCATGAGGTCCAGCTCTTCAGCTGGTGGAGAACTGAATCCAGGTGCTGGTTCTTGCTGTGGGGTCAGAGCTGGTGAGGGAGCTGCAGGTGGAGCTGGCACGAGCTGTGTGGGTTCAAATTCAGCATGCACTGGAATTGCTTCTGCAGTTGCAGGAGGAGAAAACATCACTGATATTCCAGAGACCTCTCATGACCAAACCTTTCCACTGCCTCTCATGCTGAGTGCATGAATATAGCCCCAGTAAAGCCTCCCAGACTGCATCCCCAAAATGACTGCTGAGGGGCTCATGTTCCTGGGTCTGCCATCATCTGGACACATTTCTGAGTTCCCTAGCACATTGTCTCCCCTCAAGGCCACAGCCCACATCCCAGGGCTCCTTACCCTGTGACCTAGGCTCCAGGGTCTTAGGAGGCTCCAGATGGTCCATGAGAAGCTTGGCCTCTGGAACCACTTTGGAGTTCAGCTCCAGTGAGGAGTCAAGGACAGGAGATGTGGACCTGAGGCAGACAGGGAGGCAGCAGAGTGAGAGGTCTTGCCTCTCTTCACACACTACCTACAAAGGTTACCTTAGGGAGGGCACATGGACCTCTAGCCCAGCAAGTGCAGTATCCGCTCCCACTGTCTCCCAACTACAGTGTGGCACTTTGGGCCTTGGGAGCCCTGAGAGGCTGACAGAATGCTCCATAGGAGGCAGTCCTTGCTTAGTGGTATGACACCACTCCCTTCCTCAGGGAAGCCTGACACAGTGTCTCCCTGTCTTTCCCCACTGCATGTGAGCTCAGCAAAGGCAAAGACTAATATCTGCCGTGTTTTTGCACTCAAGGGCTCAGGGCTGGTGCTCCATGAATATCTGAGAAGTGAGGGGTCATCAGTTTCTGTACTGCTTGTCTGCAGTGTCTAGGTCAGGCAAACATCTCTTGCCTAGTTCTCTTTGCCTCTGTACAACTTCTCCTGCTGGTATGTACCCACATCTAGGGAGCCCTGGAACCCAGAAAAACTGCTTTGAGGTGAACAATGTCTGTTCTACTGCCAGTGCTGAATTTATGACCTCCAAAGAACATCAAAACTCAAAAGGGCAGTGTTTGTACCTGTTCTGCTTACCGGACCATGGACAATACCCAGAAAAGTGTGATCACACAGGGTGTATTCATGCGTATTTGTGGCTTGATGACATCGGCCTACTTTCCAATGATACCTGTGGGCCATGGACACTTTGCCATCCCCAAGAATTCCTGTCCTGAGCACACCCCGATCTCCAATCTACTTTCCAATGAATAGAACAGCTTTCCACAAGTGTGGGTCAGTGGGGAAGGGGTGGAAGGTCATCCCTGGGAATCAGCATATCCTCTGGTCTTCATAGGGCTAAGACCACAGCTGTCCCCTTGCCATGGAGCCCCCATTTCCTCCTCAGTTACCCTGCACTCTGCATCCACTCAGCACCCCTCTTTCAGTGTTGTAAACTGAGGCTCAGCTTCTTGCTCATGGCCATGACTTGAATGCACAGGTGGCCAAGTTCCAAAGGGCTTCTCAGGTAAAAATTTACCTTCCCAGTATCTGAACTTTTCCTGGACTCAGTGTCTCTGAGTGGCTGGTGGTTGAGCCTAGGGATAACTGTCCTGGGCTCCCTCTTATCTCTGCGAGCCTCTGGCCTGTGGCTGGTGAGTCCTGGCCTGAGCTGCCCATGATGGTTGGGTGTTTCCAGGTGAGCTATCTGAAGCATCTGGGACAAGTGAACCATCCTCTCACACATTCATAAGTCATGTCCTAATTTTCCTTATGGCTCCTTACAATTGCTTCCTTCTATCTGAAGCAATGCACCTGCTTTTTGTCTCTGGGAATCACTTTGTATTTTCTAGAGGAGACAGGTGTATGACCACCCACTATACAGAGTGTTTTTGTTTTTGTTTGGGGGGGGAGCTAATAGAGTTTTTTCAATCCTCATAACCATGTGAGGTTTCCCATGTGCTGCTCCCTGTCAGTGGCCGAGCCATCACATCCCACTGTGTGAATGAACCACAAATCCTCATGCGTCCATTAGCTGAGGCCCTGTGTATTGTTTCCAGTTTTAGTCTTAAAAGTAAGTTTGCTGCAGTCATTCTTGTGTTTTTATAGCTGTAGCACTCATTTCCCTGGGGAAGATACTTAGTGTGAAGTTGAATATTTCGTGCCTTGAATGTTTAACTGTCTTTCAGAGTAGTTCTTTGAAACAGAATTAAAATTTCTGGCTCATCCTGTGTGTATTTTTAAACCCTGCTCTTATGTTTTTCAGTCTTTTTGGGTTGATTTTATAAAATTTACCTAAGGAAAGGTTATTTCTGTTACACAAAATTCACCATTTTTTGACTTTGGTTACAATTTTAAAGGTGGAAATAACCTCAAAATACTGTATATATGCATTTATGTAAATCACATATAATTTTAATATCACAAAATTTCTGCTATGTGATGATTAATATTCATGGTCACCTTGATGGGCTTGAGAGCTGTCCAAGGGATTAGTAAAGTGTACTTCTGGGCTCATCTGTACAGGTCATGGAGGAATGATTCTAGGTACTCCATCTGGTCTGTGGCCCCTTCCTCCCTGGCACTGTGCCTCCACTCTGCTTCCTGGCCACAATGAACTGTTCATCTTTGCTCCATCACACCCTCCTGCTGTGGTGTCCCTGCCTTGGAACCAGGCAGGACTGACTCCCCTGAAACCATAAGCCAGACTAAACTTCTCCTCTTCTCAGCTGTGGGTCTTGGATTCTGTGTCCTATTAATGGGAAAGCTTGACCAAGACAATTGTTTTTCTGTTTACATATGTGCTTCAAACTACACAGCTTTTATAGAATTTACCATAACTTCACCCTTAATTTCTGCTCAGATGTTGGAATTGTTTTCACTTTTTTTACCCTTTTAAATGAGATGTTCACAAATATGCTGTTAAATGTATCTTTCCTGATTTAGAGATTTTGTGACTAATGGAACTGTATTATTCTAAAATGTAAATATTTACTTATTTTTATAATTCCATTTATATAAATACCCAGAACAGGCAAATCCTTAGAAAGCATGGTAGTGGTCTGTGGCTGGGTGGGGGCAATGGACAATGACAGTTTAATGAACCTAGGTTACCACTGGGGATGGTGGAAAAGTTCTTTAACAGGCATGGTGAGGGTCTCACAGCCCTGAGTGCATGAAATGCCACTGAGCTGTGTGCTTCAGGACAGATGCTGAATTTTAGATTCACTTTTACCTTAATAAAGCTAGAATCACAGATGAGGAGTCTCCCTACCCCTGACTACAGACCTGTAGAGTGGGAGCCCACTGAGGACAGAACTGGTCATGGAAACATTTCCCAAATGCTTCTTCTTCTCCCTCCTCTGCCCAGAATGAAGGGATCAGAGATGTGTTACTGAGTGTAGGTGAAAAAACAAGTGTGCAAGGTCAGGACACTGGAGGCTTCAACTGAAATTTTGTCCTTTGAGTGATATGTGGGATGTGTGTTATGATCAGGACCCGGGAGCACACTACTCATCAAAAAGTGAACAGAGAGTCACAGAAATGTCTCTGAATCCACTCATCTCTTCTGTCCTCTTTATCATATCCTATCTATTGTCTAAAATATGTTAAAACCAGGCAGGACTGACTCCACTGAAACCATAAGCTAGATTAAACATCTCCTCTTCCAAGTTGTGGGTCTTGGATTCTGTGTTCTACTAATGGGAAACCTTGACCAAGACAATTGTTTTTATGTTTACATAGGTGCTTCAACCTACACAGCTTTTGGAGAATTTACCATAATTTCACACTTACTTTCAGGTCAGATGTGGGAATTCTTTTCAATTTTTTTATGCATTTAAATACTGAGCTGTGTACAAACATACTGTTAAGTGTCTTCTTCATGATTTAGAACTCTTGTGAGTAATAAAATTAAATTTTTGTCAAATGTAAATATTTACTTATTTTTATGCTTCCATTTGTATAAATATCCAGAACAGGCAAATCCTTAGGAAGCACAATAGTGGTTCATGGCTGAGTGTGCAGAATGGATAATGACAATTTAATGAACCTAGGTTACCACCTGGGATGGTGAAGGTGTTCTTTACCAGGCATGGTGAGGGTCTCACAGCTCTGAGTGCATGAATTGTCTCTCAGCTGTTTGCTCCAGGACAGATGCTGAATTTTAGATTGAATTTTGTCTTAATAAAGAAAGAAGAGCAGATAAGGAGTGGCCCTAACCCCACTACAGACCTGTAGAGTGGGAGCCCCCTGAGGACATCAGTGGTCATGGAGATCTTTCACAAATGCTTCTTTTCCTCCCTCTGCTTAGAATGAAGCCATCAGAGACATGTTACTGAGTGTAGGTGAAGAATCTGATGTGCACAGTCAGGAGATGGGAAGTTTTAACTGTAAGTTCTGACTTTTGAGTGAAAAATGGGGTGTGTGTTATGATCAGGACCCGGGAGAGTATTACTTCTCAAAATGTGAACAGGGTGTAAAAAGATTGTCCCTGAATTCACTCATCTCTTCTGTCCAATTTATCATCTCTTGTCTACTATTGAAAATATGTTAAAATATGCACAACACAAAATCCCCTAATTTTGTCAGTGAGTTATGAACATTTACCGTGTGCAATTATCAGCACCGTCCTGCTCCAAAACTCTGTTTCTGAGCAGAAACTGTGAATCCTCCCAACACTAGCATCATTTTGCTACCTTCAACTCCTGGAAATACCATTATACTGTCTGTCTCCATGAAATGGACTCTCTGGGCCATCACATATTTGGAATCATATAACGTTTCTTTTTCTCTCTGTTTTATTTCCCTTAACATAATATTGCAGGATATATACATAGCACCTTTTATTCATTCACCATTTGGGTTTTTTTCCCCATGATTTGGCTCTTAGGAATAATCCTATTGTGAACATGGGAATGCATATATCTGCTTGAGCTCCTGATTTCCATTAAGCTGTATAAACAGCTTAGAATTGTTGAATCATAGAACGATTCTATAGAATTTGGAGAGGACGGCTATGTTGTTCTCTACAGCAGTCAGTCCATTTTACAACCCCATCAACAGGACATGTGGTTTGGGTTTCTCACTGAGATCCTCTGGGCCAGGGAGCAGTCACAGAATCTAATCAAGCTGCTTTCCCTGATCCTTGGTCTGGGGATCCTCTGACTACACTCCACCTGATGGGTTTGTGTGGCACATGAGGCAGTAGGAAAAAAGAGAGACTGGATCCAAGCCACAACCAATTTAGGGTCAGTTCTGCAGTGATGTGAACACTTTAAAGACTGTCCCCTTCTACACCATGGAAACCAGTAGCCTAGTGACCCACACCTTTTAGCACCCCACTCCCCAATGAAGCCCAGATGCCCCACAAAGCTGACCCTTTGCAGGGTGAATGTCTGGATTCTCCTCTTTCTGTGTTTTAGGGGAAAGAGCTAGATGAATCAGCTGTTGCCCCTACAAGTTCAGCAGAACTGTGATTGGCTGTGTCCCAGACTTAGTTGCTGACTCTCACAGTTTCCAGTGAAATAATGTTCAGGCTGGGATCTGCCTTGCGTGAGCTGAGGCATCAGACCCTGTTTGAATGCCCTGTCCATGCCTGGGATCCCAGTGAGTGCCAAAGGCCAGACAGGAGACCTGGTCATGGAATCCTAACCCTTCAGTTCTCCTGGATCAGTTAGGAGAAATATTTTAGAGAACAAGGGCCCATACTGCAAGCCAAAACCCACTTATTTATTGCACTGCCTACACTGCAACTAGATCTGAATACTGAACTGAAGTTTTAGTTTAGAAAAAACTGCTCATCCATTGACATATTTTGCTTGAGAGAAAAACACAATCACAAAGCTTTCAATGATACAACCTTTTATTGAAAAGTTAAGGTTTGCATTTGGTATGCTTTCCCACAATTAATGTTATCTTGGCTGTTGCATGCACACTGATAGTTTGTCAAAGGTTGGCTCATGCTGCATTCGTTTCAGAGCAACACATGCAATACTCAAGTCATCTGTTGTTCTGTTTCATGTAACAGATTTAATATAATTCAAAGCTGAAAACAGTGGCCCCAGAGCATAAGATGATCCACAGTAACAAATGCAATCCCCACTGTTTTCATTGACTTAATGGTTTTTCGTCTTTTTTGAGACAGAGTCTCACTATACAGTGCAAGATGGCAATCAACCTGTGAGGAGAATAGACCAGCCAGGAGAAGGAACAAATGAAGGTGAGAAACACAGAGCCATGAGATGAAAGACATCTACAACTACATGAAGCAGGTCATAATGTAATGGCTTTGTGAATGAGTCAGTGTGTAAATCTCGCAAACATAAAGATAATGAAAAAGTCAGACCCTCAAAAAACACAAACTGTAAGAGTACATATATGGATATAAATGAACATGCCTATGTATAACTGATAAAAACAGGACAGACTAATCTCTAGATAGGATTTATCTTGGGGGAGGAGAGGAGAATCAGCCAGAAAAGAGCATAAAATTGAATGTTCATTTCATTTATGAAAACTCATTGAATTCAACATTTTCCTTTATTATTCCTTGTTACCAAAGCTTCACTTTCCTTGCTGCCTTCCTACAAAACTTGTCAAAGTTGACTCGCTGCTCCGCCGCCACCTCCTGGCCATTTTGTGAAGTACAATGCTGGACTAGAGAGGGCTCTTGGTGCAGTTGGGCTGAGCAACAGGGATGCTGGTTAATACTTTTTGCAGAAGACAAAGACAGCCAACCAACCAAGCCCTGTCACTGCAAACATCACTTTAGGGACCTTGTGCAAACAGCATCTCTCTGACCCAAACCCGCCTGTGCACACAAATGGAATGGGACAAAGTCATCAACCTAATCACCTTCCTCTGGTTGCATTCTCTCCTATATACCCTAGATCTCACCTACGACTGTAGTTTAGACTCATCAATATGATAAGATGTCTTTCTCACACGCTATATCATATAAAACCCTACATCCTTGATAAAAGAAATGTATTTGATATACCGTGTGGTTAGCAATAATTAATTTCAATGCCATATAAAAACATTGTGTACATTTACTTAGATTTTAAACTTTAGGAAAAATTTAGATTTTTTAACAGACATCTGTAGAAATCTAATAAATTTAGGATAGAGCATGAACGGCTATATATATATATATATATATATATATAGTTATTGTTATTAAACAATACAATTATATATTATTTATGCAATAACAAAATGCTTATTTAATAATTTCCTGTAGATGTAGATCAAACTTAAAGTACCATGAACAACTTTAAAGAGATGTTGAAATATTTTACTGCTGTTTAACCTTTAGATGTACACTGTGTGACAGAGAGCAATTGTTATTTTTGCATGTTCTAAACAGATGCAGTCTTAACTCTGTACCTGCGATTCTCCTGATCTCAACAAAAATTGTCCTGGATGGGGACAGAACAACCAGCCATGGAAGCAGTAGGCAGCTACACCCAGGGCTTTTCTTGACTTAGTTCATTCAGGAAGTTGACACAGTCTTCTGTGCCACCATTTTGGGCCCTGTTTGTGTTGTCAAGAAGTTTCTCATAATATAGGAACCTTCCTGAAAGAGGCAGGTGCCACTGTGACGGGTTCAGCACTGGAGAACAGAGAACTCCACATGCACCTAGGAAAATTAGGGATGTACAGCTGCAGGCCAGGGTCAGGTCAGGGAGCTGACAACACTAAGAGTGAGCAGCAGATGGAAGGGAGCTGTTTCCTGTTAGCCTAATGGGATGCTTGCAGAGGGCAAGCCAGGCTGAACAGGCATGAGCTGTGTGATGGTGGAGGATGAGGAGCAAATCGGATGTTAAGGGTGATCAGACATCGGGGATGGAGGCTTATGGCCAACTGCCTTAGCAGGACACTGGCTAAAACTGGTTAATGCAGATATGAACACAGAAGCCAAAAATGAACTGAGAGTGAGAAATATGAAATAAATATAGGTGAAAAATTAAAACAGCACTGAGATTCCACCTCACCCTGAAAAGAAAGTTTATGTCAAGAAATCAACCAATAAGAAATGCTAGAGGTGTTGTGGGCAAAAAGGAAACTTCTCCACTGCTGGTGAGGGCATAAACTGGTGCATCCACTGTGGAAATCAGTGTGGAGATTCCTCAAAAAACTAGGATTGCTGGACCCATTTGACACAGATATGGATAACAGATTACCTTAAACTAGATTAACTTTTGGTCACCCCAGGGACTTTGTGCTATACTAGGGCATATGAGTGTTTGCTCTAGAGGAAGTTTTACAAATACATTGTGTTTAAGGTAAAGGAGGCAGAACCCAGAGACTCAGTGCAATGCTGCTGGGACAGCACGATGTGATTTCAGAAGATATGTCCAGAGGACTGGTAAATGTGAAGGCCAGGTACAGCCAGAGTTGGTTCCTGGGAAATCCCAGCTTCAGCATATTGATGTATCCAAAGTTACATTTTCTTTTTTCCTTCCAAGAAACTCACTGAGAAAAAATCCATTGTCTTCAAGATAAAATAAAGCCTTATACTAGGCCTTCTTTTGTCTTTCACCTAGAAAATGGGCCATTGCCTGTTGCCTGTAACTTGAGCCCCTGCCTTCTATAGATTCACAAATTCCACAGATTTCCATCCCCCATAACACAGAAGCTGCCCAGCCCTAGACCATAATGGGCCTCATTCTCTGAGCACCTGCACTCTGTTCTGACTTTGAATCTGCTTACTAAATTTACTGAGGCTCTCCTAGGGATACATAGCAATTCTCTTCCATGACAAGACTGGAACCTCTGCACCAGGCACAGGATGAGTGGAGGTTCCCATCTCCTCTTTGTGGAGACTTCTCAGACACTGTCAGGTGACCAGAGGATCCTGACTAGGGTTTGGGCAAGGAGATAATAGTTGTGAGATACGAAGGGAAGTGACACATGTCACTACCCACTAGAAGCCTTAAGAGTCAGGGCTGTGAAAGACAATAAAACAAAATCAGGAAAGCTAAGACTTTCTGAGGTAAGTCAGGGAATGGTGATAGGACAGTATGCAAACCCGCTGAAGGTGAAACTGAAGGATGTTCCTTAGACTTAGAGAACAAATGAATATCCTCACTCCTCCAACACCTCTCATGCAGGAACATCCTTGTTAACTAACAGTCAGATGCACATGTGACTCAGGAGTCTGTGTAATCATGGAGCTGTCTCTGAAAATAACTCTGGGAATCCTCTACAACAAACTTCACTGCATTTGTTTTATGGGGCTGCCTTGAGGGGGTGACCTGAATTGCAACACTGTTTGCCATGTACTATTTCTTTAGACATCTAGTTTTTTGTAGTTGACATTGAATAATTAGCAAAAATTCTTTTTCCTCTGCTGTAAGAAGTGCAGTGTCCCACTGAGGGGAAAGAAGTGCAGGTGATGTGAGTTGGACACCAGTGTTGGGCTCTGAGTGATGCACACATGAGAAACACTTCTTGTTTGTGTGTGTGAGGCTTTGGATTGTAATTGTCCCTCAGTGATCCTTGTGGTACAGGCTTGGTCATCAGCCTGTGGCACCACTGGGAGGCCAGCATGCAAGAATGTAAACATAACAACATATACAGAGGCTGGACAAGAAAGACACAACTCTCCCTGCCTGCTGGCTGCTGCTAATGTACTGAGGTCTGCCTCCCTGCTGTCTTTGGGGACCTCACAAGCAATTTACCCCTTAGCCTCTTCCTCTCTGATAGATGTAAAGGCAAGGTAGAAAAGTTCCCACCAGCAAGGAGGAGGTTCTGAGTAGCATACCCATGAGGAAGCCTTTATCTAGAAGTTGTTAATGGGTTTAGAAAAGAGCTACCCTATGGAATACCACCTACTTTTCAGGGTTCAATCTATGTATTGTTGTGGGGAACCACTCAGACTGCTTCACAGTTCAGGGACATCTAAAGACAACTGAGGACATGACCCTGCTTGTCTGTACAGGCACACAGTGGGGTACAGTAATGTAACCATGACTTAGCACAAGTGAACTCATATGAACAGGTTACAGCACTACACAAGAATGTAAATATGAGAAAACAACCTGTGGAAGAATTATACATCAAGAACAGTGGTTTTCTGCTCAGTTCCACTCTGCCTACCACTGTTGCTGATGTCTTCAACATGTACATTCTCTAATTTTGTGACCTCACCCAACAAAATCTTTGTTGAGTCCAACAAGTGTTCACACAGTGCCCATGCACAGCCCATGTACCCTTCAGCCAATGTCCTGCATGATCATGCTCTTGACAGGTCCCAAAGAACTGCAGGACAGTCAGCAGATGTTTTTGGAAGGTCCCTGGAAGGTCACAACTCAGCAGGCTCCATTTTGGACTCCCTGATTCCATTTTGGGGCTGCTGTCCTTAATGCCTGGTAGAAACTTAATTCCTATTTCACTGATTCCTGTTACAGTGATGTAAACCTAAATTAATTACCCTGGAACCACATCTACAATAAATTGTTAACAGGAAAAGGGAGGCTAAAAAATGTACCAAAGATAGTTACCTCTCTACATTGAAAAAGAGCAAATATTTCTAATTTTTTCTTGTTTGTTGTACTTTTTGAAATATGTAAATATTACCATAATTACCAAAACAATGATTGAGACACAAACAGAAAAAGAAAAATTAGAGGATTCAGTGACGAAACTTCAAAGCTCCCCAGCATGGTGACCTGATTTGGGCTTCTGCTGACTCCTACTGCAGGACCACCCATTGTGCTCTTGTTTTTCTTAGGGAAACAAGAGCCTTGTTCTTCAACCTTGATGGCCAGAGATGCAAGGCTGAAGAAGATGATGAAAAACAGTTTCCCCTGGCCACCTCTAACTCATGAACACCATGGAAATTCTGTTTCTCTCCTCCATTCTCTATACTGCTGCTAACATAAGTGATCATTTGTAAGTGAGAAAACTAAGTGTTGAAAAGTGACCAGATCTGTTCAAGGTCATTTCTACAATAGGAGAGTCAGCATGCAGACCCTGTTTCTGGTGTCTGGCAGCTACCTCTCTGCCCTATGAAGGCAGGGTATCTTTTTGCTATAGTACATGGCTTGGGGCGAGGGGACCTTCTATCATTTAACTTCTTAGCCTTGGGCCTCTTGATTAATGTTCCACATGAAAGTGTCTCAGCATTGACTATGGCCAATGATGTTTTCCGAGGAATAACTGCACTCCTCTTACCTGCAATCCCCCCCCATCCCAGGTGCATGGAATTAGCAAGGGATTAAGCAACATATGCATTACCATGTAACTGCCCACATGCTTTACAATTTGTTCCATCTGTTTTCCTTTTTACACATTATAATTATTGATGCATACTAGTTGTATAGAGTAAGGGGATTCATTATGATATTTTCATATATACATATACTGTGTATAGGTCAAGTTTGTCAACCCCTTTCCTATCTTCTCCCTCTCTTCTAACTCTCCTCCCAGGCCTGTATAGCCCCTCTTCTACTTTATTTTTTAGTTTTCACATATGAGAGAAAACACGCAATATTTTTCAGTCTGAATTATTTTGTTTAACATGATATCCCCCACTTCCCTGAATTTTTCTGCGTGTGTGTGTCTGCACCGGCATGTGTGCACATGTGCATGCCACGTTTGCTTTGCCCATTCTCTTGCTGACACATACCTAGACTGATTGCTTGCCTTGGTTATTGTGAATAGTGCCTCTCTTGCTCCTATCTTGCTCATTAGCCATTGCTGTATAACAAAGCATTCCCAAACTCAGTGCCTTATTGCAAAATTTTATAATTGGCACTCAATTTTCTGGTTTTACTAGGCTCAGTTGTGTAGTTACAGTGTCCTGTGAAATAACTTCAGTCAGCTTGGGGCTAAAACTGCAGTACATTCCCATGGCCTAAAGTCTAGCAATAAGAAAGGGAGGACTGGAACGTATCTTGAGGGTAGAGCACTTGCCTAGCATGCAGGAGGTCCTGACTTCCATGCCCAGCATGAGATTGTATAACAGCTTACAATTGATTTTTAAGACCATAGGGAGAATGGAACATGGATAGAGGAGGATTACTTGCTATAATAAAGCAAAAGAAATGACAAGCTTAGTGCCTACAGAGAGGAAAACTGATGAGACCTCATTTTACTGCAGATCCTTGGAAGCAGTGAAATTCTATGTGATACAAATCTATAATTTCTGGTTTTCTTTCTGTCAACTAGAGCGCACCATTCTTGTATCAGGCATTGAGTTGAGAAACACTGATTGCCAGGTGTGTGAGTTACTATTCATTGGTTGTTGAGACAAAATACCTGATACCCAACATGCAAGAAAGAAAGGTTTATTTCTTACAGGTCAGAGGTTTCAGTCCATACTCAGTTGGCTCCAAGGCAAAGTGACATGGTTGTGGGGAAGCAGTTAATCGTGGCTGCAAACAGCAAGCACGAACAGCAAAAGAGAGAGACACACCTCCTTCCTCTGTTACACTGTATGCTGGCTCCACTCCTGGCCAGGTTTAACACTCATACCACCAATCTGAGTGCTAGACAATGAACCAATCAGAAATACTGGATTTGGCCACATTAATTATTGCATGATGCTTGGGAGGGGCACTGACATAAACTATGACACCAGTAGAGGCAAAGAGACTGCTCTCATACTCTCAGCATGAAGCTTATGGTCTACTGAGGTAAGGGGATATTTATCAAATCACTATCCAAGTATAGGCTGAAAATTCCTAATCTGAAATCTGAAGTCGGAAATGCTTCAAAATCCAAAACTTTTGAGTACAGATGTAGTGCCAAATTCAGAAATTCCACAAAAAGAAATTTTGTTTCAAACACAAAATGTTATTTAATTAAGGTTATTGATACATTTTAGATGTAAATAATGATCATGTTAATTGTGGGAAATTTGTACCATACATGATATGAATCTTTTTTTTTCTCCATTCCCATACCTTTCCTTCAACTCCCTTCCCCTCCTTATTTATAGAAGGATTGTTTCCTTCTTTACTCATCATTTTTTTCATTTCCCTTCTTCCTTTCTCCCTCCTCCATCCATAATTCCCCTTCTCATTAGAAAATGTTCAAATATCTATTTTATTTTAGTCCTTATCTACATTTTCAGTTTCCCACACCAGAGAAACAACACAATACACACGTTAACCACAAAATTAATACAAATATTGTATAAAATTATCTTCAGGCTCAGAGTATGAAGTATATATGAACTATAAATAAATTTCATGTTTAGACTTGGGTCCCATCCTAAAGACAACTTATTATGTCTATGCAAGTTCTCCAATAAATAAAAAAATATCAGATATTCCAAACACTTCTTGTCCCAAGCATTTTATATAAATGACACTTAATATGCAGATGTTTAATTAATACCCTCAAGGAAGAAGTACAAGGGCTGATGAAAATATACAGCTAGCATTCAAATTCATTAATTTACTACAATAAGATACATACTCATTAATCCTCCTTAAAAAACACATTCTGAAAATAATCTAAATAAAATACACCTCCTTGCTTCAAACACACTTCTCCATTTGTTCTTGCAATTTTTGGAGCAGTTTGGAAGTCCTCTTTTGCAAGTGTCTTTACAAATTGAGATAAAAAATATAGTGAGTACTGCTGCTGAGTGCCATCCAATGGGAAGAACAGTTCATAAATACATTATGGTGTGTCTTCATCCACCTCATTCACCAGATCTGAACCCTTGTGATTTCTGACTCTTCTCCAATATCAAAGTGATCATTGAAAGGTAAATAGTTTGAACTGATTCAAGACATTGAGGCAGCCACAACAGCAAAACTAAAGATCCTTATAAGACGACTTCCAGAATTGATTCAGAAGAAAAGGGCAAGAATGATGGAATAAGTGCATTCAAATGAAGGAGGAACTGGGTGTGGTGGTACATACCTATAAACTCAGCCCTTGGGAGGCTGAGGCAGCAAAATCTGAGTTTGAGACTAGCTTGAGTAACACAGTGAGTTTAAGGCCAGCATGAAATCCAAAGAAAATCCTGTCTCAAAAAACTTACAGCCAATAAGCAAAGAACACCTAGGTGATTGTTTAATCACAGTTTTGTGTTTGTGTGTAGATTACTAATTCATTGAAGATGGAAGACCTTCCCTGTGTGTAGTGGGCAACCAATAGTCCTGCATCGTGGAGGCAGTAAAAAGGGAAAGGAGAAAGTCTGGCTTCTGCCTCTTCAGAAGAGTTTGAGTCCTTGCCATCACCTTAGGTGACATTTCCAGGATCCTAGCACAGATTGTTTGGCTTCCTGCCAGAGACTCTCCCAGGACTCTGCTGTGAGCTCCAGGCCATAGACTTATGTGTTGATCTTTTGCATCTCCAATGAGCTTCTGGCACTTTTGCGTCCTTCTCCACCTGACTCTGCAGATGGCCTTACTAAGCCTCCTTTGTAAATCCTTATCTTTCACACACATAAATTAAATCTGATCCTCTAGTGCACCCTGACACAAAATGCCTCTAGCTACCTGTGCAACCTCCCATGAACAATTTCTTGCCTCACTCATGTGAAAAATCCAAAGCAGAACTGCAGTGGTGCGGTGCTAACAGAGTGGTGGTTTAGTTAACAGAGATGTTGGTGTTGGCCCCATCAGGTTATAATTCTGTCCACAGCTTTGTTATTGGAAAAGGTATTTAATGTTGCTGTGTAAGCTCACACAGCTATGAAAATGAAGATAATTCCTAACTCACACTGTTGTAAGAATTAACACATGTAAAGCATCTCAAAGGGGCCCTGGCCTGACACCTATAAATGTTACATATTAATATGTTATATTAACATGTAAAGATACTTTTTTTTTATCAACACCAGGGATCAAACTCAAGACCGCCTACTTGCAAGGCAGGTGCTTATGCCGCTGAACTAAATCCCCATCTCCCATGTAAAGATACTTTTAAGATATAAAGAAATCAGAGGGTGGATACCAAAAGCACCCATTTCTCTGTAATAAAAGAAGGGCAACAACACAAATAACAATTGTATCTGAGCACTTGCTATATGCTAGGAACCATGGGAAGATCTCTTCATTGGATCTTCACAGCAGTGCCAAGAGATGAGTACTCCCATTCATAACAGTTTGTTTATTTAATGGAAAAAAACCCCACTGGCCTCAAGCGATGATTACACTCCACCTGGCCCAACCTGCGTGTGCCGTGCCCACGGACTGTCCCTCGCCTTGTGCCTCCACATCCCAGTCAGTCCCGCACAGGCCCTGGCCTCGCCTTCGCAGTGGATGCCGGTCTTGTGCACGGAGTCTGCATTTTGCCGCTAGAGAAGCCCTCAGGAGACCTGAATGCTCTTTCTTCAGTGGCCTAGCCTGCGGCGGGGCGGGGGCTGAGGTCTGGGGCAGGTAGGCGGGCAGGAGCCGGCTGTGAGCGGCCGCGCGGCCCGGTGGCCCCGAGGTTAGCGGGCGCAGGTGCCTCGGCGGGGAATCCTGAAGGCGGGGTCGCGGGCCCAGGGCAGCAGGCACGGCTCTGGGGGTGACCCGGCCTCAGCCCGCAAGGCCCCTCTCTCCCTTCCTCCCTCCTCTCATTCAGGGGTCCGCACAGCCAGGCCTGGCGCACAGCCCGGAGTCCCTGGTCCCCGCCAGGCCCTGCTGGGAGCCCAGCCCTGGAGTGGGACCTGCGTGAGGCTGCTCAGGTCTCACATGGCCCCTGCTGTCACTGAGCCTGGCTGTGCTGAGCCAGGGACATTTACCCCCAAAACGACGATTTCATTCCATTCCGAGCTCCTCCCTGCCGAGACTGTGAGAGGATCAAGATATTACAGTAAGATAGCAGTTATTATGCTACCTGCACATGATTTGGCTCAAGTCCCTTCCATTGATAAGGGGTTTCTGCTTCTTTTAATATTGGTGCCACTTGGGTGTTTAGGTTTTGTGAGGAGACTGAATGCAGCATGGGGCTTTGACAACAAAGCAAAGTGTGACCAGTAGGGTTTAAAAATTTAAATGCACAAATAAAAATAATTCACCCACATAATTGAACCTTGCTACAGAATACCCATCTTGCCCATATTCGGCTGTCTCTAACCATTACTACCCAGTTCTGCTCATATCATTTATATATTTGCATAGTGTTGAATATTTATATTATATGCATAGGTAGAGGTTTATTTAGTTATCCTGTTACTGACCATGTACAAAAGTCTAGTTCCCCTTAGAAAAATTGTATTGAGCATATATGATTTTTTCATGGGATAAATTCCAGAATTTGGAAATACTAATTCAGAGTTCTCTGTTCTTTCCCTGACACTTGACATGAACTGGTGCCTAAATAAGTCATGTTTACATCTTTTCAAAATCTAGGTATTTGTCCAATTATCTTGGAAAGTTTGGAGTTCAGCAAGATGTTGAGTCATTTTCTGTGCAGACTGAAAGACAGGCCACACAACTTACTGTTAGATTTTGTTTTCAAGTCATGTACCATGTTTGTCTTTTTATTTTGATTGACTCTATTCTTTTTTGTTTCATTTGGCTTCATTTTCTTTAAAATTAAATAAAAAAAAACATTTTCTTGCTGAGCATGGTGGTTCATGCCTGTAATCCCAGCACTCTGGAGGGTTAGACAGGTGCCTAACCCTCCAGGGAATGCCAAGCTAGCCTGAAATACTTGATGAGTTCAAGGTCAGGCTGCAGTACATAGCAGGACCTTATCTCAGAACAAAATTAACAAACACTTGTTCCTCTTATTTTAATGTAGCACAAATAGA
This sequence comes from Cavia porcellus, assembly GCF_034190915.1. NCBI lineage: Eukaryota > Metazoa > Chordata > Mammalia > Rodentia > Caviidae > Cavia > Cavia porcellus. The sequence goes on from NW_026947517.1 coordinate 26,909,974, forward strand.
TACTAATAAAGGAAATATGAAAACCCTTATAAATAGATTAAAGATTTCATACTATGCAGTTTATATACTATGAAACTATAGTATATTTATATACTATAGTATACTTTATATAACTATATACAGTTTATATTCTATGTTTAGTGATACTGGGGATTTCTGCATGAGCTATATGCTCCTGTACTTTTAAAATTTGTTTTTATCTATTTATTTTTTTTAATTTTTGAGACAGGGTCTAAATAATTCACTGAGTTCCACAGGTTGCGTTTAAACTTGTGGTCCTCCCAGAGTGCTGGGAGGCTATCCTTACTTAGAAATTCACAATAATTATGTATGTTTATGGGATAAAAATGTGCCTTTAATCTATGGCTCCTTTGTAGAAAGAATCAATCTAGTTAATATACCTACCACCTTACTAATCTACAAATTCCTTCACAGTGACTAGGACTGCAAATCCCATTGGTTATCAGTTTAGAAAGCTGTCCTTATTAACAGTGGTCACCATAATGTTTAGTAGAGAATTCAAAATTTCTTCTCCACCGTGAATGAGATTTTGTATTCTTGGGTGCACATCCTCCTTTCACCATCCCTTGTGGAACTGATCATTTTGTAAAATCAGACTGCCAAAGAAAGGTGTGAAGGCTCAAGGTACTTGGGGCACATTGTGCTTCAGAAAGCCCAAGCAGTGGTACTCTGCAGGCCTTCCCCTTGCTCCCAGTTTTTTGGTTTGTTTGTTTGTTTGTTTTTTCCTTAACTGAATTCTAGGAATTGAATGCAGGGCTGTCTTAGTTACTTTATACTTGTTGGTGAGACAAAATACCTGATGCCAAATGTTGGGAAAGGAAAGGTTTATTTCTTACAATTTTTGGAAGTTTCAGTCCATACTCAGTTGGCTGTAAGGCAGGCTGGCATGGCAGGACCAAGGTTCATGGCTGCTACAAACAGCAAGGAGGAAACAGGCAAAAGAGCAAGACAGGCCTTCTTTATGCCATTACATCACATCCTGGCTCTAACCCTAGGTCAGTGTAGCACTCACACCCCAGTCCAAGGGATAAACAATGAACCAGTCACAAATGTGTAATATAAATGCATGAGGCCTGGGGGCCAGAGCCATAAACTATGACAAGGGCCTTGCACTGAACTAGACTAACTTCTGTTTTAAAATTCTTTTTTATTTTGAGCCAGGGTTACCACAAGGAGCTACAGTGCTGAGACACCGTTCTTGGACATAGATTCTTACATGTCTATGTGTGGATGCACCTTGATGTCATGTTGCAAACCACTAGGAGGTGAAGCAGCTCTGAGCAGGATTTAAATTTTACTAATTGGCTTTTTATGTTTAGCTGTCAATCTGTCCAAGGCCCAGGCCCCTTGGCTGGAGATGGGAGCTGATTCATAATAAGTGAGCCTCTATGAATCACAGGTTCTGGCTGAGGCCAGTAGTGGCTTGTGAGGCCAGAGATACCTCCAAAGACATGATAAGGCTACAGCTGTGGACACTCTGGCTCCAACACCAATTAACTAGGTAGAGACTGCAGATGCAAAGATTACTCCTACAGTCTCACTTCTACCATGTCTTCATGAGAAGACAGTGCTACTGAATTGACTTGATTCATTACTTGGAGACATCCTTGAAGTGACTCCCAAGGTCCTGCTCATTGCTTGTACTTTCCTCAGTTTCTCTGCCCTTTGTCCTTGGTCCTAATGTAAGTGGACTGACACAGAGAATCCTTTGTCTTTACCCTCAAAGTGGAGCCCTACAAATCATACAATTTCTCACTTTTTTTTAACCTCCACCATAAACTAGTTTGGGAGATCTGGGGTCTAGTACAGAACCCCATAATGTCAGAGATATTTCACTTTGAAAACCGAGATCCTTATTCTCACACCCATGTATTATTTCATGATCAGATTCCTTGGCTTCTTTTCCTATGCACCCAGGGAGACCAATCTCAGCTTCCCCCCAGGTTTCCCTGCATCCTGTGGCCCACACTGATGCTCCACACCCTTTATGTGGAAGATAGGGATGTTCCCAGATCCTTCCTGCTTCAAACAGCTGTGAATCAAACTCCTGAAAAAGAAATTTTGCTAAGTTGTGCAGCTCTATGTAAGTCATAAACCTCTATAAGTCATAGCACTCTGATGGGAGCTGCAAGATGGGGCTCTGCTCTGCCCCCCATGCACTCCCCAGTGCTGTTCAGCACCTGCCTTAAAATCTGCCATCAGATGGAGACACAGCACATCTCAGGGATGTGTGCCTGCATGACATAGCTTTGGAGGCTCAGCATTTGCTGCCCTTATTGGTCACCAGTGGTGATTCTCTTTTGATTTATAAGAATTTTTCATCTCTCATAGAAAGAACTCATGACACCTCTTTTACACCTATATTACAAACTATCTGTCTGACTATGGCTTGTAAGGAAAGGTTTCTTGTTGTAGTTTCTACATTATACTTGTTTCTGTTTTTCAAATGCAATGAATCAGACCTTTCCAGTTCCCTTCTATCACTGAAGTCATGGGAACACTTTTCCAAAAGGAAAAGATGAGTAGACACACAATGGTCTCTACATTTTCCTGATAGAATTGTCTACCTGGGGTTTTCTCTTCTTTCAAAGGGCAGCAGCAGCCAGGATCTTCCAGTAAAATTTGAGTGAACAGAATCTGATAAATGATTATTAAAGACCCAGAGTACTAAATTGCAGTGAGAAAAAGGTCAGAGGTGGGTGGGGTATAGCAGGAGAGGACAGTGGTATGGGTGGGTCCAAAACTGAGTAGAGAGCTAGAAATCAACAGATGTGGAAATTGTACAAATAGATGATGTACTTATATGCTACTGAATTGAACGTGATCAAACAAATGGTATCTTATCTTTAAAGGTAAATTGTACTAGAATTTAATGTGCAGAAAAATTACAGACTTAGTTGTAGAAATGTAAACTGAAAATAATACAAATTTTACAATGAGAGGGGAAAGGAAAGGCAGGTGCTTTGCAGGAGTCACCCTAAGTGGAGTTCAGGATGCTTGCTGTGGAGCCAGTAAAAGTCTCAGCTCTAGAATTTGCAACAAAGGCTGCCTGGCCATAGTTTTCATTTTGATCCCAAAGCTGGTGAGGTCACTGGAGATGGCTCTAGCATAAACTCTGCATGTGGGACTTGAGCTCAATTAGGTACTACCCTGTGTCAGCAGAAGGAGAAAAATCACCAACTATCCTTGTTCTTTGCAGGCCCTAGAACTTCCCAGTGCCTGTCACAGACAGTTCTATGCACAAATCCACCCCAGGAAAGCTTCCCATTCTTCTTTGACCCACTCAGTTCTGCATGTCTCAGTGTTGCAGGAGGCCCCAAATCTTGGAGTCTTTGTCTGTGTAAAGTGTCCCATGCACTCCCCAGTGGCCCACAGACCCAGGCCAAACCCTTCTGACTGCAGTTCTCATTTTCAGTGAGCTCAGGTTGTTCCAACTCAACTGGGCATCTTATAGATTTGGACATCAACCTCCTGCTGCAGTTGCAGAGCCATGCCCCAGCCTTTTCTTTGCCTTGAATGGGGTAGTGCTGGCCCAGGTGGTCCTCACGTGCTGACAGAAGTCCCTAATAGTGCTGTGACCACCTGTCCTCCCTTCTTCAGGGAAGCCTGACATACACCTCCCTTCCAGCCATTATGCCCTGTTGTCTCTGAGCAAGAGTGGTGTCTGCAGTGTTACTCTACTCATGGTCACTTTACAGGGGTGCTGTACTATATATACCTGCAAAGTGAGTGGACAGAGAGTGTGGGTTCTGCCTGCCTTTCCTCCATCTTCAGTTTATATAATGATGTTTCACCTCATGCTGTGTGCCTTAGAGGAACTCTCCTAACCCTATTATGTGTTCACATGTACAGAGGCCAGGAAATTAGGCACATTCACAGTAATATGGGTATTCCATGGTGTTCTCTCCAGGGTGACTGTGTGGCCTGTACAACATTAAAGCACAAGACAACAGTGTTTATGTTTAATCTGGTCATTACATCTGTCAGAGCCTAGTAAGTTGATAATTAAATGCCTCCACAAGCTTCCTGCATAGTTTCTGTGTGGACCATGATATCTCACAGAAATTCCTGCTCTGGATAATAGGGAATCCCACAGAATGACTCTCCATTGTCCTTCACAATAAACAACTGCTTCTTCACCCAAGTGTTGGATCCTTGGCATCATGCAAATATTTCCCATGGCTAAGAAAAAACAGCAATGCAGGCAGGGTCTCAGCTCAGATGCAAAAGTCAGGGGTTTGGATAAAACTTATTTTTCTGGTTTCTTATGTCAACCTAGACAAGGCATGATGCCTCTCAGGAGCTTCCCAATGTGTTAGTGTTCTCTATGGAAGTCATTCTGGCAATTGCCACCTGGGAACATCATCAGTGATTTGAGACAACATTTGTAAAATCTGTGGACTGGTGTCACATATATATATAGAGCACAGAATTAGAAGTGAAATCCAGGAAAGGTTAGGATGGAGGTGGAACACAGTGCACAAAATGCTGGCTCCTGCTGTGTGGTGGTAAAAATGAGACTCCTCTCCTGGACATGTTTCCCTGGTGGCTTCATGAGGGTGTGGAAATGCATTGACTCAGCCATCCATATTTTCCCTAAGCATCTCAATTTCTTCTATATATTGGTGCTGTGGACTCAAATCAGGACCTCAGACAGGCTGAGCAAGCACTATGGATGGAGCTACATCCCCATTTCTAAGTCCATAGTTCCTATGTTCACACCTGTGTGAGCCACCAGGCCTGTGGCCTGAGCTCCTACTCAGTAGCTGAAAGTTCATCTTGTGATGGCCATATCCTGAGTAGCCTGTTGCCTATATTACAGTCCTAACGTTTTTTTCTTGTCTTTTTCCTTTTTATTGGTACCGGGGATCGAACTCACAACTGCCTGCTTGCCAGGCAGGTGCTTATGCCACTGAGCTAAATCTCCAGCCCTATGGTCCTAACTTTGTGGCTTATTGTTATTATTATTATTATTAAATTTTGCATTAGCAGTGCTCAAATTGAGCCCAGGGCCTCATCCATGGTAAGCAAGTATTGTATCATGAGCTCTCTCCCCAGTTCCTGACTCACTCTTAAATAACTGAATATGGCAGAGGTTATGTGATGGTACTACTAAGGTTCACACAAAATAACTTTGACCAATCTCCTGATCTTTTCCTTTGTTCTCCCCAGTATGGTTTTTTTTTGTTGTTGTTGTTTGTTTTTTGTTTTGATCCCTCTCTGGATCTCTGGCTCCAAAGAAGTCACTACTATCTCTGCAGCTTCCCTGAGGAGAGGTTGATGAGCCTTGAGTGAGAAAAGGGAAAACAGACAGGAGACATTAGGCTTTTGTCCTGAGTCCTTCCTGTGGACAAATGACAAAGCCTGAGAGCAAATTCTGCCCTAGTGGCATGTTCACTGAGTATGTAGCTCTGTGCACCAAACTACTATGGTAGCAGCCTCAGAAAAGCCTCCTGGATTCCTGATCCACAGCAACTCTTATTAGAACGGAGTATTATCCTGTGTGTCAGGTAGGCACAGACTGACCTGCCTTGTATCTTTTAATATTTTGCAAATGTATGTAATGACAAGACAAAACTTGTCCTCTCTGCCTTCTTTCACCAATCAATCATTCTGAGTTTACTGTGCAGTGTTTTTATATTTTTTATTAGAATTTCAATTCATGGCTTGCTGTAGTTTCTTTATTCATTTAGATGTTATTGGATATTCACATTGTAGTTTTCAGTTATGAAAACAAAGCTGATGTGAATATATTGTGAAATTCTCTTCATGACATAGGGGTGGATGCACAGAATGCTAAGGTAGTCAGATGTGCTACTGTTATATTAACTATCAAAATGATTTCTGAAGGGAATACACCACTAGGAATGCAAAATTAGTCTCCTTCCTCACCAGTACTAGTGTACTTTGACCTAAAAAACAAAGTAGGCTCTTAGTGCTCTTCAATACATGAGCAGGGTTTTCCTTTGTGAGATGAATATTCACTTACCTGATTACTGATAATGTTAAGAGACATGTACAGACTGGGAAGGGTCCATATGACTCCCAAGAGCATGTAGAAGGCCTTCAGAAGTGATAGACATGTGGATCCCACAAAGGACCTGGAATCACTGCACACTCCTGCTGAAGTCACACTGCATGAACCAGGGAGCTCTGCCTCCTTCTGAGGTTAAGTCTCCATGGCCAGGACAGTCTCTGTGAGTTCCCTCAGACCTGCTACTTGACAGAAGGTGGATGTGGAGGAGCCCCTAGCCCAAGGAGGAGGACTTGAGGGACTACTCCTCTCTACCCATGATATACCTATACAATCTGTGTAGCCCTGGAATATGGGAGCTGGTGAGACAGTTGAATTAAAATGTGAGTGAAACTGTCCCAACATGAGTGTTATAGCTATGGGAAAATGGGGCTGATAACACAAAGTTGAGCCCACCCAAGATGTGCCAAATTTATTCCAGCCAGCACTGCCTCTATGTGACAAGTTCTACAGAATATAAAAAGGACAACCAGTGAGAAGATAAGCAGATTTAATAAACTTGTTGATAGCAGCAGCCTGGGATCAGAGATGCCAGACCAGCAAGGTGCTGATATGGAGAACATGACCGCACCACAGGGACTGGGGTCTGTTATGTACAGTTTCTGGGGTTGGATAACAGGGAGCTAAGGAGCATAACTGGATGAAGCCCCACTTTTGTTCAACAGGTAAATACAGCATTGGGGCACCCCATTGTGGTGTGGATATGTCTTCACCTGTGTAACTGTGTATCACTGAAAAATGATACAGATATTTGGGGTGGCAACAAGCTCATCAGGGTGATGCCCTCTGTTTGGCTTACTGTGGAAGCCTCTTAAGTCTGTGTCAGCTAGGGCTGACCATAACTATCCCTACACTGACCAGGACACCACCTGAGTATTCCCATATATCCATGACACCATCAAACCCATTATTATGGACACACTGCAATATTGTGAAACTGTTCTATAGGTGCCACCATATTGTACAGATGGCCTGGTGGTTTTCTCTGGTGGCTGTGTTGCTACCAAGGACAAAAATCATGGACCAAAACCCTTGTTAATGCAGGGCCCATGCCATTACCTTTACTAGCTAGGCTTGGTGTTGCTCATGGATGAAACTTCTCAAATGTGAAAGGTGATTTTGCAAAACCACGTGAGCCTTGATTTGGGAACTACAGCCAACAAGGTACTTGCACTGTCTTTCATGTAGAATATGACATTTGTATCTCTGACCAACAGAGATAGGAACAAGAGGCCTTACAATAAATGGATGTTCACCTGAGACTCCCGGACTACCACCAAGGGTCTGCCCCACAACCTGGCAACCAAGGACACACTGGACTGCCACTCAGGCCCACACAGTCAGAAACTCCCCCACCTCCTGAACCTATTATTACATTTGACCGTTGGCTCTGACCCTTTCTCCTAAAACTTTGGACTACAGTGGATTACCATGCTGGCTCGATGAGAGACTCAGGAACCCCTCACGTGAACAGAAGCTGTCAGCAGGCTCCAGTTAGTGTGGTGAGTGCACCCCTAACATAGAGGTCTGCAGTGGGTAAATAGGAGCAGAAATGAAGCTCCCTCCAAAAACAAACCCTTGGAATACCTGGCAAGAGAGTGAGTAACACTCCACACAGAGAACATCAGACAAGTTGAGGAGTACACCAATAAGGCCTCGCCTCACTTGGAGAAAATTAAAAGAGCTTATAAAACACACAGTGACACAATAGGGCCTCAGCTGACACAAACACTATAGACAGGGAGATCTGGTGACCTGCACCAACCTAAAGACATAGCAATAGCAAGAACTAAGAGTTTGCCTAGATCTATTCTTTTAGGCTAGTTAGTCCAGGAAGAATACAGAACTCACCAAACAGGCCCTGCAGGAGGAATTCAGGTGACGGGCTCTCCTTTTCATTTTGGTACCCAGCAATTGCACAAAAATCAACCACACAATAGGACCCTAAAATCCACACTGTGTTGGGATTGGAAGACCAAATATGTACCCAAAGGATGAAAATGACAAGGTGAATTGGCAAAATGCAATCTCAAACATCTAGTCAATCAGGAGCAAGTACAGGTAACAATGAAATAGAGGATCTTAAAAGTCATATACCAGAAATCTCTGGAAAGATAGCAACTGAAGTAAAGAGAGAAATCCATGAGGCTACAGTGGAAATCAAATTAGAAAGAATGTCCCATGTAAAGATAGAAATACCAACATTATTAAACTATTGCACAACATAGCTAGAGAAGAAATAGATTTTAAAAAAGACAAGATCATGGGAAATTGATTGAAACTTTGAATGAATAATGTAGAAAATAAGCAGAATCCCTGAAACAAGTGCAAGGAGATATCCAAGACAAAAAACTATTGAAAGCTGGTAAAGCTATTTATAAGAAGCAGAGGATAGCTTGAGGACAATGTCATACATAGGGGGACAGAACTTCTAAAAACAATAGAGCAACATGAAATAACAATTCAGTAGCTTCAAGATGATGTGAAGAGAAACATAACAGTAACAGACAGTGAAAGTACAGGAGTTGATACTAATAACTTAACTAAACTATTCAGAGAAATAATAGTAGTACATTTCCCAAACGTGGTAAAAGTCTGATATACAAGAAAGTGATTCATAGAGACTATCAAACAATCACAACCAACATAAATCTACACCCAGATATATAATAATTAAGATCTGAGACATACAGCATAGAAACAGAATACTGAAAGCTGTTAAAGAAAAAGACACAACTCACCTATCAAGGAAAGCCTATTAGAATCGCAGCAGAATTTTCAGCACAAATCTTCAGGTTAAGGATCAGCTTGGAGTGAAATATTTAATGCCTTATAAAAAACAACTTTCAGCCCAGAATGATGTATCCAGCAAAACTTTCATTTAAATTTAATGGAGAAACAAGATAGTTCCATGATAAAGAACAATTGAAGAAATTCATGTCCACCAAACCAACCCTAGAAAGAATAATGAAAGACATGTTAGATAGAGATAAAAACGACCACAATCTCCAGAACAACATAAAGAAACCACCAGGCTGGACAGAAATCTAAACAATGGAGGAAAGCAGGAAGCCAAAAACAGGAACACGATATGGCAAATTCAAGCCAGTACATATCAGTGATATCCATAAATGTAAATGGGCTCAACCCACCCATCAAAAGAAACAAGTTGACAGAATGGATCAAGAAATAGAATCCCACAGTATGCTGCATAAAATAAACACATCTGACTCAAAAAGAAACTCAGATTAAAAATCAAAGCATGGAAAACAGTTTCCATGCAACAAGAAATCAGAAAAGAGCAGGGGTAGTTATTCTGTTTGCAGACAAAGTGAATTTCAAACCTAAAATGATTAAAAGAGTTAATGAAGGCCACTCACATTTGTATATTGAAAAATACAACAGGAAGAACTAACAACCATAAGTATATATGTACCAAATATAGAAGCACCCAACTATGTAAGGCAAATCCTAATGGACAAGAAAAACTAAACAAACAAGAACACAATTGCAATAGGAGAACTAAACACACCACTGTAACAAAGTGATAGATCAACTAGACAAAAAGTCAGCAAAGAAATAACAGAACTGAATCATACCTGTGAGTGAATGGACTTAGTGGAAGTTTACATAGTATTGCATTCAACCACATCAGAACATACATTCTTCTCAGCTCTACATGGGATATTCTCCAAAACAGACCATATATTATCCCATAAAATATTTTAAGTAAATGCAAATGGAGCAAAATTATCCCATGTGTATTATGGGACCATAGTGCACTAAAATTGGAAATCAGTGGCAAAAAGTCTGCAAAACCTGCATAAATACATGGATATTAAATAACAAACTTCTGAACAACCAATGGGTTACAGATGAAATTAAAGAAGAAATAAAACAATACTTATAATACAATAAAAATGCAGAATAACATACCACAACCTATGGGACACAAAGCAGTCCTAAGTGGGAAATACATAGTAATAAGTAGTCACATCTAGTAAATGGAATGAACACAAATAAATAACCTAATGCTACATCTCAAGCTTCTAGAAAAGGAAGAGCAAATAAAACCCAACTTTCATAGAAGAGTGGAAATTCTAAAGATTAGAGAAGAAATTAATGAAATTGAAACAAAAGAAAAACAGTACAAAGAATAAATGAATCAATGAATTGGTTTTTTGAGAGAATAAAATTGATAAAATTCTAGCCAAGCTTATCAAGAAAAAAACACACAATAAGGACTGAAAAGAGAAATTACTATCGATCTCATGGAAATTGAAAACATCATGAACACCTACTTTGAACATCTCTACTCACATAGGGTGGAAAATAGAAGAAATAGAATTCTAGAAACATGTGATCTATCAATGCTTAATCAAGAATATATACCAATTTGAATAACCCAATATCAGCTACTTTAATCAAAAGCATGATTAAAACTTACCAACAAAGAAAAGCACAGATCCTGCTGGATTCATGGCTGAATTCCATAAGAAATTCAGAGAAGATCTGACTCCAATACTCCTTAAACAATGAAATTGAAAGAGAAGCAGTCCTCCTTAACTCATTCTTGGAAGCAAGTGTCACTCTGATACCAAAACCAGAGAGAGATCCAACCATATAGTGAACTATAGACTAATCTCACTAATAAACATTGATGCAAAGATTCTCAATAAAATATAGGCAAATAGAGTGTATAAAATCATCAAGAAGACTATACAACATACCTAAGTAGGATTTATTCCAGGAGTGCAGTGATGGTTCCACATACAAAAATCAGTGAATGTAATACATCACATCAACAGAGCCAAAAATAAAAATCATGTAATCATTTCAATGCATGCAGAAAAAGTTTCTGATAACATACAACACATGTTCATGATAAAAAACCCTGCAGTAACTCAGAATAGATGCTATGTTCATCACTGTCATAAACACCTTTTATTACAAACCTACAGCAATGTTATATTAAATGGACAAAAACTGAAAGGCTTCACACTAAAATCAGGAACAAGACAATGATGTCCACTGTCACCACTGCGAGTCAATATAGTTCTGGAAATATTAGCAAGAGGAATCAGACAAGAGGGAGAAATAAAAGGAATAAAAATAGGGAAAGAAGTTAAATTATCATTATATGCAGATGACATGATATTCTACTTAGAAGACCCCAAAAACTCAATTGAAAGACTACTAGAGGTAATAAACAAATTCAGCAACATAGTTGGATACAAAGTCAAAATTCAAAAATCAATAGCATTCATACACACAAACAAAAAACTCGACGAGAGAAAAATAATGGAAATATAGCCTTTCATAGTAGCATCTGAAAAAAATGAAATACTTAGGAATCAACTAAGAATGTAAAAGTAATATATGCTGAAAATTATACTACTTTGAAAATGGATATTTAAGAGAATTTTAGAAAATGGAAGGATATTTCTTCCTGTTGGTTAGGAAGAACCAACTTTGAGAAAATGGACATACTTCCAAAACTGTTACACACGTTCAATGCAATCCCAATCAAAATATCATTAATATACTTTACAGATCTAGAGAAAATATTTCTAAAACTCATCTGATAACAGAAGAAAACTAGAATAACAAAGACGACTCTTGGCAACAATAGCAAGACATGAGGCATCTCAATTCCTGACTTGAAACTATATTAAAAAGCCACAGTAATAAAATCAGCATGGTACTGGCAGAGAAACAGAGGGGAGGATCAATGGAACAGATGAGAAGATGCAAACACTACTACAAAGACAAAGAGCCACCTTACATTTATCAAAAGGGCTAAACATCTTCATTGGAAAAAGATAGCTTCTTTAATAAATGGTGTTGGAAAGATTGAGTTTACATGCCAAAGACTGAAACTAGACCCATAACTATCACCCTACAATAAACTTAAGTCCAAGGGGATAAAGGATCTAAATATTAAAAAAGAAACAAAAATCTACTGGAGGACAAGGTAGGTAGAAATCTTGGAGACATAGAGTAGAATTCATGAATAAAACGCAAAGTGCATAGGAAATATTTCAAGGAATCAACAACTGGGATATCAGATTACTAAAAGTTTTTATACTTCAAAAGAAATCAGACAAGTGAGAAAAAAAGATTGAGAAAGCATCTGGATATAAGACACAGGACTTAAATGCAGAACATATAAAGAATTGAAAAACATCAAAGACCCTTTCCAAAACTGAGCATCAGAGATTAGCACACAGTTCTAAGATGAAGATATACAAATGGCAAACAAATATATGAAGAAAAGTTGACCATAACTGGTCATTTGGTTAATGCAAATTAAGACAGCACTGAGGTTTCTTCTTACTCTGGAAAGAATGGCTGCCATCAAAAATAAACTGAAACAAATGTTGGCGAGCATGAAGAGAAAAAGGAACTTCTTCACTGTTGGTGGGAATGCAGACTGGTGAAAGCACTATCAAAATCAATGTGGAAATTCCTCAAAAAATAGGATGGAAGTTTCATTTAATCCAGCTGTTCCACTCCAGGTTATTTTCCAAGAAAAATTGAAAATATCATGTCACAGTGATATATGTGCACACATATGTGCGCCACAGTTGTGACAGCTAAATCTTGGAAACAACCAAACTGCCCATCAACCACAAGTGGATGAAAAAAATTGTATTTTTACACAATGGAATACTACTCAGCTATAGAAAAGGATGATCTTGAGGCCTTTATAGGTAAATGAAGATAAAAAGAATATCTTCATTAGTAAAATAAATGAGGCTAACATTAGAAAATGTCACATTGTCCCTCTAGTGTAAAAAATAATAAAAACTGACAAAGTAATGGGACCCCAATAATGTATAACAGATATTTTAAAATAGAAAGGGAAGAAAAGTGCTCTAAAGGATATAATGGTATGTATAGTATGTAAGATAGATGACCATATTACTAAATTTCTGTTAGATTATTGAACAGGAGGGTTTGCACTGTCAATGTTTCAGTGTTCAGAAACCTTTTATGCTTTCTTTTTGTAACTTTAACAACTATTTTTAAGATGACAATATGTAATGTATCAACTAGTGATTTTATGATGTTAATTTTTTTGAATTCTATGTTCTATAATTTTTTGCTTTTTGTATGTTGTTTCTTTTAATTTTGTTTTCTTTCTTTAAATAAAAAAATGAAAAAAAGTAATGGACCTGGAGTTTTGTGCCTTTGATTCCTTGAAGCAGGACCTGCTTATGCAGTGGTGGGAATCCTTGGGATCCACCTAGCTTTGCATGGCCATAAGCTGCACTGTGGTGGGATTAGTGGTATTATGCTGTACATTTACTGTTGTCATGTTCTTTGCATATGTGAGTCCACCCTATGAGTCACTTACAATAAGCACATTTTCCCTAATTTTTGAGTTGATGGAATGAGAAAAATCACTGCATATTGTTTCAATATCAAAGGATATGAGGACATGTATGGACCTCACCCAACCAATTGGCATGTGCACGCCATGGACACAGTCATATAAGCATGAGTTAACATAGACAGCCATGAATGTGCTCAGGCTTGCGACAGTATGCAAGAAATAATGCCTGAGGATGACTGATATATACAGGCTGGATAATAAAAATGCTTGCTTACTACTGTTGCTAATGTTGGCTCTGTGTGGTTCCTTCTCCCTGGGGATCTTACCCACTAAAATACCCACTCAACTCCCTAACTCTGAGAAAATATCATACCACAGACACAGGGCACTTTAGTACCCCACAAAACTAAACTCCTCCTGCCCTGTTCCAAGCCATGCATCGCATCCAAATGCCCAATTATCTGTTGGGATACAGCTTAAGAATGTAGACCGAGTTTTATGCCTGTGTCTTGGTGATCACTTCCTAAGCCCTGTGATGGACATTTGCCCTACTTCCATCCCTCCTCTGTACCTCACAGGGCATTAATATTCCCAAATGTTCTGACCTGGAAGTGGAACACAGCTCCCCTAGCAGCAGACGTGCAGTTCTCCAGCAGCTTGGTCGGACCATGGTCTGAGGTGAGTCAGTCCCAGGCTGTAGGCCAGGACAATAGGGTCCATTGGCCCTTTTCTCACAAGGGTGCAGCTACTTGCCATCATATCTTAGCCTCCCTTGATCCCTGAACACATTTTTTCCTGTGTATCATAGTGTGTTAAAACCAGGAACAGCATTAACACATGTTAGGGAGAAACCATGTCCAGCACAAACCCTCCTGAAGGCAGCTCCCCATGTACTCTGCAAGCCATCTGTTCTTAATATGTGGCACCACGTTGTAGCTGAGTGCTAGGAGGGAGAGCACAAAGCAAGGGCAGGATCGGGTGCTATGGAAATCATAGAGTCGGGCAGCCCTTCTCAGATATGTGTGGACCCTAGTGTCTGTCAGGATATAGGGATGGCCCTTTGAATAGCTAGTGATATCCCTGCCTGGGCGTGTTGGGTCAGGGTGGCAGTGGACACTGGCTATGTCTGGCAGCCACGTTGGGCAACACAGTGTGTGTACCACTGACCCATGCCCAAGACATCCTCCCACAAGGTCATTCTTTTGGCATTACCCTACCAGACTTTGTATACCAGGGCCCCCCTTTTTCACTCCAATCTTAACTGGACCTGTGAATGCAGTCATGGGAGGAGGCAATGCACGTGCAGCTGCCCAAAATCCAGTGTCATTGGTGTTTGCTATCACCCAAAAGTTATGGTGGGTAACAAAATCACTGAGTGGTGTCCATCACTGAGTAATTTGGGGCCTTTTTCTAATCTTCCTTCTTCCATTCCCTCATTCCTCAGGCATCCCTTCCTCCTCCTTCTATACTCTGTTCTCCTTCTAAGAGCACACAGCTGGGCTTGTGCTAGCCTTGGCTGGCCTAGGAGCTGATCTATGCCCCTTCCATCATTTTTTTCCCAGAGAGAATCCTGTTCCCACAAGTATTGGTTATCACCTAGCACAAGCTTAATCCAACCTGTGTTGCACTTGGCCCAAGGTCTAGGATTGAGGTTCTTAGAAGCCCTTGATTTTGGCTCACAGCTCTAGAAGTTCTCAGAACGTGGTGCTTACAATAGAGGTCTCATTGTCAGTCAGGAAACTCCAATCTGTGGAGCATCTAAGAAGCTGATCTAAACTGTGAGTTGCCATGTGATGCATGTGTATCTGGATATGTGGGGAGACAAATGCAGATGCTCCTGTCTGGCACAACCCAAGTAGAAACAGTAACTTGTAATTGCTCCTGAAGGATGAGCAGAATGGGATCTTCCCAGGGAATAAAAGCTGTGTGCACCAGACCTTGAAGCAGGACCCTGAGATCTGGACCACACATTGGAAGGAAGGAAAATAAGGGTGCCCAAGCAAACTGTGTCTGGGGACAAATTCTTCCCAAATTTTACCATACATCTCTGCGCTGTCCCAAGACCAAATTACCACATTATAAGGCGTGGAATTGTCATCACTCTGTTATTGGTATATCTCTGGGCCCCTCAGGAGTGGACAGCAAGTGGAAAGGAGATGGTCCAAGGCTCACCTGTGCATAATGTACCTCTCAATGACTGACCCTCAGGTAAGGTGATCATGGACATTGTCATCTCTTTTTTCTGTCTAGCCAGCTAGTTGCCAGGCACTGCTGTGTTCTCACTTTCCTGCTCATTGGATCATGAGGGAAATACCTAGTGTTTGAGTCCTGGTGTCCATGAGAATTTAGTCAAGTGTGGTGGGGTGTGATCAGCAATGGGGCAGCTGAGTTTTGAGTGGCCACGGAGTGAGGCAAGAATCCCATACATTTCCTTCCCCACCACATTGATGTGGGTATCTTGGTGTATAAAGCAGGGTTCCTTCCAACTAACTGTCACTTTTTACTACATCTTTCCATCTCATGATAATTTACTGGAAAACTGTCTGTATGTGACACAGTATGTCACATATAAAAGTATGTTGATAAAAGTGTATTGAAGGCCCTGCTGAGCATCTCTTCCAAGACCGCTGGGCAGCAGCTTAGCCTTCAAAACTTTGTGGGAGAGACAGGGGAGGAAGGAGGAGGAAGACAAGGGGCTTTCTCCTCGAAGACAGCAGTTACAGAGGGGCAAGCATCACCTCCAGCTGTCACTGTTAGACCCACTTTGGAGCCTGTATTCTGAGGCTAGAAAGGAGATAGCAGTTTTGACCACTTTGCTAGAAATCAGGGGTCTGAACAGAGTTAGAAAAGAAGACTTGGGAGCCAGACTGAGGGCTCCTCCAGAAGACTTTCCTGTGTTTGGTTTTCACTTTCTGTTCCATAACTCAGTCATCACCAGCTGTTGGCAGTATGGGTTCACTTGTCTCCCTAAGATTGAGCTGCTTCTATAGATCTCTGGTACTCAGCGCAGTTAGTCCTCTATGTGTCTCTGTTAGGTTGTGCATAGACAAAAGGATAAAAGTGCATATTCCTAAGATAGGAAGGTTAGCCCCAGAAATTCCATTAGCGAGGATGTAGATTGAGGACAGCTGATGCTTTGCTCTACAGGTTTGCATCCGCATGAAGGACCAACTGCTGGCCAGGTAGAGCATGTCCTTCCTGTGTGAGGTTTTTCATCAGTTGCTCTTTTTTTCCCACATGTCTGAATAAATTTTTCTTGCTTTGTGTTTTGTTGACAGATTATTGTATATTTTTATTAGTACCTATATACCGTGTATGCTGATTACATTGGTGCTAGGTCCATTGCAAATGTGATGCATAGAATGGAAATTAGGCCCCATCTTGTGCACAGTGATACAACCCAACAACCAGAGACTGTTCTCAAAGTTTTGTGCATTGAACACACATCTCAGGACTAAGACATTGGCAATACAAGGTGCTGCTTTGTCTTTATTGTCCTTTCTGTATTTCCAATACAGTGGGTAATGATACAATATTTGGGAGCTTACCCCAATGCTAAACTTAAAAGTCTAGCCAAACCCTAAACCTAACTCTAACCCTAGAAAGTCATTACCAGCATTCTCTAAACAAATTGAACTTTATGGCACTGATGGGGGAAATGTAATATAGGTTAATTATGAGAATATACAATCTGTGGTGGCTGGGATGGTACAAGAGGGGAAAGAAAAGAAAACACCGTTGTGTAAACATTTGAAGAATGTATTCTGGAAGTGGACCTTGGGGAAATTAGCTTCAAATTGAGAATGCACTGAATGCCAGCAAGCTGATTATTTTAAACATTAAAATCTTAAATTTTATCTATGTTTGTTATATCACTAACATATCTCTGGTAAATAAGTGTAGCAGTGAATAGAGTAATAAGTAAATCTGGAAAAGAGGGGAATGGAAAGTGTGGGTCAAGAGCTGCCTACAGGTAGACCTCAAGAGATGACTTCTGAGTGGAGGCACCAGGAGGCTTAGATCTCCAGCTGCTGGACAAAGGAATCCAGGTGATGGCTCTTGCTCTGGGATCACAGCTGGTGAGGGAGTTGCAGGTGAAGCTGGCACAAGGTCTGCAGGTGCAACTTCTGCTTGGGCTGAACCTGGCCCTATAGTTGCAGGAAGTGAAAAGATCACCAACTGTCCATGGGCTTCCTGAGCAACACCTTCCCACTGCCTGTCCAGGCAGCCATGTGTACCAATACAGCCTCAGCAAAGCCTCCCTGACTGTATTCACACACTGACTGCTGAGTGTGTCATGCTCCTGGATCACCAAGCATATGGGCACTTTGTTGAGTTCCAAGGCCATCACCTCCCAAAAGCCCACATCCCACACTCCAGGGCTACTTATGTTAGGGCTCAGTCCCTGGTGGTTCAGGAGGCTCCAGGTGTTCCAGGAGAAGCTCAGCCTGGGGATCCACATGGGCATACATTTCCGATGGGGCATCAAGCACAGAAGACCTGGGGAGACAGGGAGCTAGCAGAGTGAGAGGCCTGGCCTTTCCTGCCACAATGTCTGCACAGCTCACTTGTAGAGAGGGGTGCATGGGCCTCCTGTCCAGTCTGTACAGCATCCATCCCCATCCTCACTCACCCATAATTGGGCAGTTACAGCCCAAGGAGCTCTTAGACACTGACAGAAGCCTCAGTGAGTGGGACTTCTTGCTCAATTGAATCACACCTCTGCTTTGTACAGGGAATCCTGACACAGTTTCTCCCTGCACATCCCCAGTGCAATTCAGTGTGGTGAACACAGAGAGTGGAATCTTTCCTGTCTTTGCACTCCAGGGCTCAGGGCTGCCTCTCCATAAATATCTGAGAAGTGAAGGATCAATCAGTGTCTGTCCTGTGTCACTGCAATCTCTAGCTCAGGCAGTGATGCATTGCCCAGTTCTCTTAGCCTCTGTATAACTCCATGTTTATGGTCTGTCCCCACATCTAGGAAGGCCTGGGGACCAGAACAATGTCCTTGAGGTGAACAATATCTGTTCTGCAGCCAAGGGTGACTCTGTGGCCACCAAAGAACATCAAAACTCAAAAGAGCAGTGGTTGCACTGGCTCTGCTTATAGGATCATGGTCAATGCCCAGAAAAGTGTCTGCACACAGTGTGTCTTCATGTACATTTGTGGGTTGATGACATCTATCTGCTCTTTCATGACATCTGACATCCATGGAAATTTTGCTGTTCTTAAGATTTCCTGTGTTGAACAAGCCCTGAAGTCAACAAAGTTACTCTCCAATCTCCTTTCCAATGAACAGAACTGCAACCACCAAGTATTGGTCAGTTAATGAGATGGAAGATCATCCACCAGAATCATCACAGCCTCCACAGTAGGTCTTCATGGGGCCAAAGCCACATTTGGCATGGAGCCCCCTTTTCATCCTTAGTGACCCTAAAGTCTGAATCCCCTCAGATCCCACCCATTCAGCATTGTAAACTAGGGTTGATTGAGTCCGTTGCATATGGCCAGGACCTGAATCCAAAGGTGGCCAAGTCCCACTGGGCTGTTAAGGTAAGAACTCCCCTTCTGAGCTTTGGTGCTGTGGGGTCGAGATGTGATCCTTGGAGGAGTCCAGGGATCTGAGTAGATCCGGAGGATCTATCCAGAAGGCCAGCTCCATAGGCTCCTTCATTCTGTGAGGCCCATCTGCCTGCACCGTGCTTCCTGTACAGACCTCTGCCAGGCTCTCTGCTGCCTGACTTCAGAGAATGTGGTGAGACTGTGGGTGGATATGGAATTGGTGTCCTGCATGTGGCTTCTCAGGAGGCTTTGGGGATGAAGCAAAGCCCACACTCCAATTGGTCCACAGAGGCTCATTCATGGTAATGGGCTCACAGGATGGTCTTTGCAGAAAAGGAATTCTCATATTAAAAGTTACATTTCACAAGGGACACTTAGGAATACTAGTATGCTAAGATCACCTTGATAGAGAGGTTGAAAAGAAGTCTATGCATGAACAAAAGCTATGAGTCTTAAGACTGCCCCCCATTTTAGAGATGAGAAAAGGAGGCTCATTCTGGATGTCCAGGTCCATTAATGAGACACCACAGAATATTCTCAGTTTTCTGATGAAAAGTTCCCAGGAAGGAATTAAGTTCCTCTTCCATTGCCATGGGAAGCTGAGCAGCTGTGTTCACTGATCTCTTCTTGTGCTCATTTTGCCCAGAGGCTCCTGCAATAGTAATTGCAGAGCCTGAAAACTCCCATCAAACAAGTGCCAGAGAAATGGACAGAGTGGATGACATTTGAGGTGAGCACATCTCTAGCAAGTTGATGCTGTGTAAGAGCTGGAGACAGTGGGGGAAAGACAGCTCACTAATTGTTCTCGGACACCAGGCCCACAACTGACAATAAGGTGCAATGGCAGAATTTAATCATGACAGGAAATGAAATGACTTTCATCTGTCCCCTTTCTCTTGCTCCCACTTATATGTGTACAGTGACCTTGCCTGTGACAAGGTAGAGACAGAGTTGAGAGTATATGGTAGTTGGGCACTTGGAGTCAAGATTCCTTTAGAGCATGGCCAAGGGCCCAGTGTTTCAAAAGCCCTGGAGAGAGGTGCTTAAAGGATTGATCTTACACAATGTTCCTCTCAGTCATCTGTGGGTCTCCATACAGTCCCTTTTGCTCACACACCCTGCACCGGAGCCGGTATATGTTGTTACTGTGGGTACCATGTCTGGATCAGGGATGTGGCACACACATTCCAGTTTCCATCTCCATGTTGATGTTCTGTATGCAGCTTAGGTGGGGCAGTGTCCAGCCGCCAACAGGAAGCCTGAGACACGGACACCACAGGTTTCAATTTGTGAACCCAGATAACTTATGTTCCTTAAAGACAGACAGATCTGTACCAGACTTCTACCCAGGAGGACAAGAGATGACTCTGGAGACTGTGGATAAACATGAGCTCTGCCCTTCTCCTCAAGGCTTCCCTGTCTTGGGTGGGAACATGAAAGGAGCACAGACTAATGTGTCCCAGCACCTGCCCCTTCTGCAGAGCATCTGCTCTTGGTGTCTGTCCTCAGAGCCCTTTCACTGATGATTTAGAATGGGAAAGGTTTAGGAGAACTCACAGAGGTAGCCAGGCCTTAATGTACCTGTCCTGTACTTGGTGTTTCTGAGGGGCAAGTGGGCAAGCCTAGAGACACCTGTCCCGGGCTCCCTCTTGTCTCTGGTCTCTTGGGAAGCTTATGCTGCCCTTGAAATTTGGGCAGTTCCTGGTAAGCATCCTGAAGCATCGTAGCCCACTGAACCATCCTTTCCCTCATTCCCATGTAGTTTTCCCATGCTGGATCTTGAGGCTTAGGCATCAAGGCCTTGGAAAGCAACACAGTATATTCACTGGTCACTCTCTTGAACCAAGTGCCTGTTGCCAGAAAAAGGTGCCTGGTGACAAAAGCCTTTCAAGTTCTGTTTAGACCTTTTGCCAAGGAAGTTGTGTCATGTGCTGGGGTCCATAGCTGTGCTGCCCCTCTGATGCCCCCTTTCTTTTTATTGTTTTCCTTAGAAATGGCAAGTGAAAAACTAGAAAACTGAGTGTGGTTTTATACTTTTCTTCACTTTGAAAATTTTAATACAACAAACATGTAGATGCTTCAGTTGTGGCAGGTTGGGTGCCAAGTGCACATTTCCAGCCAAAAGTTCTTTTCATTGAGAATTAGGTTTCACTTAGAGATCTGTCAAATTTTAGAATGAGATTCTTTCCTGGCTTCATGTTAGTTTCATTTCAATTCCATTAGAGAGTATGGAGAAGTTTCCAGAACACCCATAATAATTTTCCCAAAGGATGTAAATGTTTCATGTGATTACCCCCATATATCCAGGGGAGGATTCCTAGCAAGTTTTACTCTCACGGGCATATATGAATGATTACTTATCCTTAGATGTCTAACTCAGCCACACACTGTAGTGCTCTGCCCTCTAACATCCTGTGAAGGGGTTAGCAGGTGGTGATTGCAAGGGGTGGCTTTCCAAGGCCATGGACATCATCACCCCATGCTGAGGAAAAACACATGCACATGCCTCCTGGGGAACTTGTCTCATAGCAACAGGTATAACTTCCTGTCCTCCCATCCCATATAGACCATGGGCTTTGTGTCCCTGCAAGGTAGTTTACCTTTCCTAGAGGTGATGGCCCTGAGGCTGATCAGGAGCAATGCTCTTTGGTTGGTCTCCTTCAAGCAGTGTCTCCATGCTGGGCTCCCAGTGTGGTGCCACCACATGCCATTTGGGGGCTGAAAGAAACCAGCTGTGACTTGTTCATGCACTCCTCACCCATCTGCTGATGACCATTTCTTCTGTTTCTGGGCCAACCGGTGAAAAGGAGCTGCCATAGCCATTCTTATACATGGGCTTGAGTCAATGCAGAATTTTAAAGAAAAACTATTTAAATGTGAAATTACTGGACATATTGCTGGTTTATGGCTAACTTAGAAATTCTTAAAGTATCATTGGAAGCAGTTGCTTAGCAGAGTTAAATGGTTGCTTTTCACTTTATTTTGATTTGTTTTATTATAGTACACTGTGCTATGCTATGTTATTTTATGTTATATGTTGGTGATGATTTTGAAACTGTATTTTCTGTGGTTTCTGATTTGATTTTGTATAATCAACCTGAGAAAATATAAGAATATCACATAACTCTGAGTAAGTATGTTTTGGAGAAAATTTAAAAAGGAAGACACAGTCAGAGATGTTGGTACACACCTGTCATTCCAGTACTCAGAGGTTGAGGCAGGGGATTGTTGTAAGTTTGAGGTCATCCTGGGCTACAAGGGAAGATCAAGGCCAGCCTCAAATGCATAGCAGAACCCTGTCTCAAACAAAGAATGAAAGAAAGAGAGAAAGAAAGAAGAAGAAACAATTAAAAATACAAAGTCAAATATTGACGGTGAATTCAGAATAAAAACATATGTAAGATTTTCTAGCAAGTGTACTTTAGTCAGCACACCTAGCATAAGGTTTCCCATCATGTAGACATTGATGTGTTATCAGGTTTGCATTGTTTCAATTTTTTTGAATGTTTTACTGAGATGACTGCAGATATGCTACTGAATATACCTTCTTAGGATTGGGTAGCTCAGTATGAAGAGAATGTGATCATTGCTTTTTTTCCTCTCCTAAATTTATATTTAGAATCAGAAGTTGATCAAGCAATTGTTATTTTTTAAAATAAAATAAGGACCATATAAAAGATACTCTTTTTAAGTCTATGGAAAGATAAAAATACTTGTAGAATAACAGTGGTTAAAGTACCTTGCACAGTGATTTCCAGGATTTCTTAATGATCAATAATTTCATACATTTGTAAGTTTTTAAAAAAGATTTTAAGACATGGTCTCACCAGTTCTCTGAGTTTCCCAGGCTAGAGTTAAACCCTTTGTCATCTTTCCTCTCACTCCCAGAGGGCTGGAATTACAGGTGTACATTATCCTGAGTCGAAAATCGACAGTAATTTTGCGTATTCATGGAATAAAATACTTGGCGTTGATCTTTAGACTCTTTGTAGAAAGAATTCATCTAGTTAAACTATCTCCTACCTTCCTAATCTACAGTTTCTTTCATAGTGAGTAAGACTCAATATCCCATTAATATTAAGAGAGTCACTGCTTTTTAACTTTAACAGTGGTCAGCCTGGGATTCAGGAGATCACTCCAAATGCCTTCTGCTGTGGGACTGAGGCTTGGTATCCTTGAAGCACAGTCTCTATTTCTCTGATCACTCATGGCAATTGATTACTGATGTCAAATCCCAAGAAAGATGTGAACATTAAAGCTACTTGGGGCCCACTGCCCTCCAGAAGGTCAGGCCAGGGTAAAATGTTTTTGCCTTCCCCTTCTACTTTCCAAAATTTTTGTTTTGGTTATGGTTTTGGTTTTACACTTAGTTTCTAGAATTGAATACAGAGGTTTTGTATTTAGTTCCATTACCTTCCACTTTTAAATGTCTTCCTTTTTTGAGGAGTTTCTTAATAAGTTGCTAAGTTGGTGAGTCTCTCCTTGAATTTATGATGTTCCTGTTTTAGTATTCCAGAGTGGTAAGCTTACAAGCCACACCACCAGATGTGTTTTCATCATGGTGTTCTTAAAAGCCCATTGGCTGTGCAGGGATTGGTGAAAATGCCTGTCATGTCAGCATTCAGGCCACTGAGGCAGCAGGATTCCTGGGAGTTCCAGACAAGCCTGTAACACACTCTGATTTCAGCTCAGGGCAGAGTGACAGAGGGTGTCCCTGACAAGAAAAAGAAAAGGAAAATATAGGAAAGGGCAGGAATGGAAGGAAGATACAATACCAAATTCCTGGTGATTCTATGAGTTCCTTTGTATCTGTGCTAGTCATTTTAATCTGCGGTCCTATTGCAGTATAAGACTTTTGGACTGCTGTCACTTTAAAATATACCTTGACACCAGGGATTTTGGTACTTCTAAGTTTAATGTTCTTTACATGGCCAGAGGATGTTGTACTTCTTTGTGAATTTTCATATTGAATTTTTTGATTTGTAGGAAAATATCAGTGGTATTTTGACAGGAATGCTTTGAAATGGCTGGTAGCTCTGGGATGCACATATATTATAATAACATAGATTCTTCCTATCCACCATCGTGCTATGTGTTTTCTTCTGTTAGTGCTATTTCACTGCTTGCATCAATTTCTACAAATTTTAAACAACAGGTGAGTTTCATTAAATTTATCCTAAGTGTTAATTCTGTTTGATGAATTATGAAGTGAACTGTGTTCTTTGCATTTGAGGCTGCAGCTTGTTTGAAGCACATAGATATGAATTGTTTAAGACATGTGGATCTTGTACCCTGCACCCTATATGATTTGTGAATTTGTTCTAAAAGATTTTCAGTGAGATATAAGTTTCTTATATGAAAGGTTATGCCCTCAGGAAACCAAGACCATCCTTAATTCTTCCTTTCTGATATGGAAGCCTTTGATTTCTTATTCTTGAGTAAATTCTAGGGATAGGACTTGGAGCACTGTGTTGAAAGGCATTGCAAGCCCTATCTGGTTCCTGATCTGAGAAGAAAATTTTGCAGCTTGTCAGCCTCTGAGCACAATGTCTGAGATGGGCTTCTCATGCATGATCTTTGATGTGCTGAGGTCCATTCTTCCAATACCTGGTGTGTGGGTAATTCTTACAATGAGAAAATGTTGAAACTCAGTATTTTTCAAAGCTATTTTTCCAAATCTATAGAGAGGTTACTTCTGTCTCATTCTGTGAGAGTGACAAGTGACACTGAATGGTCAGTTCAGTGACAATGGGACAGTTCTTGCAACATTGAGATTGAGCCAAGTGTTGATTGTGGTGCTTAACTTTTGCATGTACTGGCAAATTTAGCTGACAAGTATTTAGCTGAATAATTTTGCTTATGTTCCTTAGGAATATTGGTCAGTAGGGTGCTTTCATTTATTTTATTTTATTTTTCAATACATTATTGTCTGGATTCATTCTCAGGGTTACTTTGTCATCTAAAAGAAGTTGATGTTGGATTTTTCCCTTCAATTTCCTGGAAGAATCCAAAAATGATTATTATTTATTTTTTATTATACACTTGAAAAAATCCACCAGGGCATTTGTCTTATCCTGGTTTTGTTGTTGTTATTAACGAGTTTTGATTGTTGACACATCACCTATATTAATTTTGGCTCTGTTCATCAGTGTGTTTGTTCCTTATGGGCGTGGGTCAGTGACACCAAAGGTGACCACATTCCCATTAAGGGTCACATCTCATTTTGATTAGGGATGCAGCCATTTACTTTTGTATTTTATATATTTTTGTCAGTAACTCTTTTCAGTTATTAGTCTTTAATGCACACTGTTCTTGTCAGGAGTTTAATGCTGAAGGAAACTGGAGCTGGTCAGGTGCCTGTATCTTATTTCAGGCTTCATACTCTGGCCTGCCTGCAGTGTCCCCATCTCCTGATTTGCTCCCTGTAAACACCTGTCCTCCTCCATAGCTGTGGTGAGACCACATGCGGCAGTTGAAATCTGCACCTGGGTGGAAGACATTCTGTCAAGGTGGGCTCTGTAACAAGCTGACCTTCTTGTACAGTGCTTCCCTGAGTCAGCCTAGGGGCCTAGGGCCTTCAGGAAGGAGTTCTGGGAGCAGGGCCACACCATCCCTCTTCTGTCCAGTGTGCAGTGTATGCTGTTTTGCTGGAAGCTGACTTGTGTATCAGGTGGCCTGGACCTGGGCCTTTCTTGCGCCTGGTGCCATGGTGTCCTCTACGTCTGCCTGGACCATTTTCCACTGACATCAGGTCTCCACAGGGATCTGAGCACCCCCTAGACTTTCTCTTCCAGGCTCCAATTCAATGTGGAGACTTCAGCTGTGAAATCTGTCACTATGAAATTCAACATGTATACATTTTTCCTGGAATATTCACTGCTAAGTCTTCATAACAAAAAGTGAGATTTACAGTTTCCCATATTCTATTCTTACTCAGTTAAGGTGTGAAAAGTTAGAAGCCATGAACCTGTGACAGCAAAGCTGCTGAGTGAATTATAAACTTACAGGCACTGAAAATGCTGAAAGAAGGCCATGTCCTAGGCCATGTCCCCAGTCTTACTTGAGATGACAGGAGCATGTGGTCTGGCCCTCTCTCCACCCAGCAGTGAAGAGACACAGGCTAGCACAGCAGGTGAGGACAGGTGAGAGGAGCTGGTCAGTGGCAGACCACTCATCCTTGGAGGGATGCTTTTGTGGTTTTTCAATTTTTAACTTCCATTGAATCATTGCTAGTGTCCAACTCACTATTTCTTCTCTTGTACCCAACCTAGTTAAGAAAAAAAATAGTATGTAATTTCTCAAACAGATGAGTGAAAATGGATGACTTAATTTTCATTTATGTAAAATGAAGGATATGCACAGTACAGAAACATCAAATATCACCTTATAGATATATAAAATAAGGAGTTTTGTTATTCAGAAAAACAACACATCATTTATGACTAATATTTAAAACCTTAACACATGCGGAGCCCTTCCATCATGAGGTGGCGCTGCCCTCCTACCCTAGAAAGCACCGGCTCACCTGTGCCAATAACTCTCAGAGGACAACAAGAGTTTTTCTTCAGAGTGTCTTTTACCAGTGTGGAGGACCTGAATCTTCCTGCTGCCAGGCTGAACACGGAGTGTGCAGTGTGCAGAGGAACCCAGCACTGCCTGCTTTACACTCCTCTCCCCCACCACATCCATGCTGCAGCCCTGCAGGGACAGCAAGGCAGAGCTGCCAGGATGCAGCCAAGTCTCTGCCACATCAGTCCTAAGTCCGCCTCCACCAGGTGCCTGATACTGCCTGGGTGTTGCTCACATTGTGGGTCTACACACCCTCAGCCTCCTAGGCCAAGTGCGTTTACCACAGTGACCCTTTCAGTCTGCAAATTTCACTCCTCTCCTTTCTGACTATGACTGCAGCATTGGAAGAAAACACAGCATTAATATTACCTGTTCTTCTTCTTTGTTCTTTTTCATTTTGGGTTTTTTATTTTAATTTATTTAACCATATATTTAAAACCACATTTTGCCAAAAAAAAGCTTTTCTTTTGTTTTTACTCTCCACTTGCCTGAGGTTTTACAGATTTCTACTTCAGTTCAAACCTTAAGTTCTTGGATGCTCAGAATCTACTCTGCAGCTCGGTAGAATCACATTGTAGATCATGCTGCATTGTGCACTGTGCATCAAAACTGGTGGATTAGGTGCCTTAGCTCTGAGCACCCACATTGCATGCTTGAGTGCATTTTGTGTCTCCCTCCAGCAAACCTTTCTGAAGCCTGTGTTTTAAAAAATAGTGGAAGTAGGGCATGGTGGTGCACACCTGTAATCCCAGCACTCAAGAGGCTGAGTCAGGTTTCTTGAAAGTTTGAGACCAACCTAGGTTACACAGTGAGCTCAAGTATAGCCTGAACTGCAAAGTGAGACCTTGTTTCAAAAACACAAAATTAAACTAAACAAATGGTGGATGAGAACACTTCTGGGTAGAGATTGGGTATTATAATTTGTGCATAGATTTTTCTGTTTAACTTCTCTCTCTCTCTCTCTCTCTCTCTCTCTCTCTCTCACTCACTCACTGGGCATTGAACTCATGGCCTTATGAGTCTTGCT
This sequence comes from Cavia porcellus, assembly GCF_034190915.1. NCBI lineage: Eukaryota > Metazoa > Chordata > Mammalia > Rodentia > Caviidae > Cavia > Cavia porcellus. Next base: position 26,937,526 of record NW_026947517.1, read on the forward strand.
TCCTTACTTGCTCTTTTTAACTCTGTCTCTGTCTCTGTCTCACTCTCTCTCTCCATTTTTTTGAGTTTCCATATTCTTCAGCCTAGGCTTGAATATCTGATGTTCCTGCCTCAGTTTGCTACAGTATGGGAATTGCAGTTGTGCACAAATATGCCAGTTTCATAGAGTGATTGTAACAAACACTGTTTACTCTAGATGACTTACAAGAGTGTGTGTGTGTGTGCTCTTTTGGTTGGTTTAAAGTAATTTCTCATTTTTGTTTTGGTTTTTTCAGTAGCATGGATCAAACTCGCAACATTGCATTTTCTAAGCAGGTGCTGAAGCTGCTGAGTGAAGTCCTCAGCCTAAAGCAGTGACTTCTGTGGTTCTCATTACCTTGAACATGTCATCTGAAATAAGTAAACAATTTAAATGGGTGTTTGAAGTTACTAGTAGTATTTTCCTTAACCCTCATCTTCCCAAAGAATGAATGCTTAACTTATCCCCTCTTGCAAAGCAGCTAACTGCTTTGGGAATGTCTCCTCCTGGGCTACCTGTAAATTATGAGGGCAGGAGGTTGTTCTTGACTGAATTGTCCATTGAGAAAACTTCATCCTCTTTGGTCATTGTTACCAAGTGCCTGCAAAGGTTCTCATACCTCAGACACAGTGAACAAACCCAAAGGCCTTGTGCCCTGATCCATGGCATTGATGACTAACTATAGCCCAAATCCCTGGTGATTACACCTTTTGAGAGTGGACTGAGTTTCTTTCTTCCCTGGCATCATTTTCTAAGCCCTGTGATGACATTTGCTTCACTTCCATCCTGCCCCTGTGCTGCACAGGTTACTGAGGGTCTCAGCTGTCCTGACCTGGACTGGAATATGGTTCTCCAAGCAGCAGATGTGCCATTCCCCTGCTTGCTGCTCTGACTACTGTCTGACGGGCATCATTCCCGGGCTGAAAGTTCAGGGCAATAGCATCTCTTGGCCTCACTTTCACACATGGCAGCAATATAACTGGGAGTGTGGCCTCACTTACTCCTTGAGCCTGAGGGGAGTCACTTGAACTGGTATTGTGCACAGCAAGCTGAAGCACAGGATCAGTGCCAGGTAGCATGGAAAAATCCAGGCCCCTCTGTGTGGCACCATGTGGGAGCTGAGCACCATGAGGGAGGGCACAAAACAAGGGCAGGAGCAGGTGCTGTGGAAACCACAGAGGTGGGCAGCCCTTCTCTGATGTGTGGACCCCAGTGCCTGTGAGGGCATCAGGATGGGCCTCTTACATTGAACAAGGGAGTTCCTGGCCTGCTATTTCTGGGTCAGCGTGGCACTGGACATTGGCTCTGTCTGACAGTGAATTTGCACAACACAGATTGTGTGACTGCTAGACTTTTTCTATCCAGGCCTTTCCTTGTCCACCCAAGTCTTCTCTGAACCTTTCCGTGGAGCCACAAGAGGAGACACTGCATGTGTAGCTGCCCAAAATATAGCTGGTGCAGTTTGGCGCTATCAGCCAAAAGGTATGATGGGTGACAAAACCAAGTGCCAGCCATTGTGCAGCTCAGGGACATCTTAGCCTTCTTCTTCCAGCTTCCATTCTCTCTTTCCCCAGGTATCCCTCCATCCTCCTCTTATACACCCTTCTCCTCTCAAGAGCACACATCTGGGCTTGTGCTAGCCCTGGCTGGACTGGGAGCTGCTCTGCACTCCCCCAGAAGAGAGAATCCAGTACCCACAGTTATGGCTGATTTGTTGTCACCCACAACAAACTAGAACCAAAATGTGCTGTCCTTGATTCACAACGTGGGACTGATGCTACCAGGAATTCTATTCTTGGCTCTAAGCTCTAGAGTTCTCCTCAGGACATGGTGGTCAGAACTGGGGGATCAAGATCAATCTGATTGTGGAGCAACCCAGAACCTGACCTAAGGTTTGAGTCCCTGTGTGATGCATGTATTTCTGGATATGTGGGGAGACAAATGCAGGTGCTCCTGTCTGGCAGAATCCAGGTAGATACAGTATCTTTAAAATGACTCATATGATATGGGCAGAATTGTATCTGCTCCGGGAACAAATGCTGGGTGCACCAGACCATGAAGCAGGACACTCAGATATGTGCTACACTTTGGAATAAAGGCAAATATGTGTGCCCCAGACCAAATGTTTCTGCGTGCAAATTCCTGTCCCGTGGGCTCATGCATTTTGGTCCTGTCCTAAGAGCAATGGAAGGTATTATAATGTATGGCAGTGTGGTCAGCCTTCTAATGGCATGGCTCTGGGCCCCTCAGGAGCTGGACAGTACCCAGACAGGAGACAGGCAGAAAGGCTCATTGTGTACAATGTGACTTTGTCTCAATGACCAGCCTCAGGATATGGCCACCCTCAACACTTGTTTTGGTCACCTAGTTGCCAGGCTTCCATTGTGTTCTCACTTGAATCATAGCAGAATTGATTTCCCATGTCCAGCTGCACAGTGAGGTTGTAGGCCAGTGTGCTGGCATGAGGCAAGCACCTGTGCCACCATCAATAGGGCTTCTGTGTTATGAAAAGCCATGGATTGTGGCAAGAACCCTTTGTGTTTTGAACCCCACAACATTGTTGCTGGAGTCATGATGTACAGAGCAAGATTCCTGCCACTCAGATGTCACTTTTTACTATAACTTTCCTTCCCATGATAAGTTACTCAGAAGCTGTGTGCCAGATAAATATATGCTCAAGGCCCTGCTAAGCATCTCCAGCCAGAGTGTCTGGTAGCAGCTCAGCCTTCAAAGGTGGGTGGGAGAGGTGGGGAGGGTGGTGGAGGAGGACAAGTGGCTTTGTCCTCCAAGACGGCAGATACAGAGGGGCAGGGAACACCTTCAGCTGTCACTGTTACACCCACTTCTGAGCCTGTAGCCTTTGGTCAGAGAGGAGACAGCAGTTTTGAACACTTTTCTAGAATCAGTGATCTGAACAGAGCTACAAAGGCATGACATTGGAGCCAGACTGAGGGCTCATCCAGAAGATTTGCCTGCTTTTTATTTTTGCTTTCTGTTCCATGACTCAGTCATCACCAGATACTGGCGGTGTGGATTCACTTCTCTCCAAAAGAGTGGGCTGCTTCTGGGGATCTGAGGCAGTCAGCACACAGTGAAATCTCCATGTGTCTCTGTTAGGTTGTGTATACAGCAAAGTATAAATGTGCATGTTCCTATGATAGAAAGATTGTTCCCAGAAACTCCATTAGTGAGGTCTTAACTTGAGGACAGTTGATGCTTTGTTCTTGAGCCTGCATTTGCCTGAAGGACCCCTTGCCTGATGCAATATACATTTCTTTGCAGTGTATATTGATTACACTGATGATAGGCACATGGTTTATTTATTATGCAGAATGCATATTAGATCCTCTGTGGTGCATGACAGTGCAACCCATCAACTAGAGACTGTTCTCAAAATTGTTTGCATTGATCACCCAGAATTGAAAAAAAGTGGAAAATTTTACAGAGAAAATCTTTCAGATACAAAGACATAGTTTAAGTCAAATATATTAGAGAACACACAAATAAAATAATAGATGAACATAGGAAAACAATGAAAAACAATGGTTGCCCAACATAGTGAAGAAATGGAATACATGAACGAGTTCCAAACAAGAGTTCAACAAGTTCAATGCTATATGAAAGATATATAAAGTCTATAAGAGATTAAAATTATATGCACAGATTGAACAAAAGTTAAGTTTAGAACTTCAGATCTTGAAGACAAAATTGTAGCTAGTTGTCATGAAAACAATATTATGTTAAAAGTAGCAAGGGACTATGAGAGATCAATCCAACAGGTACAAAATGCATCAAAGAAGAATTGCATGAGATTGATTGGGGTCAATGAGAAAGCCAGAGACAACACAAACACCATAAAAATACTTCACAAAATAATGGAATAAAACTTCCCAAGCATGGTTAAAGAACTTGCCATACAAATAAGTTAAGTATATAGAACTCTAAACAGACATAACCAAAATAAAACTACACCAAGATATATAATATTCAAGATTCCAGAAATACAGCACAAGATCACAGTATAAAATGCTGTTAAGGAAAAGCCACAGATCACATATAATTGAAAGCCCATCAAATTCTTAGCAGTCTTTGCTGTAGCTTGGCATAAATGACATCTTCTTGAGCCCTGCTTTTAACTGGTGGCCTATATTTAACCCAAGAGAAGGGAAAATTACTCAGAGTACAAGTCCTGTAAGAAAAGCAGAATGACCTACATCACCTGGAGAAAAATTACTCTGCTCAACCAAAGAAACATGATACAGGTGTAAACTAAAAATTAATGTAAGATTCTAGCTCACTTGTTTCCGATAGGATGTCACTTTGTGGTTCTCTGTTTAAAAGCTTTGTAAGTCTCCAGTTCAGCCACTTGTTTGGACTCTGAAATTGGCAGGTAATCTATATGAGTGGTCATGAGCTCTATTAATAAAATTCCATATTTATCAAATTGTGTGCTTTGATTCCTTTATTTTTGTTCATGAACCTACCTCAGTCTTCTCAACACAAATATCCAAGTAAAGAAGAAAGCTGTAGTTGAAACAGAAGAACAACTCTTGAAGTTAGACAGAAGTACAAGTTCTGAAAGAAAAGAACATCCAATCCAGATTGATGTATCCTGCAAAACTTTCAAAATTAATGGAAACATAAGATACTTCCATGTCAAAGAAAAACTGAAGAAATATATGACTGACCGTAGAAAAAGTAATGAAAGTTATACTAGAGAGAGGTAAAAATGGCCACAATTCCAAGAAAAACACAGAAACAACTAGGCAGGACAAGTAATTAAACAGAGGAGAAAAGCAGAGAATCAACAGCAGAATATTACAACAAAGACAAACCAATACATATCATTGTTAATGGTCACACCTCATCAACCAAAAGAAATAGATGGGTGAAATGGATCAAGAAACAAGATACAAAAATATGCTGTATACAGAAAAAAATATTTAATTCAAAAAGAAATTCAGAGACGGAAAATCAAAGGACAGAAGACAATCTTCCATGACAACAGAGGCCCAGAAAAAAGCATGACTAGCTATGCTTTTTGTGTGCAATATGAACTTCAAACCAAGAAGGACCAAAGAGATAAAGAGCCTCACTACATACTTGTTAATGGAAAGTTTTTAAAAGGATAATATAACAATCATAAACATGTGTGCATCTAATACATGAGCACCCAACATTATAAGGCAGTTTTTAAAAGACATGAAAATAATGCAACAAAGAATAACACAATTAACCAAAGAGACTTCACTATCCCACTATCACAAATAGATGAACAAGACTTATAATCAGCAAAGAAATATGAAAGTAAAACTGAATCTATGAACAAATAACCTGAATGGATGTTTACCAAGTATATGTCCCAACATATTCAAAATAAACATTCTTCTCAGCTCTGCAGAGGAGGTTCTCTAAAACAGTCCACATAAACTAGTCCACAGAACATGCTGAAATAAATGCAAAGAAACTGAAGTTACCCCATACATTTTACCTGACCATAGTGTAATACAATTGGGAAATAATGGTAAAAGAAGTTGCAAAAACTTCATAAATATATGGAAATTAAGTAACACTCTGGCAAACAATCAGTAGGTCACAGATGAAATAAAGGAAGAAATCTGAAAGTATCTACAACACAACAAAAATATAGATGCAAACCTTGGCTCTCATGGGATTCAATGAAAGCAGTACAAAGTGGGAAATTAATAGTAATCAAATTTCACTTTAGGGCATAGAAAGAGCATAAATAAAGATATACTGTTGTGCCTCACACTTCCAGAAAAAAAAAATGGCATGAAAACCCCAAAGCCAATAAAAGTGAGGCAACTGTAGTGATCAGAGAAGAAAGTAATGCAGTGCAGAACATAAAAACAATAAAAAGATTTAATGAATCAAAGAGTTGGTTCATTGAAAGAATAAATAAAATTGATAAACCTTTTGCCAACCACATCAAAAGAAGAAAAGAACCACTCAAAACCATTCATTGAGGAATGAAAACAGTAAGATAACTACAGATCGTGTGAAAATTAAGAAGATCATCAGTATCTACTTCAAAAACTCATGCTTCCCTAGGTTGCATAACATAGAAATGAATCAATTCCTAGATTCATATGAATTGCCAAAGCTGACTCAAGAAGATATAAAAATTCTAGCTAATGCAGTATCTGTCAATGAGACTGAAGATCTAATTAAATTTTATTGGGTACTGGCTGGGTGGTGCATGCCTGTAACCCCAGACCTTGGGAGGCTGAGGTAGAAGGATTGTTGTGAGTTTGAAACTAACCAGGGCTACAATGTGAGCTTAAGGCCACACCAGTGCATAATAAGACCGTCTGGAAAATACATTAAAATGAAGCAAACAATGACAACAAAAAGGCAACTGACCAACATATAGAAGTCTAAGTCTTCAGGGATTTACTGCTGAATTTTATAAGAAATGTATAGAAAATTGAAGGCCCCTACTCTTTAATGAAATTGAAAGAGAAGCAGTTCTCCCTATCTCTTTCCTGGAGGCCAGCATTACACTGATACTAATAGCAGAGAAAGACTCAACCAGAAAAAGAAAACTACAGGGAAGTTTGCCTAATGAACATACTTGCAACAATCCTTAATAAGATACTAGCAAAGTGAATGTAGCAAATTATCAAGAAGATTTTAAAACCTAACAACTTGGATTCATCCCAGGAAGGCAGGGATGTTTCAGTAAATGCAAATCAACAAATTGAAATGTTATATCAACACAGGCAAAAACAAAAGTCACATGGTGATCATCTCAATAAATGCATGATAAGCTTTTGATAAAATCAAGCACTGATTTGTAATAAAAACCTGCAGTATGTAACAATAGAGAGCATTTACCTCAATCTGATAAAACAAGCAAGAACAAAAATACACCCAGCATCATACCAAATGGTGAAAAACTAAAAACTTTCACACTACAATTAAGAACAAGAAAAGGATGATTATTATCATCACTCTTATTCAATATAGCTCTGGAAACATTAGGCAGAACAATTAGAGATAAGAGACAAATAAGAATAATCATATAACAAAAAGTAGGTAAACCAATATTATTCACAAATGACATGATATTCTATGTAGAAGATGTCAATTACTCCACCAAAAAACTTCTAGACTTAACCAAATTCAATAATGTAGCTGGAGACAAAGTTGACAATCAAAAATCAAGAGCATTCCTGTACAAAATAAACTAAGAGAGAAGTTACAGAAACCACACCCTTTACAATACCCTCCAAGAAAATGAAATACTTGGAATGAACCTAACAAAGAAAGTGAAGGACTTACATATTGAAAATTACAGTATTTTGTAAAAGGATACTGAAGAGATTATCAGAAAATGGAAAGATATCCCTTGCCCAAACTGTGCATTGTCTTTTCACTGTGTTAGTGATTTCTTTTGATGTACAAATATTTTTTAATAAGATGGAGTCCCAGTGATTGATTCTTTGAAGTTGATTCTTCAAATTTTGTGTTTTGTTCATGAAGCCTCATTAGTGTTTCTGTTGTAATATTTAGATCTCCAAGCTAGTTTGCCTTTAGTCTATTTCATGGTGATAGGCATAGACCCAGTTTAAGTCTTCAGTATGGGGAAAGTCATTTTCTTCAGCATTATTAAAGAGGCTATCTCTCTTCCAGTGAACATATTTGGCTCCTTTATCAAAGACAAGGTAGCAGAGTGTGTTTGTAATTATGTCTCCATCACCAGTCTGTTTAGATTATTGGGTCTGATTTTCTGCCAGGACTCTGGTGATTTTGTGACAGTAGCTTTCTAGTATTATAGCAAATGAATAATTGTGATGCCTCCTGACTTGCCTCTGTTGCCCAGGATTGTCTTTGGTATTCTAGATCTTTTGTGTTTCTAAATGAATTTTAGAAAAGTTTTCTCTGTATTTGTGAGCTATACTAATAGTATTTGGATGGGCATTGCATTAAATCTGTATAAGACTTTGCAATATGATATTTTTTGAGTTTTCCATATCCATAAACATAGTCTTACTGGTTTTTATACTTACCTGATATATCCTAAAAGATATGATCCTAAGAGTTTCAAACTATTGAGTTTTTCTTCTCAAGGATATCAGCAATAATAGATACTTTTTTTCCTATTTGTTTGAGACAGGGTTTACCTATGCAGTTCAGGCTGACTGTGGACTAACATCTTAGTCCAGTAAATTCACACTGGTAGTCCTACCTCAGCATTCCAAGTTTGGGATTACAGGTGTGCACCTGACACCTGAAAGAATTCTTGGTGTTATTTGAAAGATGAGAAAACAGTAATGAGATACACATGTATTCATTAACTGTCATTTCCTTAAAGGAAAATTGTTCAAATTAACACATAACAGCATTGGAGTGTAGGGAATCAGAAGACATGTTCCTATCTCTTATGGTCTGAAGATAAAAGACTACACTACTGCAAAAATGGGAGACATCACATCTAGGATTATGTGTCAAATTTGAGCACCAGTATTATGAATTAAGAGAGCATTTATGGAAGATGAGCAAAACGATCAGTGGAAAATAATGAACGACCTGTTGACTTTAGCCTTTCATGACTCTAGATCAGGCTTTATTATAATGCTGAACATCACAAATATTAAAATAGTCAAATATTATGCTTGTTTTTACCTATAAAATCTTAAGGCTTGGCACTGTATCCTAGCTGTGTTGTAGCTTGGCATAAATCATACAATCTTGAGCCCTACATTTAACTAGTGGCTTGTATTTGAGCCAGGAAAATGGAAAATGACTCAGTATATAAGTACAATGAGAAAAGCAAAATGAGCTGTTCCCAAAGAAAAATATTTAACCTGCTCAACAACAATAACAACAACAACAACAACAACAACAACAAAAGCAGGATACAAGTGTCAACCAAAAATTAACATAAGATTCTAGCTACTTTGTTTCCAATAGGATGTTCTTTTTGATTCTCTCTTTTAAAAACTCTTAACATTGCAGCCCAGGATCACTTGCTTAGATTTTGAAATGGGGGAGATTTTGAAATGGGAGAAGTGGTTCTGAGCACAGCTATTTAAATTCCAAATTTATCCTTTGTCTGTGTGGATTCCTATATTGTTGTTCACAAACTGACCTCAAGCTCCAGAAAGGTTTGCTGACACAAGCAAGAACCTAGATTAAATACAGCGTCACCTTGATTAAAGAATAATAGTGAAAAGGAGGGAAGAAAAAAGACAAACACGATCTGTTATGATACCCACCTCTTTACCCGGCATTAAAGAGGCTGAAACAGGAGAATGGCCATGTATTCAAGGACAGACTACCCAACATAGTGATTGCAAGGTGAGCCAGAACTACAAAGTGGGACTATGTCTTTAAAAACAAAAAACAAAAATGAAAAAATATGAAAAGCAAACAACAGAGAAAGACTATTAAAAGAAAACAAAAATATTAGAGCTGAATTAAAGTTGACGTAACTAAAATGGGCATTATGGAATGATGTTGCAGAGGAAAGCTGGTCCTGAAGTGGCATCCAGGAGGCAGTGAAAAATACAGTTATGAATGGGACCTATTGTGCTACATCACAATAGTGACCTCCTTCCTCCAATACATCTGCAGTCTACTAGACAGGAGGTCCAAAAGTTCATGGAAATGTCAAACTCAGAGCAATAAGCAGCTTGAAATCAAGGCTTTGAATCATGGGTTTTAGCAGATGTTTGATATTCAAGTTGAAATAGGAGAAATATAATCTTACCTGGTTTGATGGCAAATTCAGCAAGTTGGTTGGCTCACAACATTAAAGAATGAAGTCACAAATCAAAAGAAGTTCAAAAAGTTTTCTTAGAAAAAAAGATAGAATAGCCCTGCCTTTGCAGGAGGGGTCTTCAGTGTTTAGCCCACAGATCTATTGTCAGGGGTCATTTATACATCAAAGATAGAATGTGAGTACAGTGTGCGTCTCAAACTACAATCTACCTATAAGTGTATAGCAGCTTAACTAATATTATTCAGAAGGGCAGCAAGTCACCCAGAAAAGGTATGCAGAAAGAGCCAAAGAATTTTGTGGGAACAATAGCCCAGGTGTTCTGTTCTTTGAGTATGGTAATAGATGCCTACCTGGACTTCCTGGGGAAAGTGGTGGTAACTGTAGTACATTTCAAGCTATTGTTTTTCTCTTAAAGAGGCATGTAGACATGGTCACTGCATCTTCACCTTCAGGTCTGGCTTTCTTCAGCTGTGCCTCTAGCAGGGATTGTTGTATTTAGTTTTTTACATTGATTCCTTTGAGGTTCCATTTCCTCTCTTACTGTATATCAATTTCTGTCTACCTTGGCCTCCTGTAGTAAAATCACAATACTATTTGAATGGATAAAGAGATATTTATACATTTAAGAAAATATTATTTAATAGGGGCCTGGAGTTTATCTCAGCAGGCAAAAGTACCTGCCTGGCAAGAACCAGGTTGTGAGTTTGATCCCCAGTACCTAATAAAAAGTGATTTAAAATGCAAGGAAAGGAAATAATTTTATTTTTGAAGATGTAGATGAACAAAATTTTCAATTAAATTTGTCAATGGCAAATTAAAGAGTGGTAATAGTCATATTTAGAATCTAAGGTTGTTCAGGCTGGGGATTGAGCTCAGTGGTACAGGACCAGCCAGGCAAGCCCAAGGTCATGAGTTCAATCCCTGGTACAAAAAATAAAATTTCTACAATTGTCAACCATGTAGTGCTATGAGCACAATTATTGAAGTTGACAGTTGTTCATTCAGTGGCTCAATTTTTCTTTTGTGTTCTACAAAATATCTACAGATAACGTGGTAAATACAGTGAATGATATACTCTCCCCTATACTATGGGTATTTGCTGAGACTTGTTTTTAGTTTTTATTTTTTCACATACTTGAAAGCTGAAAATATTTGGTGATGCTAGATAGAGAAACTGTGATAATTATTTTTTCATTTTAATCATATATTTCACTATATCCATTAAGTACATTTTATTAGCTACAATTATGCTAAGAGAAGTTGATAAACGATTCTTAATGTTATGGGCAGATGAGTTAGTTAGGAATATAAGCAGTCAGACAGTGATATAGGCGATTGAAACTCCTGACCTAGTATGTTGGGTATGAGTTTAGGTTTTCTAAAGTTGAAGAATGAATAATTAGGAGCAAAGGAGGTAAGAGCAGAATATATTTTTTGAGAGAAATAAATTGACAGGATTTTGCTCTAGATGAGACATTTCAGCACGGGGAGGTGAGACCAGGGGACATTTACCTTGAGGTCACTTTCCCCTCTCCTATGCAACTTACCTGTGACATGAAAAGAGTCCCAATCAGCTACTTGCACATCAGCAATGCCACCTTGAAGCACCACCCCAATGGAAACTATATGTATGCCCCTACATGACATTTTTACAGTGTATTCTCTCTTTTACCATGCCAAAAATCCTATCATTTGGTTCCCTAAGGCAGATTGAGTGTCTCCTGGGAATCCCTCCCATTTAGAGTCCCTTTGCTTTAAAACCACCAATTTCTTCCTCCTGGATGGTTTACTTGCCACTGCTAATATGCATGCAACAGTAACCTTACTCACTGAACATGGGTAAGATACCTTCTGTTTTTTTTTTTTTTTTTTTTTTTTTTGTGTTGTTTGTTTGTTTGTTTCTGTTCCTTAGCAAACTTGTGACAGAAAACACATCCTGCCATCCTCAAAAATGGTTACTAATTTCCACACTCCTTAGGCCACACAGCTGGAGGTAACTTGGAGATTTATTTGTGCTGGGACCCCGCCCTGCTGTCTTTGGTTATCTGCCAAGAAGAATGGGTGGTGGGACTTTGCCTGTCACACTTTCAAAATAGATTATGATCTCTTATGTTGTGTGTGACCGAGCACAGCTTCCATGTGCTTTGGGGGAGCTACAGCTCTTAGTCCCTGAGGTGAAATTGTTCTCTCAGCTCCCTTATAATTCGGTCATGGGGACCACTTCCTGTCCTCCACAAAACACACCTCTGTGGTGCCTGGTTCATAAGCTTGGTGCTTTTGGCCTCTAAAAGGCTACAACAACCAAAAAGCTGATCTTTTATTTATGCTTTTGTCACAGCGGTGTTAAGTTGGCCAAAACCCTTCATCTTTAGGCCTTCTTCACTGTAAGGACGTGGTTTTCTCTCACTCTGTCTTCTGTGATGGCCCAAGTACTCCTGGCTCACTCTGTTCCACCAGGATCTCCCCTTCCCCTCACTTATGATGTGGCTCCTGTCTTTACAGCTTCTCTCCATATCTCTCATACCAAATCCCGCTGCTTTCTCAGCCAAAGGTTTCTATACCCCCTGTGTCATCCGCTCTTCCTCCTTCACTCCCAAGGGTCTCCAATCCTTCCCCTGGTCCCCAATCTTTCCCCTAGGGTCTCTCATCTTTCCCCTAGCATTTCTCACAAGGCTCTGACTTCTCAATCCCACTGCTCAAGCCATCTGTCCCATCTGAGTGTTCTTTTCCTCCTTCCCCTGCATCTCCATTTTCTCTGCCTGCCCACCATACACAGTCTCAGGCATTGCAGCCTTCTGGCAGGCCACATGGTTGCCAGCAGCCATGTTGATTACACACATGCACCTGCTGGGCTCATCTCTACTGCTGCTTTGGGAACAGACTGGACCTAAAAGATTAACTAATATTTGTGTTCCTTCTTTTGACTTCCTGAGCTACCTCACGTTAATCATCAATTAGGTTCCTTTTTTGGTATTCTTATTTCAAGAGATCTCTATTAATTGATCTATAAGAAGGTTCACTCTACTCTATTTATGAGAGTTCAAGTTGGCCAAATATATTTGAGTGCATTCTAATTTTATAAGATGATTGTCAGTTTATATATCTGTTGTCCATTTGTCTAATTGTCTGCTTTGTTAGCAGCTTTTTCTTTTTACTTGAGCTCAACAACGTTTTCCTCAACATTTATATTTTCAAATCATGTAATAAAGGTTTATTTGGGTAACAGATTTAAAAGACATGCTTCCACCTAATTTGCCAGCTTGTCAAAATGATGCTAAAATTGGTTAAACAAAATCCCTTGGGGTGAGGCAACATTAGATAGCACTCCAATTGATAAGAAAGTGGCCACCTGGTAACTTTTTTAAAAATTTATTTTAATTTTAAAGAGATTAAAATAAAAGAGGACTTAACAAATGAGATTGGAGTACAACAATTTAAGCAACACGATATTTCAACACATTACAACCTGACATATCAGTAGCTACCTTAGTGTCTCTTTCCTTGAAGTAGTTGAGTATATCTTCATACACAATAGTATCAAACATAACAAAATATTATAAAACATTAAAGAGCATGAAAGTATTACAGATTATTTGGAATGAAATAACAAAAAATGAACAATGGTTACTGTATTATCTCATTGTCCATAAAATATTTCTTTATACTATCACACATAATACAATCCAATAAGATACAACAAGATAGAACCAGGACACAGAAGACTAAAAGCATGTTAGCACTTCAAAACAAGATGATATTAAATCAGCACTAGCTATTATAATGTCTTGTTTTCTTCAAAATAGCTGTTCAAATAATTATAGATAATTAAACCAAACAACCCAGGATGAAACCTTTGTGAGTAATGAATGGGAATATTATAAGGCTCCAAAGCAATATAATGCGGAAGTAGGATTACCACAAACTCTTATGTACTCTTACCATTTCTCACACTAGGGAGACTATATGGCATTTACACATGAACAACCAGGTACTTTAACCAGGTCAGGTTCACTGATGGGAGGTCCAAATAAACTCTTTAGCCTCATGGGAAAAAGTTCAAGTAAAGTTCAGATTACTAAGACAATTCATTATTGCTGACCTGATGGTATATTCATGCCTTCAAATATAAAATTGTGATTGTTTATGATGACAAATATTTTCTTCCATATCTAGATGTCTTATGCTTTTTTCTTGTGTTCCAGCCTGCTGATTTAGATCAAGCCAATGCAAGGTCACCAGTCAAATAATAACTTTTTAACAAAAATTTATGTAATGTTATAGTGAGCAGTCCAAAATATGTCACATTTTTTTTTTTAGTGCTCAAATGTTAAAACACCCATGGTTAATGGAAAATAACACTTCCATTTAATGTTCTATATTAAGTTTACTGCTTGGCCTGTACTGTATGGTATTAATCTTCAGGATGTTTAACAGCTACAGTTAAGAGATAATTATAAATTCCCTTTGGATTCCTTGTGCTGTGATCCACCAGATATTTTCTAGAAAAAAAAGGTTATATGATGCAGGGGGACAACAGAACAATGAGACCATGAGTGGGGCTGAGACTGGGGCAGCAGCCAGGTGAGAGCCAGTCCAAGCCTGTCTGTCAGCACTGGCTCAGCCCTTAGGATAGGGATGCATTTGCTTGATGTTTTGTCTTGAGCCCTGACCCACAACAGGAGGTATCCATCTTCCCCATGATTGCAAGGTATCTGGGCTTTTGCACTGGCCATTTCTTGGACCTAGTCCTGTCTCACTGTCTATATATTTCTAACTAAGGCAGCTGCCTGTAACAACAGGGCTGGGACTTCAAAGGAGCAAGAGGATAAATTCAGATTGCTTATAGCCTTGGAAGAGACAATCACCTCCTGCTCTGGGCCAAATCTCAAGACAAATGCCAAGACAAATACAATCAAGTGCTAAGCATCAATAGTCCAAATAGTTCTGTATCACCCTGAAGAAGTCAAGAGTCACCATCCCAACCCCCTACAGGAAGGGTCACTGCTGTTAAGCAAGCCCACTTATTATGGGACATGCTCCCCCATTTGTTCCTAATTGAATCAATTATACCTGAGCAACTGACCCTATTGGTTGAACACAGTTGTATCCCACCTTATGCTCACCTTGCAAATTCCCACTTTTCCTCTCCTTTGACCCATCTAACCTCCTGTTTTTACTCTATAAATACAAAGTCTTTGGCAACCCACTCAGGACCCTTTCTGTCTCTCAGACAGAAGCTTTATTTCTCTCAATAAATATGTTCCATTATTAAACTCCATTATTCTAAACATTATTCTTCTATTTTAAAGAACACACACTCATACCAGACATATAGTAGGTCACGAGTTTCATTCCCCTCTATCATTAACATGAGCCAAATTAACATAAATATCTTTATGATTTGTCTGAATGCTTTTCCCTTTTCATGCAGTTTTAAGTGATCAATACAACTCACAGTGGTTGTATTCCTGGCAATGTATAAAGTTGTATATATCAGTCAGTATAAATGTAAAATAATTGGTTTGAGTGTTTAATTTAGCAAGAACTAGATATTGCCATGGCAGTAGGTTATCTCATCTAAAAGTGAATTTTCAACTAAAATTGTTCATAACAATTTCTAAATTACTGGTTTCTTCAACAATTTTAAGATACATGAACTGTGTATTTTTGCCTTTTCATAGAAGGCTTCTATTATGTTATTGAAAGAAGTCTGTAAATCTGTAGGACCCTGTTTATATTTTAATTCTCTTTCTGCATTGAAGTTTATATGAAGATTTATTTTTATCTTAGGCTTAAACTCACTGCATTGACACTGATGGAGTGAAGCAACAGTCCACTACATTAATTTCAGTTATATATTCATGGCATTGATCATATGAATACCTGAGGAGGTACATTAGCTACATACATAGACAAGAATCAGTATTCTTAGCATTTTCTGGTGCAATAGAGAAGCAGAATATAAGAAAAAGTAAAAGTGGTCTTTCTATTTAAGGAATGTGAGGAGGGGCCCAAAAAAACAAGTTTTTTGTTTGTTTGTTTGTTTGTTTTACTATGGGGTTAGGGGTATATGTGACTTTTGCCTGGATGTGGAGACTGGAGCAGACATTTCTGTCATGTTTGGAGCTGATTGGAATATTCTTCAGGCCCCTGGGAAAGGAATGAGGAGGTTGTAATCAGGGAAAAATAGGAAGCAGCCATATAGTTAGCATCCCTAATTGGGCCTTCCACCATGTTCAACTATAACCAGGAGGTTCTGTAACTCATTCTAGGGAAAAACTCTTTCAAGTACATCCCTCAGTTTGAATGATGAAGTGAAAATAAAGAAGTTTTGCTATGTGTCTTCCTCCAATGATTTTGGTAACCATTCACAAGAAATATTTTGAGTCACATCCTTAATAAATTGTAGAAACCATAACCAAAATTACAGATCAGTTCACTTTCAGAAAACAGAAGCAGCACTTAAATGCAGGCATAAAGGCCTTCAATGAGAGTATCCCTGAAGAGGTGAGATCAGCTTTATAGAACACAAACTACTACTCATTTATCTGAGTTCACTAAAGAGAAAAATTTATAATGGTGTTGCTACAGGGGAAAGAAACTCCTGATCTACTATGTCCTGTGTGAGTTTGTGCTCTCTAAAATTAAAGCATAAATTTTAGGAACAACAGAATTTAAGAGTAGAATATATTTATTGGGAGAAAGAAAGCTGTCTGAGAGAGAGAAGGGGTCCTGAGTGGGGTACTAAACACTATCTTTTCTAGGGCCTTCTATAGAGTAAACTCATTTTGTGAGATGGATTTAATGTGGGAATACTGGGAGCTCACAAGGCAGATATGCATAAGATGGGACAGAAATATGGGAGCCAATATAATTAATAGTTCAGGTAAAGTGATTAAATTGGGATCAAATGGGGAAGCCTGTCACACAGAAAGTAGGCATTTTTATGCAGTAGCGACTCTTCAATTAAGGGTTTCAGAAGGTGACTCATGACTTCAGCAAGATGATAGTAATTATTTGGAATATCAGGCTTTTGTTGAATGATAACTGCTGACTTCCTCAGAGTGCTAGAGAACCATTTCAAATATCAATCCTTACAATATTAATACATTTGCTTAAATTTTTGTCCTGAAGTCTGACACTTAGCAGGAAGTGTCTGCCTTCCCTATAGTTGAAGGTATCTGGGCTTCTGCATGGGATCCTTGGAGAACCTAGCCATGTCTCACTACCAACATTATTTGACTAACTCATCTGCCCATTACAGTTTTGTTTGGAAAATTGAATACAAATGTCTTGTGCTCTGGGTGAATGATCTGGGGATGACAGTGTGCAAAGTATTTACCATTGTTGTTCCCTGATGGACATGTTTTGAAATTTAGTTTTAGTTTATTTTTATCCTTGAAATCAAATGGAATTGGAAATAAAAAGCCTGAGGTAAATCTCTTTGGTACAAGCACTCCTCGGTGGATATCAGCACTGTAGAAGACATTCATTTCCAGAAGTCTGCACTGCAGTCTATCATTTGGGATCCAATCTTGCATGGAGGGGTTCCTTTCCCTGTTTATTCTTGATTCAGGAGGAGAGCAGTAGAGAAAGACTGAATCACTGATGAAGAGGTGGGCTATATGAACTGTCCAATCAGATGCGCCACAGCAGGCAGTCTCTTAGGTCTTCCTATCTGGGCATTATTGACCTGTTGTGAGCACAGTAATGGAGCAGAATGTTTGCTGGATCTCATTTACTGGTTTCAATGTCATGTGGTCTGATTAGCAAAGAACCTGGGAGATCTTCAAGCCACAGAATGCTGAGGTTGTGGATGGGAACCCAGAAATAGGGTGCAAATGGCCTAAACCAGTTACAAGTGGTTAGAAGCAGTTCTGGTGTCTCAATTCTCAGGTATTTAGTTAGCTTCAGCTCTTGCGGTCCTCCAGCATTGGCTGTGGGCCATCCATTGTGCATTTTGCCTCTTTCTGGTGGCAAGAGTGACTCAATCTTCAGTTTGACAGCAGCAGATTCCAGTATCATCTTTGAAATTCTCTGCTGCCTTGGCACCTCCACGAGCTCAGTGAGGGAAGGAGCTTGGGGACACCCTGACTCTGAAACATTTTGTAGCTGCTACAAAAGTACTGAGGAAGGTCTCTGCTCTCATTGCTGTGAGAAGCAGGCCTGGAGAGTCTCATATTTTTAAATGTCTGTGATACAGGGTCTCATAGCCACAACTGCTCTCCTTAAAATTGTGGGGTTTTTTGTATTTAGAGTGATATCCTAAATTTATAGTATGTTCTTCTATTTCCATCCTGATGACAGGTGTTGGCTAAGGTACTGAGTATTTGAAGGTGTGTAGTGATGTGACTCAGTTGAGGAAGGCTTCTCAAACACCTGGTGAACTCCTGTGCATCACAGAGAACAATGCAAAAGAATTTTGAACATAATTATTTAGGTTACACCTCTGCTCACAGACTGTGAGAAAAGCCATGGATTTTTGAATTCTGAGAAGTTGAAGCATATATGAAAGTGTTATCAAGGGCAGGGTAAAGTGTGCTTGCTAAGGACAAATTCCAGAATCATCTGCCTGTTAAACCCTCATTGAAAAATGCCAAAATTTATGCATTTGCATGGACCCATACACATGGTATCCTTCTGAATGGAAAGGAATAGGTGTGTCATCTCTGAAATAACAGCTGATTTAACAGCTTGGCTGATAATATACATTGTTTATCTATAGAAATTCTCTGCAATGGACTTTACTAAGTGGAGTAAAATAGAATCCCTAAATAGAAGTTGTGCTGCAGGGATATCCGTAATTAGGCATGAAGGGTTTTCTGTGTAGTGTGGATCAGAGGAGAATGGAAAGATTGTGCAAGTGATTGGCATGATACAAGGTGCCAATAGCAGGATTTACAAGTGAGAAGATCTTCACTGAAAATTGAGTAGTTCTTAGGGTAAGCATGAAGTTAAATTTGGCTTCTGATTTCTTACTTGAGACGAATACCACCAACTCTGTCAATATTCAGTATTACACATACCTGTTAACCCATGAATTATATGTTCCATACTTGAGATCTAATTTTGATTTTCTCTAATTATGTGGCAGTGTCATGATGCAGGAATTTGAATCTTTTTTTTTTATGGATCAAGGATTGAACTCTTTAGCTCATGTTTGCCAGACAAGTGTTTATGACACTGAGACAAATACATAAACATGAAAGTGTTTTTAGTATATTATGGAAATTATCAACATTCTTCCTCAGAATATCTTGAAAGTTCTTGGAATGTGACTATATTGTATGGATATAATTTTTAAAACAAACCAATGGTGTTTTATGCAATCAATTTTGAAGTTTCATTTTTTGTGGGGTTTTTCAGTCAAGGTTTTTCTCTCTATTTCAGACAGCTCTGTAACTGAGGCTGACCTCAAACTCAAGGCAGTTTTCTTGCATCAGCCTCCCAAGATATATTTCTTATTTCTGAGTGAAAGATGATCACTTCAAGACACTGAGCTATAATTTGCAACTTGTGCCTTGTTTCATTGTTTATACATTGTTTACCTGCACAGTTTTCCATTATCATTTGAGTTATTATTTATGTACCATATTTGATGTTATTTATGTTTTGTTATATGTAACTAAATTCAAATTTCAAAATGCTACTTAAGTATATTAAGAACAAAGGACTCAGTGACCTAAATGAGTTTTGAAGAGATATCATCTGTAGTCTATCAAAGTGATTCACAAGATATTTGCCTACCCCTTTGCTTTGTGGATGCTGGTCCTGCAGGACCCCACTGTGAGCTCTGCTTTAGAGACAGTGGGGAAAAAGGGACCATTGCAGTGACTCAGCACAAACATCAGTGCTCCCTTTTGGCTGTGAGTTGCAATCTAGCATCCAAATTGCTTTTTCAAAAAATGTGTCTATAAATAAAATTAATCACCAAAACATGGAATTAAGCTTTGAAGAATTCAGTCTTCATTCAGCTGTGATGTTTGGTTCTGCTTCGTTTAGTTTAGTTTTGTTTTATTGAGACAGGATTTCACTATGTGTATCACTGGATTTGAAACCTGTATGGTGCCTACAATTTGCTTGACTTCACAACAGCCCTCCTCTCTCAGCCTCTTGAGTCCTGGGATTATATGCACCAACTCTGCTTTTGATTCAGATTTTTATAAGAGAATTTAAGATATCCCAGGCCGTGAGTCTCAATCTTCCTTTGAGAAATATATGTGTGAATTTTTTGGATCATACTTATATCACTTGGCCACTCAGCAGTTATCCCCTAACATCACTTGGGAAGCACATTTGTTTATGCACTGACTGTACTGAGCGTCACTGGGGCAGTTGTCATTTTAACCAGTTGAGTCTTGTATTAAACACATTACAATACTCACTTTTATATTTGTTGTTATTTTAGAAAAACTGACAAATGTATGCAATTTTTAATTATCTTTTATTTAGATAACTGCACTGGTAAGGACTTACATATAAAGCCTTAGGCTTGTGTGATTTCCTTTAGTCCCAACATCAGCAGAGGATGAGATGGAACAATCATGGCTTTGAAGCTGACTTTGGGAGGCAATTTTGCTAGATGCTTTAGCAGAATGTGTGGTAGTTGTTTTTATACCTGCATTTGAATTTTAAGGAAACAGGTAAGTTTAGGTCAAGAATATAAATGTAGGATAGGATAGCTGAATCATGAAAATCATGATTTCTTTTTTTTTGACCCAGGAAATGTGCATTTCATGGTAATTTGTGCAGCAGTCTTAAATATTCCTGTATTAGAGTAAAACATAGTGAATCATGAATGAGGCAGGCATTCTAGGTTCTGAAAGTAGAGGCATTATCAAAACTTTTTTACTCAATGCTACTGCTGCTGCTTTTTATACAAAATAAGATAGGGCAACAAAACATGAAAAATGATTATATAATAATTTAATATTCGTGCACAAATGAAGAAGCCAAAAAAGAAACAAACCAAAAAAAAAAAAAAAGTCAAATAAAAAAGGATGAAGAAACAATCTACAGGATAGTAGAAGATTGCATGTTACTCCCTGACAGCTAACATGTAAATCCAATAGAAATGTGAAATGAATACACACTTTTCAGAACAGGTACAAATTGTCAAGAAATACCTGAAGAACTATTGAGCATTTATGCACAATAGAGAAATGCAGATCAGTACACCATCTCACTTCAGAGACAAATCACCACAAGATCAAAAGAACACACATGAAATGGCAGGGGAAAAGAAACTATTTAACCTTGTTGGTGGAAAGGTAGGCAAGTACTTCAACCACTACTGAAGTCAGTGTTCAAAATATTCAAATGATTAAACATAGTAAGTCCACTAAGTGCAGTGCTTCCTTTAATGGGTCTCATACTCAAAGATCTAAGGACCCATTGCAGTGATTCATGCATATTCCTGTTTACTGCAGCAATAGTCACTTTTCTGTGGAGAACAGCAGCAGGCACTGCTCCATCACCACCAAATGCCAATGATGAACAACAAATACTCATCAGTGTACTCTGTTTAGTAAATGATATGGTATTTTATTATGAAATGGGCTCTAAGTTAGGTTTTCATAGTGTGATAAGCATGATATAAGCATGATAGTCATACTAATGTAACAAGGCCATCACTATTACACTCTTGTGTTAATTAGATTTGAACTGTTTTTCTTTTGGTGGCAACATCTTGCTATGAATCTCAGGTTGGATTTTAGATCACTTTATAACCCAGAGTGATCTCAAACAATTCTCCTGCCTGAGCCTCTCAAGTACTTGGTTACACACCCATGCCATCAGGCCCAGTTAACTTCATATTCAGTATCTTTTTTAATTTCATCTGTTTTGGTTGTTAAAGTATTTCCACTTTTTACCTCCAGCATCTATAACCACTGTGACCTTCTTGAGGTGGTGATGTACATACCACCATCCTCATAACATTCTCTCATGGGCCCAGTGCTGTCAGTGTACTGCAGTGAGACTTATGTGTACAAATGTATATAACTGTATGTTTTTCTACTTTCCTTCAAAAAGATTTTAAAATTGCCTTATATAATCAATAACCTTGTCTACAGTTTGATGCACATGCCCACAGTTAAGTAAAGTGCAGCACACACACACAGAAAAGAGACCACATAGTTCCCGTGAGAGGTTTGTCAAGGCACACGAGAAGACAACTCTGTGGAGGTATGTGTTTCTGATTATTACATTTGAATTTGCCTCAGGTTTTCTCTCTGTTGTTTGTGGGAGGTGTACCAAATGACTACTTTAAGACTGCTCCGTGCAGAGGATCACACTCATGACCTTGAGCTTGCTAAACAGATGCTTATGCCTATGAGATCAATCCTCAGCACTTACAAAGTCTTTTTTGGAATTTAAGTATCTGAAGAACTGCATTGGTGGTATGGCCCACTTAGTAATGTCAACTTGGATCACCCAGTGAACTGAGGCACCATTGTTTTGGGCATAGAGCATCCATTGAAGGTTTGTTGTAAACATCATAAAAGGAGAAATGGAGGGGAAGGTGCTGGGCTGTTGATTCTCATGGAGAAGCTGGTATCACAGTTTTCCAGATATGAACACAAACATCATCATCGTCAGAGGAGGAGGAGTGCAGGAACTCATTAGTACTGTGCATGGCTACTGTTTTCTTTTGCAGATCTCTGGCCCTCATCCTGAGCTTTTTGTCTTGGCTCCAGTATTGATCACTCAGTCTGATGGCACACATGCTGTGCACAAGTGCACAGACTTGGTAGGTTCCAACAATGAACTTTGACACTTCCTAGTACACAACTTTGATGGAGACTTGCATGAGACATTGGCAGTGCCTGTAGGTCTCCAAGTAAACTTGTGTTGGTCCTTGCCATGGGATCTAAGTGGTCAGCAGGACTTAAGACCTATATTGTCATAGGATTCAGATTTTCAGCTGGATTCTTTAGGTATCTAGTATGTGGACAGATCTATACCTCTCTAAATCAGACATTTTGGGAGTGAATATTTTTATATAATCTTATCAATTATAAGTTCCATATTAAATCTCTTTCCTTGCAAACCCTGACTACAACAGACAGTCAAAGGTAAGAGGTGCCATTTTTCAGACATGACAAAGTTATTTAGTTAGCTAATGTTCCATGCCACTTTTCTCATGTGGAGAGGCCCAGCTATATCAATAGCTTGGCTTTGAAGACTGTTGATAGATTCTTTACAGATATTAAGGCATTACATTCTGTGTTGCACGATCAAGAAGCACATGGCTTAGGAATCTCCATCGTGTTTCCTGTCACCTGAACCAAGCTTTGTAGCCTATGCTGTCTGGCCTCTGTGTACCTGAATTGCCAATAAACGATGCAGTCACAGATGCAGTCATTTTATATTGACAAATAATTTGCAAGTATTGGCATGTTATTTCCTGCTGTTGCATCTTAACTTTCATGACAAAGAACATCTAAGAAATTTATGACTACCAAACCAAGCTTGCAAAAAATACTGAAAGACAGTTTTGATACTCATAGAATAAAACTACTAAGCAATGTAGACAATTAACGAGTAGGAAAGATAACATGTCAACAGTAAACCAATATATAACAGTTATAAACATTAATGTGAATGGGCTCAATTCACCAATGAAAAAAAACAGACTGGTAGAATGGATCAAGAAACAATGGCCAATCACATGCTGTCTACAAGAAACCCATCTAATCCAAATGAAAGTCACAGACAGAAAGCCAAAGGATGGAAAACAATACATCATGCAAAAGGAAGTGTAAAAAAAACAAGGGTAGCTATTTTGTTTGCAGACAATGTGAACTTCAAACCAGGAATGATTCTAAGACATAAAGAAGGTCACTACATACTGGTTAGGGGAAAACTTCAAGAGGAAGAGATAACTATCTTAAATATATATGCACCAAATTCCAGAACACAAAGTTATCCAAAGCAATTTTATATAGAAATGAAAAATCAAATAAACAATAACACAATTCTAACAGGAGAAATTAACACACCATGGACACCAAGAGACAGATCAACCAGACAAAAATCAGCAAAGAAATAACTGAACTGAATCACACCTGTAAACTAATGGACCTGACAGACATATACAGAGTGTTCCACACAACAAAATCAGAATATATATTCTTCTCAGCATTACATGGGATATTCTCTAAAATAGCCCATATACTAGGCCACAGAACATTTTTAAATAAATGCAAAATGGTTTAAATTATCTCACGCATGTTATAGGATCATAGAACTATGAATCTAGTAACTAATGATAAAAGAAACTGCAAAAATCACACAAACACATAGAAATTAAATAACACACTCTTGAGCAATCTGAGGGTCACAGGGGAAATTAATGAACAAATTAAATGCTACCAAAAAGCAAACAAAAATATATACAATTTACTGGAATTTGTAGGTTGCAGTAAAGCAGGACCCAGAGGAAAATTTATTGCACTGACTTCCCACATCAGGAAATCAGAATGAATATAAAGAAAGAACCTGATGCTACACCTCAATATCTAGAAAGACAAGAGCAAATGAAGCTCAAGGTCAAAAGAAGGGAGGAAATTATAAAAATCAGAACAGACATTCATGCAATAGAGACTAAAAACACAATCCAAAGTATCCATGAATGAAAGAGTTGGTTCTGTGAAAGAATAAATAAAATTGATAAGCACCTAACCTACCCTATTTTAAAAAGGGAAGAAAAAGCTCAAATTCATGAAATAAGTAATGCAAATGACAAAATCACGACAGATTTTTGGGAAATTCAGTAGATTATCAACACCTATTTTAAAATAATCTACTTTCGTTGGTTTAATAACGCAGAAGAAATGGACAGATGGATAGAAACATATGAATTACCAAAGCTCAATCAAGAAGATGTAAAACTATTGAATAACTCAGTCTCTATTAAAGAAATTGAATACATAATAATTCTCCTTACATACAAAGAAGAGCCCAGGCCCAGATGGATTCACTGTGGAATTCTTCAAGAAATACAAAGAAATTTAATGCCAGCACTACTCATACACTTCAGTGAAATCAAATGGAAAGCAATTCTTCCTTAGTCATTCCTGGAAGACATATTATTGTAGTTGCAAAATCTCAGAAAGACCCAACTAAAAAAGAGAACTACAGGCCAATCTCCCTAATGAACACAGATACAAAAATCCTCAATAAAATATTGGCAAACAGGAAGCAGCAAATCATCAGGATGATACACCATAACCAAGTGTGACTCATCCCAGGCATGCAATGATGTTTCACCATATGTAAATCAATAAATGGAATCCACCATATCAATAAAACCAAAGGTAAGAATCACATGAGCATTTCTATTGATGTAGAAGAAGCTTTTCATAAGGTGCATCTTCCATTCATGAAAAGAACCTTACAGAAAATTGAAATAGATGATCTTTACCTCAATATGATAAAGGTCATGTATGACAAACCAATAGCCAGCATCATATTAAATGGTCAAAAGATTAAGGCCTTTACCTTAAAATAAGGCAAAAGACAAGGATGTCCCTCATCACTGTTCCTATTCAAAATAGTACTGGAAATACTAGCCACAGCAATGAGATAATAGACAGAAATTAAAGGGGTAAAGATAGGAAAGGAGGAAGTTAAATTATTATTATTTGCAGATGACATGATACTCTGCATAGAAGACCCTCAAAATTCCATTGAAAGTCTCCTAGATACAAGAAATTCAGGGAAGTAGCTGGATACAAAGTCAATACTCAAAAATCAATAGCATTCCTATATACTAACAACAAAATCATTGAGAGAGAAATAGAAGCCACACCCTTCACACTACCACCCCAAAAAATGAAATACTTCAGAATTAATCTCTCAAAAGAAGTAAAAAATATCTATATAAGGAAAATTATAATATCCTGAAAAAGAAATTGAAGAGAATCTCAGAAAATGTACAGATATCGCTTGTTCATGCATAGGAAGACTAAATATTGTGAAAATGCCCTTTCTCTCAAAACTGTTATACAGGTTCACTGCAATTCCAATGAATATAGCATCAACATACCTCATAGATCTAGAGAAATAACTCATAAAATTAATCTGGAACCAGAAGAGACCTAGAATAGCAAAGACAATTCTAAGCAGCAAAGGAAAGGCAAGAGGCATCACAATCCCTGAGTTGAACTTGTACTACTAAGCAATTATAATAAAATCAACATGGTATTGAAATAAAAACAGATCTAAAGATCAGTGGAATAAATTAGAAGATACGAACACAACTACAAACAAACTCAACCATCTTATCTTTGATAAAGGGTCCAAACATGTTCACTGGAAGAACCACAGTCTCTTTAATGAATTGTGCTTGAAAAACTGGCTCACTATAGGCCAAAAACTGAATCTAGACCAATGCCTATCAAAATGTACTAAACTGAAATTTACTGGATTAAAGATATAAATATTATAACAGAAACACTAAATCTGTTGGAAGAAAAATAGGGTACAATTCTTGAAGACATAGGAGTAGGTAGATAATTCATGAACTGAAATCAAACCACACTGGAAATACTTCCCAGAATCAATAACTGGGATCACATCTTGTCAAAAATTTGTGCATATCAAAAGAAATCTCCAGCATAGTGAAAAAAAAAAAAAAACAGAAACTGGGAAAAAATCTTAGTGAACCATCCCTAAGACAAAGGGTTTCTGTCTAAAACATATAAAGATTTAAAAAAAAATCAGACACCCAAAATTCAAAGATCTAATCCAAAAATAGCATTTGAGATGAATGCATAATTCTCAGATGAAGAAATACAAATGGCAAATAAGTACATGAAAAAAATTTTCCTTATAATTACTCATTAGAGAAATTCAAATTAAAACCACACTGAGATTTCATCTCACTCCAGAAAGAATGGCCAGGATCCAGAAAACTACCAACAACAAATGCTGGAGAGGCTGTGGAGAAAATGGAACTCTCCTGCACTGTTCTTGGGAGTTTAGACTGGTGAAACCATTATGGAAGTCGGCATGCAGATTTCTCAAACAAATGGCATAGGAAGTCCCATTTGATCCAGCTATTCCACTTCTAGCTATATTCTCAGAAGAAATGAAAGCATCATACCTCAGTGATATATGTACATCCATTTTTATAGCAGCACAATTTGTAATAGCTGGATCTTGGAAACAGCCTAAGTGTCCGTAAACTGAGGAATGGATAAAAATCTGTTGTATTTTAATTCAATGGAGTACTACTCAGCTATAAAAAATGACCACATTGAGATATTTATAAAGAAATGGATGCAACTTGAAACTTTACTCATACGTGAAATAAATCAAACTCACATGTATAAATACTGTATACTCTCCCTAGTGTAACAGCCAGTAAAGGGTACATAAGAGTTTATGGTAATCATGATTCCCCATTACATTGCTTTGAAGACTTATAATGTTCCCATTCATTAGTTGGAATGGTTTTATCCTGGGTTGTTTGATTTTATTATCTGTGATTGTATGAGCAGCTATTTTTAAGGAAATAAGACATAATAGCCACTGCTAATTTAATATCATCTTGCTTTGAAGTGCTGCCATGCTTTTATTCTTCTGTTTCCATTGGTTACATCATGTTTTATCTTATTGGATTTTATTATGTGTGATAGTATAAACAAATCTTTTTTGAATAATAAGATAATATGATAACAATTTTCCATTTTCTGTTATTTGGTTTTGAATGTCCTGTATTTATTTCCTTCTCTCTAATGGTTTTATACTATTTCATTGTGTTTGATACTATTGTATATGAAAGTATACTCAACTATTTCAAGGAAAGAGAAATTATCATAGCTACTGATACATCAGGTTGTCTTGTGGTGAAATACTGTATTGCTTAAAATTGTTCTGTTCTGAAAAAATATAATTTGCAAGTCTCCCAATCTTTTACTGATTCTGCTGATGTGAAAGAAAAGTAGGATGCACAATCTGAGTTCCCAATAATGAATTATTACAACTCTCTAGACCTATCTGAACTCATGGAAATTCAAATATAGGCTCCTCCTATTCCATCTAGAATTGGTCTTGAACCTAAGTGATTCTACAACATGTTACTAGACTTCTACAAGCACAAGAGGGATAAGCTTCTCAGAGGCTCCCTTCTCATTTTTGGTTTACATTTATACAGTGTGTAACAATGCCATGTCTCTATGGTCAGCAGACCCTCATGTCTTTGCTTCAAACTACTGTTTCTGCCACCAATACTATATTAACATTTCTCATTAAACTATTTGTGTTATTCAAACAACTCTAGGTAAAATGCAATTTTATTCTTCAGTTGAAATAATGAGTTCCACACTGCCTTTTCTCATTTTCTTACAGCATCTTGCACTTTTAATTTTTCCTTATTATCACCACTAGGAGTTTCATACTCACTTGATCTAAAAATTTTATGCATGCTGAGAAACTGTATTGATGAAAAAAAAGTGTTACTCTGTCCTCAGCATCTCATGGCTCAGACTGACAAATTCTCTTCTGTTGAGCATGGTGACTAAGCATAAATGTGATGAGATAGGGCAAATGTCTATCAGTAGTCAGTAAAATGGAAAGGCCATGTCTGGCAGTGAGAGAAAGTGTCAGTGATGAATGAGAGCTGAGTGATGTGCATTTGTGATTGATGTAATTATATGCAAAAATGTTGGAGCCATTGAAGCTGAATACACATGCAAGCCTGTGGCATGGCCTGGGTATGATTGAACTGAGAATGAGGAGACATCACAGGGGGCAAGATAGGGCAAAATAGTTTTCCTAAATTAGAATCATTTGTTGCTCTGAGGGATCCTTGAACCCCTCCCAAGATCCTGCTCAGGTTTCCTCCATTGTCCACTAAACTCCTTTCTGGTTCTGATTAAATACTTGCTACCCAGCATCATTCAGCCAGGTGGCTAGCAGACTTATGAGCTCTGCCAAGACTTTTACTTCTCCTGCAGTCCTAAAGATTGTGTCACTTGTTTCCTTGTTTTGGGTTTTCCCATTAACCTGTTTAAGGGGCTGTGTATCCAGGAATGGAATCCAAAATCTTGATGCCTGAACAGGGACTCTACAGTGGAGATGTCTGATGTAGAGTGTAACTTACATTTGCTGAGTTCCTGGGGTGGAATATAGCCCACAAAGCATGTCTATTTCACTTTTTTTTGGAAAATCCTTTCATTTTCTTTGAAAACAATCCATTGACCCATTAATCATGGACAATTCTGTGTCTGAAGTGCAACAGAAATATAATGCAAAGTGCATTTCCTTAGGAAGGTGGGCCATGTTACTTCCAAGGATAGTTTGGTGTACCTCATGTGGGAAATTCATGATCATTCTCCTTATTATTCTGAGGTCGGCGTGGTCATTGTGGCAGATTGGGAAAAACATACGTAAACTGCTGCATTGAGGAGCCGTGAGCTCTGATCTCTGTCTTGTACACTTGGTATCTTTGCGTGGATGCTGTGACATTTGGCAGGCAGGCACATGGAACAACACATGGTTGGCTTCGCAGTTTTCCTGGATGCCTCGCTTGTGCTGCTTCTCCACCTCCTCTTGCTGCTGCCTCCAAAATATGCAAACCCTGTAAAACCTCTGGGCAACTCTTCACCTCTTGGACTGTCCAGGCAAAAGATGGCACAAGAAGGTAAACAACATGATGAATTAATTGCTTGACCTGTTTTGTATCAACAGGAAAAGAGCCTCACTTTGAAAGTTTGCAGTATTCTATTTAAGAGTTAAAAGGTGAAGGGGGTAATCTCAGTGACCTAAGTGGCTGCCTGACACCCACACGGTTGTGAGTTCAATCCCATGTTCCAAACAACAAAAACAAGAAAGTTAAAGTGTTTAAAATGGCTGTCAAGGAATGTGGATTTAAAAGTACTTTTGTAATTGGCATTATTGAGGGTATCCTTCATGATTGTGGAATGATCCTTTTGTAGTGGAAAGTCTCAGTGTACCATTATCACTCCAGTCCAACATCAGGTGTGGCTTAAAAATGTACTGGTGCCGAGGACATGCAAGACATAAATAATATTGATTGCTATATTCCTATAGGAGCTGCTGAATTATGAGGGGCAATAGATTCTTCAGATATTTTTCAAAGTGTTCATTGCCACCCTCAGGCTATTACCCTCAAATTGCTTTAAAAACTTGAAAAAGAATCCCTGAAGCAATGGACATACAAGGTTTTTTAGTACTATTAAACAGGAGGATACTAAATCTTGCCTTGCTTTTATAGAAGATTAAATAAAGCTATTGAATGCCAGGTGGACAACAAGGCAGAAGCCTCTATCTTGTTAAAGCAATTAACATACAAAAATGTAAACCAAGGCTACAAAAATGCTTTAAAAGATGTTTCTATGATACTTGACACTAGCTTGGAATTCCCTGGTATGTTTTAGAAGGTTCCTACTATGTTTCATGATCTTTTACCTCCTGGGACAGTTGGCCAGTTCTTTCCTGTTCACCTGCATCAAAAAAGAAGCACTTTTGTTATCCTTGGCATCATTGATGTGGGTTATACGGGCATATTGTTGATTCAATTGTGATCTCTCTTAGCCATTCAACTAATTTTGTTTTAATCTCTAGCCCAACTAATTGTCTTGCCTTGTCTCCTCTAAAACTTGTGATGTTACTCATGGAAATCAAGCATTTGGCCTACTGTGGTGGCTACTGCTTTTCCCCTGGGAGATGAATGCTGAAGCCTCTCTGTAACTATTGCCAACCTTTCCTTTTCAGGTTTGCTGCAAACTGGAGATGATGGTTTTGTTTTACTTCACTCGCCTGGAAATACTTTATTTCCCATTGTCACTGCTATTCCCTCTCATCTCTTGAGGATGTACTGGAACACCTATAGTCCTTGGAATTAACTTAATCAATACTATCTTAGCACTTACCAAGGCTGACTTTTCCTTTTTGCTGTCCCCTGCTGTTCCCTCTGCAAGTCTCAGGTCTGGGAATTTAGCTCAGTGGTATGAGCGCCTGCCTTACAAGTGCACAGTTATGAGTTTGATCCCTGGGACCAAAAAAAAAAAAAAAAAAATCAAGGCCTCTGCAAGTGGCTTTGGCTGTCTATGTTGGTTCCATTTCTTTTGATATGCTCCATTATCATTGTTTGTCTCTAATTACCCTAATTCCCTTTTCTCTTCAAACTTATTTGGTTAGTAGCTCTTTAAATAGTGCCCTCATTGTCTTCACTGATGGAACCCCCCTTCATGAAGCTGTAACATATGTTTTTATAATATTTGGAAACACCTGTATTCACCACCACAAACCTCTTTTCAATGCAGTGAGCTCTCTGTGTTATCCTTGCTTTGAAGTTTTTTCATCCCAAGTCCTTAACTTAGTTACTCCCTCTTTATCTGTACATAATGCTGCCCCATACTTATCTTCTCGTTATCTTTCCTTGAGCAATAGGCTCACACTTAATGTCCCTTTTTTTGCATCTGCAGGGTCCTCTTTGACCTCACCATGCCCCTCTTTTTCTTTTACATACAGGTAGTCATTAAACCCTACCTGTTGTTTGATATGATAATTACTGATCAAGCACTGAATATTCTGTTCCCTCATTTTTGGGGCAGAGTCCTTTCAACACAGTGTTTCTATATGCAGTTCAGGCTGCTCTTGAGATTAATTTGTAGTCTACCCTCATTTGATAGCACTAAAGAAAGTCCCACCTTTTTTCAACAATCAGCATGTTCCTTGCACAAATTGTTTCACATTCCAACTTCTGCAGCTAGAGCTTTCACTTACACTGATTTCCATTGCACTGCCATGCCTCACCCTTTTCCCTGTGATGCTGTCAACTCTCATGGCCTCTGCTCCCATGAACCTTGGTAAACATGCCACACACTGTTCCTTGATTTTTTTTTTTCATTTCTTCATGTTTCTGTTGATACATTTTCTAGTTTTATTTGTGCTTCACCACTGCATGCTGAATCTGCCCGACATGTAATTCAACATCTCTTGGCTGCATTTGCACGCATGGGTGTATCTTCCTTCCTTAAAACTCACAATGGTCCAGCCTATACCTCAAAGGCTTTTGCTTCCTTTTGTTCCACACGGAACATTTCTCATGTAACTGGTATCCCCTATAATGCCACTGGCCAAGCAATCATTGAACAAGCTCATTATACCCTCAAATCTCTTCTCTCGAAACATTTAAAGAAGAATAATGCACTTCCTGCTCAGGTTCTTACTATTCTGTCGATGGTGCTATTTACTTTAAGTCACTTCTCTTTCCCAACAAAGCGTTCATCTTCCCTAGTTCAAATATGTTTTTACCAGAATATACCTCTGACAAAGCCTTTTGTATTATACAGAACACCCCCAGACACTTGTGGGCAGAGGCTCTTGCCCCTGCTGATCGGGGAAGAGGAGATGTTTCTGTGTTATTGCCAAGGTGTTGTGTGGATTTCTGCTTATTTTGTTTGCCCTGCATGAACGCATTGGCACCACAGGCTCCACGTCATAATTCCACCATTTCAGCTCTCCCTGATTCAAGCCTCAATTCCATTAATACAGGATCTCAATTATTTAGACTATAAAAAATTCAACTGACTGGTCAAGAAATTGGTCATTAATACATCAGTCACGTGAATTCAAGTTGTAGACTCTAACTTTGTAAGAAAGTATTGTAACTTGGCTTAAGGATATGCTCAAGTTCACTCTGATATTATAAGATGTTTGTCAGTCTGTCCATATATCAGTTGTCTGTTTATTCAGTCAGTTTGTAAGCAGTTTCTGGGAGTTGCTGAGCTAGTGATTGTTCAAACCTGTAAAGCAGAAATCAATTATGCCCATACAGGAGCGCTCAAGTGTCCCAGAACATCTGGGAATACCCTGAGTGCTAGAGGTGTTCAGGTTTTCCAGAACAGGGAGCATGGGGTGTAAGAGATGAGCTAGTTTAAGAAAGGGGTATGGTACAAGTACACAAATGGCCTCTGAGGAACTTAAAGGGTTCTCACGGACCCCCACATGCACTGTGCTTATTTCTGTGTTTGTTTGAATCCGCACAGATTGTCTGTCTACGTCTAGCCACTTGTCCATTGTGTGAATAGTTGTTCCTTTCATTTTGAGCTCAGTAATCTTTCTCTTTTTCCATATCTGGATCACATAATCAAAGATTACTTTTGGCAGTGAATTTATAAAGTGTGCTTTTATCTTGGTTGCCAGGTGTTCCGAATGTCACAAAGACAGGGTATATGAATGAAATGTGTTGTTATTCATCATTGGCTTGATAGTCTCATTATTTAGAAATGATTTTCTTAGGATGAATAAACAAAGTCCTTTAGGACTGAGATGGCTGGACAAGGCTCTGATTGATAAATCATAAACTAGCTGCTGGGTTAAATTTTTATCCAGTGCTTGTTTATTGATCAAAGACCTCAATGATCTCCATAGTCTTATAGGAGACACCTTAACTAAAGCTATGAAATGTACTCCAAAATGTTCACATTGGTCACTATCAAAAGAATTAA
Organism: Cavia porcellus; assembly: GCF_034190915.1. NCBI lineage: Eukaryota > Metazoa > Chordata > Mammalia > Rodentia > Caviidae > Cavia > Cavia porcellus. The sequence goes on from NW_026947517.1 coordinate 26,970,778, forward strand.
TACATTTTTTTGCATTGAAGATACTTGTGTAAAGTTTTCACATGGTTATGACAGTTTATTGTTGTCACATTGATGATGTATTTGATATATTCATATTTCTGGAGGCATAGGCCTCCAAGATTGTAAAATGGGGGTCGCTTATGGTAGCAGACTTTTTTCCATGTTCATACCTCTCCTAATACCAAAGACTTGTGAGATTCACATTCCACTAAAGGTCAATAAATTGGTCAATGATACATAAGAGACTTCTTGGGTATTTGATAAGGGTGCTTGACTAAAATGGATATTTTACGTCAAAAGAGAAATTCAGATTATTGCGAGGATGTCATAATACAATAATATGTATGGTTCTGATTTCTGATTTACTATGTAAAATATGTCACTGTTAACACTGTAGGTATTCAAATGTTAAAATATCCATGGATAGTAGAAAATACATTTCACTTAATGTTCTAAGGTGTTTCATGTTTAGATAAAATAGTAATGTTAAGCTTACTGCCTCTAATGTAATGTATTGTGATCGATCTTTTCTTCTGGATGTCCAACTGCTAAGGTTTAGGACCAAAAATGAGAGACACAGTTGGGCTAAATGGATAGCCAATATTTTGTCCACAGCACTTCAAGCTTGGAGGAGACTCAGGATGTAAAAGAAATCCTGCTTTCATCATCAGAAGATAACCAGTCAGTACCTAGTATTCTGATCATGAAGATGATGAGACCACAGAGGAAACTGACCTTTGATGCAAGGTATGCCTAAGGAGAGTCACGAGTCACCAGAAAAATCTCCTAAGCTTTCACAGAAATCAACATGGTCAAGCAATGGCCATGACTCTTCCAGGTGGCAGACACTGACAGAAGAGATATGAGGAGCTATACATGGTTATAAGAACTGGCCTTGATAGGAAGTAATGAACCAATTGTCCTTAGTATATTCCTTATGTTAGCTTGATATTGAACCTTCTGCAGAAAAGTCTGGACTCGGGAGGTACAGTGCAATTCTAAAATATTTTCTGTGGGTGAATCTCCTATCACCAACATCATCTGACAATTGCTATCTATGCTGGTAGCTGACTACCATTATGGATGGATGGACTGTGCAGTGGTGGGAGCTCTAACACACCTTCTACATCTTCAGCTGGTCACCCATGTGTGTATCAACCAAATAAAAAGGAGGAATATCTTGAAGTCATTGAAGCTGAATACTCATGCAGGGCTGTGATGTGGCACAGGCATGATTGAACTGAGAATCAAGAGATGCCTCAAGTGGCAATATAGGCCACAGCTGAGGGCACCTAGACACATTCTGTGGGATAGTTCTCTGCAGTTACCATTGTCTGTTGCTTGGAGTGGGTCTTGTACCTCTCCCAAGATCCTGTTCAGGTTTCCTCCTTGTCCACTCAACTCCTGCCAGCTTTCTAGCAGAGTGATGAGCTCTGCCAAGGATCTCTCTCCTCCTGCAGCCCTGAAGACCATGCTGTGTTTCTCATTTCTTAGAGCCTTTTTGGTACACCTATTTGGCATCTTGGTTTCTAGGAAAAGACCCAAACATGAAACATAAAATGTATCTGTTTTAAAGACTCAGCACTGAAATCTGGTATTGTTGGATGATGACAGGAACAAGTATCAAACCTGTTTAAGACAATTAACATATACAAAAGCTGTTAAATTCTACTGTATTTTTTGGTTCACCAATGCCAAATCCTCTTACATGACACAAATTTCCTAAAGACAATTATTTCCACTCCAATCAATGACCTACATATGAATTATTTTCTGTAGGACACACACACAGATATGCAGGTTTTATGATATGTCTCCACTAAGTAATCCTGAAGAAAAAATTAACAATCCAGAGCCATGCCAAACCTGAGAGGAGAAATAGAAATCTAATATGCCCTTGCTGTGAACTGGTGGATGTCATATGGGGAATGGTAGGGGAAACCAGCCAATGTGCCCATGTTGTGATTCTGTGGAAGCTATTCTGGTTCTCTGAAGAAAAACAAGAAAGTAACTTACACTTCCTGTGAGCTAGCCATTGCATTGGCTGGGAGATGAGCACCACAGTCACATCCTCCAACCACCAACAGTCTGACTGGTTTAGAGCACATGCTGAGTTGATAGCAATGGAGGTATAAAAAAACTTAATCCTTGTATTACTTGATTGGCTTCGCAGACTAAGGCTAGTATTCTTAAGCATGTATTTAAATTGGGAAATAATGGTAAGAGAAGTTGCAAAAACTGCGTAACTATATGGAAATTAAATAACACTCTTCTAGTCAACCAATGGGTGACAGATTAAATAAAGGAAGAAACTTAAAAATACCTACAACCTAACAAGAACATAGATGCAAAATTCTATATCTTATGGGATTCAATGAAAGAAATCCAAACAGGGAAATTTACAGTAGTCAAATCTCACATCAGGGAATAGAAAGAACACAAACAAATAATGAAATGTTGCATCTCATTCTTCCAAAAGAAGAATGGCAAGACAAACACAAATCCCATACAAAGGAGGAAATTATAAGATCAGACAAGAAATTCATGCAATGCAGAACAAGAAAACAATACAAACAATTAATGAATCAAAGAGGTGGTTCACTGAAAGAATAAGCAAATTGATAAACCCTTGGACAACCATATCATAAAAGAAAAAAATAAAGACTGGAAACCATGCACTGAGGAATCAGAAGAATAAAATAATTACAGGTAATGTGAAAATTCAGAAGATCATCAATATCTACTTGAAAAGCTTATACTTTCATAGGTTAGAAAATATAGAAATGCACTGATGCCTAGAAACATATTAAGTGCCAAATATGATCCAAGAAGATATAAAAATTCTAGAAAATACAGTATCAGTAAATGAGAATGAAGATCTAGTTAAAAATGTGTCAGCTGCTGGGCATGGTGGTGCATTCCTGTAACCCCAGAACTTGGGAGCTGAGGTACAAGGATTGTTGTGAGTTCCAGAATCACAACACTACAAAGTGAGCTCAAGGCCAACCTGAACTGAATAATGAGAGCCTAACTCGAGCACATTAAAAAAAAGCAAAACAATGACAACAGAAAAGCAAATGACCAACATAAAAAATCTAGGTCCTGATGGATTTACTGCTGAATTCTACAATAAATGTAGAGAAAAATTTAAGGCCACTGCTGTTTAATGACATTGAAAGAGAAGCTGTTATCCCTAACTCATTCCTGGAGACAAGTATTACCCTGATACTAACACCAGAGAAAGACCCAACCAGAAAAAGTAAACTATAGGACAGTTTTCCTAATGAACAAGATGCAAAAATCCTTAACAATATACTAGCAAAGTGAATGTAGCAAATCACCAAGAAGATTTTAAAACCTGATCAACTTTGATTCATCCTAGGAAGTCCGGGATGTTTCAGTACATGCAAATCAACAAATTTAAATGTCATATCAACACAGTCAAAAACAAAAGTCACATGGTAATCATCTCAATAAATGCACAATAATCTTTTTATAAAATCCAGCACTGGGTTGTGATAAAAACCCTACAGTAAATAATGACAGATGACCTTTACCTCAAGCTGATAAAATCAAACAATGACATGGCTGGGGATTTAGCTCAGTGGTATAAGCACCTGCCTTGCAATTGTGTGGTCATGAGTTCGATCACCAGTACTGATAAAAAAGAAAAAGTCAAAAAAATCAGACAATGACAAAGAAAATTCCAGCATCATACTAAATAGAGGATAACTGAAAACTTTCATTTTACAGTTATCAAGGACACGGATCACTATTATGACTACTCCCATTCAATATATCTCTGGAAACATTAGGCAGACCAATTAGAAAAAAGAGAAATAAGAATAAATATATAATAGAAAGTAATTAAACTATCATTATTCACAGATGATATGATATTCCAAATAGAAGATACCAAAGACTCCACCAAAACAGTCCTGGAATTAATAACCAAATTCAATAATGTAGCGGGAAACCTAGTTGACAATCGAAAATCAATAGCATTGCTGTACACAATCAACAAACTCACCAAGAGAGAAGTTACAGAAACCACAGCCTTTACAATAGCCTCCCAGAAAACAAAATACTTGGAAAGAACCTAATGAAGAAAGGAAAGGACTTACATATTGAAAATTATAGTACTATGGAAAAGGATATTGAAGAGATTATCATAAATAGAAAGGTATTCCTTGCCCATTCTGGGCATTGTCTTTTCACTCTGTTAGTGATTTCTTTTGATGTAGAAATATTTGTTAATAAGATGGCGTCCCAGTGGTTGATTCTTTAAAATTTGTATTTTGTTCATGAAGCCTCATTAGTGTTTCTGTTTTAATATTTAGATCTTTAATCTAGTTTGACTTTCATTTGTTTCATAGTGATAGACATATCTCCAGTTTACGTCTTCAGTATGAGAAAAGTCATTTTCTTCAGCACCATTTATTTAAGAGGCTATCTCTCTTCCAGTGAACATGTTTGTCTCCTTTGTCAAACACAAAGTAGCAGAGTGTATTTGTAGTTCTATTTGCATCTTCTAGTCTTTTTGGTTGATTCTCAGGTCTGTTTATCTGCCAGAACTATGCTGATTTTCTAATATTAGCTTTCTAGTATAATAGCAAGTCAGGAATTGTGATGCTTCCTGACTTGCCTTTATTGCCCAGTAATGTCATTGGTGATCTAGAGCATTTCTGTTTCCAGATGAATTTTAGAAATGTTGTCTCTACATTTGTGAGCTATCCTAGTGGTATTTTGGTGGGCAATGCATTACATCTATATGACAGTTTGCAATAAGATATTTTGTGTTTTCTCCATATCCTTGAAGGTAGTTTTACTGGTCTCTTATACTCACCAGATGAAACATAATAGGTATGAACTTAAGAGTTTCAAACTTTTGAGTTCTTCTTCCCAAGGATATCCACAATAATAGGATATTTTTTTCTGTTTGTTTGAGACAGGATTCCCCATGCAGTTCGGGCTGACTGTAGACTCACTTCCTAGTCCAGTCATTTCTCATTGATTATCCTACATCATCCTGCCAAGTTCTGGGATTACAGGTGTGCACATAAAACTTGAAAGAATTCCTGGTGTTATTTGAAACCTGAAGAAACAGTCATAAGATACACATATATTCATTAACTGCCATTCCCTTAAAGGAAAATTGTTCAATATAACACATAACATCATTGGAGTGTAGGGAATCAGAAGATGTGTTTCTATCTCTTATAGCCCGGGATACCAGGATAGACTACTGCAGAAAAAAGGAGATGTCACAAGTAAGAATATGAATCAAATGTGAGTATTAGTATTAAGAATTCCGAGAGTATTGTATTTAAGGATGATGAGAAAAAGATCAGTGGAAAGCAATGACAGTCCTGGTGAGCTTCACTTGTCCTGACAATAGATCACACTTTACTATAAGGATGAACATCATAAACAGTGAAATATTCAAACATTATGTGCTTTTGACCCTAGAAAATACTGAGGCTTGGCACTGTAGCTCAGCTGTATTGTAGCTTGACATAACAAATGCCATCTTGCACCCTGCATTTATCTAGTGCCCTGTATTTGATCCAGGAAAATGAAAAATCACTTAGGGTATAAGTTCCATGAGAAAAGCAAAAGGAGCTGTACCGAAGTAAAAAAAGTAACCTGCTAAAAAAAAAAAGAAGCAGGATACAGGTGTCAACCAAAAATTAATTTAAGATTCTAGCTAAATTGTTTCCAACGGGATATCTTCTGTGATTCTCTCTTTCAAAAATGCCTAACTTTCCAGTTCAGAGCCAATTGTTTAGATTCTGAAATGGGGAAGGGGGTCTGTATAAAAGTGGTTTTGAGCTCAGATATTTAAATTCCAAATTTATCCTCTGGATGCTTGGATTCCAATACTGTTGTTCACAAACTCACCTCAAGAAACAGAAAGATTACTGACAGAAGCAAACCTCTGGATTAAATGTCAGTGCCCCTGAAATGAAAGAATAATGCTGAAAAGGAGGGAAGAAAATGACCAACACCGTGTGTTATGATGCCCACCTCTTTTCCACAGCATGAAAGTGGCTGAAACAAGAGGCCATGTATTTAAGGACAGTATAACCTATGCAGTGACTGAAAGGCCAGCTTGAACTACAAATTGAGACTACATCTTTAAAAACAAAAAAATAAAAATGAAAAAAGTAAAAAACCAAGGGAGAGAAAGACTATTAAAGGAAAGCAAAAATAACAGAGCTGAATGAAAGCTGACCTAAATTGGCAATAATGGAATGATGTTGCTGCGGACAGCTGGCCATGTAGTGGCATCCTGCCAGCTGTGACAAATGCAGAGTTAGGAATGGTACCTATTCTTCTATAGCACAACAGTGACCTCCTTCCTCCAATAAATCTGAAATTGCTACAATGAAGAGGTCCAAAAACTCATCGAAATCTTAAACTCAGAACAAGCATGTAGCTTCATGCAAAGGCTTTGAACATTGCTTTGACCACTAAGCTCAAAACCCAGCCCAAGATCTTCAGAGTCTATATATGACTATTCCCAATGTTTAATTTACCATTGACATATTTAATTAAAACTCTTGTTAATCTACATCTTCACAAATGAAGCTATTTTCTTTCATAGAAGTTTAAAACACTGTATTTTTTTAGGTACAGGGGATAAAACTCACAACTTAGCACTTCCCAGGAAGGTGCTTCTGCCTGCTGAGCTAAACCCCTGGCCTCAATTGAATAATATTTTATTAAATGTATAAGCATCACACTATCCAGTCAAATGGTATTGTGATTTTACTACAGGAGGTCAAAGTAGAGAACAATTGATATACAGTCAGACAGGAATTGGAACCTCAAAGGAGTCAACATAAAAAACTAACACAACAATCCCTCTACAAGCCCAGCTGAAGAAAGCGAGACACAAAAGTGAAGATGCAGTGACCATGTCTACATGCCTCCTGAAGAGAAAAACAATAGCTTGAAATGTACTACAGTTACCACTACTTCCTCCAGGAAGACCAAATAGGCATCAGTTACCATACTCAATGACCAAAACAACTGGACTGTTGTTCCCACAAAATGCCTTTGCTCTTTCAACATACTTTTTCTGGGTGACTTCTTCCCAGGTTAAATAATACTAGTTAAACCACTTACTACAAGCTTATAGGTTGATTGTAGTTTGGGACTCACACTGTAGCCACATTGTGACTTTGCTGCATAAATGACCCCTGACAATAGGTCTGTGACTTAAACACTGAAGAGCACTCCTGAAAATCCAGGGCTATTCTCTCTTTTTTCCCAGAAAACTTCTTGAATTTCTTTTGGTTTGTGACTTCATTTCTTAATGTTGTGAGCCAAAAAACTTGGTGCATTTGACATGAAACAGGGCAAGATTATATTTGTGCTATTTCCATTTGAATATCAGACATCTGCTAAATGTTCCAAAACTTTTGCATGAAGCTACTTGCTTGATCTGCATTTTTAAAGACATATTTTGTCTTGAGGCCTGGTCCATAACAAGAGGTATCTGTCTCCCCCATAGCTGCAAGGTGTATGGGCTTCTGCACTGGCCACTTCTAGGACCCGATCCTGTCTCCATGGCTATATATTTCTAACTAACTTAGCTACCTGTAACAACAGTGCTGGGACCACAATGCAGCCAGAAAATAAGTTCAGATTGCTTGTAGCATTGGAAGAGACAATCACCTCCTGCTGTGGGCCAAATCTCAAAACAAAAGGCAAGGAAATACAACCAAGTGCTAAGAACCCACAGTCCAAATAGTTCTCTGATCACCCTGAGGAACTCAAGAGTCACCATCCCAACCCCCTAAAGGAAATGTCCCTGCTTTTAAACAGGCCCACTTAGTATGTGAATTGCTCTCCCATTTGCTCCCAATTTAATCAATTTTACCTGAGCAATTAACCTTATTGGTTGACCACAGTCTTATCCCGCCTTATGCTACTCTTGAAAATTCCTATTTTTCCCCTCCTGTGACCCATCTGACCTCATGGTTTAACTCTGTACAAGCTCCTCAAAAAGACTGAGTCTGTGACAACCCACTCAGGACCCCTTCTGTCTCTCAGAAGCTTTCCTTCTCCCAATAAATATGTTCCATTCTTAAACTCCATAATTCCTAAAATTCATTCTTTAAATTTAGAGAACACAAACTCATACCAGACATATAGTAGGCAAGGAGTTTCATTACCCTATACCATTAACATGAGCCAAATTAACATGACTATACTATATAAGGTCTGAAATTTGCTCCTTCTTCTGCAGTTTTAAGTGGTTAATGCAAATCACAGTGATTATAGTCCTGGCAATATCTAAAATTGTATACGCCAGTCATTATGAATGTTAAATAATTGGTTTGAGTTTATTATTTAGCAAGAACTAGACATTGCCATTGCAGTAGGTTGTATCTTATTAAAGAGAAGATTCACCTATAATTGTTCAGAAAAGTTTCTACATTATTGGCTGCTTGAACAATTTTTCATTAGAAAAAACTGTGTATTTTTGTCAGTTTCTAGAAGGCTTCTATTATATTATTGAAAGCTATCTGTAGGTCTCTAGGACCTTGGCTGTATTTTGATGCATATTTGTGTTTTGAAATTTATATGGAGATTTGTTTTTATCTTAGGATTAAACTTACATTATTGACACTGATAGAGTGAAGCAACAGCCCACTACATTAATTTCCATTGGGTCCTCGTGGCATTTAACATGAGAATTACTGAAAAGCTAAATTAGCTTCATACATACACAAGAATCAGTACTGTTACTGAAAGAGTTTTGGCTGAGACAGAACACTGTAGCCAGTGAGGCAGAACCAAGGAGCTCCTATCTTCCCCACCCCTAGGAATTTACCTGTGACTCCAACTACCCTGTGCCTAGGAATTTACCTATGGTGTCAGACAAAGACCAATGGACTACTTGTGCATCCCTAATGCCCCCTCAAGTTCCACCCCAAACCTAGGTTGCCTATATGCCCCCACACCCCAAGTCCATGAGAGAGAAAGCCAGACTCCAGTGGTCAGGGGGTTTTTGTTTTCTCTCTTCGCATTCTCAGAATAAAGGCCTCTTTTGTTTTATACTTCTCATCTTTTACTATATAATCTTATCAGTTAGGATTTTGTGGCCCGATAGAGAAGCAGAATATAAGAAAAAGTAAAAGTGTCCTTTCTATTTAAAGAATGTGGAGAGGAGCCTACAGCCACCAAACGTTTGCCTTTTTTTCTGACTGATTATGGGATTATGGAGTATATGTGAAATTTTGCTCTATGTGGTGCCTAGCACTGACATTGATATCATGCAAGGAGCTGATAGGAATTTTCTTTGGGCCCCTGGGAAAGGAATGAGGAAGTTGCATTCAGGGAAAAAAAGAGGAAGTAGCCGTATGGGTAAGCATGGCTGATTTGAACTTTAACCCTGATGAACTACCACCATGATGTCCTGTAATTTATTCTAGGGCAAAACTCTTTCAAGTACATCCTTCAGTTTGAATTACAAAATTAAAATAAAGAATTTTTGCTATGTGTCTTCTTCCACAGTGAGTGGTAAATGCTAGGGTTATTTCCAAAAGATGAAAAATATTAACAAAAGATGAGAAATATAAAATAAAAAGCGGCCTTTATTCTGAGAACACGGAGAGAGATGACTGGCACCCCCACCACTGGCGTCCAGCAAACTCTCCAGCAGACACGTGGCGTGGGGGCCTGTAAATAGCCTCAGTTTGGGGTGGAACCTAAGGCAGGCATTAGGGATACACAGGTAGCCCATTGGTCCTAGGTTTGGTGCCATATGTAAATTTCCAGGGGTGGGAAGATGGTTTCACAGGTAACTTCCTAGGTGCAAGGGAGATGGGGCTTCCTGCTTCTGGTTGAGGTTTTCCTGGCTACAGTGTCCTATCTGGGCCAAAACCCTTTCCTATCCCATCTTATGATTATTATTATGAAAAGGGGCAAAGATTTCTCTCTTTAACTACTTTCCGCTGGCAAAGGGCACTGTACTGGAGCCTAGGGGAGTCGACGGGATGAAGGTTGATGCCCAGGTAGATGCTGATCCCAGGTGTTTTGGCCATGACAGCTTCACTGGTGAATGCACGTATGTCAGACTGGAAAAACAAAGAGACAAGACGTTACGAGGAGACATGGCACTGTCATATTTAAGGACCCAGGTGAGGTAGAAGGAAAGGTGCCTTTGATTTAGATAAATCATTCTATCAGGACCATGTTGAGGTAGAAACATTTCCATGGTGAGGCAGAATTCTGAAAATTAAATGTGGGTTTAGGAGGAGTGGAGTTATGAGAGGTGATTACTCCCCCATCTGAAAGCATAAAAGTTAAGAGGGTAGGTGTATAAAACTTGTCTCCAGTCCAGGAGTTGAACTGGAAAGAATAGGGGGAGCAGGGAAGGTGGTGGCTGTACCCGTATAGGGAAGGTAAGGGCTTAGGCTTTCAGGGATGTCACGTTTAACCAGACAGCTGAGGGTAGGAAGAACTGCAACTGTTATCATATAGAACGTTATGAAGATTATCTTACACATGATGTGGGAGTCTTTAGGAAAGACTGTCAAGAGTCCTGCTGTAAAAATGATCATTAATAGAATGTAAGAAATTAGGAACCAAAGTGGATAACAAAACATGACTTAGCCTGTTAACTGTGGCTGCGAGGCCTTTGTGAGACGGAGACAGGTAGGCAACAGAAGATGAGATGACCACTCAGAATGATCAGATTTAGGGCTGGGAGGGCACCTCTTAGCCTGAGTGATGTGAAACCAGGATGGGAGTCCAGCAACTTTGACTGCTATAGGGGGAGCCAAGTAGACCAGATGGGGGCCACTCCACCTTGGTTGTAGTCCTGTGGATTTAGAACATTTGAGATAAATTAGATCTCCTGGGGATATGGGAGGATCTGGTTTGGCCTCTCCAGAGGGCTGTGGAAGGCAGAGATCACATGTTGTCGCAACAGGTGTCAGAGGAAGGAGAGAACTGGGACATAGTCAGCAAGGGGAGGGAGATTTTGGGGAGTAGGAAGATTGTGGTGTAAGAATGGCCTGCCATACGTAAGTTCAAAAGGACTTAAGAAGGTAGGAGCCCAGGGGAGTGCCCTGAGCTTGGCTAAGTCTAAGGGCAAAAGTTGAGGCCAAGGTTGGTGTAGTTCTAAAGTGAGTTTTGTAAGGTGTGTCTTTATGAGGCCATTTGCCTTTTCTACTTTTCCTGAGGATTGTGGATGTTATGGGATGTGTAGCTGCCAGGTGATGTGTAAGCTTGAGGATACCTGTTGAGTAATCTGAGAAATAAAGGCGGGACCATTATCTGACTGAATACTCTGAGGCAGACCAAACCTTGGAATGATTTCTTGTAATATGACTTTGGTAACTACATCAGCAGTTTCCCTGGTTGTGGGAAAGGCTACTATCCATCCTGAAAAAGTACAAACAAAAGTGAGAAGATATTTGAGAGTTTTGTGGCGGGGCATGTGTGTAAAATCCATCTGCCAGTCCTGACCAGGTGTGTGTCCTCGAAACTTATGGGTAGGAAAGGAAGGGGGTGCCATGTGTCCCTGAGGAGAGGTCCTGGCACAGAGATCACAGATGTGAGTAGTCTTAAGAATGATAGCTTTTAGAGAAGGGTGTGTGACTATTGGGGCTAAGAGTTTGTATAGGGCCTGTGATCCTATGTGAAAACAGTTGTGCAGGTCAGCAATGATGTCTAAGGCCTGTTGATGTGGGAGAACAAGTTTAGATCCCTGAAAAATCCATCCCTGAGTGTTTTGGGTGTAACCTGGTTTATGAAGTAGTTGTAACTGCTCTGGTGAGTAATTAGGCTGAGGTAGACTGTTTGGGACTAACGGGAGAAGATGAGACGGGCAGGGCACTTGTGCAGCTAGCTTGGCTTGTGAATCTGCAAAGGCATTGCCTTGAGCAATAGGATCTGTAGAGTTTTGGTGTCCCCTACAATGAATAACTGCTGCCTGCTTTGGAAGTTGGGCTGCCTCTAAAAGTTTAAGGATAAGGGGAGCATTAATGGTGGGAGTTCCCTGAGTGGTAATAAAAATCCCGTTCTTGCCAGATAGAAGCATGAGAGTGTAAAATGCTAAATGTATACTCTGAGTCAGTGTAAATATTTATAATCTTGCCTTTTGCTAGTGTAAGAGCCCTTGTAAGGGCAATAAGTTCTGCCCTCTGGGAAGAGGTCCCAGGTGGCAGTGCATTTGCCTCTATAACTTCTGACTGGTTAACTATCACGTACCCTGCCTTCTTTTGGTTGTCTGTGTTTGTTGAACTGCCATCTATGAACCATGTGTCAAAGGCCAAGGAGAGAGGTGTGCTACTGATGTGAGGGAAAGGGGTGGGAGTCATCTGTAAAAACTCAATACAGTCATGGTGAGGATGGCCCTCTGAGGTGGGAAGTAAGGTGGCTATATTTAGGGGGCCACTAGTTGCAATAGAGATGCAAGGGTCTTGAGAGAGAGCTAAGTGTACTTGTTGAAGGCGAGAAGGGGTCATTAGGGCAGGGAGCACCTTATGTGAGATAAGCTCACGTAGGTGATGAGGTGAGTATACTGTAATAGATTGCCCTAATGTAAACTTTTTAGCTTCCTGTGTCAAGAGGGCTTCAGCTGCAAGAGCTCAGAGACAAGGAGCCCATCCTTTTACTGTGTTATCTAGCTGTTTTGATAAGTAAGCTACTGCTTGAAAAGAAGGTCCTTTTTTTGTGTCCTAGTACACCTATAGCATTGTGGCCCTGAAAGGTAGTGTATAGGATGAAAGGTTGAGTGGGATCAGGAAGGGTGAGAGCTAGAGCTTTTAGGAAAGCCTCTTTTAATTTATGAAAGGAGGCATGTATGGGCCTAGTAGGGTCCAGGGGTTCCAATAAGGGACCCTTAGCGGCCTTGTAGAGAGATTGAGCTAGGGCTGCAAAGTTAGGAATCCAGAGACAAAAGAAATTAGCTAAGCCTAGGAAAGATGTAACCTGCTGTTTAGTTGTGGGCACCTGGAGATCATGAAGGATTGCCTTACGATCTGAGGTAATGGAGCGAGTAGTGGGGGTGAGAGCAAGACCTAGGTATTTGAATTTTGGGGAGGCTATCTGAGCTTTAGCAGAAGAGACCCTGTATCCACGACTAGCAAGGAAATTAAGAAGACTAGCTGAGTGGTGCATGGCTAACACATGGGATGGAGAACATAATAGAAGGTCATCTATATATTGAAGGAGAACACTAGGTTTGAGATTAAGTTCTGTGAGGTCAGTATCGAGAGCCTGGTTAAAGAAGTGGGAACTATCCCTGAACCCCTGGGGGAGTACTGTCCAAGTAAGTTGTTGGGACCTGAGAGTGTCTGGGTCAGTCCATGTAAACGCAAAGAGGTTCTGGCAATCAGGGTGTAAGGGGATAGTGAAGAAGGCATCTTTAAGATCTATAACTGTAAAGTGAGTGGTGGAGGGAGGGATATGAGAGAGCATGGTATAAGGATTTGGCACCACTGGGTGAGTGGGGGTAACAGCACTTTTAATTACCCTAAGGTCCTGTAACAGGTGATAAGACCCATCAGGCTTGAGTACCGGGAGAATGGGAGTACTGTGGGGTGAATGGGTAGGTTTAAGAAAACCATTGTCTAAAAGCCGCTTAATTATGGGTTTAAGTCCCCTTAAATGTTGGGGGGCTATGGGGTATTGGGGAACACAGGGAAAAGTAGAGGAATCCCTGAGACAGATCAAAACAGGCATGGCATGTGTAGCCAGAGTGGAATTGGATGTATCCCAAACTATGGGGTCAACAAGAGAAGGAGGAAGGGGAGGGAATGGCTTTGCGACGCATTGTGAGGCTGTTTGGAGAATTAGGGCTGTGGGGAGAGAAAAAGTGAAGGAAAATTTGAGCTTTTGAAGAAGGTCTCTACCTAAAAGAGGTGTGGGACATGTTGGGATTATTAGGAAGCTATGGGTAAAAAAAAGAGTCTGGAATCTACATGGGATAGGCCCAGTCTGCAAAGGTTGATTTGGCTGGCCATCAACGCCCACAACAGAAATCAAGGATTTACTACAAGGTCCTGAGAATTCAGGAAGTACATTATAAGTCGCCCCCGTATCCACAAGTGGAGATATTATCTTACCTGAGACCTCCAGTGAGACTCGGGGCTCCGACAAGGTTACCGGAGTGGGGGCTGTGAGCCCCGAGCCCCATCAATCTTCTGCAGCAAGCCCAAGCAGGTCGGTCAGCAATGAGTCTGGCATTGATGGAATCTCCTGTGAGGGCGAGGGATTAGAGGATGGCTTACCAGCTCATTGGTGGCCAGGACAGTTGCTCTTCCAATGCCCTTTAAGTTTGCAGTATGGACATAGTCCTAGAGGAATGCCAGGGTTTGGGCAATCTTTTGCCCAGTGTCCTTGCTTGCTGCACTGGAAGCACGGACTGGGTGGGACTCGGGCAGCCACACCTTGTTGCAGATATGTTGTCTTGGGAGCTCCGAGTGCCACTGCTAAGAGCTCAGACTGATACTTAGCAAACTTTAATTTTTGAGCCTGTTTTTCCTCCTTTTGAACCTTATCTCTATTGTTGAAGACACAGAAGGCTAATTTAAATAGATCCCCTTGTGGAGTTTGAGGGCTATGTTCAACCTTTTGTAATTTTGCATGAATATCAAGAGCAGACTGTGAAATAAAATAAGAATTAACAACAATCATCCCTTCTTGAGAGTCTGGGTTTACATTGGTATATTTAATTAAGGTTTCCCGAAGCTGATTTAGAAACACAGCCGGGTTTTCATTAGCCTCCTGGACCTGTTCTAAAAGCTCGTTATAATTATTGTGTTTGTGAGCGATCTTATTAAGGCCCACAGTCAGACACTCAATCATCTTATGTAATTTTGTTGAACCTTGACCATTTTGATAGTTCCAGTTAGGGTCTTGGTCTGGCACAGCTACAGGCCCAGGATCATTGTCAGTAGATTTGCTCTGTGCCTGCAATCAGCCTCTTCTCGAGCTGCCTGCCACAGCTGATTTCTCTCTTGTGAGCTAAGGGTAGTATTTAAAATCACATAAATATCCTTAAAATGTAAATCATAATAATTAGTAATAAATTCAAATTGCCTGATATAATTCTGTGGGTCAACAGAAAAGCTACCTAATTTATGGGCAATCTGGGATAGATCAGAAAGGGAAAAAGGCACATGGATGTTAACAAGCCCCTAGGGGCCAGCTTGCTCCCGAAGCAGTAGCAGAACCTGAGGAGATTCTGGAGCAGAGAGCCATTGAGCAGCCATCCTTCTGGTAGGCACATGTGAGCAATCATCTGTAGAGCGGCTACAGAGCTGCTGCCGGTCACCCTGGGAAACACAAGCAGATGGCGTCTCACTGTGTGCCTTGCAGCTAGAGGACTGCTGTCGGAAGCACAATGAAGCATCATGTGCACTGCAACAAGGCGGCTGTTGCAGTTCACAAGAGGAGCCACAAGGAGATGCCCGTTGACAGTGAGGGTCCTGGAAACATGGCGGTGCCCTGTCGCCATGTGACCCTCCTGAACATGGCGGCGCCATGCCTCGTGGCAGAGGGTTGCAACATGGCAACTGTTCCCGGCACAAGCTGGAACAATCACATGGCCTTCTGGAAGGACATAGTGACCGAGACCTAGTATGGTGAGCGAGCAGTGAGAATGCTGTAGGGGATACAGAATTCTCAGGAGAGGAAGTCAGAGACTGTGAGGAAGCGCTAACAGAGGGATTAAAGCTGCTGGGAGAGTTATGGGTCCCAGAAGGCAGAGAGGGAGACGATCACACAGTGGGAGGTATCTGCCATGGAGAGGGATTAGACCTGCTGGGAGAATCAGGCATAGAGGGAGTGGAGGTAACGGCAGGGAACGAGTTTGGTGGTAGGCAGGCGGCGGCCGGGAAAACACCAGAGGAACGTCCTCATTGAATCCTGAGGGCAGGATGGAAAAGTTTACAGTGTGGTAGAGTTAGCTAAAAGTATCTCAGCAGGAGCACAAGACTTAATGAGAGACTGGCATGTTCTCAGAACAAGAAAGCCTGGACATAAGGGAGTTCTAATAACGTGTTGCCAGCTTGACAAAAATCATACAAGTTCCTGAGAATGCAGGGGTCAAATGTTCCTTGTTGGGGCCAAGGCTTGCTGATAAGTGGGTAGGTGGGCCAGACCTCCTGGCAGTAAAAAGTTAGTTGTTTAGTTTTTATGGTACCTTTAATTTTTAGAGTACATAAGTTGGAAATTAGGCATTGTAAAGGCGTCTTTTGGGAGTTAGAAAATACATTCCCCATGACTGATTCAGGCAAGAAAAAAAACCGGAGGACCAGAACAAGTTGGCACTTATTTGTGGCACCATGCGGCGGCTATGGTTCCAAAAACTCATAAATTGCAGTCGTCACTGAGAGATTCACGAGTGGAGCCTGCGTGGGGTCAGTAATAGTTTTGCCCGTGAAAGCGCAAGTCTTTAAGGGAAGTGAAGCGTTCTTTCAGTGTGGGCGGTCCCAAAGATCTCTGCTTTGGGCTATCCGAACCCAAAGAATGTGAGAGATTTTGTGGACAAAGGTTTACCCAGAAAGAACCCTGCCCTGGGTGGTCCTAAGGACATGAAAATGCACAGACCCACGCAGATGGGGAGAACATTCCACTAGGGCTGCCCAGTGCCAAACGTTCCCCGGGGAGTGATCACCTGAAATCAATCAGGCCGATGCAGAGTGAAGGCGGCGGGCGACAGGAACGTCTTGGGAGAGGAAAAAGCTCAGGATTAATCCAGGATGTTATCTGGTTATCGGCTAGGGGACTCAACTGACTGTGTATCCCAGGAGTCAATCGCCTGCCGACTGAGTCACGGCACCAAATGCTAGAGTTATTTCCAAAAGATGAAAAATATTAACAAAAGATGAGAAATATAAAATAAAAAGCAGCCTTTATTCTGAGAACACAGAGAGAGATGACCAGCACCCCCACCGCTGGTGTCCAGCGATCTCTCCAGCAGACACATGGCGTGGGGGCCTGTAAATAGCCTCGGTTTGGGGTGGAACCTAAGGCGGGCATTAGGGATACATAGGTAGCCCATTGGTCCTAGGTTTGGCGCCATATGTAAATTTCCAGAGGCAGGAAGATGGCATCACAGGTAACTTCCTAGGGGCAGGGGAGATGTGGCTTCCTGCTTCTGGTTGAGGTTTTCCTGGCTTCAGTGTCCTATCTGGGCCAAAACCCTTTCAGTAAACAATTCACAAGAGAAGTTTTTAGTCATTTCCTTAATGCATTGTACAAGTAAACACAACGACAGATCAGTTCACTTTCAGAAAACAGAAGCAGCACTTAAAGGCAAGGATAAAGCCCTTCAGTGCAAGTGTCCCTTAAGAGGTGAGATCAACATTTAAGAATACAATCATCTACTGATTTTGCTGACTTCTAGAAAAAGGAAAATTTATAGTGGTATTGCGATAGGGGAATGAAACTCCCAGTCTACTATTCTGATATGAATTTGTGTTCTCTGTAGTCAAAAAATGAATATTTGGAGCAACAAAAGTCAAGATAATATAATTATTTAGAGAAAGACAGCTGTGGGAGAGAGCGAATTCATCCTGAGTGGGTTGGCAAAGACTGTCTTTTCCAAGGACATTTATAGAGTAAAATCATGTGGTGAGATTGGTTTAAGTTGGAGAAAACTGGGAACTCAAAATGCAGATGGGCATAAGATGGGACAAATCTATGCTTGTCAATAAGATAAATAGTCCAGGTAAAGTTAATTAAATTGGGAACAAATGGGGAAGGGAGTCACATAGAAAGCAGGCATTCTTAGGCAGCAGTGAATCTTCCTTTAGGAGGTTGGGAGGGTGACTCTTGATAGGAACTAATTACGATATCAGTCATTAGGATATGGAGACATTTATTTGAATGGTGACTCCTGACTTCCTCAGGTGCTAGGGAACTATTTAGAATATCAGTCCTTAGCATATGGATAAATTTGTTGATTTTCTGTCTTGAGGCTTGGCCCATAGCAGGAGCTGTCCATTCTTGCACCCTATTTCTAACCAATGGACCCACTTTCTGTTCTGTATGCGCCATTTCAAAGGAGATTAAAATTCCATCTCCAGCAAAGACTAAACTTTCAGCTCCTTGTAAATCCCCCTTCCCCTCCCTATTCTTTTTAGATTCAGTAAACTTGAAGTTTCAGTTTCTTGTAATCCCCCCAACCCCCTTTAGCCTACCTGCAATACAATGTGCTGTCTTTTAGAAAAGTTTAACTACAAGGAAGTTATCAAACTGGCTCAAAGTTTGCAACATTCCTGTGGTTTTTGGCTTTAAAACCCAACCTTTTAGGTTGTAAAGTTGGCAGGCTCCAAATTGGCTCCTGGAGATTACATTGCCAGGCCTGGCCTAAAATAAAGCCTTTGCTCCCCAAATTTTAATTTCTTGCTTCCTTGGGTTTTATTCCAGAATCCAAACTATCACATCCATCTTATACATAGGTGCAAGGTATCTGGGTTTCTGCATGGGCTCCTTGGAGGAACTAGCCCTGTCTCACTGTCAATAGTATTTAACTAACTCAGCTTCCCATAACAGTATTTTTCTGAAAATTGAACACAGATGTCTTGTGCTCTGGGTGAATGATCTGGGGATGACAGTGTGCAACGTATATACCAGTGTTGCCCCCTAATTCACATGTTCTGAAATTTAGTTTTAGTTTATTTTTTTCTTTTTATCCTTGAAATAAAATGGATTTGGAAGTGAAAAGCCTGAAGTAAAGCCCTTTGGTACACATATTCCTCTGTGTAGCTGAGATCAACATTGTAGAAGACAGCCAGCTCCAGAAGTCCCTGACCATAGTCTATCATTTGGGATCCTCTCTTGCAGGAAGGAGTTCCTTTCCCGGTTTATTTTTAACTTAGAAGAGGGCAGTAGAGAAGCAGTCAATCAGTGATGAAGAGGCAGGCTATATGAACTGTCCAATTAGGGGAGCCTTGACAGGTGGTCTCTTGGGTCTCTTCCATTGTCTAGACATTATTTACCTGTTTGGAGCACAAAACTGGGAGCAGAATACTTGCTGCATCTCATTTCCTCGTTTCGAAGTCCTGTGGCCTGATTAGCAAAGAACCTGGGAGACCCTCTAGCCACAGAATGGTGAGGCTTTGGATAGGAGGCCAGAAATAGGGTGGAATTGGGAGAAACCAGTTACAAGTGTTTAGAAGCAGTTCTGCTGTGTGTAGACACAGGTATTTAGATAGCTTCATCTCCTGATGTATTCTAGCATTGGCTTTGGGTCATCCACTGTCCATTTTTACTCCTGCTGGGAGTAAGCATAATTTTGTGTCCCCAGAACCCTGACCTAACTATGATAGCAACAGACTGGAGTATCATCTTTGAAATTGTCTACTACCCTGGCACCTCCATTATAGGGGCAGAGGAAGGAGCTTGGGGAGACCCTGACTCTGATGCATTTTGTAGCTGGTGCAGCAGTACTGAGCTTGGTCTCTGTTCTCATTCCTGTTAGCAGCAATCTTTAGGTTCTAAAGTTTATAAATATCTGTAATGCAGGGCCTTATATCCACAATGGCTCTCCTTAAACATGTGCTTTTTTGTATTTATAGGGATCAACTAAATCTATGGTATGTTCTCACATTTCCATCCTCATGACAGGTGTTGGAAAAAGTCCTAACAATTCAGAGGTGTGTAGTGATGTGCCTCAGTGAAGTAAGGCTTCCCAAACACCTGGTGAACTCCTGTGAATTACACAGAACAATGCAAAGAATTTCTAAACATACTTTTTGTTACCCACCTGCTCATAGACTATGTGTGTGAGAACAGCGATAGAAGTTTGACTTCTGACAAAAATGAAACCGATTTAAAAGTGTTATCAAGGGCAGAGTAAAGTGTGCTTCCTAAGGACAAATTCCAGAAAGGGCTGTCTGTTAGATCCTCATTGAAAAATTCCTAAATTGAGTCATTTGCATGAACTTATACAGATGATATCGTTCTGAATGGAAAGAATATGGGTGTCATCTCTGAATTAACAGCTGATTTAATAGCTTTGTTGATCACAGCCATTGTTTAAATACGGAAATGCTCTGCAAAGGACTTTCCTAAGTGGTGTAAAGGAGATGCCCTAAATTGACATTGTGCAAGGAATATCAATAGTTTAGGCATGAAGGGTTTTCTGCTTAGGGTGGAACAGAAGAGCATGGAAAAGATGTGGAAGTGACTGGCAGGATGCCAATAGCAGGACATACAACAGAGAGCTTCCTCACTAAAAGTCACGTATTCTTAGGGCAAGCATGAAGTTAAAGGTGGCTTATTGTTTCTTCCTTGAGGTGAATAACACCAGCTCTGGTAACAATCATTATTACACATCTCTGTAAACCCATGAATTCTGTGTTCTTCACTTGAGATCCAATTTTGATTATCTCTAATTATGACCCATTGCCATGAAAGTGAAAGTTGAATTTTTTTTGTCCAAAGGATTGAACTCATGATCTCAAGCTTGCCAGTTAGGTTTTCATGCTGCTGAGCTAAATACACAGCTCTGAAAGTGTTTTCTCTATAATATGAATGGTATCAAAATTGTTCCTCACAAAATGTTGAATATTGTGGATTTTTTCTATATTTCATGGCTATAATTTTTTAAAGCAAACCAAACGTGTCTTATGCAGTCACTTTTCAAGTTACACATTGTCTGCGAGGTGTCTCAGTCAGGGTTTCTTTTTTTGAGACAGCTCTGTAACGTAGGGTAGCCCCAAACTCAAGGCAGTTATCCTGCATCAGCCTCCCAAGATATATTTATTATATCTGAATGTAAAGTGATCACTTGGTGACACTGAGGTATAATTTGAAGCTTGTACCTGATTTCATTGTTTATACATTTTTTACATATAGCAGTTTTCCATGAACATTTGAGTTATTATTTATGTATCATATTTGATATTATTTATGTTTTGTTCTATGAAACCAAATTCAAATATCAAAATGCTGCCTAAGTATATTAATAACAAAGGACTCAGTGGCCTAAATGAGATTTGAAGATATAACATTGGTAGTACATCAAAGTGATTGATGAGATATTTGTCTGTCTCTGTGCTTTATGGATGTTGATCCTGCAGGTTCCCACTATAAGCTCTGCTTTAGAGACAGTAAATAGGGACTCTTGCACTGACTCAGCACAAGAATCAGTGCTCCTATTTGGCTGTAGCATTAGCAGTGAGTTCCAATCTAGTATTAAATTTGCTGTCTCAAAAAATGTGTATATACAAAAAATTAATGCCTGAGACATAGAATTAAGATTTGAAGGGATCAGTCTCCATTCAGCTGTTTTGTTTGGATTTACTTGTTTAGTTTAGTTTTGTTTTATTGAGAAGTTTTCTGTATGTATATCAGCTAGACTTAAACCCCTAACAGAGCTCAGAATTGCCCTAACCTCAAAGCAGCACTCCTGTTTCAGCCTCTTAACTGTTGGGATTATAGATATGTTATTTTTACCCCAGAAAATATTGAGGCTTGTAATTTAGCCGTGTTGTAGCTTGGCATAATGGATGCCATTTTGAGCTTTGCATTTAAATAGTGCCCTGTATTTCACCCAGCAAAATGGAAAATCACTCAGGGTAGAAGTCCCAGGAGAAAAGCAAAATGAGCTGTACCCAATGAAAAAATTAACCTGCTCAACAAAAGAAGCGGAATACAGTTGTCATCCAAAAATTATTATAATATTCTAGATAAATGATTTCCAACAGGATATTTTGTGATTCTATCTTTTAAAACATCTGTAACTTTCCAGTTCATAGCTTCTTGTTTAGATCCGGAAATGAGGGTGGGAGTTCTGTATACAAGAGATCCTGAGACCAGCTAATGAAATTCCACATTTCTCAGTTGGGTTGCTTGGCTTCCTATAACTCAACTCAAGCTGTAGAATCCTTTACTGACACAAGCAAACACCACGATTAAAAGGCAGTGCCACTGAAATGAAAGAATAATAGTGAAAAGGAGAGGAGAAAAAAGACAAATGCCATGTGTTATAATGCCCAGCTCTTTTCCACAGCAATGAAGAGGCTGAAACAAGACAATGGCCATATACTCAAGGACAGCCTTGAAGAGTTAAAACATTCAGGAAACCCCTCTTGCCTTGTCACTAGATCAGAACAACCAGATGTTCTGACCTGATAGGGAAGTTGTAATCCAATGTCCCCAAAAATAAGAGCACTGTGAACTATCGACCCTGCAGACAGGATATGAGTTTTCAAAAACATCAAGCCACCTGCAGCAGATAGCTCACCCACCAGTAAACAAACGACACGACCCCCATTAACCAATGCCATCTGCTTCTGTAACTTGCTTTCTGGGCTTTGGCTTTATATACTTTGCACTCCCCTATTCGGGGCTCTCTCTCTCCCGCCCCCCTCTCCCACTGGAGTGTGGTTGGAGGGTCCCTCACATGTGCAGACAATAAAAACCCCCTGATTTTTCATGAGAGCTGGATCCTTGGGGCCTTCTTTGCGACTGAGATCTTACAGCCTAACCTACAAGTGAGTGCAAGGCTGGCCAGAACTCCAAAGTGAGACTATGTCTTTAAATCAAAAAACTAAAATGAAAAAAATAAACAACCAAGGAGAGAGAAAGACTATCCACAAACAACCAAACAAACAAACAAACAAAAATTAACAATAATAGAGCTGTGTGAAAGTTGACTTCTCTAAAATGGAAATTATTGAATGATGCTGCAGAGGAAAGAAATCCATGTAGTCGCATCCAGGAGGCTGTGACCAACACAGACTTAGGAATTGCACCTATTGTGCTACAGTACAACAGTGATTCCTTCCTGCAATACACCTGCAATTCACTAGACTGAGGACTTCTAAAAGCACATGGAAACATTAAACCAATGGCAAACAAGCAGTTTGAAATCCAGGCTTTGGAACATGGCCTTTAGCAGACATTTCATATTCAAATTGAAATAAGAGAAATCAGGGCTAGGGATTTAGCTCAGCGGCATAAGCACCTGACTTGCAAGCAGGCAGTCATTAGTTCGATCCCTGGTACTGATGAAAAAGACCAAAAAAAAAAAAATAAGAAAGAAGAGAAATATAATCCTGCCCTGTTTGATGTCAAATGCACCAAGTTTTACGGCTCACAACATTGAAAAAGGAAGTCACAAAATTTCTAAAAGAAAGTTTCTAAAAGAAGTTCACAAATTTTCTAAAAAAAGAGAGAGAGAAGTATAGCCCTGAATTTTCAGGAGTGGTCTTCAGCATTTGGCCACAGACCTATTGTCAGGAGTCATTTATATAGGAAAGTCTCAATGTGGGTACAGTGTGTGTCTGAAACTACAATCAAAATATAACTTTAAAGCTGCTTAACTAATATTATTCAGCAGGGGAACAATTCAGCCAGAAAATGTATGTGGAAAGAGCCAAGGCATTTTGTGGGAACAATAGTCCAGGTGTTCTGGTCTTGAGTATGGTAATTGAGGCTATCTGAACTTCCTGGAGGAGGTGGTGGTAACTGTAGTGCATTTCAAGCTATTGCTTTTTTCTCTTCAGGAGCATGTAGACATGGTCACTGCATCTTCTCCTTCATGCCTGGCTTTCTTCAGCTGTGCCTGTAGCAGTGATTGTTGTATAATTTTTTGCATTGACTATTTGTGGTTCCAGTTCCTCTCTGATTGTATAACAATTTCTGTCTACATTGACATCCTTTGCTAAAAATCACAGTACTATTTGAATGAATAAAGTGAAATATTCATTAATACTGGCCAGGGATTTAGCTCAGGAGGCAGAAACACGTGCCTGGAAAGTGCTAGTTTGTAACATTGATCCCTGATACCTAAAAAATAAGTAATTTAGACCACAAGGAAATAAAATACTTTCATTTGTGAAAATGTAGGTTTACAACATTTATAACTAAATATGTCAATGGCAAATTAAACATTGTTAATAGTCATATTTAGTATCTAAAGTTGTTGGGGCTAGGGAATGAGCTCAGTGATACAAGGAGCTGCCTGGAGAGCACAAGGTCATGAGTTGAATCCCTCATACAGAAAAAAAAAATCACAGTTGTTAACGATGCAGTCCTATGAGTACATTTATTGAAACTGATACTTGGTATTTAATAGCTCAATGTTTCTTTTGTGGTCTATGAAATACCTGCAGATAGCATGGCAATTACAGTGAATGATATACTGTCCCCTGTGGGATTTCTATTTTCTGAGTTGTTTTCATTTTTGTTTTCCCACATACTTGAAAGTTGAAAATGTTGCCTGGTGCTAGGTAGAAAAACTGTGATAATCATTTTTTCAATTTAATGATATACTTCCCTATATTCATTAAGAACATTTTATTTCCTACAGTTACTCAAAGTCAAATTGATAAACAATTCTTAAATTTACAGGCAGCTGAGTTAGTTAGAAATAAAGGCAACCATACCATGATATAGTGGAATGAAATTCCTGACCTTCTATATCTGGTATGAGTTTGCAAGAATGAATTTTAGGAACAACAGAGTTGAAGAGCAGAATATATTTATTGAGAGAAAGAAAGTGAAAGTATTTTGCTCTAAATAGGATATTTTGGAAGTGGAGGTGGGACGAGGGGACTTTTACCTTAAAGTCATTTTCCTCTCCCCTATTCAACCTACCTGTGGCCAGAAAAGTATCTCAATCAACTTGTTGCATATCAGCAATGCCACCTTTAAGCCCCACCCAAGTCAAAAATCTATATGTGTGCTGCCCACACATTTCCAGAAAAAAAAAGCCAGAACCCCAGTGGTCACGGGGTTGTCTCCATGGTCTTAGAATAAAGGCCATTTTGACTTTATATTCTCTTCTTTACTACACCAAAAATCCTATCAGAAAGCTTTTGTCTGAGAGAAACAGGAGGGATTCAGAGCCAGTAGCAAAGGACTCTGATTTATAGAATAAAATCATGTGGTGTGTGTGATAGCTTGGACCCCAGCATAAAACCCAATGAAGCAAGAAATTAAAATTTGGGGAGCAAAGGCTTTATTTTAGGCCAGGCCAGGTGATGCCATCTCAGGGAGCCAATTTGGAGACTGTGTGCCTTACAGCTAAAAAGGTTGGGTTATAAAGCTGAAAACCACAGAAATGTTGTGAATTTTGACCCAGTTTGATAACTTTCTTGTAGTTAAACATTTCTTAGGGACAGTACATTGTATTGCAGATAGGCTGAAGGGGGGGGAATAACAAGAAACTGAGACTTAAAGATTTTTTGTGAAATGGAGACTTAACCTAAGAATGGGGAGGGGAGGGGAATTTACAAGAGGCTGAAACTTACTGGAGATGGAATTTTATTCTCTATTTAAATGGCACATATAGAACAGGAAGGGGGCACATTGGGTAGAACTAGGTTACAACAGTGAGATAGGTTTAAAGTGAGTTAGATTACTGAGGTTACTGAGGAGGTAAATTAGCACAATAGAGATGATAAATACAAGAAATGTAAAAGTGGCCTTTTATTTAAAGAATGTGGAGAGGAGACCACAGCCACCAAGGTTTTGGCTCCCCTCCCACCGGACCAGCTATGGGGTTATGTGATTGTGATAACTCAGACGCTGGAATAAAATCCAAGGAAGCAAGAAATTAAAATTTAGGGAGCAAAGGTATTATTTTAGGCCAGGCCTGGCAAGGAGTCTCCATGAGCCAATTTGGAGACTGGGCATCTGACACCTAAAAGTCAGGGCATTTATCTTGTAAATCCACAAACAGCTGCTGGTCACACAATGCAAGGAGGGGGGTGGGATGTGGTGCACTACAAAACAGAAACATGGTGCATTACATTTAATGGGAAGAGCAAGATTCAGGTAACAAGCAAGTTTTCCTGTAAACAAGCAATTTTATATAAGAAGAATCCTGTTTTCCTCAGCAGAGACTAGAAGTCTAGCAGTGATTAACAACTTCTGTTATCTTATCTTAGCGTCACATCTGTTATTTTTAGGGGGCAACAAAGGTTAACATATCAATTAGGTAAGAGTTAACAATTCTTTACAGAGGAGAGCATTGATTGACATACTAATTAGGTCATCCAGAGGGGGAAAGGAAAAACACATATACAGTAAGTCCAAGTTACAGGTATTGCTCCGATACAAAAATAACGAAGCTATTTTTCTAGACTACAACAGAGGTATATGTGACTTTTGAGTGGATCTGATGCTTGGAGGGGACATTGATGTCATGCAAGGAGCTGATGGGAATTTTCTTTAGGTCCATGGGAGAGAAAGAGGAAGTTGTAATCAAGGAAAAAAGAGGAAGTGGCCATATGAGTAAGCATTCCTGTTTTGCCTTCTTCCACCTTCAACTACCACCATGAGGTTCTGTAATTGTTTCTAGGGCAAAACTCTTTCAAGTACATCCTTCAGTTTCAAGGAAGAAATCAAAACAAAGAATTTTTGCCACCTGTGTTCCTCTATGGCTGGTAGTAAACCCTTCATAAGAAATATTGTTAGTCATTTCCTTAATGCATTGTAGATACCGTAACCAAAATTTCAGATCATTTCACTTTCAGAAAACAAAAGTAGCACTTAAAGTCAGGGAGAAAGCCCTTCAGTGCAAGCATCCCTGGAAAGGTGAGATCAACATTGTAGAATACAAACTACTACTGATTTATCTGACTTCAGGAAAGAGAAAAATTTATAATGATATTGCTATAGAGTAATGAATCTCCTGGTCTGTGAATTTGTGTTCTCTAAAGTCAAAGAATGAATTTTAGGAACAACAAAAATTAAGAGCAAAATATACTTATTGAGAGAAAGAATGCTACCTGAGAGAGATAAGGAGTCCTGAGCGGGATGCCAAACACTGTCCTTCTAGGGACCTTTATAGAGTAAAATCATGTGGTGAGATGAGTTTAAGGTGGAGAAAAATTGGAACTCACAATGCAGATGGGCATAAGATGGGACAGAGCTATGGTAGCCAATAAGATTATAAGTTCATGTAAAGTTGATTAAATTGGGAACAAAGTGGGAAGGGAGTGTCATAGAAAGCAGGAATTCTTAGGCAGCAGTGACTTTTCCCTTAGGGTTTTGGGAGGGTGACTCATGAGTTCTTCAGGATGATAGGAAATATTTAAAATGTCCGTCTTTAGGATAAGGATCCTTTTTTTTTGAATGTTGACTCCTAACCTCCTCAGAGTGCTATGGAACTATTTAGAATATCAGTCTTTAGGATATGGATGAATTTGATGATCATTTGTCTTGAGACTTGGCCCATAGCATGAGGTGTCATAGTAGATACCATAACCAAAACCAAAATTACAAAACCAAAACCATAACCAAAATTACAGATAGTTGCCCATAGTTGCACGGTATCTGGTCTCCTGCAAAGACTCCTTGGAGGACCTAGCCCTGCCTCATGCCAATACTATTTAAATAACTCAGGTGCCTGTAACAGTACTGCTTGGAAAATTGATTACAGATGTCTTGTGCTTAGGGTGAATGATCTGCGGATGACAGTGTGCAATGTATATACCAGTGTTGCCCCCTGGTTGACATGTTTTGAAATTTAATTTTAGTTGATGTGTTCTTTTTTCACTGAAAAAAGATGGATTTGAAAATTAAAAGCCTGAAGTAAAGCTCTTCAGTACAAACACTCCTTTGGTCGAGCTGAGTTCAGCACTGTAGAGGAATGGCAGCTCCAGAAGTCTCTGCACTACAGTCTATCATTTGGGATCCTCTCCCGCAGGGAGGGGTTTCTTTCCCTGTTGATTCTTGACTCAGAAGGTAGGCAGTAGAGCAGGAGTCAATCAGTGATGAAGGGGCAGGCTATATGAACTGTCCAATCAGGTGTTCCATTGCTTTCTGTGACTTCTGTCTTTTCTGTTATCTCAGCATGATTTATCTGTTCTGCATACAACAGTGGCAGCAAAATGCTTGCTCGATCTCACTTAGTACTTTTGATGTCCTGTGGCCTGATGTGCAAAGAATCTGAGAGATCCTGGAGCCATGGAATGGTGAAGTTGTGGATGAGAGTCCAGAAATAATGTAGATTGGGTGAAACCAATTACAAGTATTTAGGAGTAGTTCCGGTTTCTGGAGCCCCAGGTATTTAGTTAGCTTCAGCTCCTGATGTCCTCCAGCATTGGCTATGGTTCATTCACTGTCCCTTTTGCCTCTTGCTGTTGGCAAGGGTGATTTGGGGTTCCCAGAACCCTGGCTTCACTATGACAGTAGAAAACTCAAGTATCATCTTTGAAATACACTGCTGGCCTGGTACCTCCACCATCTTAGGCATTGGAAGGAGCTTGGGAAGACACTGGCTATGATGCTTTTTGTAGCTTGTAGAGCAGGAATGAGCTAGATCTATGCTCTCTTTCCTCAGAGTAGCAGATCTGGAATGTCTGAGGTTTATTAATGTCTGTAATGCAGGGCCTCATAGCCAAAATGGCTCAACTTAAACTTGGGCTTTTTTGTATATATAATGATCTCCTAAATTTATGTTCTCTTATTTCCATCCTCAGGACAGGTAGTGACAAAGGTCCTGAGAATTCAGAGATTTGTAGTAGTTTGCATCATTGGAGAAAGGCTTCCCAAACACCTGATGAACTCCTGTGTATTATACAGATCAGTGCAAATTATTTCTGAACATACTTAATTATTTAGGTGGCACCACTGCTCACAGACTAGGTTTGTGGGAACAGCCATAGAGTTTTGAAGGCTGAGAAAAATGAAGCAAATATGAAGTTTTATCAAGGCCAGGGTAAAAGTTTGTGAAGGACAAATTCCAGAAAGGGCTACCTGTTAAATTCTCGTCGAAAAATGCTGAAATTTAGGCATTTGCATGGACATATACTTGTGATATCCTTCTGAATGGACAAGAATACAGGTGTCATATCTGAATTAAGAGCTGATTTAGTAGCTTGGTTGTTCATAGACAGTTTAAATATGGAAATGCTCTGCAATGGACTTGTCTAAGTGGTGTAAAGGAGTAGCCATAAATAGAAATTTTTCAGTGATATCAAAAGTTAGGCATGAAGGGTTTTCTGCTTAGGATGGAACAGAGGAGTGTGGAAAGGATGTGGAAGTGACTGACAGGATTTAGGAAGCAAATAGCAGGACATACAACAGAGAAGGTCTTTACTGAAAGTCAGGTAGTTCTTGGAGTAAGTATGAAGTTAAAGTTGGGTTCTGATTGCTTCATTGAGGTGATCAACACCAGCTCTGACAACAATCAGTATTCCACATCCCTGTCAACCTATGAATTTTGTGTTTCATACTTGAGATCTAATTTTGATTATCTCTACTTATGCCCCAGTGTCATGAAGTTGAAATTTGAGTATTTTTGTAGCAAGGGTCATGATCTATGCTTTCCAGGCAGGTGGTCATGCCAGCAAGCTAAATACACAACTATGAACATGTTTTCTGTGTAGTATGGAAGATATCCACATTGTTTCTCAGAAAGTGTTGAGTATTGTTGGAGTTTTTCTGTATTGTATGGCTATAATTTTTTAAAACAAACCAAAGCTGTTTTATGCAGTGACTTTTTAGATTTCACATTGTTTTTGGGGTGTCTCAGTCAGGGTTTGAATATTTTAGACAGCTCTGTAACTTTAGGATAGCCCCAAGTTCAAGGAAGAACTCCCTCACCAGCCTCCCAAGATATATTTCTTATATCTGAATTGAAAGTGATCACTTGGTGACAGTGAGGTATAATTTACAGCTTGGGCCTGGTTTCATTTTATATACATATTTTTAAAATATAGCTGTTTTCCACTAACATTTAAGTTATTATTTATGTACCATATTTGATGTTATTTATGTTTTGTTCTATGAAACCAAATTCATATTTCAAAATGCTGCTTAACTATATTAAGAACAAAGTACTCACTGTTCTAAATGAGATTTGAAGATACATCTTCCATAGTCTATCAAAGTGATTGATGAGACTTTTTTCTTTTTTTAAATTTTGAAATAGATAAAATATAACAGAACAAGGCAGAATAAGCCCAACTAAGATCATACAGTGAAATTGGTACACAACTTTACAACAGGTTACTGGGATAACAGTAGTAGGTATCACAGTATATTTCATTATCTTTATAATAGTTTTTCTTTCAAACATGTATATCAAAATGAGATGAAATACAGAACATTATAGAACTCATCAAAACAGAATATTGAATAGAGCAGTACCATTAATTAGAATAGAGCCAAACAGTAATAAAAATATTTGCCTTCAAAGATATAGTGGAAGAAAGTCCCCCTTATTTGCTATGGACAACTTCCCAGGAGACGCTCAGATTCCTGGTTCATTTGCTAATGGGGTTGGGTGGGGGGTAGGGGAGTGACAGCAGTAGAGGGGTAGGGGAAATGGGATATGTGACTCTAGGTGGTGCATCAGTAGGTTCACTATTGCTTAGTAGGGAGACAGGATGGTGTTTGGTTTCACAGAATCCTAAGTTCCAATGTTGCATGTATCTCAGGAGCTGCTGCTGGTTCTCCCCCTGGAAGGAATGCAGTTTGGAGACTGCCACTGCTCACCAGGGAGGGCTGGTGCTTGCCTGGCTTCTCAGTGTCCTAAGTTCCAATATTGCATGGATCTCAGGAGCTGCTGCTGGTTTTCCCCCTGGAAGGGCTGCAGTCTGCCAAACCACCACCACTGACCAGGGAGAGGAATTGCTTGCATGGCTTCCCAGTCGATTGATGAGATATTTATTTCCCTCTGTGCTTTGTGGTTGCTGGTCCTGCAGGCTTCTCACTGTGAGCTCTGCTTAACAGACAGTGCACAGGGAATCTTGCAGTGACTCAGCACAAGAATCAGTGCTCCTATTTGCCTGTTACATTAGCAGTGAGTTAAAATCTAGCATCAAATTTGCTGTCTTGAAAAATGTGTATATACACAAAATGAATGACAAAGACATGGATTTAATTTGAAGAAATCAGTCTTCATTCAGCTGTTTATTTGGTTTTATTAGTTTACTTTAGTTTTGTTTTATTGAGAGAAGCTTTCTGTATGTATATCAGCTGGATTTGAACACCCTATGGAGCCTAGAATTGCCCTGACCTCACCAAAACTGTCCTGGCTCAGTCTTTTGAGTGCTGGGATTATAGATATGCACCACCACACTTTCCTTTTGATTCAGATTTGTAGGAGAGAGTTTAAGATATCCCAAACCTGGGGTCTCAACCTTCCTTTGAGAAATATATGTATGATCCTTTAGGAGGCGGTGATCTTTGAGGATGTGGTCGTGAACTTCAGCAATGAAGAGTGGAGTTTGCTGAGTCCATCCCAAAAGAACCTCTACAGAGATGTGATGGGCAAAACTTTTAGCAATATGATTGCGATAGGTAAGGATGAAATCTTTTTGTCACTCATGCTGTCAGAATATTGTTTGTTGCTCATCAGTGCTGTTTCATTAAAAAGAACCTGAAAATATTTTTAAAACTACCTCAGATCTGGACATGTTATATCATATATCTAAACAAAACCTATTAATTTGTATATATTACTCTAATGAGTCCTGGTATTTCTATGTCTACAATTCAGGAGGACTTGGGGATATCCAGGAAGCTGAAAAAGAATGCAAAATTTACTGGAGATACTTAAGGTAATACACACTCACAAGGAGAAGGAATGTTCCTGAGTAGTGAGTCAGCAGAAAAATGACCACCATTCAATTTAATGTCAATAATATTCTCTGAAGATATATAAGCTAGGGTATGTATAATGAGTGAATTAAATCATGGAAATGTATGACATTGCATATAGATGTATACAAAAGGCATACACTTTGAGTTATGACATTCTGCCTTCAGTTTCTGTACCGATATATACATGTGAATGCAACACATTCATTATCTAACAATTTTTTGTAGCAATATATACAAGTGAATGCAACACATTCATTATCTATAAATTGCTAAGATTGCAATAGAATTTGAAATAAAACTGAGTGCTCATGTTTCCAAGCCATGTTCTAGAGAATCAGCCATTCTAATTAAAATTCTTAGTAGGCTGGTGGAATGTTAGTGCACTCATTTTGCATATCAGTATGCAGTTGTCTCTGGAAATTGATCCTCTCATACTTGTCTTGGTTATATTTTTAAAATCTCAAAATACGCTTAAATACTGATACATGCTTACTCATTTACAAAGCAGATAAAGTTATAATAGATCAGGCCTTGAAGAAGCTTAGCTATCTATCACTGGATTTGTGAAGAAGGAAAATGTTAATAGACTCTCTATGATTGTGCATTCTTGTAAACCCAGCACACTATGAATCAGATTTTGCAGAATGGCAAATTCAAGTTTAAACTTCAAAGCTTAATGATCAGTGAAAATCTCTTAAAACAGATTTTAAAAAGCTATAGATTTTATGCTAATACCTGTTGTTCATTTCCAGCCTGGAAAAGAAAAAAATGTGTTATATAATATATAATGACAAAAAATAAATAATATAGTGTCATTTGCCATAAGAAACAGATGGGCCTTTCCCCCAGCAATTGAGTGAAATAGCTCAGCTATAAAACCTAAAAGGTCACAGGGTTTCTTTTAGATAAGAAACCAAAATAAAAATTGTGGAATGAAGTGAAAGAGAATTAATAGAGAAAAGAAAGACTGACCATATGAAAAAGGAAACTACAGGTTAAGGACAGAAGGGAGATTGTGATGGGGAAACATATCAGAATGATCTGTGTGTGATACACATAAGTGCCCATGCCCAAAGAGAAGCTAAATATTCTGCATTTAATAAGGTACCACCTTTTAATATTTCCAAATGTGTACCAGTCTTTTGGGAATGGCTGTTTTCAACATACCTTACAAGGCCATTCTGTTGCTTCAGGGTCAGAACTTCTTAGGCATTAAAAACAGAACTTGACATTAATGCAGTCATTAAACCGAGACCATTTCACTGTGAATTTTTCTTTTTTTTTAAATTTAATGTAAGGAAAGATTAAACAAAATAAAATAAGTAGAAATTATACTACTTTCAAAGTGAAAATGAACAGTAAGAAATCACAAGACGATTACATATGCTGCTCATAGAAATAGTTAATCAAATACAAAAGTGAAACATATTAAATAGGGATTCGAAAAGCAAGACTGCAAACAGTTTTGTTCAACTCTCCAACAAAAGCTTAGTAATATGGTTATCAATCTGATATATGCTTTTTTTCCTTACAGCAATGACAAGCTAGGGAAATACTATGGACATACATCTTGGAATCTGTGTAAAGAAGTATTCCTTTGTACTGCAGGAGGTAATGTGAATGTGAAAGAAACAGAAACACACCACAATGTTCAGATCCATGAAAAATATTGCAGTGGAGGGAAGCCCTATGTATGCAAGCAATGCGGGAAAGGTTTTACTACACATGGAATTTGTAAGAAACATGAAAGAATTCGCAGAGGAGAGAGACCCTACATATGTAAGGAGTGTGGGAAAGCTTTTACAACACATACATATTTTCAAGTACATAAAAGTCTTCACTCTGGAGAAAAACGTTATAAATGCAACTACTGTGAGAAAGTTTTCGGCACACGTACTTATTGTGTAATCCATGAAAATCTTCACACTGATCAGAAATTGCATATATGTAAGAAATATGGGAAAGCTTTTAGAAGCAACATTCATTGTCAAATACATGGAAATGTTCACACTGGAGAGAAACCATATGTATGTAAGCAATGTGGGAAAGGTTTTAACACACAGGGAAATTGTAAGAAGCATGAAAGAATTCACACTGGAGAGAAACCTTATGTATGTAAGCAATGTGGGAAAGCTTTTACCCAACATGGACATTGTAAGCAACATGAAAGAATTCACACTGGAGAGAAACCATATGTGTGTGAGCAATGTGGGAAAGCTTTTAACACACGTGCATATTGTAAGTTTCATGAAAGAATTCACACTGGAGAGAAACCTTATGTATGTAAGCAATGTGGGAAAGCTTTTATGACACAAGGACATTGTAAGGAACATGACAGAATTCACACGGGTGAGAAACCCTATGTATGTAAGCAATGTGGGAAAGCTTTTACCAAACACGGACATTGTAAGGAACATGAAAGAATTCACACTGGAGAGAAACACTATGTATGTCAGCAATGTGGGAAAGCTTTCAACACAAGGGGAGGTTGTAAGAAACATGAAAGAATTCACACTGGAGAGAAACCTTATGTATGTAAGCAATGTGGGAAAGCTTTTAACACACGGACAGATTGCAAGAAACATGAAAGAATTCACACTGGAGAGAAACCTTATGTATGTAAGCAACGTGGGAAAGCTTTTAACACAAGGGGAGGTTGTAAGAAACATGAAAGAATTCACACTGGAGAGAAACCATATGTATGTAAGAAATGTGGGAAAGCTTTTAACACACGTGCACATTGTAGGATTCATGAAAGATTTCACACTGGAGAAAAACACTTTGTATGTAAGCAGTGTGGAAAAGGTTTTACCAATTCTGGAAATTGTAAGAAACATGAAAGAATTCACACTGGAGAGAAACCCTATGTATGTAAGCAATGTGGAAAAGGTTTTACAACTTCTGGAAATTGTAAGAAACATGAAAGAATTCACACTGGAGAGAAAACATATGTATAAGCAATGTGGGAAAGTTTTTACCCTACATGGACATTGTAAGCAACATGAAAGTTCACATTCAAGATAAAACCAGTGTATATAAGCATCATGAGAATGATTTGAGCACACATGCATATTGCATAATGCATGAAAATCTTCACGCTTGGCAGAAAAATTATATATGTAAGTAATGTGGGAAAGGTTTCAGCAGAAATGCTCATTGTCCAATACACGAAAAAAATTACACTGTTGAGAAAGCCTGTGTATGTGAAGAATGTGGGAAAGCTTTCACCACACATGGATACTGTAAAATACATCAATGACTTCACACTGGTGAGAAACCCAATGTATATAACAATGTGGTAAAGCTTTTACTGCATACAGTCATTGCAAAACACATGAAAGAATTCACACTGGGAAGAACCACTGGCTATGTAAGCAAATGGAGACACTCTCAGCAGCCAGATTGTAAGTGAAATACATGAAAAAACTCACACTAGAGATAAATCTTATGTACTATGGGAATACTCTCAGCACACATGATCATTGTTACATATCTGAAAAAACTCACTGGGTAGAGATCCTATGTGGATTAACAATGCGAGAAATAAGGCAATCCATGTTTGTTGTTAAATACATAGAAAAAGTATCACTCCTCAGACAGTTTAGATCTAAGTTTACTTTTAAAATCCCAAGGAGACCTGAAGAAATAACCAATACAGAAGTTTGATGTGAATATATCTTCATAAATTTTCCAGAAACGACAAATCTGTGGTGGAGCTCTACTCGAGTGCACATGTTGTATGGTTTTCAGTTAACCACTTGTACCTATTTAGATTTTTTAAAATGTCTTGGTGCTTCAACATGACATCTTGTAATTAAACATGGTAAACTGAAATGGGCTTTTAACTTTCAAGTATGGATAGTTTCTATGTACTTAATATTTTGTCTTTAAAATTGAATTTTTATGTTTTTTGGTAAATTGCAATGTTTATTTAAAGAGATAAAACAGAAAAAAGTGTAGAAATAATACAGAATTTCAGAAAATTAAACAATAAGAAATCACTAGTTGATTAGTTACATATTTTCATCTTAGGAGTAGTTGTTCAAGTTACAAAATAAAGCATACAAAGTGTTATTCAAATAATGACACTGTGAACAGTTCACCTCAATGATCCAACAAAAACTTATTAAAATGCTTATCTGTCCTTCACACTTGTTTTATTTCTTAAAGAAGATAAGATTAAACATGACAAAACAAAACAGAACAGTTCATAAGAAAACCAGTTAAGGAAACACAGATTTCAAAGCACGTCCACTGGAGATTCACTGTCTATCTTACTGTCTCTAGTTTTCTTCCAAACAGTTGTCCCCATCTAGAATGCATTGCATATATACTGAAGGTCATAGAACTAATCAAATAATTACAGGATGATGTAGGCTTTTTCAGTCTTCAAACTGATTTTGGGGAAGTCGATAATGACTACCACAATGTCTCTCATTCTCTTCAGAGTATCTGTCTTTATCTTTGTGTATGCTGAAATTGAACATCAGAGAATAGACTAATATCACTCTCAACAGTGAATAATAGCATCCTGAGAAGGAGAAAGATGAGGAATTGCCTAAAAAAAGAAGGCAGAGGGCATTGTTAAAAGTGTATCAGGATTTAAAAGTTACCGTAGACTTATTGCTCTGATTAGTTTGATTATATTTTGTTCCAGCCTGTCTACTCATATTACATTTGAGGGCACAGAGAGATAACACAAAAAATAGCAGGTTATACCATGGTAACTATCCTTAATTACCTATTAACTTAAACTGAAACCCTGTATTACTTGCATTGTCTTCTATGACTGATCTTCTTTGAAGCTGGTTTGTTTGAATGCTATTTGGCCTTGACTGATTTTATTCACATTTGGTATGCTTGCTTGTACCAAGTCCAAGAGTAGAGGCAACTACTGTGAAGGTGACAAGATGTAAAATATGTACTTTGGGGAGCAGGGGATTTAGCTCAGTGGCATAAGAACCTGCCTGGCAAATGTGAGGTCGTGAGTTTGATCTCCAGTACCAAAAATAATTTAATAAAAGATATCCATTCCAGGTTTGATTATTTTTTATTTAAAGAGAAAAAAGAAAGGAAATAAAAAAAAAACAAAGCATTAAAGTGTATAAATAATACAGAATTTCAAGAAAAGTAATACAGTAAGAAATCACTGGTTAATAGGTTACATATTTTCATCTTAGAAACAGTTGTCCAAATTATAGAATTAAAGCATATAAAGTGGACATTCATACAGTGAGATTGCAGACAGTTCCATTCAGTGATCCAACAAAAGCTCAGTAATATGGCTTTCCATCCTACACACTCAAACATGCAGTTATATCCCTTAGACCACCTTCATTTCCTCTCTTTTTTACAATAACAATTACAGTTTTTGTGTTTTTTTTACTGCCACAGTTCTAATTACTTTTTTTGAAGAGAATAAAACCTAACATGACTAAAAAAAAAAAAAGATTCGGTTAGAACAGAAGGATGGGCATAGTACATGATGCAAAAATAGAATATCAGGTGATCAAAAATGGTTATGAGTGTGCCTCTTGCTATTTTTAAAAAGAGTTGCCCATCTCATCAGGTATAATAGAATTGATCAAAACAGTACAGAACAAGACCAATAAAACCTACACTGGAGACCTTACAGTATTTCAAAACAAGATAATAGTCAAACCATAATGGGCATGATAGTAAATCTTATTGCCTTCATAGTGGCTGCCTAATACCCTCAAATTTGATGCTATCAAACAATACAGAATTCAGTAAAATCAGACAGAAAAAGATGGGGAGAGCAATAGTGGGGTTCAAATCAGGTTAATAAGAAAACAAAAATGTTACTATAATATATCCTGCTATTTTTTAATTTAGTTTTCCCTTAATTGAAAAAAATTAAGAAAACATAGATTAATTTTTGAAAAAGAGTGGAGATTGAGATAAAAGAGGACATTGTAATAGAACAACACAGGTCAGAACCAAACAATATAAGCATCGTTGTGTTTCACCCCCAAATAATCTAACATGATATTAGTCACCATAGTGCCTCTTTCCTTGAATAATTTGAGTATAACTTCGTGTACTGTAGCATCAAGCATATCAAGACAGTGTGAAGGCATTCAAGAGAAAGAAAGAATTACAGTGTACTTAGAACCAGTTAACAGAAAATGAAAAATGGTTTCTATATTATCTCTTTGCCTGTAAAAATTTTGTTTATACTATCGCATATAGTAAAATATAGAAAGATACAACATGTTAAAACCAGTGGAAACAGATGTACAACAGCTTGATGGGACTTTGAAACAATATGCTATTAAATCAGCACAAGCTTTTTGATGTGTTGTTTTCTTCAGAATAGCTATTTGTACTATCACTGATACTAAAATCGAGCAACCCAGGTTAAAACCATTGCACTTAATGAGTGAAAACATATGGATTCAAACCAATATGATTGGGAATCATAGTTACCACATACTTCTATGTATTTTTATCACTTTTTACACTAGGGAAAATATTCGGTATTTATACATCTGACTTTGATTTATTTCACTTATGAGTATGGTCTCAAGCTGCGTCCATTTACTTACATCTTGATCCGGCCTGCAGATCAACAAGTTCAGAACTCCTGGAGGGGAAACGGGGATTAAATAAAAGACATGGGGGAGACAAAAAGAGACGAAAGCAAGTCGAAATAATCCGATCAAGCTTCCGGTTTATTCAGGAAATAATCACACCTTTTATAGGCTAAGGGCAGGAGCTGGGACAGGAAGAGGTTAAACAGATGAATACAACAGGATCACCATCACATCCGGATAAGTGACGTAAGCAGAAGAGGATTATGGTTAATGTAGGCAGACGCAGTGCCCATAGGAGAGAGAGAGAGAGACATGGAGGCAGCAATGCCTGTCACTTGGCTCCCTACATCTCCTCCCTTTTTATATTATTTAATTAAGAGTATGGCAGGCCCTGTGAGGACAGCGTCTGTCTTAGGTCAAGGACCTCATTGCATGAACCCAACCAGGCCTTACCCATCATGGGCTTGCAGAACAGCAGTTGGTCCTATGCCTGTCTTAGGTGGCCGTTGGAATTAGCATGCATGTCCTAGTTGCCCGTCTCTGACTGCCTGTCCATTGCCCCAGGGCAGTCAGGCCGCATCATCATATGGGCCACTCATGGGAATTCCTTCCCTGTAGGTTTGTTGATCTGCCATCTCCAGCTGATGATAGTGTACCTGAATGGGCTTTGCCATAAATACGTCTATCCGGTTATTAATGAACATCATAATCCTCTGAAAAATACAAGACTCACAGAAATGAGAAACAATAGGTCAGCTAGGGGACCCAAAAGGGGCATTAGGTGAGGGAAAAACTCCACCCCCCCAAATCAAGGAGAAGGGGTTGACAGCCATTTGTTGGTGTCTCTGTATGAAGTCATTCTCCTGTGTCTTGGAGCATGCCTTGCATAACACTGGATGCAGTCTATTTGGCTGGTGTATGTTCCTCCAGACCGAGAAGAGCCTCTTCCACAGTCATGGGGTTCTGTGCATGGCTGTCAGCAGTTGTAGTCTGTTTGGCAGGGGTCAAAATCCACCATGGGTGTGGTGTGGCTCAAGAAGGCTGGCTAAGCAGCATAAGGCTCCAGGGAGATGTGTCACCTGTAAGAGAACAGAGGGGATTGTGCCTCAGGAAATAACATTATTCCTGGGCATTACATGGGGTCTTTGAAGAACTGTCTACTTGCTTTACGAGGCGTTCAGGTAGCCATCTAGCTTCTCTATCTTGTTGAGAGTAAACACACACTGAACCTCGTCCCCAGATAAGGACTGGATCAGGGCCATTCCACACATTGGTTTGTGGGTCTCTCCATAAAACAGATGCAAACCATGTTTGAGTCTGAGTATGCCAAAACCGAGATGCTGCGGAGCAGCCTGAAGCATCCAGGGTCAGAAAATTTAAAATAAAAAGAGCATGTGAAAGGACATTTCTAGGGGACCCCTGGGTGGGGTACCATGTCTCCCTTTTTATTTTATCTATGGTGAATTTAAGAGAACAATGCGCACATTCAACAATGACTTGTCCCTGAGGATTATAAGGTATACCTGTAGTTTGGAGGATATTAAGGCTTTTACAAAATTGAGCAAAGGAGGTACTGGTATAGCCAGGGCCATTATCGGTCTTGAGCTGTTGAGGACATCCCAGAACTGAGAAGGCTGACAGCATATGGGCTATAATGTGTTTAGCAGCTTCTCCAGTCTGGAGAGTGGCAAAAATGAAGCCACTTTAAGTGTCAATAATGACATGTACATATATTAGATTGCCAAACTCATTGAAATGGGTAACATCCATTTGCCATAAGGCGTTAGGAATTAAACCTCTAGGGTTGACTCCTAGGTGTTGAACAGGTAAGTGGATAGCACAAGATGGGCAATTTTTTACAATTTGTCTGGCTTGCTCATGGGTAATTTTGTAGAGAAGGTGGAGGGTGTGAGCATTGAGGTGGTGTAGCTGATGGGCTTGTTGGGCCTCAGACACCTTGGAGTCCTGAGCCATAAAAACCTGTGCTTGTACAGCAACATCAGCCAAATGATTTCCTTGGGCAAGAGGCCCTGGGAGGTTGGAATGAGCTCGCAGATGACCGATAAAGAACTTATGACAGCGAAGCCATATGAAGCATTGTAATTGTTTGAACAGATTTGCAGCTGGGGAAGCATGCCATATAGTAGCAACAGTCTCTAATAATGGAACAGACTGGGCAAGATAAGCACTGTCAGTATACAAATTAAATGGTTGGTCAGAGTAAGCAGCAAAAGCTGCAAGAATAGCTTCTAACTCTGCTAATTGTGCAGAGGAAGTATCTGCCTGGAGGATAGAAACATTGTCTTGAGATATATAAGCAGCTCTTCCGGAGGACGAGCCATCAGTGAATAAAACCAGGGCACCCGGAAGGAGTTGTGAAGCTGTGACTTTAGGGAATATAAATGAGTGACGATTAGCAAAGTCAACTAGCTTATTTGGAGGGTAATGATTGTCAATAGTCCCTGAATAGGAAGCTAAGGCAATAGGCCACACTTCCGTACTCTGAAGTAGCCAATCTATTTGGTCTTTTGTAAAAGGTTGAATGATAATATCTGGTTCTTTTCCAAAGTAACATTTTCCCTGCTTTCTACCCTGGATTATTAGGTCCGAGACAGCTTGGAAATAAGGCAAAAGTGTTCTTTTTGAAGAGACTGGTAAATGGACCCACATGAGGGGAGCTTGTTGCCAGAACACTGCTGTAGGGCAAAGCTTTGAATTAAAAATGAGAAACTGTAAAGGCTCATTGTAGTCCATAAAGGAAACAGTTTGTTGAGCAATAGCCTCTTCTACTTTACTGAGCGCTCTCCTAGCATCAGGTGTAAGCTCTCGGGGGGAAGTTGGATCTATGTCTCCCCGAAGCAGCGCATAAAGGGGCTGTAAATCATGTTTAGTTAGTTTTAAAAATGGTATGAGCCAATTAATGTCTCCCAATAGTTTTTGGAAGTCATGAAGTGTAAAGGAATAGAGAAAAGCTATCTTTAAGATCTATGACAATTTTAAACAATCCCAAAGGAATGGCACTGGGTGAGGGGAGGCCAGGCTGTAGAGGCCCCATTAAGACCATTGTCTTATTTATTGCCCTAAGGTCTTGTAGCAGCCTCCACTTTCCTGACCTTTTCCGGATAACAAAGATAGGTGTGTTCCAAGGGGAATTACTAGGAACAATGTGGCCTGCATCTAACTGGTCCTGCACCAGCTGCTGTGCGGCTGCAAGCTTTTCAGAGTTAAGGTTGTTTCTAAAGGCTTATATGAATCCTCAATTTGCTAAGGAGGCACAGCGAGTAGCGGGCTGCCATCCTGGGACCTGCTGATCATGTCAACAGGTGGAAGTGGTGGCAGATCACCATGTATGAGGACCTCTAA
Source organism: Cavia porcellus (assembly GCF_034190915.1). Lineage (NCBI taxonomy): Eukaryota > Metazoa > Chordata > Mammalia > Rodentia > Caviidae > Cavia > Cavia porcellus. The sequence goes on from NW_026947517.1 coordinate 27,012,243, forward strand.
CAGGCCATCATTCTCTGCATCTGAGAAATCAGAGGCTTCAGATTTTTCTGAGGACAGTTTTGAGGTAGATTTAATGGAGTCGTGCAAGGCAGCCTCACCTAGTGTAACTGTCTCCTCAACCTGAGGGTCTGCATGCCTCTGGGCAAGCAGCTCAGAAATTAAATTCCAATATGTAAAGGTGGTAACAGGAACCTTTTCTGGACCAAAAACTCTATAATAATCTTTTAAAGCATCTCTTACTGTATTCCACCTCTTGGTATCTATAGAACCCTCTAGGGGGAACCAAGGGCAAACCTTATGAATAAATTGAAAATACTGTAATAATTTTTTGTTCCAACCCTTATCTCTCTTGTCTTTCATGCCTTTATAAGGCCTCCGACGAACACTTCGTGTTCGCTCAATACTTGACCCATGTCGGGGAAGGGAAATGGGGTTGCCGTTCACTCACCGTGACTCGGGCAGGACGTCGGGTAGTCATCTGCGCAGGTCTCGGTACTTAATTTAATGTCCTGTTGCTTTAAGCTTTAATCCTTGATTCAGTTTACTCATTCCTCGGCCGAGGTCTCTGGTTCAATTTGCTTTCACTTTCAGTTTAAGCCGGCTGTCTCTCGAACGGCTCCCTCGTTAACTTCTCCGTGCCAGGAGCTCCCACTCTGGGCGCCACTTGATCCGGCCTGCAGATCAACAAGTTCAGAACTCCTGGAGGGGAAACGAGGATTAAATAGAAGACATGGGGGAGACAAAAAGAGACGAAAGCAAGTCAAAATAATCCGGTCAAGCTTCCGGTTTATTCAGGAAATTATCACACCTTTTATAGGCTAAGGGCGGGAGCTGGGACAGGAAGAGGTTAAACAGATGAATACAACAGGATCACCATCACATCCGGATAAGTGACGTAAGCAGAAGAGGATTATGGTTAATGTAGGCAGACGCAGTGCCCATAGGAGAGAGAGAGAGAGACATGGAGGCAGCAATGCCTGTCACTCGGCTCCCTACAACATCTCAATGTGATCATTCTTTATAGCTGAGTAGTACTCCATTGTATAAAAATACCACAACTTTTTATCCATTCCTCAGTTGATGGAAACTTAGGTTGTTTCTAAGATCTGGCTATTACAAATTGTGTGGTTATAAACATGGGTGCACAGATATCTCTGTGGTATGATTATTTCAGTTCTTCTGGGAATATGCCTAGAAATGGAATAGGTGGGTCAAAATGTGCTTCCAGTCCCAGCTTTCTGAATAATCTCCAGACTAACATTGTCAATGGTTTCACTAGTCTACACTCCCACCAACAGTGCAGGAGAGATCCTTTTACCCCACAGCCTCTCCAGCATTTGTTGTTGGTTTTAATGATCTCAGCCATTCTTTCAGGAATGAGATGAAATCACACGGTGGTTTTAATTTGCATTTCTCTAATGACCATTGATGGATAACATTTTTTCATGTATTTATTTGCCATTTGTATTTCTTCATCTGAAAATTGTTTATTCATCTCAGATGGCCATTTTTGGATTGGGTCTTTGAATTTTGGGGGTCAGATTTTCTTTTAATTCTTTATATGTTTTAGACAGAAGTCCTTTGTCTGAAGGACAGTTCACTAAGATGTTTTTCCCAGTTTTGGTTTTTTTTTTTTTTTTTTTTTTTGACGTGCAGAAATTTTTTAATGAGGCCATCCCAATTATTGACTCTGGGAAGTATTTCCCATGTGGTTTGAGTTCTGTTCATGAATTCTCTACCTCCTCCTATGTCTTCAAGGTTTTTACCCAATTTGTCTTCCAATAGATTTAGTGTTTCTGTTTTAATATTTAGATCTTTGATCCATTTAGATTTTATTTTAGTACATGGTAATAGGCATGGGTCTTACTTTTAGTTTTGGGCATAGGGAGGGCCAGTTTTTCACCACTATTTATTACAGAGACTGTCTTCCAGTGAACATGTTTGGCCTCTTTATCAAAGATAATGTGGTTGTGTATGTTTGTAGTTTTGTTGTATCTTCTAATCCATTCCACTGATCTTTGGCTCAGTTTTGGTTTCAGTACCATGTTGATTTTACTACAGTTGCTTTGTAGTATAACTTCAAGTCAGGGATTGTGATACCGCCTGGCTTGCCTTTGCTACTTTTAACTGTCCTTGCTGTTCTAGGTTTCTTCTCACTCCAGATGAATTTTAGGGGTGATTTCTCAATTTCTATGAGGTATGTTGATTTTTTTAATCGGGATTGCATTGAATCTGTATAAATTTTTTGTGAAAATGGCCATTTTCACAATATTTATTCTTCCTATCCATGAGCAAGGGATGTCTTTCCATTTTCTGAGATCATCTTCAGTTTCATCTTTCAGGGTGTTATAATTTTCCCTGTATAGGTCTTTTACTTCTTTCATGAGAGTAATTCCTAAATATTTCATTTTTTTGGTTGCTAGTGTGAAGGGTGTGGTCTCTTATTTGTCTCTCTGTAGCTTTGCTGTTAGTGTATAGGAATGCTATTGATTTTTGAGCATTGAATCTGTATCCAGCTACATTACTGAATTTATTATATCTAGGAGTCTTTCAATGGAGCTTCGGGGATCTTCTATATAAAGTGTCATGTCATCTGCAAATACTTATAATTTAACTTCTTCTTTTCCTATCTTTAAGCCTTTTATTTCTCTCTCTTGTCTAATTGCTCTGCCCAGTATTTCCAGTACTATATTAAATAGGAGTGGTGATAAGGGATATCCTTGTATTGTCCCTGATTTTAAAGTAAATATCTTCAATTTTTGGCCATTTAGTATGATACTGACTGTTGATTTGTCATAGGCAGCCTTAATTATATTGTGGTAAAGACAATCTATTCCAATTTTCTGTAAGGTTCTTATCATAAATGAATGTTGGACCTTATCAAAAGCTCTTTCTGCATCTATAGATATGATCATGTGATTCTTACTTTTGGCTCTATTGATATAGTGTATTACATTTATTGATTTACATATATTAAACCATCCCTGCCTGCCTGGGATGATTCCTACTTGGTCGTGGTGTATGATCTTGATGATTTGCTGCATCCTGTTTGCCAATATTTTATTGAAGATTTTTGCATCTGTGTTCATTAGGGAGATTGGTCTGTAGTTCTCTTTTTCAGTTGGGTCCTTCTCTGGTTTTGGTACTAGAGTAATATTTGCTTCTAGGAACAATTTAGGAAGGATTGCTTTCCTTTCAATATCATTGCAGATTTTGAGGATTGTTGGCATTAGGTCTTTTTTTTTTATTTCTTGTAGAATTCTGCAGTGAATCCATCTGGGCTGGGGCTCTTCTTTGTAGGTAAATATTTAATTTCATCTTTAATTTCATTAATAGAAATTGGGTTATTCAGTAGTTTTACATCTTCATTACCTAGCTTTGGTACTTCGTATGCTTCCAGGAATCTGTCTATTTCCTCTGTGTTATCAAACCTTTGAGAGTAGAGGTTTTCGAAATAGGTGTTGATGAACTTCTGTATTTCTATAGGGTCTGCAGTAATTTCACCTCTTTCATTCTTTATTGCTTGAATTTGAACTTTTTGTTCCCTTTTTAAAATAAGGTTGTTTAGGGGCTTATCGATTTTATTTATTCTTTCAAAGAACCAGCTCTTTGATTCGTTGATTTTTTTTGGATTGTTTTTTTTAGTTTCTATTGCATTGATTTATGTTCTGATTTTTATAATTTCTTCTCTTCTTTTGGCTTTGTGCTTGACTTGCTCTTCTTTTTCTAGATATTTGAGGTGTAACATCAGGTTATTTATTTGTATTCATTCTGTTTTCCTAATGTGGGAACTCAGTGCAATAAATTTTCCTCTGAGAACAGCTTTCATTGCATCCCTCAGATTTCAGTAAGTTGCCTTTGTGTTTCCATTTGTTTGTAGGTATTGTTTAATTTCTTCTTTAATTTCCCCTGTGACGCACTGATTATGCAAGAGTGTGTTATTCAGGTTCCATGTGTTTGTGGGATTTTTGCAGTATCTTTTATCATTAATTTCTATAGCATGCAAGGGATAATTTTGACACTTTTGCATTTTAAATACATTCTATGAATTAATATATGGTCTATTTTAAAGAATGATCCATGTACTGCTGAGAAGAATGTGTATTCTGTTGTGGTTGGGTGGAATACTCAGTATATGTCTATTAAGTCCATTTGTTCAAAGGTGCGATTCAGTTCTTTTATTTCTTTGTTGATTTTCTGTCTGTTTGATCTGTCCATTGGTATCAATGGTGTGTTAAGGTCTCCTGTTACAATTGTGTTATTGCTAATTTGGTTTTTCATTTCTGTTAGTACTTGTTTTATATAACTGGGTGCTCTGGAGTTTGGTGCATATATATTTAAGATAACAATCTATTCCTGTTGGAGTTTTCCCCTAACCAGTGTGTAGTGACCTTCTATATCCCTTCTGATAATTACTGGCTTGAAGTTTATATTGTCGGCAAATGAAATAGCTACCCCTGCTTTTTTGGGGGTTCCTGTTGCATGAAGTATTGTTTTCTATCCTTTGACTTTTAGTCTGTGAATATCCTTTTGCATTAGATGGGGTTCTTGGAAACAGCATATCATTGGATTTTGTTTCTTGATTTACTCTGTCAGTCTGTTTCTTTTAATTGGTGCATTGAAAACATTTACATTAATGGTTAGAACTGTTGTATATTGGTTTATTGTTGACATGTTATCTTTCTGCTGTTGCAACTTTATCTTTCTGCTCTGTTTAATTGTCTGCTTTGTTAATGGCTTTTTCGTAAATGTATCTAGGCTCTCTCAGTATTCTCTGCAGGGTTGGATTGGTGATCATGAAGTTTTTCAGCTGTTCTTTGTAATGGAAGTATCTTATTTCTCCATCAATTTTGAAGGACAGTTCTGCAGGGTACATCAGGCTAGGTTGGAAATAATTTTCCTTTACCATCTGAAATACTTCACTACATGTTCTTCTTGACTTTATTGTTTGTGCTGAGAAGTCTACTGTGATTCTGATAGGTTTTCCATTATAGGTGATCTATCTCTTCTCTCTGACAGCTTTTAATATTCTATTCTTTTGTTCAATTTCTGTGATGGTCACTGTTATATGGGTGTAAATTTATTTTGGTTATGGCTATTTGGAGTTCTATATGCTTCATTGACTTTGATATCAGTTTCCAATCTCATGTTTGGGAATTTTTCAGCTATTACTTCTCTAAATATCCTCTTGACATCCTTTATGTTGTCCTTCTTTTTCATTTATCCCTATCAACCTTATGTTGTTCTGTTTTGCATCACCTTGCAGGGGTTGAATAGTTATTTCCTGATTTCTTGTGTTATTTTTAAAAGATCTTTCCTTTTCTGTTAACTGGCTGCAATTTTGTCTTTGAGGTCTGAGATTCTATCTTCACATTCATTGAGGCAGTTTTTACAACTTTCAATGGAGTTTTTGATTTGCTGTATATCACTTTGTATCTGCTTTATGCATTCCATTTGTTTCTTATAGGGTTCATCCAGGGATTCTGTCTTTTGTTTAGTTCCTCCAATTTTTTAACTGTGTCTTCTTAGATATGTTCAGAATCTCCTTCATTTCTTTTAACATTTCTTCTTTTACCTACGAGATTATTTCTAGTTTGAATTCCTTTAATGCTTCCCAAAGTTGCTTTTTTATTTCAGTTACTATTATTTCAGGTATTTCAGTTATGTGGAATGTGTTTTCTTCTATGCACATGGCTCCTAGGCTTTTTTGGGATGGGATGGATGTTTGAGATTGCATTTTGGACTTTCGTTCTGTCATTTTGCTGTATTTTCAAGCTTCAAGTGTCGTTCTAAGTGAGGGAGCGAGTTCACCCAGACTGGGCCGGGATTCCATGCCTCGGCTGAACTTGCTGGCAAGGTAGGGAGTTCCCCCAGACTGGAATTGGAATCTGTACCTCAGCCCCACTCGCTAGTCTGGGCAGGAATCCGCAGGCTGGTCCCCAGGTGAGGAAGTGTTACCCCAGACTGCGAAAGGATTCTGTGCCTTGGCCCAAATCCCTGGGTCCAATTCGCTTGTCCCAAATCACTGGGCCTAGTGGCCAACTATGGGCTGGTCCCCAGGTGAGGGAGGGAGTTCCCCCAGACTGGGATGGGATTCTGTGCCTCAGCCCGACTTGCTGGTGTTGGCAGGAAATCATGGGCTCTACATCAGGTTGGATTATTGACTGCTTTCACATCCTACAATGTCTTCAAAGTTGTGTTTTTATAAAAAATACCTATATAATGTTATGCTTAATTATATAGTTCCTGATGATGTGGACAATTCTACTGAAAATTATAAGAGAAAGCATAGTAAGTACTGTATATCACCTAATATTGTGGTCTTATATGTCTCTTTCATATCTTGATTTTCTAGGAATTTGTTTTGTTTTCTTATTTTGAGCTGTTTTCCCCCATAACACAGAAAGGTTAGATATACACATAGAGATTCACACATGGGAAGAATTTCTAACCTATTTATTGGAACAAATAACATAATGCATAATGTAATGAACAGACACTCTGAAGAAGAAGTGACACTAAGAAACCCAATGCTAATTCTGTAGCATTATGATATAAAATTGAGCAATACTATTATTTACTGTTCAGAGTGATATTAGTCTAGTCTCTTATTTTTTTGGGAATTGAAATTTTAACATGGCATTGCTTTAATCTTTTGATGCACATGCTTTATTTTCTCTTTCACAAATGATGATTCTGAAGTTGATGCAATATTTGGCCTTAAGATGTACATTTGTAGAGGCTTGGAATATGTGTTTTTGACAAAGTTGTGTTCTTTTCACATAACTTGTACATTAATGAATGTTATGTATTACATGTTGTGATGAGATCAGATACCTGCTGATTTCCTAACATCACTGGGTATCATACCACGTACATTATGTTGCCTGATTTTCTTTTTCAGTGGAGCCAAAATTTGTCATTTACGTAAATCTTTGTTTTTCTAACAATCAGAATTTTACTTGTTATGTTTACATTACATCTTTTTTGGATAGTAAGGTTTCCCCGCTCGTACCAAATGTAAACCATACTACTGTGAATTTCTGATTGTGCCATACTGACAGAATCATAACTTGTCTCCAATAGCACATCACAATATATATATCAATATCTCCAGAAATTATAAAACTTGGCATGATTTATGAGTAACCATACTTTGAAATCAATTTTTCTTAATTGTTGAGTTGTTTTGGTTTAAAAGGTTGTTATTGGATGTATCATGCAAAAGCCTTTATTTTATTCCTTGATGCTGTGAAAGCATTATATATTTTGTAATTATTACTGTTTTTTCCTAAAATACTGAAGTAATGGCATAAAGAGAAACCTAAATTTTGAGCTGTCAACACAGTAAAAAGTAAATTTGCTAAATTAAGATTCAGATTGTGTCCTGTTTTACTGAATTGTGCATTTATACAATGGCATATCACTTTATTTATAAAGACCAGTGCATGATGTTTGTGGTGTGTACTGATTATCTTTAAACACATACACTGTGCCATGAGTCCCAGTTGGTTTCCTGTGGCCTGTGGTTTTCACTTCCATTTTAACATTCATGTAAGGTGTAACGTGTTTAATGCAGTGTTGTTGAATACAAAATCTGCTTAGGAATTATGTTGTTAAAAACTGTGGTGTCATGAAAACACAAGTGAACATTGCAGTAAATAACCCTAATCCAGTGAAGACAGCTTGCCCAAGTCTCAATTATCCTTGGGAAAATAAATTACTTACCTCTTATGTAATCACCACTAAAACTATATCTATTTTGTACCAGAAGAACCTGATATACTTCACAAAGTAAAAGACACTGTGAAGTACATTGTCAGCCTCTATGCACTACAGCATGTGGCCAGATCCCCTGCAGCATATTTCTGCTTACCATCAATGGTAATATTTGGAATTTGTATTACAGCTAATAATAGAATACTGAATCTGTAAGACATATATCCTGAGTACATGCACTTTCTCATTTTACCATGAAAGTAAATCTTGCTGGTCCTTTTGATGCATGCTTGTAATCCTAACACCTCAGGGGGCTCAAATTTGTGGAAGAGGAAGTTGAGTCTAACCTACACAATTAGAGTGACCTTGTCTCAAAATATATCTTCAAGTTCTGCAGGTGTAGCTTAATGCTTCAGATCTCCTACCTTTCTTCCCCAGTATCAACATTTTTTAATACTCACAATTGCACATCAGTAGTTGTCCTTTTATTGGTTGGCCACCTAGCAGTTATCCCAGAGAATCACTTGGGAAACACATTTGTTTATTCAGTGACCATCCTGAGCATCATTTGGGCAGTTGTCAATTTAACCCATTCATTCTTGTATTGAATACAGTAGAATTGTCACTTTCATATTCCTTGTTATTTTACAAAAACTAACAATAAGTATGCAATTTTTGATCATTTTGTATTTAAATAATTGCATTGGTAAGGAGTTACCTATAAAGATTAGGCTAAAGATGATTTCTTTAGTCCCAGCATCAGGAGAGAATGAGATGGGATGATCATGGCTTTTAAGCTGACTTTGGGAGGCAATTGCTAGATGATTTAGCAGAGTGTGAAGCAGTTTTTTTTATGCCTACATTTGAAGTTTAAGGAAACAAGTAAGTTGAGGTCAAGAATTAAAATGTATGATAGGACAAAAGAATCACTACTGCAAATTGTGATTTTTCTTTTACTCAGGAAGTGTGCTATTTTTGGTAATTTATAGCAGCAGTCTCAAATATGCCTCTATTGGAGTAAAACATAGTGAAACATGAAAGAGCCAGACATTTCATGTTCTGAATGTAGAGGTAGTAAAAAAACATTTTTTAATACTATTGCTGCTGTTTTGTGTAGAAAATAAGATAGGGTGACAAGACGAGCAAAAAGGACTTTGTAAGATTTTTGTCCTCCTGCATAAACATAGATGCCACAAAAAAGTCAAACCAAAAGGATGAAGAAATAAAGGATTAAAGAAGAAATAAAGAATGAAATAAAGGATGAAGAATGAGAGAAATTTTGCCTATTACTCCCTGACAGCTAACATGCAAAACCAATAGGAACGTGAAAGGAACACACACTTTTTTACAATATGTACAAATTGTCAAGAAATAGTTGAAGAAGTATTGAGCATTTTTGCACATGTTACTCTGCTGGACTCCGTGACTCTGAGTGGCTTGTGGCCAAGTATAGTGAACCTGTCCTGGGCTTCCTCCTGCCTCTGTGTGCCAGAAGGCTGGGGACAGTGAGCCCTATCCTTTAATGCCCTTGTCATTTGGAATTTGCCAGCAATCATCCTAAAGGCTCTGGGATGAGTGAACCATTTTTTCAGCCATTCCCACATGGACTACCTATGCGGGATCCTGAGGCTGGGGTCTCATGTCCTGGGAAAGCAGCCTAACCTGCTCCCTGCTCACTGTCTTGAGCCAACTGTCTGTGAAGACCAACTGTCACCAGACCAAGGTGCCTGGTGACCTGAGCCTTCAGAGTTCTGTTTGGACCTATCACCAAGGAAGTGAGGTCATGCACTGTGGTTCACAGTTTGGCCTTCCTCTGTGATATCACCTTTCTTTTTGTTGTAAAACAAATTTATGTCCTCCTTAGAAACAACAAGTTAAAATGCTAGAGAACTGTGTATACTTTTAGACTTTGCTGCACTTTGAAGATTTTAATGCAGCAAACATGTAGATGATTCACATGTGTCAGGCTGGGTGCCAAACACAAAGGTCCATCCAAAGAGTCCATTGTCTCGGAGGATGAAACACACATTGTCTTCTGTTAAAGATTTGTCAAATGTTAGGATGACTTCCTTTCCTGGGCTCATGTTAGTTTCATTTCAATTCCATTAGGAAGCAGACTAGCCATAAAAATTTTACCAAACAATGTGAAGGTCTCATGTTATAAACCCCATATATCCAGGGGAGGAGGATTCATAGCCAGTTTTACTCTCATGTGCTTAGGAATGATTATTTATTCATCCTTAGACATTCAACTCAGCTATACACTGTAGTGCTCCAAACTCTGACCTCCAGGGAGGGGGGACAGCAGGTGGTGAGTACAAGGGAGGTGACATCATCACCACATACTGATGAAGGACACATGTACATCACTCCTGGGGAACTTGTCTCCTAGCTGCTACTGTCACTTCATTTACTCCCCTCCCAATCAGACCATGGGCTTTGTGCTCCTGATGGGTAGTTTCCTAGAGGTGATGGTGCCGAACCTTTTCAGTTGCAATACTCTTTGGTTGGTCTTCTTGAAGCAGTGTTTCCATGCTGGGCTCTCTCTGTGTTGCCAACACCCACTATTATGTGGCTGAACCAAGCACATGAACCTGTCACCCATCCTGTGATTGCCACTTTTTATGTTTTTGGGTTGGACTTCAAAAGGGAGCTGCCACATCCATTGTTACACAAACATTTGAGTGGATACTGACATTTATTTAAAAGAAAATGCATTGTATTGCTGGTGTATGGATAACTTAGAAATTCTTACTGTATTTTTGGAAGCAGATGTTTAAAGCAGAGTTATGTGGTTCCTCTTTTATTTTGTTTTGTGATATTATGCATACTATATTATGCTCTGTTATGTTATATTATGTTATATGTTGGTGTGGATTTTGAAAGTCCTTCAGAGTGTTTTCAGTACTTTCTGATTTGGTTTTGTATAACCAACCTGATGAACTTTTAGAATATCAAAAACTTTGAGGAGTTTTGTTTTGGAGAAAATTTAAAGAGGAAAACACAATCAGAGATGTTGGTGCACACCTGTCATTCCTGGATTCTGAAGGCTGAGGCAGAAATTTTGTGGTGAGTTTTAGGTCATCCTGGGCCACAAGGGAAGATCAAGGCCAGACTGAACTGCATAGCAAAACCCTGTCTGAAGAAAAAAAGAAAGAAGAAAGAGAGCAAAAAAAAATGATAAATATGAAAAGTCAAAAATCAACTTTCTAGTGAGAAATCTTTGTGAGGTTTTCTTGCATGTGTACTTTAGTCAGCACACCTAGCATAAGGTTTACCATCATGGAGACATTGATGTGCTTCCTGGTGTTTGTACTCTTTCAATTTTTAAATGCTTTTTACTTAGATGACTGCAGATATGCTGCTAAATATATCCTTTTAGGATTTGGGTAGTTCAGTATGAAGAGATTTTGATCATTCAGCTTTTTTTTTCTGTCCTAAATTTATATTTAGTACCAGAATTTGAGCAAAGGATTACTATTTTAATTTGAAATAGTAATAAGAATCACATAAAAACACACTTTTTAAGTCTATGAAGAGATAAAATAAGTATAGATTAATAGTGATTAATGTACCTTGTATAGTGACTTCTGAGATTTCTTAAAGATCAATATTTTCATACATTTGTATAAGCTTTGGTTTGGTACAAATTTTAAGACATGGTCTCACTAATTTTCTAAATGTCCCAGGCTAGGCTTAAACTTTTCCTCATCATTCCTCCCTCTCCCAGAGTGCTGGGATTACAGGTGTATATTATCCTGAGTTGGCAATTGGTAGCAATGTTGTGTATTCATGCAATAAAATGTTTGGCTTTGGTCTTCAGACACTTTGTAGAAGGAGTCACTCTAGTTAAGCTGTCTGCCATCTTCCTAGCCTGCAGCTTCTTTCACAGTGAGTAGGACTTAAAATCCTATTAACACTGTTAGTAGATTCTCTGCTTTTCTAGCTGTGGTCAGCAGGCACTTCAGAAGATCACTCCAAAGGCCTTCTGCTCTAGGATTGAGGCTTTGTGTCTTTGAAGCACATTCTCTTTTTCTTTGCTCCCTCATGGAATTTGATGATTTTTTGAAGTCAAATCACAAGAAAGGTGGGAAGGTTAAAGCTACTTGGGGCACACTCCCCTCCAGAAGGCCATGCCAGTGTAAAAATTTATTTAACCTCCTGGTGTCAGTTGCAAGGGTTTTTTTTTTGTTTTTTTTTTTTTTTTTTTTTTTTTTGTTTGTTAAATTTCTAGGATTTGAATACAGAGCTTGGCATTGGCTTCTTTGTCTTCACCTTTTAACACTTTTCTTGTTTTAATCCAGGTCCTTAATAAATGGCTAAATTGCTGAGGCTCCCTTTAATTTGTGATGCTCCTGACTCAGCCTTCTAGACTGCTAGGATTACAAGCCACACCACCAGACCCGGTCTCATCATAGTGTTGTTAAAAACTTATTGGCTGAGCAAGGAATGGTGAAAATGCCTGTAATGCCTGTACTCAAGTGGCTGAGGCAGCAGGGTTCCTAGGAATTCCATACAAGCCTGCAACATATTCTGAGTTCAGCTCAGGCTACAATGACACAGGGAGACCCTGACTATAAAATGAAAATGACAAAATAGGAAAGGAAAGGAAAGGAAAGGAAAGGAAAGGAAAGGAAAGGAAAGGAAAGGAGAAACAAAATGAAATTCCTAGTGATTTTGTCACTTTGTGTGCATCTGGGCAAGCTGTTTTAGTCTGTGGTCCTTTTCTTCCAGTGTAAAACCCTTTTGACTACTGTTACTTTAAAGTACCTGGAAACTAGTATTTTGATGCCTCTACTTTTAATGTTCTTTCTATGGCTATAGGATGACTCTTTGTACTTCCTTGTGAATTTTCATATATTTTTTATGTTTCTAGGAAAATGGCACTGATATTTTGACAGGAATGGCACTGAAACCCCTGGTTGTTCTGGGTAGCATGTACATTATAACATGAATTCTTCCCATCCCTCATCACAGTATTCCCTTTCTTCTGTTAGTGCTCTTCTACTTATTGCATTCCCAGAAGATGTGAGTTTGCTTCCATCTCACCTAATCATTAGTTATTTTTGATTATTTGTGAAATGAATTGTATTCTTTGTATTTGATGCTACAATTTGTTTGTAGTATGTAGTAATGAATTGATTAGGGCATGTTGCTCATGTATCCGGCAATTTAAGTGATTGTGAATTTGTTCTATAAGGTTGTGAATGGAGTTTAAATTTCTTATACAAAATGCTGCACCCCCAGGAGAACTGTAACAACAATTAATTCTTCCCTTGTGATTTGGAAGGCGTTGCTTTCTCTTTCTGGATTAAATTCTATGGCCAGGATTTCGAGTACTGTATTTTGAAAAGAGTTGCAAGCCTTGTCTCCTTCATGACCTTAGAAGCTAAGCTTGCAGCTTGTCAGCCTCTGAGCACCATGTCAAGGATGGAGCTTGCCATGCTATGCTGAGGTCCATTCCTCCTACTTATAGTCTATGAATGATTTTTATCATGAAAAATTGGTGAACTTTTGAGGTTCTCAAAGCTGTTTTTCCAAATCTCTTCAGGGGTTAGCTGTGCTTTATGCTGTGAATGTGGTAAGCGACACTTAATAGTTTGTGTTAGAGGGAACATTCTTTCACCACTGAGATTGAGCCCAGTGTTGATTGTGTTGGTTAATTTTGAACATGCTGGTGAGTTAATGTGGCAAACATTTAGCTGAATACTTTTGTGTATGTTTGTTAGGAATATTAGCCAACAGAGTGTTTTCATTTATTTTATTTTTAACACATTGTGGTCTGGCTCCATTCTCAGGATGACTTGTCACTTAAAAGAAGTTGGTGGTGGTTTTTTCTCCAACTTGATGGAAGAATTGAGAAACAATCAGTATTCATTCTTTATCACATACTGGATAAAATTCACCAGTGCACTTATTGTGTCCCAGCTTTGTTGTTGTTATTAAGCAGCTGTGATGTTTATCCATTGCCTGTGATCCTTATTGCTCTGTTCATCAGACTGTTTCCTTCTGATGCGTGTGGTTCGGTGACATCAATAGACACCACATATCCTTTGAGGGTCACGTCTCATTTTATTTACGGATGCTACCTTTTACTTTTGTATCTTCAAACTATCTCCATAATATATAATTTTGTGAGTAACTGCTTTCAGTTACTCAGTTTTAAGCACACTGTTGCAGGGTTTGGTTACTGCTGGAGGAAACTGGGGCTGGTGAGGGCCTGGTCTCTTATGTAAGGCTTTGTACCTTGACCTGCCTGCAGTGCCTCCATATCCTGGCCTGCACCCTGTAAACACCTGTCCTGCTCCATAGCTATGGTGATTCCACATGTGGCAGTTCAGATCTGCACCTGGGTGGAAAACATTCAGTCAATTTGAGTTCTGTAACAGACTGACTTTCTCATACAGAGCTCCCCTGAGTGAGACAGGGGGCCTCAGGCATGTAGGGAGGAGCTCTGGAACCATTCCACCTCTCTCATGTCCAGCGTGCAGTGTGTGATGCTTTCCTTAGAACTCACTGATGGATGAGGCAGCCTAGACTGGGCCTTTTTAAGGCATGATTCGTGCTAGGTGCCATATTGTTCTGCACCTCTGCTTGGACCATCTCTCTGACTACAGATCTTCACAGATATCTGAGCAGAATCAGTCTTCCTCTACCAGGCTCTAACTCTATGCTGAGGCTTCAGGTGAAATATCTGCGACCCTCCAATTATCTTATATACATTTAACCTGGAAATTCCACTTCTAAGGGTCATTATAAAAAATGAGATTGATAGACACCATATTCTCTTCTTAATCAGTAAAGGTGTGGACAGTTAGAAACCATGAATGTTCCACAGCACAGCTGCTGAGTTAATTATAAATGACAGCCACTGAAAATTCTGAAAGAAGGCCATGTCCCTGATGTTTCCTGAGATGGAAAAGAGCTTTTGTCCTGGCCTGTCTCCACCCAGCAGTGAAGAGACACATGCCTGCACAGCAGGTGAGGACAGGAGAGAGGAGCTGGTCAATGGCAGACCTCTCATCCTGGGAGGGATGCCTTTGGGGTTTTTCCATTGCATTATTTATAGTGCTCCACTCAATATTACTGCTTTCCTGTTCAGTTCACTTAAGAATAAATAATTGGTATTTTCTTGAATATATGAGTGGAAATGGATGACTTAATTTTCTTTTATCTGTACTGTAGGATAAGCATATAGAAGAACATTCAAGCATCACTTTATAGATATATAACATAAGGACTCTTTTTTATTCAGAAAGGCAACACATCATTCATGACTAACTTTTAAACCCCCAACACATAAAGCCATGTGAATCCCGTTGTGGTGGGTGTCCTGCCCTCCCTACCTGAGAAGTCACTGTGTTCATCTGTTTCTGGTCTCTTCTTCAGAGTCTCTTTTTCCAGCAAGGAGGACTTGAATCTTCCTGTGCTCTGGCCAAGCAGGGAGTGTGCAGCATGCAGAGGAGCCCAGCACCTCCTGCCTTACACCCTTTTCCACTACTGCATCCATGTTGCAGCCCTGCAGGCCCAATAAGGCAGAGCCAAGAGGGTACAGCAAAAATTCTGCCACCTCAGCCCCAGGGGCCTCAACTCCTGGGTCCTGGCCTCAGCCTCCACCAGGCTCCAGTCTCTGCCCTTACATAGTGGTTGGACTTACATGGTGGGCCAGACACACCATCAGTGTCTTGGGGCTAAGTCGATTTTACACAGTGACCCTTCCATTCCACAAATTTTGATCCTTTCCTTTCTAAAAGAGGCTGAGGCATTGGAGACAAAATCCCACACATTAGCATTACTTTTTGTTTTTCTTTCTTTTCCCTGCTTTTCTTCTTCTTCTTCTTCTTCTTCTTCTTCTTCTTCTTCTTCTTCTTCTTCTTCTTCTTCTTCTTCTTCTTCTTCTTCTTCTTCTTCTTCATCTCGTCATCTTTGTCTTTGTCCTTGTCTTGGACTTCTTAGTCTTCTTCTTGGTTTCTTTGTTGCTTTAAGCATACATTTAGAGGTGCATTTTGCCTCTTTTCACTTTCCATTTAACTGAAGTTTTTATAGATCTCTGCTGCAGTTCTAATTGTGTGTGTTTGAATGCTCAGAATCCATTCTGTGGTTTGGTAGAATGAGGGAAGTAAAGCAGAAGCTGAACTTGGGGAAGTTTCTGTGCATTTTAGCATATCGTAGAACAACCCCTGACTCATGGCTTTTTACCTCGAAAATATGGACTTCAGTAGCAAGTAAGTCTGCCACAGACAAAATGAGTTTTCTGTATTTCAAACAATCTCATTTCCCCTCAACTTGTGAACCACATGGTATAGGTTTCTTATGGCCAATCTGAAAAATTATTTCCAGTACATGAAAGGCTGCCACTAGTCCTGAAATCATGACAGAACTTTCTTGTAAACATATAGTCTAATCCATACCCTGGTGGACAGAAGCTAAGAGAGTCAGAGATGGCTGGCACAGATAGAAACACCTTAAAATTGTCAACTACCAGTCACAACAAGCAGGAACCACGTTGCTGAGCTTTCACTGTTGGGTGATAGAATTGTGTGGTGGGTTTTGCACTAGGTTTTCTGAGGCAGCTCAGTAAATCTAGGTTGCTGCCTGGATCCCCCTTCCTGCAGTGCAATACAAACAGAAAGTCATGAACATGCATCATTTATTTGAAAATTTCTATTGCTTTTATGAAACCTGTATTCATGAGAGTCCACATCTCTGCCATAGCAGACCCACCCATGTGCATTACCACCATAACTTATAAAGGTTTAGTTTATTTATACAAAATGCAGAGTGATGTTCTCAGGCTTTATTTTCCATACTGGTGCATTTCTTGAAGGGAATTTCTTGAAGGGAAGTCATCAGTCATTCTTGAAGGTAAGCTAAATGATTTAGTTTGAGTAAACTTCAAGTATGTTGCTGTGCTTCTGTGTGATGTCCTTCCTGCCAGACATGAGGAAGGCAATGAGTGGGATCTGCTGCAGGTTTAGCTCCAGAGGGACACACTTTGCACAGCTGTGTGAGGCAGGGCTCTCCATCACCTGAGTGGCCACCCTGGTAACCAAATACCCTTGCCCGGTGCTGTCCCTGGCTTTGGGAGGTGCTGGATTGCAGTGGAGATGCCCAGTGTACTGGCTGGCCCTGGGGAAACCTTGTCATTCCATGAGTTTGTCATCCTTATCCCTGCACCTCTGTGGCCCTGGGCCCAGGGCAAGGTTCCCCCCAGCTGCAGTGAACAGCATCGTCCAGACAGCTCTCCTGTGTGTATTCTATGTGGAGGCTAGCAAGGGTCCGAGTTCATTCCCGCTTTAAAAAGTACTGTGAATCAAACTCTTGAAAATTTGTGCAGCATTCTGTGTGGGAGAAAACTCTATTCTTAGTCCTAGGAGTTCTGGGGAAGGCTGTTTAGAGCTCTGATGGGAGATGCGAGATAGGGCTGTGCTCTGCCCACCATGTCCTTCCCATTGTAGTTCAGCACCTGCCTTAAAATGTGTCAGTGGATGGGGAAACAGCACATTTCAGGGATGTGTGCCTCCATGTATCAGGTTTAGGAGGCTCAATGTTTTGTGTGCTTGTTGGCCATGTCTGGTGATTCCCTTTGAGTTAGAAGAATTTGCCATTTCCCTCACAAAATGGACTCTTGAAACTTCTTTCACACTTGTAATAAAAACCATCTATCTGACTATTGGTTGTAAAGAAAGGTTTCCTGTTGTGGTTTTTGCATTATTGTTGTTTTTCAAATGCTATGAATCAGCCCTTTGTAGCTCCCTTTGTATCACTGAAATCCCAGAAAACATTTTCAGAAATGAAAAGATCAGTACATAAACAATGGTCTATACATTTTCCCTATAGCCTTTTTTTCTCTAGGATTTTCTCTTCTTTCAAAGAGCAGTAGCAGCCAGTCTCTTCCAGGAATATTTGGCCAAACGGAATCTGATGGACTGATATGAAAGACCCAGGATAGTAAATCACAGTGAGAGAAAGGTCAGCACTGGGTGGTGACTACAAGCAGAGAACACGGGTATGGATAAGGTCCAACACTCAGCAGAAAGCTGGAACTCAACAGATGTGAAGATTGTACCAATTGACGATGTGCTTACGTGTGACTCAACTGAACATGTGGAAACTAATGAAATCTTAACTTAAAATTATCTTAGAATTTAGTGTTTCAAAGAAATATAGATTTAAGAGTAGAAATGAAAACTGAGAGAAATAAAAGAGGTAAACAGAAGGGGAAGCAAAGGGCAGGTGCTTTGCAGGACTTGAGCCCTAAGTGGAGCTCAGGACACTTGCCATGGAGCCAGCGACAGACTTGCCTTGGAATTCTAGCAGACCGGGTATCTGCCGTTTATTTTCAGGTTGATCCCAGAGCTGGTGAGGTCATTGGACGTGGAGCTGGCACAAGATCTGTAAGTACACCTTGAGCTCAGTCCAGTACCAGCCCTGCTTTAGAAAAATCCCCAACTGTTCTTGCTCCTTGCAAGGCCCAAAGCCTCCCAGGGCCTGTCAGGGACAGCTCTGTGCACAAATGCACCCCAGGAAAACTTCCCATTCTCCCTCACCCCACTCTTGAATGCCTCTGTGTTGCAGGAGGCCCCAAGTCTGAGAGTCTTTCTCCCTCTAAAGTGCCCCGTGTCCTCCTCAGAAAGCAACAGACCCAGGCCAATTCCTTCTCACTGTAGTTCTCATTTTCAGTGAGCTATGCTTGTCCCAACTCAATCAGATTAGGTCGGGCTGGTTGTCCCACCTTGCTCAGCAGCACCTGCCAGGAGCCAAGAAGAGAAACTCTGATCCTGAGGAGGACAGGTGTAAGCAGCACTACAGGTCTGGCCTCCCTCTGAAACAGCCCTCCAAGGGTATCCTGTGTGATAACCATAATCAGCCCTCACTTGCTGTCAGAGGTCCCTGGACAGTGCTGTTACAATCTGTCCTTCACTCTGCAGGAAGCCTGAAATGCATCTCCCTTTTCCACCCTTGTGGCCTGTTGCCTCTGTGAGAAATCGAGTGGAGTCTGCAGTGTTACTCTAATCATGGGTGCTCCACAGGGTGCTGCTCTGTAACTATCTGAGAAGTGAGTGGACAGTGGGAGTGCATCCTGTCTGCTTTTCCTTCACCTTCAGTTCATATACTGATGCATCACCCCATTCTGTGTGCCTTTGTGAGTCTCCCTTTCCCCTGTTTTATGTCCATATGTACAGAGGCAAAGAAGTTAGGCACATTCACCGTAATGTGAGTCATACATGGTTTACTCTCCAGGGTGACTGTGTGGCCTTCATAACAGGGAAGCACAAAGACCAGTGTTTGTATCTGCTCTGGTCATTGCACCATGGTCAATGCCTGGTACACTGATGATTTAAGGCACCCACCAGCTCCCTCCATGATGTCTGTGTGGAACTGGGTCATCTGGCATGCTCCAGAGATTCTTGCTCTAGATACCATGGAAGCACATGGAATGACTGCCCAGTGTCCTTCAGAGTGAAGACAACTGCTCCACCCAAGTGATGGATCCTTGGCAGGAGGCAAAGCTTCCCGAGAGGAAAGGAAAAACTGCAATGAAGCCAGGGTCCCCTGTAGGAGAAGACCTAGTTTTAGACCCAACTCCTCCTTCCTACTTCCCTTGTCAGCTAAGAAAAGACACCATGCCTCTCAGGTCCTTTCCAGTGTGTCTCTCTGAGCTATGGAGGTCATATTGGCATCTGCTTCCTAGGGACATCATCAGAGGTGAGAGATGACAGTTTTAAATTTGTGGGTTGGTGTCATGTGTACACAGTGTACAGAATTAGAGGTGAAATCCATGAAAGGTTGGGAGGGAGGTGAACACATTTCACACAGGCCTAGATCCTTCTGTATGGTGGTGTAAATGACATTCACCTACTGGACATGTTTCTCTGGTGTCATCATGAGGGGAGATCAGCCATCATTTTGTTCCCAAAACATCTCAATTTCTTTTATGTATTGGTTCTGTGGCCTCAAATCAGGACCTCACACAGGCTAAGCAAGCAGTACACCCCCAAATCTACCAGCACTGTGCCTACATTCACACCTGTGTGAGTCAGTACACCCATGGCCAGGATGCTCAACTGCTGACAGCTCAATTTCTGATAGCCACATCCTGGTTAGCCCATTCCTTGACCATAGGTCACAGGTAGTGAATTTTGTTCTGGTTTGTATTATCCAGGCTGAAATTTAGCCCAGGTCCTCATGCATGGTAGGCAAGTACTCTATCCTGAGGTCTCTCCCCAATTCCTTACTTGTTCTTAATAACATAACATGGCAGATGTGATGGGATGTGACTATCTAGGTTCACACATAAAATGCCTGTGACCAACCTCCTGATCTCTCCCTCCTCTGTTCTTCCTTACTTTCTTTCTGTTTTGTTTTTTTCTTCCTCTCTATATCTCTATCTCTGCATCTTCCCTGAGGAGAGGCTGACTCTTTGCAGAGAAAAAGAGTAAGAGACAGAGCAAACATCAGACTTCCATCCTAAACTTGTTCCTGCCTATTAGCAAGAGAGAGAGTCTGAGAACAGATTCTGCCATAGATGTGCTTCCACTGATCCTGCAGCCTGATCAGGAGAAACTGTGGTGGATCCCCCAGCATAACCTGAATTCCTAACCCATAGAACCTGAGAGAACTGAAGTTTACCTGTTGTACCTAAGTTTGCAGCCACGCATTCATCAGTGGTCATTGATGTGCTATATCAGATATGAGGTTCTGCCCCCACCCCTGACCCTTGCCCACTCCTCCCCTCCCTTATTCTCGCCAGGCCCTCTGTTCTCTTTTCTCATCTCTTTCTTAACTAAAAAATTTTGACTTTGAATCTCTAAATGGTTGGTCCTCTGTCTTCTGCCACACAGACTCAGCTCTGTACAACTTTAGGACCTGCATGTCTCAGGATCAGACATCAGTTCCGTCTCAGTGAGGCTGTTTAGATGCCACCGTGTAGTGACCTTGACCTCTGTGTGCCCTTGCTTTATTGGGATATAGTGCTGGGTCTTCTCTTCCACTACATTCTGCAGTGGTTTGTCCCTCTCCTCCAGCCTTCCACCTTCTGGGTGGCCAATGACATATTGTCCTTTTCTGTGTTGGTGCCAGCCTCGTTCAGCCCAGGAATAAGGTGATAATTTGAGGCACATAGATTGAATGAATCAAATCACTTTTCCTGTGAGCCACCCTGTGGGTGCCCATGGAATCACTGTGTGTTTGTGTGTGTGTGTGTGCGCGCGCTTGCGCGCGTGTGCACATATGTTTGTATCCCTTGGGATGCTGCTTGAAATCAGTCCCACATGTTTAGGCTCAGGTCCCAGGAGCTTGGGGGCTGCTTTTCTAATGCCTTTGGGAGTGGGCTGGTTCCTGTGCTAGGAGGTTTTTTTCCATTGGACTTCTCCCCTATCCTCTTCACTCTGCCCATGTCCTGTGCCTTGGGCCTGGCATTGTCCCTCTCTTGGCACTGGTTCTGAAATGTCCATTGGGAGTGCAATAACACACATAGTCCTTTACTGTGGAGATTCTAGCATGCTTGGGGGTGAGGGTCACATGAGGCTCTCTTCACTTGAACATTGCCCCCATCCACATCTGCCTGTAATTTGATACCATCCCTACTGAGGCCATCATCTTCAGGTTACCTCACATTGCCATTGTCACATGCAGTCCATTGGGCAGGGCAAGGCGTGGACTTAGAACTCACCACTCAATGTCACTGATCCTTGTCCCAAGCCTGTGACACTTTATATGCCCACTTGGTTCAAAGACCATGGGAAAACTTTCTATCATCCATCAAATTCAGGAGCTATACCTTAGCTCACACTGGGGCATCCATGTGCTTAGCTTTTTCTTTGTGGGAAACCCAGTGGCTGCTGAATCAGTGATCTAACCTCTCTTGCTGTGCAGGCCCCAGTGGCAGCCAGGACTTGGGGGAATAACTTCAGCCTGGAGCATTCATAGCGTGGAGCAATCAATCAGCTGGCCTCTGCGAAGGCTACAGGGCTTTATACCATGACACAGCAGATCTGTGATTGAAGACCACGCCCCAGCCCCTGAGGAGTCCTGCAGAGCTCTTGGCTCCCCACCATCTACCACAGCCTGGCCAGGAGCCTGGTGGATTCGAGTTCTTGGCTGGTTTTTACTACCTGGGACCTGATGCCAGTGCTGTTTCCCAGTGCTCATTTCTCCCACTTGTTTGCCTCCTTGACCATTTTAATACTTTTCTTATGTACACAAGGCCTCTTTATTCTTAATTGGGTTGTGTTCATGTGTCTTGCTCTTTGACTGAACTACTGAGTAAGAACTGAAACATATAGGTGGTGACATGCTGAGCCAGACTTTATGCAAATTTACTCTGTCCAGAGAAGAGGACAAAGGCAACCATATTCATGACATTGCATGGAAATAAACCACAGAGGAATTCAATGGACATGCTGCCTGCAACACTGCACTTTCTATACTGGGTTATAGACTTTCCTTGGAACCACACACTACCTCAAATTTTAATGGTTGTATTACAATTACGATACTTTACTTTTGTGATTTTTTTTCCTGTTAAGCACTCATAAATTAAAATTAATAATTTATCATTGAAAATATCTAAAATATAAACATGAGTGTGACACTCCCATGGTGCTGCTCTGTAACAAAAGAAAGTGTGTTAATCTCCTTCATATGAAATAGACATGAAATGACCTACATGTAATTAAACGTGGAGCAGTTTTGATGTGTATACGTCTATAAAGCCAGGAACATAATTAAGAAAACAAAGAATCCTAAGAATTACCAAAAATTCCTGAATTCTTTTTCTATGCCCTGCCAAGAGTCCATGAATACATGAATGAGAAATCGATACAATCTGTCTGGATTTTCCCTTCTCAGACAAGGTGAGATTAAACAGTTACTTACAGCAGGGTAAGGCAGAGGAGAAACATAACTGCAGTGATGTTGAAAAGGTAGGACAGGTAAATTGCAAGGACATAGAATGAGTGGTGGCCAGGATCTAGTAGGAAGGAAAATAAAAAAAAAATATATTTGGGTAGTGAGTTGATGAAAATGTTCTGGAAGAGAACACTGGTGAAAGTTTCACAATATGGAGAAGGCACTAAATTGTACCAAACTCATCAACTGAAGCAAGAATAAACCCTTAAATTTCATTTACAATGATCCTATCACTGGCAGCCCAGAATAGAATAATAATAAATAGAATAATAAGTAAATCTGGAAGAGAGGGGAATGGCAGGTGTGGGTCAAGAGCTGGCTGCAGGTCAAGGTCAAGAGATGACTCCTGCTGGAAAGCCACCAGGAGATCCAGCTCTGCAACTGTGGAGAAAGGAAAATATGTGCCTGTTCTTGCTGTGGGACCAGAGCTGGTGAGGGAGCTGTAGGGGGAGCTGGCATGAGCTCTGCGTGTGCAAATTCAGCATGCACTGGAATTGCCTCTGCAGTTGCAGAAGAAGAAAACATCACTGACTTTCCAGCGACTTCTCAGGGCCAAACCTTCCCACTGCCTGTCAGAGGCAGCTGTGTGCATGAACACAGCCCCAGTAAAGCCTCCCAGACTGCATCTCCACACTGACTGCTGAGGGGCTCATGTTCCTGTGTCTCCCATCCTCTGGGCACATTGCTGAGTTCCCTAGCACATTGCATCTCAAGGCCACAACCCACACCCAGGGCTCCTTACACTGTGACTTAGGTGCCAGGGTCTTAGGAGGCTCCAGCTGGTCCATGAGAAGCTTGGCCTGGGGATCCACCTTGGAGTTCAGCTCCAGTGAGGAGTCAAGGACAGGAGATGCAGACTTGGAGCAAACAGGGCACTAGCAAAGCGAGAGGTCTGGCCTTTCTTCTAACACTACCTACACAGGTTACCTTAGGGAGGAGCACATGGGTCTCTAGCCCAGCAAGTTCAGTGTCCACTATCACCTTCTCCCAATTACAGTGTGGGCCTTGGGATCCCTGAGAGGCTGACAGAATGCTCCATGGGAAACAGCCTTTGCTTAGTGGCATGACACCACTCCCTTCTTTAGGGAAACATGACACAGTTTCTCCCTGCCCTTCACCCCTGCAAGTCAGCTCAACAAAGGCAAAGACTGATATCTGCCATGTCTTTGCACTCAAGGGCTCAGGGCTGGTGCTGCATGAATATCTGTGAAGTGAGGATTCATCGATGTCTATCCCAACTTTCTGCATTGTCTAGGTCAGGCAAAGATCTGCTGCCCATTTCTCTTGGTCTCTGTAGAATTCCTCCTACGTGGTCTGTAACCTCTTCTAAGGGAGGCCTTGGACACAGAAAGACTTCCTTGAGGTAAACCATATCTGTTCTGCTGCCAATGCTGACTCTGTGGCCTCCAAAGAACATCAAAACTCAAAAGGGCAGTGGTTGTACCTGTTCTGCTTACAAGATCAAAGATAATACTCAGAAAAGTGTCTTCACACAGGGTGTCTTCATGTGTATTTTGGCTTGATGACACGCATCCACTTTGCAATGATACCTGTGGGCATGGACAGTTTGCCATCCCTAAGAATTCCTGCCCTGAGCATACCCTGAAAACCCTAGAGTGACTCTCCAATCTCCTTTCCAAAGAACATAACAGTTTTCACCATGAGTGTGTCAGTGAGTGGGGTGGAAGGTCATCCGTGGGAATCAGGACAGCCTCTTTAGCAGGTCTTCATGGGGCCAAGGCCACAGCTAATCTCTTGCCATGGAGCCCACATTTCATCCGCAGTGACCCTGCACTCTGGATCCACTCAGCACCCCAGAGTTCCGTGTTGTAAACCAAGTCTGAGGTGCTTGCACATGGCCAGGACTTGAATACACACGTGGCCAAGTAACACTGGCTGCTCAGGTGAGAACTTACCTTCCCTGTATCTGAGCTAGTCCTGGATTCAGTGTCTCTGAGGGGCTGATAGTTGAGCCTAGGGATGTGTGCTCTGGGCTTCCTCTTATCTCTGGGTGCTTCTGGGTGCCTCTGTGTGCCAATGAGTCCTGGCCTGACCTGCTGACAGCTGGGTGTTTCCAGTTGAGCTTCCTGAAGTATCTGGACCAAGTGAACCATCCTCTCCATATGTTCCCACGTGGTTCCCTGACACGGGGTCCTGATGTGGGTCACTAGCCCTGGGAAAGCAGTGTAGCATGTTCCTTGTTCACTCTCTCAAGTCAGCCGTCTATGAAGACCAACTATCACCAGACCACAGTGCCTGGTGACCAGAGCCTTCAGAGTTCTGTTTGGATTTGTCACCAAGGAAGTGAGGTCATATGCTGGGGTCAACAGTTGAGGCTCCCCCTCTGATGCCTCCTTTGTTTTTATTGTGAGCTAATCTGTATCTTCATTAGAAATAGCAAGTTAGCAAACTAGCAAAATGTGTGTGTTTTTAGACTTTTCCATCCAAAAGATCCTTTCCCTTGAGGATGAGGTGCACAGTTTCTTCATTTAGAGATTCCTCAAATTTTATTTTGACTGTCTTTTCTGGACTTATGTTAGTTTCATTTCATTATCACTGAGGAGCATGGAGATGTTCCCAGAATGCCCACAATAATTTTATTTGAAGGATATGAAATGTTTCATATGAAGGATATGAAATGTTTATAACACCCATGTGTCCAGGAAAGGAGGATTCATAGCACGTTTTACTCTCACATGCCTATGAATTATCATTTCATCCTTAGATGTTTACCTCAGCCACACACTGTAGTCCTCCGTACTCTGACCTCCTTTGAGGAGTGAGAGCAGGTGATGAGGGCAAGGGGAGGCTTTGCAAGACCGTGGACATCATCACACCATGCTGATGAAGGACACATGGGCATCCCTCCTGGGGAATTTGTCTCCTAGTCACTGTTTTCACTTCCTGTTCTCCCATCCCAAACAGACAATGGACTTTGTCTCCCTGCTGGGTAGTTTGCCTTTTTTAGAGGTGATGGCGCTGAGCCTGTTCAGTCTTGATGCTCTTGGTTGGTCTCCTTCAAGCAGTGTCTCTGTGCTGGGCCCTCCATGTACTGCTGCTTATTGGTGTTGGAGCCACCACATACTCTCATGGGGCTGAACCTGCCAACTGCAACTTGTTCATGCATCTGTCACCCATCTACTGATCCCATTTGTTCTGTTTCTGGGTTGGAAAAGCCAGCTGCAACAGCCATTCTTATACACTGTCTTGAGCAGACATAGACTTTTAATTCAAAGAAAAAGTACTTAGATGTGAAATTGCCAGATTATATGTCTTGTGTATGATTAGCTTACAAACTGTTAAGGTACGCTTGAAAGCATTTTTTAAAATTAGATTTAGATGGTTGTTTTCTTTTTGGTACTAAGGATTGAACTTATGACCTCAGGTTTGCCAAGTGGGTACTTATACTACTGAACTAAACCTCCAAACCTGTTTTTTTAATTTTGTTTTGCTTTGTTTTGTTGTGTCTTTTAGGCTATAATATGTTATGTTATGTTATGTTATGTTATGTTTTGTTATGTTACACTATGTTTAGTGTTGGTGAGGATTTTGAGTCTCCTTCAGTGCATTTTCAGTGCTTTCTGATTTCATTTTGTATAACTCACTTGATAAACTATGACATATCACATAATCAAGGGTAATTTAACTTTGGAAAAAATTTAAAAAGTAATTGAGAGCCAGGTTTGGTAGTAAACATCTCTAAGGCCAGAAGTTACAAGTCTGAGGCAGCAAGATTGCTGTGAGTTGAGGTCAGCCTGGGCTACAATGTGAGTTCAATGAAAGCCTAAACTTCATAGCAAAATCCTATTTCAAAAATAAGTAAATAAATCAAAATAAAAGATACATTAAAAAGCTTTAAAAAGACACAAAAGTCATCTATAAATCAACAAATCAAATCTTGATGAATTTTTCTTACATATGTACTTTAGTCAGCACACTGAGAATTATGTTTACCATGAGGTAGACATTGATCTACTGCCAAGAATTTGAACTGTTTCAATTTTTTTGACCTTATAACTGAGATGAATGTAGATATGCTACTGAATGTACACTCAGGATTTGGAGAGCATAATATAAAGAGAACTTAATGGTACTTTTTATTTTTGTACTAATTTTATATATGGAAGTAGGATTTTTGCAAAGGATTACTGTTTTTGGAAAGACTTTCTTGTCTTATTTTAATGTAACTCAAGTACATATTAATAAGTTTCACATAAAAGATGCTATTGTTAAATCTGTAAAAGGATAAAATACAGAAAAATAATGAGAGAATAACATTGGCTACTGTATTGTGCACAATGATTTCTTGGATTTCTTAATGATCTATATTTTCATACGTTTTTAAAATTGTTAATGTTTTTACAAATTTTAAAGCATGATCTCACTAAGATTGTGAGTTTCCCAGGCCAGGCTTAAATCTTTCCTTATTCAATCTCCTTCCCCCTCCCAGAGTGCTAGTATTGCAGGTGTACATTATTTTGAGTTGGCAATCAGCAATAATTTTGTGCATTCATAGAATGAAATAATTTGCTTTGATCTTTAGACACTTTGCAGAAAGAGTGGATCTAGGTAAGCTATCTACCACCTTCCTCACTGGCAGTTTCTCTCACAGTGAGTAGGACTGAAAATCCCATTAACACTGTTGGTAGATTCTCTGCTTTGTAACTGTGGTCATCATGCACTTCAGAATATTACTGTAAATGCCTTCTGCACTGGGACTGAGGCTTGGTGTCCTTGAAGCACATTCAGTATTTTTTTATCCTTCATGGATTTGATGATTGTTTGAAGTCAAACCCCAAGAAAGGTGTGAAAGTTAAAGCTACTTGGGTAACACTGCCCTCCAGAAGGCCAGGAGAGTGTAAAATATTATTTTCTCTACCATCGGGCTTTCCAAGTTTTTTGTTTGCATTCAATTTCTACAGATTGAATACTGAAGTTTGCACTTAGCTCCATGACCTTTCACATTTAAAATTCTTTTTATTTTCATCCAGGTTCTTGATGAGTGGCTATATTGCTGAGGCTGTCTTTAAATTTGTGGTGTTGCTGCCTCAGCCTTCCAGATTGCTGGCATTACAAGCACACCACCAGACCTCGTTTCATCATCGTGTTGTTAAAAACTTATTGGGTGAGCAAAGAATGGTGAAAATGCCTGCAATGCCTGCACTCAGGAGGCTGAGGCAGCAGGATTCCTGGAAGTTCCAGACAAGCCTGCAAAGCACTCTGAGTTCAGCTTGGGCCAGAGCTACACAGGAAGACCTTGACCAAAAAAAGAAAAAAAAAAAGAAAGAAAAAGAAAAAGAAATAAAACTAAAGAAAAATGGAAGCAAATTAAAGCAGAGGGAAGGGAGGAAGGGAAGGGAGGAGAGGAGAGGAGAGGAGAGGAGAGGAGAGGAGAGGAGAGGAGAGGAGAGGAGAGGAGAGGAGAGGGGAGGAGAGGAGAGGGGAGGGGAGGAGAGGAGAGGAGAGGGGAGGAGAGGAGAGGAGAGGAGAGAACCCCAGAAGTAAAGCTTGCAGATTGTCAGCCTCTGGTCATGATGTCAGTGATGGGCTTGTCATGTCTGTACTTTGCTGTGCTGAGATTCATTCCTCCTACACATGGTGTATGAATGGTTCCTATCAAGAAAGGATGGTGACCTTTTTAATTTCTCAAAGTGATTTTTCCAAATCTCTTGAGGGGTTCATTGTGCCTCATGCTGTGAATGTGGCAAGCGATACTGAATGATTTGTGCAAGTGGAACCATTCTAGCACCACTGAGGGTAAACCCAGGGTTTATTGTGGTGTTTGACTTTTGCATGTGCTGGTGAATTTAGTTAATGAGCATTTAGCTGAATATTTTTGTGTATGTTAAGAATAGTGGCCATTAGAGTATTACCATTTTTTAATGCATTATGGTCTGGCTTTGTTATCAGGTGACTTCATCATCTACAAGGAGTTGGGGGTGGTTCCCTTCCCTTGAAAAACCTGAAAAATGATTAGTATTTCTTCTTTTTCAAAATTTTATTTTGATGGTAGTAAAATGCAGCAGAGCAAGACAGAACAAACAAGTGGAAACAATGCAGTGAAATTGGTACAGAACTTCAAAACAGGGTACCATAACAAGTAAGAGGTACCATAGTACATCTCGTTATCTTCACAATAATTTTCCACTCAATAAGTTATAGCATAATCAAACCAAAAAAACATTTAAAAACAAGTCAGAAGAGAATATTGAACAGAGCAAAACAATTAATCATAACAAAGCAAAAGATTACAAACAACATTTGTATTCAAACAGAAGATAGAAGGAAATCCCCCATATTTTCTATATTGCAGACAGTCATATTTTCTATATTGCAGACAGTCATATTTCCAAGAGATGCTCAGAACTCCGCCTCCTGTTGCTAACCAGGGGCTGAGCAACTGGGATGTATGTTTCTCAGTCCATGCACCAGTAGGCTCACTGGAAATGGTGGCTGGTTCTCCTCCTGGATCCCACCAGGGGTGCTTTCCAGGAAAGCCTGAGAATTTTTTTATTGTTCAGCTGCCTAAGACCCAACATACCTAGATTCATTATTTATTCTTTATTATACACTTGATAGAACTCAGCTGGGCTTTTATCGTATTCTGGCATTTGTTATTGTTATTAAGCAGTTATGATTGTTGACCCATTGCCTGTGTTTGTTATAGCTCTGTGAAAGGTGTGTTTTCTCCTGAGGGTGTGGGTCAGGGACACCAAAGTAGATCATGTACCCATTAAGGGTCATGTCTCATTTTACTTAAGGATAAAACCATTTATTTTTGTATCTTCAAACTTCCCCTACAATATATATTTTTGTGAGTAATCTGTTAAGTTATTTAGTCTTTTAATGCTCATTGTTGCAGGGTGTAGTTACTCCTGGAGGAGACTGGGGCAGGCTAGGGTCAGGTCTCTTATTTCAGGCTTTTTGTCCTTAACTGCCTGAGAAGTGTCCCCACCTCCTCACTTGCTCCCTGTAAACACCTGTCCTGCTCCACAGTTGTGGTGATCCACATGCTGCAGTTGAGATCTCAACTGGGTGGAAGACATTCAGTCAAGGTGGGCTCTGTAACAGGCTGAACTCATACAGAGCTCCCCTGAGTTAGACAGGGGGTCTCAGGCCTGCAAGGGAGGAGCTCTGGCAGCAGGGCCATTCCCAGTCCTCTCTTATCCAGCAAGCAGTGTGTGCTGCTTTGCTGAGAAGCTGACTGATGGATCAGAAGGCCTGGACCTGGGAATTTCTTGCCCATGATTCTCTACTAGGTACGCTGGAGTCCTCCAACTCTGCCTGGTCCATCTTCCCCGGACATCAGATCTCCACAGAGACCTGAGCATCCCTGGGCTTCCCCTTCTAGGCTCCAACTCTGTGCTTAGGTCTAGTGTGAATTCTAAGACCATAAAATTGAATTTGCATATGTTTAACCTGGAAATTCCACTTCTAATGCCTCATTATAATAAAATGAGATTGACAGACACCTGTAATCTCTTCTTCCTCAATTATGAGTGTGGATAATTAGAAGCCATGAATGTGTCAGAGCAGAGCTGCTGAGTCAATTATAAAATTACCATCACAGAAAATGCTGATAGAAGGTCTTGTCCTAGGCCACTGAAAATGTGGAAAGAAGGCCTATTCCTGGGCCATGTCTCCATTCCTACCTGAAATGATAGAAGAGCTCATGGCCTGGCCTCTCCCCACCCAGCAGTGAAGAGATACAAACCAAAATCACAGATGAGAACAAGAAAGAGGACCTCCTGGAGGGCAGCCCACTGATCCTGGGAGGGATGCCTTTGTGGAGTTTTTTCCATTTTCCATTCCATTGCATTATTTATAGTATTCTATTCAATATTACTTTTGTTCAATTCAGTTAGTATTTAATAGTGGCTAATTTCTTGAATAGGTTTGTGAAAATGGATGATTTAATTTCATTATATATAATGAAAGTTATGCACAATACAGACACTTCGAATACAACTGTATATATAAAATAAGGAGGCTTGATATTTAGCAAGCCCACACATCTGTCATGACTAACTTTTAAAAACTCCAACACATAAATCCATGAGCATTCCTCTGTGGTGTGTGTTGCTGCCCTCCCTACCTCAGAAGCCATCTTGCTCACCTGTGCTTGCTACTGCAAGGGACAGAAAGAGTTTTTCTTCAAAGTGTATTTTTCCAGCAAGGAATTCCTGAACCTTCCTGCCTTCAGGCAGAGAAGGGAGTGTACAGCATGCAAAGGAGCCCAGCACTACCTGCCTTACACCCCTTAACCCCACCACATCCATGCTGCATCCCTGCAGGCATGGGAAGGCAGAGCAGCCAGAATGCATCAAAGACTCTGCCACCTCAGGCCCAGGGGCCTCAGTTATGGGGTCCTGGTCTCAGGCTCCACCAGGATTTAGGTGATACCCTGCATTCATCTTGCTTAGTGGGCTGGGCACACACTCTGCCCCTTAGGGAAGGAAGACCACTCACACAGTGACCCTTCCAGCCTTCAAATTTTGCTTCTCTTCTTTCTGAATGAGGCTGTGGCATTTTAACAAAACACAGCATTGCCATTACATTTCTTTTTCTTCTCCTTTTTTTCCTGGTTTCTCTGTTTATTTAAGCATATGTTTAGAACTGCATTTTGCAAAAGAAAAACATTTCCTTGTCTTTTCGCTCCTCACTTAACAGAAAATTTTAGAGATTTCTAATGTAGTTCAAACTCTTTGTGCTTGAATGCTGAGAATCCACTCTTCAGCTTGATAGAATGAGGGAAGCAAAGCAGAAACTGAACTTGGGGACATTTCTGTGCCTTCCAGCATTTTGTACAGCAAACCTTGACTCATGCCTGTTTACCTACAAAATATGGGCTTCCGTACTAACTGAATCTGTCAATGACAAGTGAGTTTCCTGCATTTACTTCAAACAATCTCATTTGCCCTCAGCTGGCTAAGCACATTGTGTAAGGTTTATTATGCCTAAACTTGAAAAATAATTTCCAGTAAACCAAAGGCTGCCACCCATCCTGAAATCATGATGGGATTTTATGTAAATACAGTCTGATCCACATCCTGGCAGCCATGAGCTGAGAGAGGTGGAGATGGCTTATGCAGGTAGAAATACCTCAAAAGTTTCAACCAGCAGCACCATCAAGCAGGGAGCAGAGATGCTGAGTCTTCACAGTTGCATGATGGAATCATCCGGTGGGTTTTGCGCTGGGTTTACTGAGGTGGTAGATCTAGGTTGCTGCTGGGATTTTCCTTCCTATAGTGCAGTGCCAAAAGGAAGTCATGTACATGCAGCATTTATTTGGAGTTTTTCTTTTGCAGTTGTGAAACATGCATGCATGGGATTTCACACCTCTGCCATAGCAGACCCACAAATGAGCATTATTTTTAGGACTTGTAAAGGGTCAGTTTATTTATACACAATGCAGAATGCTGTTCTCCGCCTTGTTTTACTCAGACTTGTGCATTTTCAATCATTTCTTCAAAAGAAGCTCAGCAATTTAGTCTGAGCAAACTTCAGTTTTGTTGCTTTGATTCTGTGTGAAGTCCTTGCTGACAGACCTGAAACAGGAAGTGAGGTGGACCTGCTGGAGGTTCAGCTCCAGAATAATACTCTTGGCTCAGCTGTGTCAGGCAGGGCTGACCCTCACCTGACTGGCCACTCTGGCATCCAAATGCCCTTGTCCAGTGTTAGCCCTGGTTTTGGGAAGCACTTGTTTGCAGTATAAACTCCCAGGGCGCTGGCTGAACTTTGGAAAACCTTATTGTGCCATGAGCTTTTCACACCTAGACCTGCACAACTATGACCTAGGGCACAGCTCTCTCCAACAGCCATGCACAGCATCCTCCAAACAGCTCTTAGGTGCATGCTGTACGTGGAGGATAGGGAGGGTCCCAGTTCCTTTCTGCTTCAAACAGTACTGTGAATCAAACTCTTGAAAATAAATCTTGAAAATTTTTGCAGCATTCTATGTTGGAGAAATCTCTCTTCTTAGTCCTATGAGGTCTAGGGATGGCTCTATATAGCTGTGATAGTGATGTTGGACAGGATTCTGCTCTGTCCCCCATGTTCTTTCCAGTGCTGTTCAGCTCCTGCCTTAAAATGTGCCATTGGATGGGGACACAGCACATCTCAGTGAGTTATGCCTGTGTAAATCAACTTTGGGAGGCTGAGTGTTTTCTGCCCCTGTTGGCTACAGGTAATGATTTCCTTTCGAATTACAAGACTTTCTCACTTCTCTCACAAAATGGACTAGTGAGACCTCTTTTACTTGGGCAATTCAAACCCCGGGAAGGTGAAGTACTTTCATCACCAATCACAGAACTAAACGATGAACCAATCACAGTTGCTAGGTTTAGCTACCTCTGTGACTTCATGAGGCTTTGGAGGGACAGCCAGATACAAACCATTACACCTTCTAAAGTAAATCCTCTGAAGATGCCTGTGCTCTGGACTAGCAGATAATAACTTGCCTTATTCCAGGTATTTATCTTATTTATTTTATTAATTTATTTTTTGAGACTCTCACTGTGTAGTTCAGACTGGCCTTCAATTCACTGTGTAAACTTGGTGTAAAACTTGGTGTAAACCAATTCACTATGTAAACCTAGAACTTGAGATGATCCTTCTGTCTCCCCCCTAAGTGCTGGGATTAAAGGCATGTACCATCACATCCAGCTATTGTTTGTTAAGTTGTATTTATTGGTTTACTTGAGACTACTCAATTTATTTATCCTTGTTATTCTTCATTATACAATAATCCTAATAAATGTGATGAAATTCAAGACAAACCTAAACAACTTAGCAACTTAGCAAGGCCCTGTCTGGAAATAAATTATGATAAAACTACCAAGGCACTGCATTTAATCCCTAGCACTGCCAAAAATAAATAAATCTATAAATGAATAAAACTTCTTATAAATAAATCTATAAATAAACAAAACTGCTTAGAAAGAAATTATAAATAAATAAAATTGCTTGTAAGTAAATCTATCAGTAAACAAAATCTATGATGGATAGCTCAGATGAAAAGTGTTTTAGAAGCAATTTTATTTCATTATAATTGACATACAATGAACTTTAAGGTTTAAAGTACAAAATTAGATGGATCTTGACATGTGCCAGGGATATAGCTCAGTGGCAAAGTAATCCCTTGCAAGCACACGTTCCTGAATTTGGTTCCTAAATACTAAAAACAAAACAAAACTAAAATTGAAAAACAAACAAAGATCCCCTAGGAATCTTGAGATACATGAGCCCCTT
The DNA here is from genome assembly GCF_034190915.1 of Cavia porcellus. Taxonomy (NCBI): domain Eukaryota; kingdom Metazoa; phylum Chordata; class Mammalia; order Rodentia; family Caviidae; genus Cavia; species Cavia porcellus. The sequence goes on from NW_026947517.1 coordinate 27,046,125, forward strand.
GAAAACCATCACCCAATGGTGATGTGTATGTCATGTTCAAATTTTCCTTATGGTTCTTTTCAAATGCTTCTTTCTATCCTAAGCAATGCATCTGCTTTTTGTCTCTGGGAATCACTTTGTATTTTCTAGAGGTGACAGGTCTGTAACCACCCAGTATACACAGTGCTTTTGTATATGTTTTAGGGGGGAGCTGGTAGAATTTTTTCAATCCTCATAACCATGTGAGGTTTCCCATGTGCTGCTCCTTGTCAGTGGCTGAGCCATCACATCCCACTGTATGGATGAACCACAAATCTTCATGTGTTCATCAGCTGAGGCCCTGTGTATTGTTTCCAGTTTTGATCTTAAAAATAAAGTTGCTGCAGTCATTCTTGTGTTTGTATAGCTGTAGCACTCATTTCCCCGGGGAAGGCACTTAGTGTGAAGTGAATATTTTGTGCCTTGAATGTTAACTGTCTTTCAGAGTAGTTGTTCAAAATTAAGATTTCTGGCTCTTCCTGTGAGTATTTTTAAGCCCTGTTCTTATGTTTTTCACTCTTTTTGAGGTGATTTCATAAAATTTACCTAAGGAAAGGTTATTTCTATTACATAAAATTCAGCATTTTTGACTTTGGGTAGAATTTTAAAGGTGTAAAAAACCCCAAAATACTGTATATATGCACATATGTAAATCACCTATAATTTTAACATCACAAAACTTCTGCCATGTGATGATTAATCTTCATTGTCAACTTGATGGGCTTGAGAGCTGTCCAGAGATTAGTAAAGTGTACTTCTGGGCTCGTCTGTATGAGTCATGGAGGAGTGACCCTAGGTACTCCATCTGGTCTCTGGCCCCTTCCACCCTGGCACTGTCCCGCCACTCTGCTTCCTGGCCATCATGGACTGAGCAGCATTGCTCCATCACACCCTCCTGTTGTGGTGTCCCTGCATTGGAACCAGACAGGAATG